>NW_026045914.1:1319028-1978543 GCF_023898315.1 Schistocerca nitens
TGACGGAGGTTCTATATGGGCTGTAATTATCGTTTGGCAGCGGAACTTGGTAGATATGCTAATGGGTTGACTTGGAACCCATTATTTATGCTGCAAAAATATTAGTTACAATTTTGGCCACCTGGTGAAAATCTGACATGTACACTCTTTGACATAAAACTCGACCGGCGGCCGGCCGCTTCAGAGGCTAAGTCCGCGCCGATCGCGACATGGGACAAAAAAACTGGCCAACTCGCTAATTCTCTAAGTCCGGTAATCTGCACAATCTGGCAACACTGTAGACTGCGGCACTTCCTGGAGGAAAACTTGTCCCATGATTGAGAAACTCTAGGCTGATTACGCCTGTGGTCTAGCGGTAGTGTGCGTTGTTTCTGTTCATAATGTCAGTGGATCGAGAGCAGCTAGCATAAAATATTTTTATAGCCTCTTCTGTCTGAATGCTGAAGACGTGAATGTAATGGTAGCGCAGATTCAATCTATTTCGCTTTGTGACACACCGATATCAAAATCTTATACAGTAACGATTTTGCGGCAGATTTCCTGCAGACTGTCCTCCTCTGGACGCCGTATGCGGCAAAGCTCCGGGATCCATTTGCTGGCTACTGGCAGCGGCCGTGGCGACAGCAGCGGCGCTGCACTCCCCCGTTCTTTATCGAAAGCGCCTGCTACTGCTCATCGCTTTTGATGATTTAAAACGCTTTATTATTAAATGTTGCTCCACAGAAAATTTCTACAATTTCCATTCACGCTCAAAAGCAACGGAGACAGACGCCCTGATTAGTAGGCGGGTATTATATTACATTAATCGGCAAGAGCTGAGTATGGCCCGAAATTAATTTTATAGACTGGGACGAAATTAAACCACCTCACTACATTCGATGAATTTATAAATGCTTCATACCTCGTTTCTTTTCCTTTCAAACTCAATTATTTGTGCAACTTTTGGTCAATGTTTGGATGTTTTCGTCAAGCCAGAGTGAGCGTGGTGTAAAGTGTATTACAGTTCTTGTTTCATTCCTTATGGTAAGTCTATGCGATAAACTGTGTGAATACCTTGCAATGCATGCTCTGTAGCAGTGCAGGAACACTGCACATTTGGAGTTCCATGTATGGGTTCATGAAGTATTTATTGTTGATCGGAAGTGATAGTTAAGGTCATCAGATTTAAACCAGAAAAATTTGTCGTTTTGAAGGTTTCAGAGAACGGAAAGGAATTGCTAACGCCGGTGTTAGAAAACGTCTACAGTTAAATGCTATTGCAAAAATTTAGAAGAAGGGAACTATATTAATGAACATGTGCACTTCATAAACAACCTTCTGACATGTTAGACCTATATGACGAACAAAGCTCAAATTTATATCGTTGACAGTCGGTTTGAATCTTTTCAGGGTCTATTTTACAGTGAAGCACCTTGGAATTTGCAAAGCAGAAATCCATGATATTAACTTAATTTACTAAGTCGAAATCGGACGAAGATTGATGTTTAAAGGCATTCTTCAGATTTCGCATAAGAAATTTTTACTAGCAGTTTGCAACTCCATTAATTAAAATGGAAAATAAAAGGTTGTAGTCAGCGGCTTCTACCGTGAATCGAACTGCTATGTCTTATAGTACAAGCACTGCAACGCACAACGGAACCTCTGAGCTAACGACACACTGGCGGCCAGAGGCGGAATATAGTCACTGCGATGTTGCCTGAGCCTCAAAACGCAACCTTAAACACACGAACAGAGGAGGTGGAGATTACTGTTTTAACGTCCCGTCGACAACGATGTCATTAGAGACGGAGCACAAGCTCGGATTAGGGAAGGATGGGGAAGGAAATCGGCCGTGCCCTTCCTAAGGAACCATCCCGGCATTTGCCTGAAGCGATTTAGGGAAATCATTGAAAACCTACATCAGGATGGCCGGGCGCGGGATTGCACCGTCGTCCTCCCGAATGCACACACAAACAGGTGTTACTTATGTGAAGAACGCCGTTCTTGGAGTCCAGAAATTAAATATACTTTCTAATTGTGTCATCTTGCAGTGGATTATATCGTACGAGTCTTCGATGTGGAAAACGAATGTCAAGTGAATTTAGCGAGGTAACGCCGACCTACACCCGGAAGTAAATGCACTATCAGAGTGTTGACAAATACTTGCTACGACGCTGCCATTTCTAGGCTCTCTGACGAGGCAGCTCTTCAGCGAAATGCTTGCCGTGATTCTCCGATACGGTTCTTCAGAGTGGAGACGCGCGCGCACGTTTGGTTTTTATGCGGCGTTCTCCCCTGATGGTTTCTGACGTCGCCTTGTGGGCTATGTATACATATGAGACATTCAATTATCATTAATCCAGAATCATACAAGTTTCAGCTTCCGGCGTGGAAGAAGGCTGTTGACGCCGACATTATATCATTTCAACGTAGGGAAAGCAAAACGGATCATTCAATGTTTCTCATTCAACATAAAGCATGTGAGATACTTTTCCGTAACGTTCATAATCATCTAAAAATACAAACGAAGTAAAAATACACCGGAAGCTTATTCGAATTGAATATAACGCTTTGCGCCTCGATGTCGAATTTGTCCACTTGCAATCTTTTGCAGCATACACATAGAATGTCATGATTACCACGAGAATGAAGAAATATGTTGGTAAGGATGGAAGCAAGAAGAGACGCAGTCAACAAATATTCTATTCCTCATGGCATTCATTTCATTTGACACGTAAGAAGAGGTAAAGCGGGAATTTACTTTCGTTAACACGAAAGATATGCCGCACATATTGATAACGAGGAAGACTGCGTCTTCATACGTTTCCTCCTTGAAATCTGTATGCTCTATTATATACTAAGTAGCCCGATCATTGTTTCAGTAATGTTACCCTCTTGTTTGACCCCGTAACGATGAACAGATTCCAAATGCATGTCTCCCTTCCTGGGTTGTTTTTTGTGTTTTATTGCTTGGAATTCCTGAAGCAGACCACTGTGCCTTCCCCCCTCGTGGGTTAGGTCTCAAAACTAAACCGCTTTGTATCCAATGGCATAATTTATTCAGACAGCATCAGCATAAGACTATCAAACAAAGCCTTCCATTTACAGTTGCAGCACTCTAACCAGCACTGACCAAAGTGTAATCCACGGTCATGGTCCTAAATTACCAGCTGTCTGCTACTGTGGCAAAGTCCGTACTACACTTTCGATTCCGCAGCACCATTTTATCTGGTAACACTGTGTAGTTGCACAGTTGTGCTACCAGGTCTGACCTCACACTGTCAACTTTATGTATCTCACTTCTCCTGTAGCGTAGATCACGAGGAGCCGAAGTAAATGAGTGTATTCTGCATGACGTAACATTCAGTATTCCCTTCTTTCATAGCCACTCTTCATGTGCATCGATACCATATAGGAATGCGAAAACTCTTGCGAGTGAGAGAATGACAATAACAATCGTAACAAGAACAAGCAAATAATGAATGATGTTTATTCCAACGCAGAACGAGAATGGCTTTAAATATAAAAATCTGTATCTATATCTATATCCATATCTATTGATCTTTGAGTTGGCACAATGCAAATATATTCTTAGCATTTAGTTACTGAATTTAGTTCTGGATGTTTGCAGTGAAAAGGAAAAGTCGGTACTTCTCGCTAGTGTAATATAATGTGAACCAGCAACTACCCTTTCCTTAGAACACGACTCAAGCAGGTCCTCAAGTAGGTAGCAAGGCACTGCTGCATTCTGTTCCCTGACATTGCTCTGATGACGGTTAATGCAGATAGTTCCGATTATGAAATACAAAACGTATTGCAGGTTAGTTCCTAGGATAGTAACATTAAATTTGCGTTGTAGACGGCACATGAACGTGACGACTATCCATATTACTCATCAATATAATAAGACAATATTTTGGGAATTTAGCAGGATTACTCAAAATGAATTCTGAAATTGGGTGACTGACTGCACAGGTGCTAAACGTCGTCAAGAGTATACGATGTCCTAATCGCATTAGGAATATGAAGATCGTCTTCGACAGCTCGCAACTTTCACATTGCTATCTCCACCCTACTCCAGACAGCCCTCGGTGGAGTTGCACTACGTTGCCGATGTTATGGAAGGCCTTCAAACCGACAACAGACCACATATTGAAAAATACAAGCGAATTCTCTTGCAGCGTAAGCTTATTGTAACTAATCTAAAAATTATCGGAGAGGAACATTGTCCTATTCAAAAAAAGTAAAATGTTACACACTGTTGACGTCAAACGGACATTATCTATGTCCTGTCTTGTGTCCTACTCATCTATAATATCAAGTGTACTATGAAAATGATTATATATAATGGATGATAGGGTAATGCATTGATACCAGATGGTGGGGGCCGGCCGGTGTGGCCGTGCGGTTCTAGGCGCTTCAGTCTGGAACCGCGTGACCGCTACGGTCGCAGGTTCGAATCCTGCCTCGGGCATGGATGTGAGTGATGTCCTTAGGTTAGTTAGGTTTAAGTAGTTCTAAGTTCTAGGGGACTGATGACCTTAGAAGTTAAGTCCCATAGTGCTCAGAGCCATTTGAACCATTTGAACTATTTAACACAAAATGACATTAAACATTAAAGTTATTCACGAGCAGCTAGTTGAGAATATGTATGAACATTAAATGACACGACGAACTGAAATAATATGACGAAGATTTCAGCGCTCACTGGGAATAGAGCCCCACACATATCGTTGTTGACTACACACAAAGAGACGTCAGCTACCGAATTTTTCTCCACCAGCTGCTCAGAATAGCATCTTGAACTTACAGTCATCTCGCAAATAGTTCTGTGTCTCACTGGGAGGTAAAAACGTCAGATATCGTTAGTGTTGACAACGAATGAAAATACATTAAAAATCAAAATTATTACCCACCAGCAGATAGGTGTTCTCATGATAGAGCTTGATAATACATAATTAAATCTTTAGTGCCGGGCCAGGATTCGATCCCATTCACGCGTAATATGTGAAGGTGTTGAGGAATCTGCAGTTTTGAACAAACAACAAATTGTAGCCGAGCTGTATTGCCACGAAGGGATCAAATTCCGCGTTAAGGGCGGTCTGAGTTGCATTCCCAGTTTAGAACCAATTTTATCGACATACAGAAGCTCAAATAAAAGATGGAATAAGTGTCCTGTGACCATACATAGCGTTTGTGTCGTCACTTGAAATAAATAACTAGTATAAGAAAGGTTACTGGTGATAGAGTTTCTACATGTCACCACTCCAGACTTTATTGTGGTTCAACCTACCGTCTACTTGGTAAAGAAGGAATATCATCTTTAATGTCAATTTTCAGACCACGCAGCCATTATATCTCCTTCACTTGGTGTAGCCAGGAGAGAATGGAATCTGTCTCTCCCTATCTAAAATCATTGACGGAAGTGGGAATCGAACCCAGACCATAGGTATAACAACCTACCATCCGTCCAACAGAGCACGAAATCCTCTTCTCTGCGAGTCATTTTTCTATCGTAACGCAGTTGCGCCACACTGGATGAGAATTCTGACACACAGGCTCCCTGTAGTAATTTGCAGCATGTTCAGTAAATTCATTTACTTGGTTGACCGAATCACCATGAACTAGCTGCCTCGGCTACCCAGTGCATACATTCGACTATTTTGTAATCACAGAAATAAAATCACGTAACTGCCACCTACACACAACTGCCAACAGTGTAGGATGCAGAAGTTTAAGTAGGAAGTGTTCCTTTCCACTTGAGCTATTCTATTGCGCTATCTGTTACTAGAAAACGTCGTTCACTCCAAAAGAAAAGCTGTAACTGTTTGTCTCTCAGAAGTCAAGACCTGGCCATATGCATAATCTCACAGTGCTGTGGAATCCAAAAGTTCTGGAGGAATAGTTGCCGAGCTCTGGAGCTGCTGTAGCTATGTGTCAGCTTGTAGCATAGATAAGATGTCGCGAGTTCGAATACATTCAGTGCTACATTTTTTAAAACGCAATTCTGCTCTCTGCTGAAGGTATCAATCTAATGTAACTTTGAACATAATTCCCTCCACTTCTCAACCCAAAGTAGTCGCATGTGGAAAAAGGGCTAACTACTGTGACATTTTGTTCTATTCAGGTTTAATAGACAGCAGGCAGCAGATGCATCTCGAAGATGTGCAGGGAGAGCGCATCGTGCCATAATATGTCAGAAAAGCATTTTCTACATTAGCCGTCGTGTGGTAGTGATATTTTATTCTTCTTCAAACTTTGTTTGACAGCTTTAACTCAGAACAAGTTTTCTACATGCATGTAATCAATAAACTGCATGTGCATTGTCAGACTGTCATAGGTAACATCAGAGAATTCGCATATATCGTTGATGATTAATTTCTCTCTCATGTTTACTATTGTTTTAACAACACTAAAGGAAACCTTACGAAAATTGTGCACTGTATTATAAGAAATGAAATAAAACTAACCATGATAACCTTACGACGAAAGTATCTGTACACAAGCATGCCTCTATCGACACGAATTAGTAAAATACTACTCACTTAGATTTTGATTGGGTCTGTGTTTAATTGGTATGCTGTGTCATACTCAAGAGGTATGCAAATGTGGCATTTCATAAATATAGTTACGTCTTCCTAGAAACCCAAAATTCGCTTGGCAGCAGCGGAAAGAGGCCTTACCTGTTGTGCAGCATTGTAAGTTTTTCAACATTGCACTATGAGCTGAAAGCATTTTCTTGCGATTTCCTTATTGATGTTTGATCTGACTGCTTGTAGCTCTTTCACAGAAGGGATAAAAACGTTGCAGTCAGTGAGACTGGAACAGCAAACCGTAACAGACGCTTTTTCACAGGTCAGCACGTTACCACAGAGCTGACGAGGAGGTATGGGTCTTAGCTTCCTATTGCGAGGGCAATAGTAACTAGAACTCGTAAACCGCTATTTGAAGGTCGAGATTAGTTGCGGTTTCCACCTGCAACGACTTTCCTGGGCTGAAAACCGTAAATTTTCAATCTTTTGTTGCCCTTCAAGCGATAATAACAGATTATTCAATGGAAATGACAGGTAAAATCAAGTGAACTTTGAGGCTTAATTCCGTGCACACCAGGAAGTAACTCGTCGATCACAGAGTTGCCAAACATACGTTGCCTTGTTGCCAAATCTCAGTTACAGTACCAGCAGGAAGAAGACGAACCGATGTGATCCTACAGCGGTCTGGGAAGTGACCATAGCTGGTGTCTCCAAGTCGCGGCTGCTACGGCCTGGAATACGTAATGCGTCTGATTCGCTTTCTGTAACTAGGTTTAGGGACTGGAGCGTAGTTACTAATAATACTCGGAACTGACTGCAAACTGAGCATCATAAATCAGTAACTCTCATTGTTGTTTTTATATTTCTTTCGTAAGTGTACTCAAAACTAAGAAAGTCATTCACAGGAGTTTTCGTGCCTCGCCGATAGTCGAACACAACATACAAATAAAAATAAAAAAGAATGTGTGTGTGTGTGTGTGTGTGTGTGTGTGTGTGTGTGTGAGAGAGAGAGAGAGAGAGAGAGAGAGAGATAAATTAAAAGCAATGAGAGAGACTGTAAAAAATTGTTGTAAAGAAATTGAATCATGGTATTTAAAGAAATCTTTCATTAAAATGACACGCTCCACATCATTACGGAATGTCGTATTCATGATCTATGGAACAAGAGTTAATCTAATGTAATCTAATCTAATCTAATCACATCATATTGATGATTAGCCATGAAGAGTCATGAATTACCGAAATTTTGGCCCATACCAGTAACCAAATCTAAACTTGAAAATAAAAGACGACAATTTTTGCAATAAACCGTGACTCCTATCAAGACCCTTTCGTCCCTGTTATCTAACCACGAAAGATGTCTGATATACCTCCATTCTGAAGTAACAAAGTGTGCATGCATTTAAAGATGAAGTGCATGATGTGAAGTTCTGTGACGGAGATATGAACCCAACACGTAATCCGATTGTTAACTAAGAAAAATCAAATGTCACGTATCGGTTTTTCTTACGAGCCGCTAGGTGTCTGAATCTAAAATAAGGATACAAACTTTTGTGCCTAAGCGACAATCGAACTGCACACCTACCGTGCATCCACGAATATAGCTTAAGTATCAGTTGCTTACTCATGAACAGTAAGATGTGTGCGTGTTTGACCAGAAATAACGACACCTGTTGCGATTGTTGGAAACACATGAACAGACATTGAAATTGCGCGTTAATTTTCACTAGCAGGTGGGTGTGCACTTGATAAAGCTAGAAATGAAATTATGAATATTTTTGTACTGGATCAGGTTTCAGACCCACATACTTACCTTTGGAGGAGACCTAGAGAAGATTGCAGTCTTGGGAAAAGGAACGAAATGACTGAACTATACTGTTCCGAGAGATTCAGATCCTCGAAAGAGGAGATACGAATTCGAATCACAGTCCAGCACCAAATTTTTAAACGTCTCTAGTTTAATCAAGTACAAGTAAAATAAGAGCCCTGTCCCTTTAAATGGCTATCGGTTCATCAAATAAAATAAAATTTTCTAATGTAAATAAGCTTACTGGCGACTGTATTTCTGTTTACCATGACTTCCGCTGTGTCATTTCCCAACGTAAACCGGCTCTGCCCAGTTGGTAATGAAGGAACGTGATGTTTAATGCGGATTCTGGATTATAACGTCTTTCTCTTGAGGTTACCAGAGGTAAAATAAATTTGTTTGTGCCTCTTAAAAGTAAATGCCTGAACCCACGCATTGCACCTGTGATAGCTCGTTCCACCATACCATTGTGGCCACATTACCCAGCCCCAAGAGTGTGCTGTAACGGATGATGTGCTTAGCTTACAAAATTAGTCACGGTGGAAAAAATGCGAGTCTATTAAATGGTCAAGTAGAAGCAAGCTTCTGACGCAGAGATTATGCTATTCTCATGTCAGCAGGATGTAAAGACTCTGCTAGGCATCATAGGCTGGATGTGAAGCCATTTTGATTTTTCACAAATTCAGCAAATTTCTTAGTTCGAGAAAATCCACTGTGAAGTGTGAAGTTGCCGGATAATTCGATTATTACTGTTATTATTACTATCATTTTATTCATACCGCTGCTGAAACACGACCGTAATCTTCAGGTAAAACGCGAGACCAGCTAATATGACGTCTGGCGACCGAAAGCACATATCGACAACATTTTTATCGCCCCTTTCCTCTCGGTGCTGAAGCTATGAGTGTAATTCAAGTGAATCTACAATATCATATTAGCTGGTCTCGCGTTTTACCTCAAGACTACGGTCGTAGTCAAGAGTAATGTACTAAGACTGCAGTCAAGACTTCCTCTGGGAAGTGCCGCAGTCTACATGTTGCTAGATCGAGCATATTGCCAGACATAGAATTCCGAGAGGAGCACGACTGTATTGTCCACCTTACGTGAACGACTCGGCGGTCAATTTTTTGGTCTGAGACTGTATCTACAACACATATTGCACGCTGAAGACCCAGAAGAATTTAAATAAAAAGTAGTTTATGAGAGCAACGTTAACCATAGCGTTCGAAGTATTCATAGTATTGTATACGTGTGTGTAAACGCCTTCCAATGACCACTCAAGAAAGACAAGGATACACAGTCTAGCTCCAATATTATAAATACGCCTCAGTTTGTGGATGAACTCAGGTTGATAATAATTGTGAAAATTTAGCAGCACTGTACCCATTGGTGTTAAACTCGTTTTCAACCAATGATTCCCACAGCTACAGGGATACTACTTGTGATACCTCTTAGACAAAATACTTAAGCAGTGTTATCAGACGAAAAGATCAACCTGACAAAAACTGTGGGAAGTTTGTTTTACAACCTTCGTACCTGGATATTCAGCTTTTTCCTATTTGAGATATCTGTGAACGTTGCTGCTTAAGACGATTTAAGCAGAAACTAAATTCCCTCAGCTTCGACAATGTTTAAAGAAATCGTCTTATTGGCACTAAATCGTGGTTTGTGAATTGTTTACCGGCCGTACTCTGCCGTATTTTGCCGGTTGGAAGGCAAAAGCTTACTGACAATTTCCACACAGAAATTACTGATACAGTGTACTTATGGAGCGTATTTTCCGGTGAGAAAGAGCACTGGCAAACAGTCTTCGCTACATTAGGTTATTTAAACTGGTGTCACTCTGAGCTAGAATTTATGGTCAGCGACTAAGTGTGTAAGTAGGCTGTTTAGGTTTTTTTATTGGTAACGCCACCTCTGTATGAAAATCACTGGCTGTGCTGTGTGCAGTCTGTGGCTGCTTTGCATTGTTGTAATACTCGCCATTGTAGTGTTAGGCAGCTGGCTGTGAACAGTGCGTAGCGCTGCGCAGTTGGAGGTGAGCCGCCAGCAGTGGTGGATGTGGGGAGAGAGATGGCGGAGTTTTGAAATTTGTCATGAACTGCTCTATATATATGATGATATCAAGGTAAATACATTGTTTGTTCTCTATTAATATCTTTCATTTGCTAACTATCCCTATCAGTAGTTAGTGCCTTCCATAGTTTGAATCTTTTATTTAGCTGGCAGTAGTGGCGCTTGCTGTATTGCAGTAGTGGGAGTAACCAAGATTTTTGTGAGGTAAGTGATTTTTGAAAAGTACAGGTAAATGTTAGGCAGGGCCATTCTCTTGTAGAGATTATTTAAAGTCAGATTGCGTTGCGCTAAAAATATTGTGTGTCAGTTTAAGCACAGTCGTGTAATAATTGTTCAAAAGGGGACGTGTCATATACCCTGCCAGGATACCTCACTGGAATCTTCTGATTTTTTCTTGTAGTTTGTGTAATTAGTGTAGCTATTGTTTATTGCTAGCGCGTAATCATAGAGAGAATTTCCTTTGTAGTTGTAGTTTTTCATTGTTGTACAGTAAAACAGTTATGGCATGCATGTAGATTTGCACCAAGTATTTCGCAGCTGCAATTAACTAGATATTATTTTCAGTGTTATGTTAATGTGTTCTCTTATTTTTGCTCTTCAAATTGTGTTTTTCTGTGTTGTCGTGTGAAATACTGTGACAATAATGGCGTGTGAAAAACGTAATACTAGGCTCCAAAGTAAACTGAGAAATGACAGTGAAAACGAAAGCAGTGTGTTAGCGCCACCGAGTAATGAATTAACTGATGTTCAAAGTAGTAATTTGGTAATTGTGCATAGGGAAATGGAGCGGGCGGCAAACAATGGCGTGGACAGTGAAACAATTAGTGAAGAGGGAAGCATTATCGATCGATTGGTCGGCAACAGCTCGCCTCAGGAATCGGGAATGACAGGACACAATTTTGCAAATATTGTAGATTCAGGTTTTGGATCCTCACCGTTTTCTCAAATAAGTCAAGACACATTTTCTGCTTGTCAAAATGTGAACGTTTCCGGTGCAAATTCACTGCCGAAAAGCACTGAGGAACATGTTCCAGACACCAGTGCATTGTTATTACAATTAATACAACAAATGGGACAAACACAACAAAAGCTTCAAAAGTTAGACACAATGGAACAAAATCTTCGAAAGTTAGACACAGTGGAACAAAATCTTCGAAAGTTAGACACAATGGAACAACACCAGAGACAAACACAGCAACAGTTAGACGCAATGGAACAAAATCTTCACACCACGCTTGAACAAACACGTGAAGATTTGACTACTGAGTTACATAAAATCGAATCGAAATGTCAAAAAGTCTGTAACGACGTAAAAACACAAATTTGTGAGCATTTTCAACCTATTTTTTCGCGGCATGAAAATGCATTACAGAGTCACGAAGCAGCCATAAAAGAACTGCAAACTATTGTTCATGAAAATCATGAGACCTTGCAAGCTAAATTTGACTCAGTTGCATCTACCGATTCGGTTACGCAACTTGCAAAATCTCAGGAAAACTTAAAGGACACAGTAGATACTCTGAAACTTGGTTCAGAAAAACACACTGAGGAAATAAGTACACTATCGGAGAAAGTAGCCGAACTTTCGGATCAGTTCACTAATTTATCTACGAAGGTAGATGATAATCTGAATGACACAAAACCGGTAGTCTTTAATGACACAGAAGAGAGCGAACAAATTAGGAAACTGAAACAAAATATGAATCATATTAATACGCAACACTAAAGAGAAATCCGGGAAGTTCAAGATCAGCTGACACAGGTAATACAAGAATTACGTATTTCAGAGGACACTCGCGCTCCAACACGGGAAGAGGGACTTAGAAATACGGAAAAGCCGCAAAATAATAACACAGGGCATTTCGGAAGTTATGAAATAAATTGGCAATGTGCACCGAATTTTGAGATGGAACCGCCGACACGACGTAACAATGACCGATATGCTACTCGCTGACACGATGATTTTGACTATAAGCTGTTCATTACTACACGTAAATTCAAAACATTTAAGAATTCTGGCAACGACATTCATCCACAAGCATGGCTCCATCAATTCTCTCATTGTTTTCCTCCCAACTGGTCATTAGAACACAGATTAGAATTTGTGTGTGGCTACTTAGAGAATGAACCAGCTGTAAGAATGCGATCGGTCATTCACGATTGTCACTGTGAAGGAGAATTTTACCATGCCTTCCTCTCAGCATATTGGTCTCAAGCTACACAAGACCGAGTAAAACATAGCATTATAATGATTAAACATTTCGAACAATCTGAATTCACCAGTCTTGTGAAATATTTTGAAGACATGTTGCATAAGAATCAGTATCTTTCAAACCCATACAGCCCCTCAGAACTCATCCGCATTTGCTTAATCAAATTACCTGAACATTTACGACACATTATTTTGGCAGGACGTTGCAAAGACGACATTGAAGCTTTTCAGGGACTGTTACAAGAACTGGAAATTGACACTGACAATCGCGGAACGCAGGAGCACAACAATTACAGATCACATCCGTCACAATTCCGCGATGACAGAAATAATATACGACAAGGCTATTCTTTCAACGTAAATCGTGACCGAAACAGACACCACCTGTATGACAACCGTTGGCAGAGTAGTAATAATTACAGGGAAAGATCACCTCTCCGCGGTAATGACTATCACAGAGACAATCAGAGAAACAGACAATATGGGTACCAAAACAATTATTATCAGGGGAGACAGAATAACTTTAGACGCAACGGTCCAGCGCGCAGTTACGATTCAGGGAGAAATTCTCCACCACTTGACCGACAAGAAAGAAACTACAGGAACTACCGACATGACGACAGACGATGTGATCGTAACGACAGACCTGAACTGCATCAGAACTGGCGGGATTTACACAGGGCAGGGCCCTCTCGTCAAAGTGAATTTGTAGAAGTTAGGTCTCCTAATCCCAATAACGGCGCGCGCCAACAAAGAGACAGACAATGACTCGCACCGCAGGCTGCCACGTGCGCGGGCTGGCTCAGAGTAAAATAACATAGACGCTAACCTTGAGAAAAATTCCAGTATTCTTTACCGACGTACACCGCATGACAATTGCATTCAAGTTCAAACTCTGAGTACTATGAAGAGTAAAGGATTTCACCACACTTCACATATAAAACCGTTTATTGAGAGATAATCTGCTTTTTAACTTAGTCTTTGCCATAAAATTTTTCACTTCACGTTTCTAGTATGCTTTGTCAGACTTAGAATCTGTTAACATGCAACAATGTTTGAAGTTAAACATCCAGTCTAGAACCTAGGGAACATTTTTAAACAGAAATTACGAATGTATTGTTATAGTGAACAGACGACACAGAGTTGTATTTGTACATTCTTGCTTGTTAGCTGCACGATTACGTAACGACTATCAGGCTTACATACTTAGGACACATACTGGTACTGCTAATGAGATTCTAATGCAACATTTTGGTTTACTTGAAAATACATTCTGGATTTAAAGTACTTTCTGTGAGATACCAGAGGACACAGTGGTTAGTTTATGTGACAGCTACACGATGTTATCACGACGCTACTAATGAGTGGCAATTTACAATGTTGCTTTTGCAGTGTATCTGTTTTATATCTGCACAATTTTTCTGAATTCTTCTGGAAAGTAAAACATGTTTTAGTAGTAACTTTTGTGGTATAGCTACAAGGAGACAGCCTTTTCTGTAGCACAACAATACGTTTGAGCACAGTACTTTCTTCATCACGGTAATAAGCGTAATAACTAAGATATCTATACACAAAGCATTTCACTTTTGTTTATCATGAGGTAAGTACATTGACTTCTGCAGAACTTAGCTTTCGGAGGACGATAACTACGAGACTTTCACAGAGGTTATCTTACAACATGACACACAGTTTAGCGCTACAGTACACGTATTTGAGTGATTAATTTCGCACTTAAAACATTTTTTTTTTTTAAGACATTTGAAGTACAATGATACAAGGGTTTTCCGTGATATATTTCATTCCATTGCTGTAATCTGTAACACCTGAGGGTATAATTACATTAATCCTCAGGGGGGTACACGCCTACTTTCTGTACCATGTGTTTGGCACGCACAAGGAGCCCTAGCTAATATGGTATTTGCTTATACAACTTTACACATCGGTACCATATTTCTCTAACACACAAATTACACAGCTATCTGATCATTTATCTGAGAGATAAACATTTTTTTACTGCATCAGTGACAGATGTTTACGTAATTACACAGTTGAACAACTTCACACTTATGAAATTGCATTTTGTCTGTACTTTGTGAACTGTTCATATTTTTTCGGAACCATTGTGATACTATGAGAGCTTTGAATGATATATTTGGTAAGGGAGCATGATTTTAAAGTACATTTGAGGTAGATGACACTTGACATGAGCAGAGAATTTTTTTTTAGGTTTTGAAATTATTGGAGGAAGCTACGACGATTTTGAGAGTTGACTGAGGTGTTATGATGTTATTTTTACGACGACGATGTGTATTATGCTGCTGAGGTATGTTTATGGTCAAGAAGCTGATGCTATATGAGGAATTTGATTATGCTACATGTCTGTTATGAGGAAATATTGAAGAAGTGTCGACGAATATGTATATGTGTAATAAGGTAAGGAGTAATGAATTAGGGACTCTGCTTTGTGGAAAAGGATGTTGGAAACCAAGAATCGTATTTTAGAATTATGAAATGTGTGTAAATGCGTGAATGTATCACAATGCCGGCGAAAATTTTTTAGACACTGTTATATTCATAAGATTTTGTTTCTACACATTTGTAATCAAATTCTCAACCTGTGAATTTTTTTTATATGAGACTGTCACTGTAGCGAAAACTGCTGTCGTAAATATTTCGGTATGAAAGGTAAGTGACCATGACGTAATTCGTTGTGAGCGGCCAGGTGCGCCAGCCGCCTTGAGAAAAAGCCATTATTGCGAGCCCTTTTCAGTGGCACAGGTAGAAAAAAAAGGGAGGCCATTATCCTCGCTATTGACGTTCCTTTGTAGAAAGCATCGTAAATACGACACGCTAATAATAACTTGGAAACATTTTTACATCTGCACACCTGATCCTGACAAGCGTCTTTCTACGAGAGTTGAGAGAATTTCTACTAACTTATTAAATGTCACATGACTATTGAATGATATTTTTATGCTTTGGTTTGCGTAATTGCTTATTTCATTTAATATCTAGTTTCTAACTGCACTGCAGCATTGGTTAAAATAAAATTTCATAGATGTACTAATATAAATATTTTCTGTCTACAGATCGAGTAAATAATAATAATTTTTTTCAAAAAAATGAGGGAGCACAAAAAGACATTTACCTTCACAGGAACTGCATACATAATTTTCTTTTCTAGTACTTAGTAATTTTTTGTAGAATTAGTTTTTGTGGTGCACCACTTTAATTACATAGACATTAAGATGTGATTATAAATTTCCCTTATCTGCATTGTTATCTTTAGTGTAATATTTTTTCTGCTTGAACTTTGTCATGTTTAGGTATAAGTTATGCTGTTTGCCAGGAATAGTGCTACTGAATTTGAATTTGTGTTACTCTGCTAAGCCAGATTTATTTTTCTTGTTTGCTGCGCATTGCCTCATATTAGTTGTAATGTTGAATTGCTTGGTAATTTAGATTTACTGTAGCTTGCTTTGCCAGCTTGAAATTTTTGTCATTGATGTTTGTGTTACTTGATTTGTGCTGCTGCATTGCCTCGTTCCTTAGTTTAGCATCTGAGCTCAGTAGATTTAAGTTAGCTTAAGAGGGGGTAGACTATATAAGAGAACAAGTTGTAATGAATTGGAAGAAATGCATTGAAAATCTATAAGAAAATGGTTTGGCCAAAACAGTATTTTTAAAGAGGATATGAACCAAAAAAAGGTAGGGTTTAGGGACAACAGGATTAGGTAGGATTTTCTTGGAAATAAATGATGAAGTAAGATAATGGAAAATAAATAATGATGTAAGAAATATGTGAAATAAATACAGAAAGCATGCTTGGATAGGATTTTTTTGGTGAAAGCAAAGGTTGAAATAAGACGAAAGATCTATGGAATGAAGTTTTGGGTTGGACTGCAGTACCAAATGTTACACTGAAAACAAACCCTGTCCTTTCCTTTTGTGTTATCCCACTATGTGTTTGTGTACCCTTGTGTATTTGTTTTCTTCCTGTCTCTGTGTAGTTTCATAGAATTTTTTTTCTAATACTATTCACTATGATGAGGAATACTGTTATCCTCAAATATAATTGGTATTAATAATATGTTATTTAACTTGTAAATATGCTTAGATATTATTTATTCTGTTTTGTTTTAATGCTCATGTGTGAAGTTGATATTCCAAAAGTTATTCTGATCTTTCATGTATGTACTTATGTCATAATTCCTGTGACACTGATGTATATGTTATTTCTATTCTTTTGTAAAGCCCATATTACTACAAATGTTATCTGTATTATTATGTTTTTAATGATGTATTTTGTACCTTTGTAATTGTATTCTCATGTTATAAAATTGTAATTGACACCAGTTTATCGAACTAAGTAACTTGTAAGCATTCATTTCACTGCACACATTTCTGTTGGTCATAGTATATGGACAATATGTGAGAAGTAGGGACTGTTAGTGTTTGCACGTGTGTTAATAATTCAGCAAGGGACTGGATAACAGCATTGCTGGTTCTAAGGACAATTCCAAAACCTTTGTGAGTGCACAAGTGGTGGTTATGGACTTGCTCTATTATCCGCAAGACTCTTCAATGGTGATTGTGCACCTGCATAGTCACAACAGATGGCTGCTGGCCATCTCTACAAGGACTATAGTGGGTCTGCATCTTTGATGACCCAGCAGTACCATTATCTCTACAAGGACTACAGTGGGTCTACATCTTTGATGATCCATCAATACCATTATTTCTACAAGACTGCAGTGGGTCTGCACCTCTGGTGGCCCTCCAATACCATAATCTCTACCAGGACTGCAGTGGGTCTGCTCTGTGATGACCTACCAAACGATATTCTTCAAAACTTCGACTGACTCGGCTGTGGGTTTGTTCTGTTGTGGCCCATGACCTCTCTGCATGTCAAGAGTCAACACTGTCTTTCCGTTGGAAGGACAACACTACTTCTTCAAGACCGTATGGAAATCCACTACTTCTGTGTACATTTTCTTTTACTGCTCAGTCTTTGAGAAAAACACTGCAATTCAACGATCAGGACTGTCTTTATGGACTGCAAGAAAATTTTTGCTTTTGACCAACATTGTATCAATAAGTGTGCGCGTTTGATATCTTTGTTATTGTAATTATGAAAAATTTCTTCAAATCTGTATTGGCCACTGTCCAACACAATTTGTAAAATTTTTTTGTGGGGAGCATGGGGGCTATGTAAGTAGGCTGTTTAGGTTTTTTTATTGGTAACGCCACCTCTGTATGAAAATCACTGGCTGTGCTGTGTGCAGTCTGTGGCTGCTTTGCATTGTTGTAATACTCGCCATTGTAGTGTTAGGCAGCTGGCTGTGAACAGTGCGTAGCGCTGCGCAGTTGGAGGTGAGCCGCCAGCAGTGGTGGATGTAGGGAGAGAGATGGCGGAGTTTTGAAATTTGTCATGAACTGCTCTATATATATGATGATATCAAGGTAAATACATTGTTTGTTCTCTATTAATATCTTTCATTTGCTAACTATCCCTATCAGTAGTTAGTGCCTTCCATAGTTTGAATCTTTTATTTAGCTGGCAGTAGTGGCGCTCGCTGCATTGCAGTAGTGGGAGTAACCAAGATTTTTGTGAGGTAAGTGATTTTTGAAAAGTACAGGTAAATGTTAGGCAGGGCCATTCTCTTGTAGAGATTATTTAAAGTCAGACTGCGTTGCGCTAAAAATATTGTGTGTCAGTTTAAGCACAGTCGTGTAATAATTGTTCAAAAGGGGACGTTTCAAGTGTAAGGTCAACGTTTCGGATGCGAGTTTAGCGACTGTGAAATACTTTCCTACATTATAGAAGCGAATATTAAATTTGAATTAATATTGCGAAAATGTTGTACTTGGACAGCTTAGAATGAAAATACTTCTGTTTATTTCAAAGGGAAACAATAGATTTTCTAAAACACTGTCTGTCATACACAACTTGAAACAGGTCATGTCGACCAAATCATGTGGGAGAACTAACAGCAACGTATATCGGAAGGCAGTAAGATCTCTTGCCTTTTGGTTTGTCAGTACTCGATAGCCATTTCTAGGCGAAAGTAAATGAAGAAAGGCAGTGCGTTTTTGTTACCAAGTAACGTCTTCGTCAATTACTTCAGTTTTAAAGTAATCTACGAGTAATTGCTGGTGTTTGATATTAACATGAAAAGGATTCCGTAGACAGGGAAAGAACCTGTTCTTGGGAAACTACATCTATAGTGACCAAAAGGCATTAAATGATGTTCAAGCACTTGTGTTACAGCAGCGGTATGAATAAAATGATATTAATAATAACAGTAATAATCGAATTATCCGGCAACTTCACACTTCACAGTGGATTTTCTCGAACTAAGAAATTTGCTGAATTTGTGAAAAATCAAAATGGCTTCACATCCAGCCTATGATGCCTAGCAGAGTCTTTACATCCTGCTGACATGAGAATAGCATAATCTCTGCGTCAGAAGCTTGCTTCTACTTGACCATTTAATAGACTCGCATTTTTTCCACCGTGACTAATTTTGTAAGCTAAGCACATCATCCGTTACAGCACACTCTTGGGGCTGGGTAATGTGGCCACAATGGTATGGTGGAACGAGCTATCACAGGTGCAATGCGTGGGTTCAGGCATTTACTTTTAAGAGGCACAAACAAATATATTTTACCTCTGGTAACCTCAAGAGAAGGACGTTATAATCCAGAATCCGCATTAAACATCACGTTCCTTCATTACCAACTGGGCAGAGCCGGTTTACGTTGGGAAATGACACAGCGGAAGTCATGGTAAACAGAAATACAGTCGCCAGTAAGCTTATTTACATTAGAAAATTTTATTTTATTTGATGAACCGATAGCCATTTAAAGGGACAGGGCTCTTATTTTACTTGTACTTGATTAAACTAGAGACGTTTAAAAATTTGGTGCTGGACTGTGATTCGAATTCGTATCTCCTCTTTCGAGGATCTGAATCTCTCGGAACAGTATAGTTCAGTCATTTCGTTCCTTTTCCCAAGACTGCAATCTTCTCTAGGTCTCCTCCAAAGGTAAGTATGTGGGTCTGAAACCTGATCCAGTACAAAAATATTCATAATTTCATTTCTAGCTTTATCAAGTGCACACCCACCTGCTAGTGAATTGGCCCGCATCTCGTGGTCGTGCGGTAGCGTTCTCGCTTCCCACGCCCGGGTTCCCGGGTTCGATTCCTGGCGGGGTCAGGGATTTTCTCTGCCTCGTGATGGCTGGGTGTTGTGTGCTGTCCTTAGGTTAGTTAGGTTTAAGTAGTTCTAAGTTCTAGGGGACTTATGACCACAGCAGTTGAGTCCCATAGTGCTCAGAGCCATTTGAACCATTTTGCTAGTGAAAATTAACGCGCAATTTCAATGTCTGTTCATGTGTTTCCAACAATCGCAACAGGTGTCGTTATTTCTGGTCAAACACGCACACATCTTACTGTTCATGAGTAAGCAACTGATACTTAAGCTATATTCGTGGATGCACGGTAGGTGTGCAGTTCGATTGTCGCTTAGGCACAAAAGTTTGTATCCTTATTTTAGATTCAGACACCTAGCGGCTCGTAAGAAAAACCGATACGTGACATTTGATTTTTCTTAGTTAACAATCGGATTACGTGTTGGGTTCATATCTCTGTCACAGAACTTCACATCATGCACTTCATCTTTAAATGCATGCACACTTTGTTACTTCAGAATGGAGGTATATCAGACATCTTTCGTGGTTAGATAACAGGGACGAAAGGGTCTTGATAGGAGTCACGGTTTATTGCAAAAATTGTCGTCTTTTATTTTCAAGTTTAGATTTGGTTACTGGTATGGGCCAAAATTTCGGTAATTCATGACTCTTCATGGCTAATCATCAATATGATGTGATTAGATTAGATTACATTAGATTAACTCTTGTTCCATAGATCATGAATACGACATTCCGTAATGATGTGGAGCGTGTCATTTTAATGAAAGATTTCTTTAAATACCATGATTCAATTTCTTTACAACAATTTTTTACAGTCTCTCTCATTGCTTTTAATTTATCTCTCTCTCTCTCTCTCTCACACACACACACACACACACACACACACACACACACACACACACACACACACACACACACACACATTCTTTTTTATTTTTATTTGTATGTTCTGTTCGACTATCGGCGAGGCACGAAAACTCCTGTGAATGACTTTCTTAGTTTTGAGTACACTTACGAAAGAAATATAAAAACAACAATGAGAGTTACTGATTTATGATGCTCAGTTTGCAGTCAGTTCCGAGTATTATTAGTAACTACGCTCCAGTCCCTAAACCTAGTTACAGAAAGCGAATCAGACGCATTACGTATTCCAGGCCGTAGCAGCCGCGACTTGGAGACACCAGCTATGGTCACTTCCCAGACCGCTGTAGGATCACATCGGTTCGTCTTCTTCCTGCTGGTACTGTAACTGAGATTTGGCAACAAGGCAACGTATGTTTGGCAACTCTGTGATCGACGAGTTACTTCCTGGTGTGCACGGAATTAAGCCTCAAAGTTCACTTGATTTTACCTGTCATTTCCATTGAATAATCTGTTATTATCGCTTGAAGGGCAACAAAAGATTGAAAATTTACGGTTTTCAGCCCAGGAAAGTCGTTGCAGGTGGAAACCGCAACTAATCTCGACCTTCAAATAGCGGTTTACGAGTTCTAGTTACTATTGCCCTCGCAATAGGAAGCTAAGACCCATACCTCCTCGTCAGCTCTGTGGTAACGTGCTGACCTGTGAAAAAGCGTCTGTTACGGTTTGCTGTTCCAGTCTCACTGACTGCAACGTTTTTATCCCTTCTGTGAAAGAGCTACAAGCAGTCAGATCAAACATCAATAAGGAAATCGCAAGAAAATGCTTTCAGCTCATAGTGCAATGTTGAAAAACTTACAATGCTGCACAACAGGTAAGGCCTCTTTCCGCTGCTGCCAAGCGAATTTTGGGTTTCTAGGAAGACGTAACTATATTTATGAAATGCCACATTTGCATACCTCTTGAGTATGACACAGCATACCAATTAAACACAGACCCAATCAAAATCTAAGTGAGTAGTATTTTACTAATTCGTGTCGATAGAGGCATGCTTGTGTACAGATACTTTCGTCGTAAGGTTATCATGGTTAGTTTTATTTCATTTCTTATAATACAGTGCACAATTTTCGTAAGGTTTCCTTTAGTGTTGTTAAAACAATAGTAAACATGAGAGAGAAATTAATCATCAACGATATATGCGAATTCTCTGATGTTACCTATGACAGTCTGACAATGCACATGCAGTTTATTGATTACATGCATGTAGAAAACTTGTTCTGAGTTAAAGCTGTCAAACAAAGTTTGAAGAAGAATAAAATATCACTACCACACGACGGCTAATGTAGAAAATGCTTTTCTGACATATTATGGCACGATGCGCTCTCCCTGCACATCTTCGAGATGCATCTGCTGCCTGCTGTCTATTAAACCTGAATAGAACAAAATGTCACAGTAGTTAGCCCTTTTTCCACATGCGACTACTTTGGGTTGAGAAGTGGAGGGAATTATGTTCAAAGTTACATTAGATTGATACCTTCAGCAGAGAGCAGAATTGCGTTTTAAAAAATGTAGCACTGAATGTATTCGAACTCGCGACATCTTATCTATGCTACAAGCTGACACATAGCTACAGCAGCTCCAGAGCTCGGCAACTATTCCTCCAGAACTTTTGGATTCCACAGCACTGTGAGATTATGCATATGGCCAGGTCTTGACTTCTGAGAGACAAACAGTTACAGCTTTTCTTTTGGAGTGAACGACGTTTTCTAGTAACAGATAGCGCAATAGAATAGCTCAAGTGGAAAGGAACACTTCCTACTTAAACTTCTGCATCCTACACTGTTGGCAGTTGTGTGTAGGTGGCAGTTACGTGATTTTATTTCTGTGATTACAAAATAGTCGAATGTATGCACTGGGTAGCCGAGGCAGCTAGTTCATGGTGATTCGGTCAACCAAGTAAATGAATTTACTGAACATGCTGCAAATTACTACAGGGAGCCTGTGTGTCAGAATTCTCATCCAGTGTGGCGCAACTGCGTTACGATAGAAAAATGACTCGCAGAGAAGAGGATTTCGTGCTCTGTTGGACGGATGGTAGGTTGTTATACCTATGGTCTGGGTTCGATTCCCACTTCCGTCAATGATTTTAGATAGGGAGAGACAGATTCCATTCTCTCCTGGCTACACCAAGTGAAGGAGATATAATGGCTGCGTGGTCTGAAAATTGACATTAAAGATGATATTCCTTCTTTACCAAGTAGACGGTAGGTTGAACCACAATAAAGTCTGGAGTGGTGACATGTAGAAACTCTATCACCAGTAACCTTTCTTATACTAGTTATTTATTTCAAGTGACGACACAAACGCTATGTATGGTCACAGGACACTTATTCCATCTTTTATTTGAGCTTCTGTATGTCGATAAAATTGGTTCTAAACTGGGAATGCAACTCAGACCGCCCTTAACGCGGAATTTGATCCCTTCGTGGCAATACAGCTCGGCTACAATTTGTTGTTTGTTCAAAACTGCAGATTCCTCAACACCTTCACATATTACGCGTGAATGGGATCGAATCCTGGCCCGGCACTAAAGATTTAATTATGTATTATCAAGCTCTATCATGAGAACACCTATCTGCTGGTGGGTAATAATTTTGATTTTTAATGTATTTTCATTCGTTGTCAACACTAACGATATCTGACGTTTTTACCTCCCAGTGAGACACAGAACTATTTGCGAGATGACTGTAAGTTCAAGATGCTATTCTGAGCAGCTGGTGGAGAAAAATTCGGTAGCTGACGTCTCTTTGTGTGTAGTCAACAACGATATGTGTGGGGCTCTATTCCCAGTGAGCGCTGAAATCTTCGTCATATTATTTCAGTTCGTCGTGTCATTTAATGTTCATACATATTCTCAACTAGCTGCTCGTGAATAACTTTAATGTTTAATGTCATTTTGTGTTAAATAGTTCAAATGGTTCAAATGGCTCTGAGCACTATGGGACTTAACTTCTAAGGTCATCAGTCCCCTAGAACTTAGAACTACTTAAACCTAACTAACCTAAGGACATCACTCACATCCATGCCCGAGGCAGGATTCGAACCTGCGACCGTAGCGGTCACGCGGTTCCAGACTGAAGCGCCTAGAACCGCACGGCCACACCGGCCGGCCCCCACCATCTGGTATCAATGCATTACCCTATCATCCATTATATATAATCATTTTCATAGTACACTTGATATTATAGATGAGTAGGACACAAGACAGGACATAGATAATGTCCGTTTGACGTCAACAGTGTGTAACATTTTACTTTTTTTGAATAGGACAATGTTCCTCTCCGATAATTTTTAGATTAGTTACAATAAGCTTACGCTGCAAGAGAATTCGCTTGTATTTTTCAATATGTGGTCTGTTGTCGGTTTGAAGGCCTTCCATAACATCGGCAACGTAGTGCAACTCCACCGAGGGCTGTCTGGAGTAGGGTGGAGATAGCAATGTGAAAGTTGCGAGCTGTCGAAGACGATCTTCATATTCCTAATGCGATTAGGACATCGTATACTCTTGACGACGTTTAGCACCTGTGCAGTCAGTCACCCAATTTCAGAATTCATTTTGAGTAATCCTGCTAAATTCCCAAAATATTGTCTTATTATATTGATGAGTAATATGGATAGTCGTCACGTTCATGTGCCGTCTACAACGCAAATTTAATGTTACTATCCTAGGAACTAACCTGCAATACGTTTTGTATTTCATAATCGGAACTATCTGCATTAACCGTCATCAGAGCAATGTCAGGGAACAGAATGCAGCAGTGCCTTGCTACCTACTTGAGGACCTGCTTGAGTCGTGTTCTAAGGAAAGGGTAGTTGCTGGTTCACATTATATTACACTAGCGAGAAGTACCGACTTTTCCTTTTCACTGCAAACATCCAGAACTAAATTCAGTAACTAAATGCTAAGAATATATTTGCATTGTGCCAACTCAAAGATCAATAGATATGGATATAGATATAGATACAGATTTTTATATTTAAAGCCATTCTCGTTCTGCGTTGGAATAAACATCATTCATTATTTGCTTGTTCTTGTTACGATTGTTATTGTCATTCTCTCACTCGCAAGAGTTTTCGCATTCCTATATGGTATCGATGCACATGAAGAGTGGCTATGAAAGAAGGGAATACTGAATGTTACGTCATGCAGAATACACTCATTTACTTCGGCTCCTCGTGATCTACGCTACAGGAGAAGTGAGATACATAAAGTTGACAGTGTGAGGTCAGACCTGGTAGCACAACTGTGCAACTACACAGTGTTACCAGATAAAATGGTGCTGCGGAATCGAAAGTGTAGTACGGACTTTGCCACAGTAGCAGACAGCTGGTAATTTAGGACCATGACCGTGGATTACACTTTGGTCAGTGCTGGTTAGAGTGCTGCAACTGTAAATGGAATGCTTTGTTTGATAGTCTTATGCTGATGCTGTCTGAATAAATTATGCCATTGGATACAAAGCGGTTTAGTTTTGAGACCTAACCCACGAGGGGGGAAGGCACAGTGGTCTGCTTCAGGAATTCCAAGCAATAAAACACAAAAAACAACCCAGGAAGGGAGACATGCATTTGGAATCTGTTCATCGTTACGGGGTCAAACAAGAGGGTAACATTACTGAAACAATGATCGGGCTACTTAGTATATAATAGAGCATACAGATTTCAAGGAGGAAACGTATGAAGACGCAGTCTTCCTCGTTATCAATATGTGCGGCATATCTTTCGTGTTAACGAAAGTAAATTCCCGCTTTACCTCTTCTTACGTGTCAAATGAAATGAATGCCATGAGGAATAGAATATTTGTTGACTGCGTCTCTTCTTGCTTCCATCCTTACCAACATATTTCTTCATTCTCGTGGTAATCATGACATTCTATGTGTATGCTGCAAAAGATTGCAAGTGGACAAATTCGACATCGAGGTGCAAAGCGTTATATTCAATTCGAATAAGCTTCCGGTGTATTTTTACTTCGTTTGTATTTTTAGATGATTATGAACGTTACGGAAAAGTATCTCACATGCTTTATGTTGAATGAGAAACATTGAATGATCCGTTTTGCTTTCCCTACGTTGAAATGATATAATGTCGGCGTCAACAGCCTTCTTCCACGCCGGAAGCTGAAACTTGTATGATTCTGGATTAATGATAATTGAATGTCTCATATGTATACATAGCCCACAAGGCGACGTCAGAAACCATCAGGGGAGAACGCCGCATAAAAACCAAACGTGCGCGCGCGTCTCCACTCTGAAGAACCGTATCGGAGAATCACGGCAAGCATTTCGCTGAAGAGCTGCCTCGTCAGAGAGCCTAGAAATGGCAGCGTCGTAGCAAGTATTTGTCAACACTCTGATAGTGCATTTACTTCCGGGTGTAGGTCGGCGTTACCTCGCTAAATTCACTTGACATTCGTTTTCCACATCGAAGACTCGTACGATATAATCCACTGCAAGATGACACAATTAGAAAGTATATTTAATTTCTGGACTCCAAGAACGGCGTTCTTCACATAAGTAACACCTGTTTGTGTGTGCATTCGGGAGGACGACGGTGCAATCCCGCGCCCGGCCATCCTGATGTAGGTTTTCAATGATTTCCCTAAATCGCTTCAGGCAAATGCCGGGATGGTTCCTTAGGAAGGGCACGGCCGATTTCCTTCCCCATCCTTCCCTAATCCGAGCTTGTGCTCCGTCTCTAATGACATCGTTGTCGACGGGACGTTAAAACAGTAATCTCCACCTCCTCTGTTCGTGTGTTTAAGGTTGCGTTTTGAGGCTCAGGCAACATCGCAGTGACTATATTCCGCCTCTGGCCGCCAGTGTGTCGTTAGCTCAGAGGTTCCGTTGTGCGTTGCAGTGCTTGTACTATAAGACATAGCAGTTCGATTCACGGTAGAAGCCGCTGACTACAACCTTTTATTTTCCATTTTAATTAATGGAGTTGCAAACTGCTAGTAAAAATTTCTTATGCGAAATCTGAAGAATGCCTTTAAACATCAATCTTCGTCCGATTTCGACTTAGTAAATTAAGTTAATATCATGGATTTCTGCTTTGCAAATTCCAAGGTGCTTCACTGTAAAATAGACCCTGAAAAGATTCAAACCGACTGTCAACGATATAAATTTGAGCTTTGTTCGTCATATAGGTCTAACATGTCAGAAGGTTGTTTATGAAGTGCACATGTTCATTAATATAGTTCCCTTCTTCTAAATTTTTGCAATAGCATTTAACTGTAGACGTTTTCTAACACCGGCGTTAGCAATTCCTTTCCGTTCTCTGAAACCTTCAAAACGACAAATTTTTCTGGTTTAAATCTGATGACCTTAACTATCACTTCCGATCAACAATAAATACTTCATGAACCCATACATGGAACTCCAAATGTGCAGTGTTCCTGCACTGCTACAGAGCATGCATTGCAAGGTATTCACACAGTTTATCGCATAGACTTACCATAAGGAATGAAACAAGAACTGTAATACACTTTACACCACGCTCACTCTGGCTTGACGAAAACATCCAAACATTGACCAAAAGTTGCACAAATAATTGAGTTTGAAAGGAAAAGAAACGAGGTATGAAGCATTTATAAATTCATCGAATGTAGTGAGGTGGTTTAATTTCGTCCCAGTCTATAAAATTAATTTCGGGCCATACTCAGCTCTTGCCGATTAATGTAATATAATACCCGCCTACTAATCAGGGCGTCTGTCTCCGTTGCTTTTGAGCGTGAATGGAAATTGTAGAAATTTTCTGTGGAGCAACATTTAATAATAAAGCGTTTTAAATCATCAAAAGCGATGAGCAGTAGCAGGCGCTTTCGATAAAGAACGGGGGAGTGCAGCGCCGCTGCTGTCGCCACGGCCGCTGCCAGTAGCCAGCAAATGGATCCCGGAGCTTTGCCGCATACGGCGTCCAGAGGAGGACAGTCTGCAGGAAATCTGCCGCAAAATCGTTACTGTATAAGATTTTGATATCGGTGTGTCACAAAGCGAAATAGATTGAATCTGCGCTACCATTACATTCACGTCTTCAGCATTCAGACAGAAGAGGCTATAAAAATATTTTATGCTAGCTGCTCTCGATCCACTGACATTATGAACAGAAACAACGCACACTACCGCTAGACCACAGGCGTAATCAGCCTAGAGTTTCTCAATCATGGGACAAGTTTTCCTCCAGGAAGTGCCGCAGTCTACAGTGTTGCCAGATTGTGCAGATTACCGGACTTAGAGAATTAGCGAGTTGGCCAGTTTTTTTGTCCCATGTCGCGATCGGCGCGGACTTAGCCTCTGAAGCGGCCGGCCGCCGGTCGAGTTTTATGTCAAAGAGTGTACATGTCAGATTTTCACCAGGTGGCCAAAATTGTAACTAATATTTTTGCAGCATAAATAATGGGTTCCAAGTCAACCCATTAGCATATCTACCAAGTTCCGCTGCCAAACGATAATTACAGCCCATATAGAACCTCCGTCATTAGCTACTCGTTAATCGTAACCACCTGGCATTACGAAAGGATGCAATGCGGTCTTTAAGTTTCAGCATTAGCTTAGGACCACTACCCAAAGCAGTCAGTAGTTGTTAGGAGTTGTTGCATATGCTGATGGCTTGTTACTTTCAGTGCACGCCAACAGCCGAGATATGCTAGAAAATTAATGTGGCAAACTACTTGGAACCTTGCGTAAGTGGTACTCGTAGGTGCATCTCAAGATAGTTGCACAATAATCGACGTATATTTTACTGAAATTGATATTTTTTAGATATCCTTTGATTAAAATAAACCAGGAGATTGATGTGTTGGTGAATGTGCCAACACCTTGTAGATAGAGGAGCCCGAAATGCACGCTATCTAACGCAGACGGGCGTGAATTCTGGAACAGGATAAGTAGTGTATTCTAATAAGAAAAGCATGCAGCTCCTCAATACTTAACTTTTATTTATCCTTGTTGTGAATACAGCATTCTTGATGAGACATTTCATACGATAACTATCAAACTGTGTGAGGCTAATGGCGCCTTGCTAAGTTGTAGCCATTAACTTAGCTGAAGGCTATTCTGTCTCTCGGCAAATGAGAGCAAAGGCTTCGTCCGTATCGTCGTTAGCAACGTCATCGTACAACTGGGGCCGAGTTCTCGTACGTCTCTCGAGACCTGCCGTGTGGTGGCGCTCGGTCGGCGATCACACAGTGGCGACACGCGGGTCCGACATGTACTAATGGACCGCGGCCGATTTAAGCTACCACTTAGCAAGTGTGGTGTCTGGCTGTGACACCACAGAGATAACTGGAAGGCAAACCGTCAACCGATATTTCAGTATACACCTGGATGAACACTATACACTCGAAGGTCACATAGAAATTACAGTAAGGAAAGGGGAATTCTATAACAAATGAAATTATTTTTTCAGTTAAACACTGCAGAGTAGCTCACCACCTGTATTACTAAGTTGGGTCGTGTGCTACTTAAAACTAGTAACAAGCCAAACAGAATATAGGTCACTTAGCCATAATGGCTGCTCGCAAGTTATATTAGCTTGACAAGCGGCCATGCCATTGTCCGTCCGCGCCCCGAGGCGGCGGATCTGTTTCTCTGTGTGTTTGTATTCTGTTTAATGCAGTAAGTGAGGTCCGAATTCCAAATATTTAATGAAAACAATATAAATATGTTGAAGCATAGAAATAAAAATAGAAAATGAAATTTGAAAAATATTTATAATTAACTTAAGCTAAATTTACTTGTGAATAATTTTAAATGCAAAAAATTGTCACAGAGCTGTAAGTTGTACATAACCAAAAATTTCTCTATATGGAATTCTAATGAAGGATATCGTTACAATATCAAGATCAACAATGATTGGAAACAGAGATTTACCAGAATACGAATGTCGTCTTATAAATTGTTAGAGAAAGATACGAGTAATTAAAAACAGCAAATGGTTAAGTATACTACAATTTGGAACAAGTAATGGAGATTCCATGTGAATAATGTAACTTTAATGCTATAAATGTACTGGAAAGGAAATTGATAAAATGTATAAAATGTCAGACATCACGTGTTGTTGATATATAGGATACAAAATTTCTAGATGTAATTTTAATTAATTAAATTAATTGAGACTAAATATACATGTTTCACATATTGATAAAGAGGTTTGTATGTTACGATTATATGGATGTATACAGAATGATTATTCATAAATGATAGTTTATAAGAATGGTACACACATAGTACATACATAGCAAGTCAAGTAACAAGGTTGTGAGCCGAGAGAGGAAAACATGCATTGTATATAAATTTATATGTCTTTATCAGTCTTAGGATCTTACGAAGCGTGTCATGATGAATTTAGACCTTCTGCAACGTTTGTATCAGCATTTCGTTTCAATCTGTTCCTGTGTCCGTGCCTGTGTCGGAACTTGTGTCTTGCCATTGATTGCGTTGTGGTTTTGTTTTTTTATCTGTGTTCTTGTCCCAGCAGTAGGATATTGATTTTTTTTTAATTTCAAGCAGTGTTCTTGACACTGCATCAACCATATTAAGAGTATACCGTTTATCGGGATCACGGAAAATTGTGCTGATATCGTGGTCTCTCACAGCAGATCTTGCGTCGTCAAGTAAATTACAGCTCAGTACAATATGTTCAGGTGTTCCTCGATTGCCACATGTACATATCACGGTTTGCCTTAGTCCCGTACGGTGTAGATACGTTGGGTATTTATCATGTCAAGTAGTTAACCATGCCATGACAATGATCCACGTGTTTTAGTCTTAGCTCTCTGATATATTTGGAGAGAAGGAGAAGACACGACGCCGTTTATTTGATGTCTCCCATTCTCTTTGTCACGTGTCTATTTTCCATCTGTGTAAGTGTTGATTAATTTGCATTTTTTCTCTTGTTATTTAAACATTGTTTCTAGTTCAGCTTGCTTTAGCCAGTATGAGGCAGCTTCACCTTGCTTCAACCAGTATGAGGCAGCTATATAACTAATAGTGAGGTCTATTGGACATGTTCCTAAGACTACATACAGGGCATCCACTGGAGTTGTGCTAAACGCTCCCGACATCCTAAGTAGCGTTCTTCTTTGTCCTCTCTTGGCTATTGTTTTGATGGTCGCTAGGCATAGGCGATGTGCCCAAGCACTAGAAGCGAAGCATGCAATGGATTCAAATAAGGCTGTATGATAAGTCCGCAGCGTCAGTAGTGATAGTCAGAACTGTATTGAATTTAATCTGGCAAGTTTATGCATGATTTCAGTGGCATTGTCTACAGACAGTTTCACGTGTCCATGGAGGAGAGCCGTTCATCTAAATAAAGTCCTAAGTATCTTGAAACCAGCCTCCTTTGTATGTTGACATTCAGTTTCATGCTTGGATTTCTCAATAATATGCCCTTAAGCAACAAGTAAACTGTTTTTTCCTGCTATTTTCAAATTTTTCTGATTACACCAGTAACTGATCCCCTGCGATGTTTGTGTACATTTGTTTTCTAGTTACAGTCTGGACCGTGCATAAACTACAACCAAAAGGTCGTCCGCATAGGCGACGACACCTTCTGTACGAATGTCCCTATCCAAAATGTCCAACAGGGGCTCAGTTGCTACATCCCACAAAATCGGCCCGCAAATTTATCCCTGTGGGCATCCCTTGGCTATTCTCTTAACCACCTTCTGTGTCCCTGCCTTCCATTCTACAATTCTTTCTCTGCAGTAGTCCATAAAGCTGGTATACAGGGCATTAGGCAATCGAATTTCCCTTAGTCTATCAAACAGTGACGGCCTCCAAACAGTATCAAAAGCTCTGGCAATACCAGTAAGTACAGCGACTGCATATTTCTCTATGGTGTTCCCCACTATTTTTAAGGCGCAGTTTATGGCGTCATCTATTGATTTATGTTCTCTAAATCCATATTAGTGGGGTATTAGGCCGAAAAGGCACCCATGCGCCTGTAATCCATCACATAGGAGCCTCTCCTTCACCTTGGCAAGCGTTCAGGGGACAGACAGGTGCTCACTGCTGCTAATTCCCTACTTAGTCTAGAGTTTCCGACTCGATGTTGTATTATTAATAGTGGAAAAAGGAGGTTTCGTTTGTCCCTAAGTGCAAATAAACTGTACCATGAGTCTACGTTAACTGCGATTGTGTACTATGCTGCCCATGCTTGGGAGCACAGATTACGACTAGTCAAACCCACCGCTGCAGTAAGTAAGGTAGAGCGAAGAATTAAGCTACAATACTGCGAAGCATTCAGCAGTGCATCTACAGACGTCCTAATTATATCAATAGGCGCATATCCCCTCGGCTGTTCTCTATTGGCCGGACGGCGTTACCGAGCGGTTCTAGGCGCTACAGTCTGGAACCGCGCGACCGCTACGGTCGCAGGTTCGAATGCTGCCTCTGGCATGGATGTGTGTGATATCCTTAGGTTCTGATGATCTCAGTAGTTAAGTCCCATAGTGCTCAGAGCCATTTGAACCATTCGTCCTCTATTGGTTTAAGAACAAACAATTTGAAAAAAATACACAGAGTTCTCAGAGAACCGGCAACAAATTCAATAGTACTAAAGGTTTTAGCGTTCGCAGAATGGAAGCAGAGATGGAGCCTTATCAGACATAGGAAGGAGGACGTCTCACTTTCTTCCTGATGTAATTGAAACGTTTGAGATGACACACGTTGAGGCAAGTTGGGGACTAGTCCACTACCTTACTTAACGTGGCCTGTATCTTACTTATGTGAATGGCAACGACCAGCAGTGTGTGTCGAAACCGGCACACCAGATCGTGTCCTATGGAAAAGTTCCCTACCCGAAGACATACAAAGGACTACTAGGCAGGCTTTAAGAGATGAAACGGTTTATGGCGTAATCAGAGTGAAAGAAGACTCTGATACCTTCATAACTGAAGCCAACAGACACCACAATAGTGACGATTGAGGACTGTATACAATCCTAGGGAATGTGGACGAAGCCCGATGCTCATATGGCCTTGAAACGGAATGAGTGAAATTAGGTGGTCATATGTGTAAGCAAGAAGACCGAGAGGAATCAGTGAAATGTGAATGATGTGCTCTGATCCGTCGCTTTGCTGTCTGGAGGCAGCAAAATTTTGCTGGATCTGACAGGTTGGCCGATCTGCTACGGAACTTACAGAGAAATTCGGCCCATTTCGGCAGTGCTAAATTGTACATGTGTATCCGTGTCCATTTCAGACCGCAAGAATAACAAATGGTGCTCATTTGTAATCATAGTAGAAACGTCAGAATACTAGCAGCAGTAGCATGATTTCCAGTAATTCTAGTAGTATTTGCTGAAAAATAAATAAATAACTAAAAATCTAGATGGTGGTAGTATTATTAGCCGCCTTTTTAAAATTGTAATAGTTATATTGTTTGTTATTGTAGAAGTGGTATAAGGTGTTGTAACAGTAGTAATAGTTGTAGACAAAATGGAACAGTAAACTAGTCAGTAATTTGAAATAACTAAAATGTATGGCTCTCTTTCTAACACAGCAAGGGAAGACCCAACTGAAGCTGGACCGAGGTACCATAGGAAAACAACTGATAACCATCTAAATGTTAGAGTGATACTAGTAGAAATAAATAAAAAGAAAAACAGTACTATAGACAACGTAACCCTAATTCACGTCAAAAAAAGAATAAAGAACTATATCCTTAATATTCAGTCACCTGTGATTCTGTATGTAACGGTCCATTGTAATCAAGGATGTAGACTATGATAAACAAATAAAAGTTTCACTGTCCCTATCAATACCTATCGACAAAAGAAAATATCGTACTACACTAATATGAGACCTCGCTGTCTAATGGACACATGACATTCTGCTTTCTAGGAAAAATCGTTTTTTTTGGAACAGGAATCAAACCGACGTTTCTGTCGACAATGAACCTTACATGAAAGAATCGATGAGTAGTATTGTCTGTGATGAATCCAGCTAAACAATGGAAAGAACAACTTATAAATATCTGCCTAAACACCAGAGAAAATGCGCCAAAGTCTCAGCTTGAATCCTAAATATATCTCCGAGCGATGTTAAATGTTATTGTCTTTACATAAAGAAAAGTAGTATCTTCTCAATAACATTCAAATCGTGAGCTACCTCCTTAACTTTTTATTTATGAAATTAGTAAATTTGCTCAGGGCACTTTTGTTGCCCATGCCTGCTGTTACTTTCAGAACTCAAATTAATAATCGAATTAACTTTTTTAATAAGACTGAACCTTGAATTGCTGGTGTACCCGTGTACCCATGTATTACCACAAAGAAATAAAAAGAGTGAATGTTTGAGTGAGTTTGAATGATAACAGTGGCGTATTTAAGTTTAAAAAGATAATCACAAGATTTTGTTGATCCTTTTATAACTACAACGAACTGATAAAGCTTAGAAAAAAGGACACAACCACAAATCAGAAGAGGGATGGTGCTTGATGGGCAAAGCATTCACTGGGGTGGAAACTACACAGATTCTCCCCTTAATTAATCCCTTTTACAACGCAATCTGATTTTATTACATGCATCCAGTGTGAGGCCCAATTCTATTCAACTGAAGTTAACTACGACCAAGTACACCACAAACTGTGTTTCACCAGAGAATAAGGAGCTGTGAATACCATTTAACAATTCTACGCCGGTGCAGCAACACTTTACCCTTTCACCTTGATTCAGGCGGCAGCAGATGTCGGCAGGCTGTGGGCGAGTATTTGCGCGCTGCTGCAGCTGTAGTGTTCTGACGCGTCCACGAAAATTTGCAAACTACGTGGGCTGGCGTTCTGTTTATCAGAATGCAGGAAACTTTCCTATCAGACCACTGAAATCCCGGCAGATTTCAGGGTGATGTGGACCCGTTCGCTGGTCTGGCCAAACTAGTTTCACTCACAGGCACGACGCTGTGTGCTCCAATTGTCGAAAGTTAGACGGCTGACGAATAAGTTCACCATTGTGACATGATGTGTCACAGATTATGTGCAGTTCCACTGTCGATAAGTTGGAAACAGCCACTGGCTCTTAGTCCACCACAAGTTGCACACTCACAAGTGTCACCCACTAAGGAAAGACCTGAAGTTCTCCACCAGGGGAGGTAAGTCGAAGAAAGCAGAGAGAACATAACCACTTTCTACAAAGCCTCGATAAAGGAGCCAAACAAATTAGAAAAAAAACGCGGCCATGTTGTACAAATCAAACTATCCTCTACTCACTGGAACTACCACCTTAACTGTTCTGCTGGCCTGGTAGCCAACCCAGACACAGCACCAGTGGTCCCTCGCTGGAGGGGCAATCTTCTGCTTTGCATATCCGGAGAGGAGACAATCAGCGACTAAAAATCTCTCTTGTCCGAAAAAGGAAGATTTTAGATTAGGAAGGCGTCATTCTCAGGGTAATCATGGCTATCTTTGGGCAAAGAAACGTCTACCTAGACGGGACCACAGTCCCTCATTTACGGAGAGACTTAGGCATTCCGAGCCGACCATTTCCAATTTCTGAAAGAAGGCCGTTAAGCTGCCCAGACTGTCGTGCCCATGAAATATATATGTTTTTTCCGCTCGCTAAAAGAACCTGGCGACTTCCTGGCGTCAGGGGAGTTACGGTCCTGCCTCCAGTAAACATGTGCACCAGTCGCTATCTCTATCGTACCAACTTCTAACATGAGAAAGCATGGAGTTTAGTGACTCTTCCACCGTTTGCACCAAAGCTCACATTGCAGCAGTCTCTCTTAAATGATTTCCTTTATCCACTTTCCGCCAACTGCCCACATTCGGGATGGTCTGAAATATATGTTCAAACTCCAGAATAAAACGCCTGATGACACATAAGAGGGACACCCTATATACACACACACACACACACACACACACACACACACACACACACACACACACAAAATTATGTGTGTGTGTGTGTGTGTGTGTGTGTGTGTGTGTGTGTGTGTGTGTGTGTGTGTGTGTGTGTGTGTGTGTTTTCGTTCTGGTGTAACACGCCAGGCACTGTCGACTACAATACGAAATACCTTGAAATTACCTTTCCTTTTACTTATAACTCATTTTACTTGTACTTACACTGTAAATTGTAATTTCTTTTTCGTAAATTACTCTCAAAATTACTAGCATTTGCTCAAAGTCCAAATCGTCTTTTAATTACAGTGAGAAAATAGGTTTTGTAGGGAATTATTTAACAGGAGCATTGCTTGACTCCCCTCTTTACTTGTACCTTTTTAAAAAAGTGTTCTGAAGCAAACGCGCTTTCTCAGTGAAACGGAACAGAGTATCTCGATTCCGACAAATAGTTTCACACAAGAATGATATTTTAATTAATTTCAATTACTCAAACTACCAATGAGAACAGATTGATAATACTGAAAATATATTGCCTTGAGAATATCGGATTCCATATCTGAACTTCTCAAATCAAATACATAATGACAATATGCTATTCTATTTTAATTCTGGTATTTTATAGTCATTTTGATTTCTAATTATTTCAGCTCTTCTGTTCTCAGATAAACTCAATTCAGTCTGTCCTGCTACATTAAGACAAGTCTTCAAGTCTTTAACTATTGCTGTTACCAAAAATCTCTAAATGTTTGACTGATTTTCTTCGGATTTTTGCTTGAAACTGTAATAGTGGTTTGGACAGACACAGACTAATGTTATTACTTTCAATTTTTATGCAATACTGAGATAAAGGTTTGGGCCGAGGTAAGCTACATATTTGTAATACCGTATATATAATATATTCATATATCTGTAATCTCTATAGGTTGGTTGGTTGGTTTGTGGGATTAAAGGGACCAGACTGCTACAGTCATCGGTCCCTTTTTCCAAGTACTAAAAACACCCACAGAGAATAAAAACGATTAACAGAATAGAGCACAGACGACACAGAACAAGAGAAACTGAGACAAAGACCAGACAAAACGAACTAAAATCACACAGAGTGTGACGGTGGTTGGCCGACCATAGAAATAAAAAAGGAAAAGCCAACCACTTAAAACACATTAAAAGATCAGTTTAAAACCGGAGGCCAAAGGCCAGAATCAACACAAAACAATAAGATAAAACAGAAACACTTAGATTAAATGATAAAAAACCCCTGCCCGAATAAAACGTAGAACTAAGTCAGCCGTAGCAGAGTCATCTGTTAAAAGGGCAGGGAGCGTGTGAAGCAGTGCGAACGTCTGCCTGAGCACAGCTAAAAGCGGACACTCCAATAAAATATGTACCACAGATAAAACGGAGCCGCAGCGACATAGAGGCGCGTCCTCACAGCGCAATAAGTGGCCGTGCGTAAGCCGAGTGCGCCCAATGCGCAGCCGGCAGAGGACAACAGACTCCTTGCGGGAGACCCGCATGGACGACAGCCACACAGTCGTCGTCGCCTTGATTGGACGGAGTTTGTTGGGCGTGGGCAGATTGCGCCATTCAGCGTCCCAAACCGAAAGAACTGCGCGGAGCAAGACTGCCCGCAAATCAGTCTCCGGGATGCCAATCCCCAGAGATGATTTACTAGTGGCCTCTTTCGCCTGGCGGTCAACATTCTCATTGCCAGGTATCCCAACATGTCCTGGGGTCCACATGAAGACCACAGAGCGGCCGCAACGTGCAAGAGTATGCAGGGACTCCTGGATAGCCATCACCAGACGGGAACGAGGGAAACGAGGGAAACACTGGTCGAGAGCTCATAAACCGATCAGGGAATCGCTACAGATAACGAAGGACTCACCTGAGCAGGAGCGGATATACTCTAGGGAACGAAAGATGGCGACCAGCTCAGCAGTGTAAACGCTGCAGCCAGCCGGCAAGGAACGTTGTTCGGAATGGTCCCGGAGAGTTAGCGCATAACCGACTCGACCAGCGACCATCGAGCCGTCAGTGTAAACTATGCCAGAGCCCTGATACGTGGCTAAGATGGAACAAAAGCGGCGGCGGAAGGCCTCTGGAGGGACTGAGTCCTTCGAGCCCTGTGCCAAGTCGAGCCGAAGGCAAGGGCGGGGAACACACCACTGGGGTGTACGCAGAGGTGCCCGGAAAGGAGGTGGAACAGGGAAAAATCCAAGCCCGGAGAGAAGCTGTTTGACGCGTACGGCGATCGGACAACCCGACCGGGGCCGACGTTCTGGCAGATGGACGACTGACTGCGGGAACAGGACACGGTAATTTGGATGCCCGGGCAAGCTAAAAACATGGGCAGCATAAGCAGCCAGTAATTGTTGGCGTCGTAACCGCAGTGGAGGGACACCTGCCTCCACTAGTATGCTGTCCACAGGGCTGGTGCGGAAAGCACCAGTAGCAAGGCGTATCCCGCTGTGGAGAATTGGGTCCAGCACCCGCAACGCAGATGGGGAAGCTGAGCCATAAGCCAGGCTCCCATAATGACGAGACTGGATTAAGGCCTGGTTAAGCCGGAACAGGGTAGATCGGTCGGCGCCCCAGCGGGTGTGGTTCAAGCATCTTAGAGCATTTAGATGCCGCCAACACGCCTGTTTGAGCTGCCGGATATGAGGCAGCCAAGTCAACCCGGCATCGAAAACCACCCCCAAAAACCTGTGTGATTCCACCACTGAAAGAAGTTCGCCGTTAAGAGAAAGCTGCGGCTCCGGGTGGTAGTACGTCGCCGGCAGAAATGCATAACGCAGGTCTTGGCTGCGGAAAACTGGAACCCATGAGCGACAGCGGATAGCGCCCTGTAGCTGACGTTCAACAGCTGCAATGCCAGTAGAGCTGTAGTAAAGGCAGAAGTCGTCAGCATACAGGGAAGCGGAGACAGAATTTCCCACGGCCGCAGCGAGCCCGTTAATGGCTATTAAAAACAGGCAGACACTTAAAACAGAACCCTGTGGCACACCGGTCTCCTGGACGTGGGAGGAACTATATGAGGCTGCGACTTGCACGCGGAAGGTACGATACGACAGAAAATTGCGGATAAAAATCGGCAGAGGACCCCGAAGACCCCATCCATGAAGCGTAGAAAGGATGTGATAACGCCATGTCGTATCGTACGCCTTCCGCATGTCGAAAAAGACAGCGACCAGGTGCTGACGGCGGGTAAAGGCAGTACGGATGGCCGACTCCAGGCTCACCAGATTGTCGGTGGCGGAGCGGCCTTTACGGAACCCACCCTGAGACGGAGCCAGAAGGCCCCGAGACTCCAGCACCCAATTCAAGCGCCGGCTCACCACCCGTTCAAGCAACTTGCAAAGAACGTTGGTGAGGCTAATGGGACGGTAGCTGTCCACCTCCAGAGGGTTCTTTCCAGGCTTCAAAACGGGGATGACAATGATTTCCCGCCATTGCGACGGAAACGCCCCCTCGACCCAAAAACGGTTGTAAAGGTCGAGGAGGCGTCGCTGGCAGTCCACTGAAAGGTGTTTCAGCATCTGACAGTGGATGCCATCTGGCCCAGGAGCGGTATCAGGGCAAGCGGCTAGGGCCGAGCTCAGCTAGATGGTAGAAGAAACCGCTGCAGTTCCACTGGAGAATGGTGTTGTCCATGGCTGGGAAAGGCGTGACGGGACTGGGAAGGCGGATTACGCAGCTGGGTCACCTGCTGCCTCCGATGGAGCACCCATGCAAATGCTATCCATTGCGTCCGAGGGACCGGCGAGATCGACGTCCTCAGCGGACGCCAGAATTTCCACCTCGTCCTCAGAGGCAGAGCTTGTAGGAAGCGGTGGGATGGGTGCCACCGCAATAGCGTTGGTCTGGGGGACTTTCATCTTTTTCTGCTTGTCGCGCTGTGCCTTCGGTGGTTCAGGCTTCATGGGCTTCATTGGGTCATTCTCAGGGACAGACGACGACCGTGAGGCCCTACGACCAGGGACTGGTGGTTGTTTCAACCACTTGCGGGCGTCCGCTTTTCCACTGGTCGGAACTTGTGAAGGGAGGTCCCCAAGGGATCCCTTCCTGGCGAGAGTAGCCGAAGAAGTCTTACGCTTCTCCGGCTGGGAAGGGGGAGCTGATGTCCCTGATGGTTGGGAGGGTGTTGCTCCTAAAGAAGATGGAGCAGGAGCAACAGGTTGTGAAGTGCCCCCCACAATCAAGGGAGCTTTTGGATGCTGACCAATCATAGAACCAACCGTATGGGACGACACAGGAGATGGAAGAACCGTCGTTGCAGCAGCGGCGTAGGTTGACGTCATTGCCACAGGATGGAGCCGCTCGTATTTCCGTATAGCCTCGGGGTAGGTCAGGCGGTCCAGGGTCTTATATTCCATTATCTTCCTTTCTTTCTGGAATATCCTACAATCTGGCGAGCAGGGGGAATGGTGTTCTCCGCAGTTAACACAGATAGGAGGCGAGGCACATGGAGTATCAGGATGCGAAGGACGTCCACAATCCCGACACGTGATGCTGGAAGTACAGCGAGATGACATGTGCCCGAACTTCCAGCATTTAAAACACCTCATCGGAGGAGGGATATATGGCTTCACATCACAACGGTAAACCATCACCTTAACCTTTTCGGGTAAGACATCACCCTCAAAGGCCAAGATGAAGGCACCGGTGGCTGCCTGATTATCCCTCGGACCCCGATGGACGCGCCGGACGAAGTGAACACCTCGTCGTTCTAGGTTGGCGCGTAGTTCATCGTCGGACTGCAGAAGAAGATCCCTGTGGAATATAATACCCTGGACCATGTTTAAACTTTTATGGGGAGTGATGGTGACGGAAACATCCCCCAACTTGTCACAAGTGAGCAACCTCCGTGACTGGGCAGAGGATGCTGTTTTGATGAGAACCGACCCAGAGCGCATTTTGGACAAGCCCTCCACCACCCCGAACTTGTCCTCTAAATGCTCCACAAAAAAACTGAGGCTTAGTTTGCATAGAAGATTCACTATCGACCTGCGTACAGACAAGGTACCAGGGTGAATAATCTCCACTGCTGTCTTTAGCCATGCGTTCCTCCCATGGAGTGACCAGGGAGGGAAATGATCTTGGATTGAATTGCTTGCCGTTGAGGGTAGACCTCGATCGCTTAGAGACTGTTGGTGGAGGCCCACCAGCGAGAGATGATGTACCACGCTTCATTGCGGGTCATCCGCCCTGATGCCACCCACTCTGACCAGGGGCTCTCCCCACGGGCGCCACCCAGCCACAGTAAAGACCACCTGGCAGGATGGCCTTTGCTGGCAGTCCCGATGCCCCAGAGGGATAGGCATCTACTCCTCGGCATACGTGGGGAGGTAGCAGCTCAGGCATCAGCAGTGCGATCCCTGTGTAGTCAGGGGGCTACCACCAAGAGGATACATGACGACCCCACCACAATGGACTGGCTACCGTGCTGGATGTCGGGTGTCTAATATCCATATGTGTCAGGAGGGCGAAGATGGAAGTTCATAATGGAGGGAATGTATGCTGCCCGGAACACACAGCAGCTGATGTGGCTGGAAGCACGGTGTAAGGCCAACTCCATGACAATATTGGGTTTGCCAGATCTTAGGGCAAGATGGATATATAATACACCACGTAAGGCGTCCTTCCCCAAATGGTACGCACTAACAGAAAATTTTGAAAGGTTGTGGTCAAACCCCTTAGGGGACCATCACATTAAGGCAGAAATGTTTGAGACTCCTTTTAGTCGCCTCTTACGACAGGCAGGAATACCGCGGGCCTATCCTAACCCCCGAACCCGCAGGGGGAATCTCTATAGGTATATGAATTACATGTGTATATGTGAAAATCTTCATGATCTCCTGCCTAACTGCTGGAGATTAAAACCAAATTTGGGATAGAAAGAGCAGAGCTCACGAGTATCAGCACTGAGATTTGTAGGCTCGTAATTCCATAGGAGTGGGGTATGGGTAAAACTGTGCGTTTTTTCTAACATTTGCAGTATAGGCTTATAGGTTGCCCACATGTGTGGGAATAGTATCAGCCTGCCTTTCTTACCTGCACTTCAATGCAGAGTACACATCAGGACACTTTTATTTGAGGGTAGTATCAACCCACTTTATCAGAATCTTTTGTAGGGGTTACACATGCAGATGGACACAGCTGACAAGAAAGATGGAGCAGATGATGGATAGTGAGAGGGAGGAAGGACGAGATGGATGGAGAATAGGGTAAGAACGACAGAGAGGTGATGGAGTGGGTGCACAGAGAGAATGGGAGGGTGAGATGGATAAAAGGTGTGGGGAGGAGGAGATAGAGAGAAGAAGAGATGCTACACCTGTGGATATGCATGGGGAAAGAGGTGGGCGGAAAGAAATGGAGAGAGAGAGAGAGAGAGAGAGAGAGAGAGAGAGAGAGAGAGAGAGAGAGAGAGAGAGAGAGAGAGAGAGAGAGCGCAGGAATATGCACTGGACACAAAAGTGGGAGAGCAACAGATGGACAGAGGGGGTAAAGGGGATGGTCAGCGGGTTGGGTGAGGAGGGCATCGACAGAGGGGTTCAAAGAGGAGATATATGCTGAGAGTGGGAAGGTATAGTGGGGTAGTGGGCAAGTGAAAAAGGAAGAAGGAGGACGGAGGGAGGGGAGGAGGATGTGGACAGAGGGAGGGGGAAGAAGAAAGTAAGAGAGAGGGCCAGAAGTGATGCACAAAGAGAAAGTGAGGTGTAGGAAGACAGACAGAGTGTGAAGGTGGAGAAGTACATATAGAATGTTGGGAGGATAAGGTGGGCGGAGATACAGGAGGGACAAATAGGTGAACACAAAGAAAGAGGAGGATGAAATGCAGGCAGTATAAAGGACGAAAAATCTGATACACTGAGTTCAGCATGCGATTCCTCATCCAGATTCTAGATAAACGTTTGTCTAGCAAAAAGAAATCGGGTGCATTTTGAAAACACGGGTATGAAAACGAGGAGATGGCAGCACTGGCACATTGTGCAGCGCTTTGGAATGTGAATCACCCTATACTAGTGCACCAGCCATCATAGCTCACTGAGTACACTGCTGGGATATCAAATTCACATTCACCAGAGAGCTGTGGTTCGAATCCTCGTCACGTTACTATGTTATTTTTTAGACGTCTGTTTCCGGGTTCTCGTCATTTATAAGGAGGACATCGTTTTGTCACGTGATAAAAGCCTACCACAGGACGGTGGTATCCCTCAAACTGCATGCATATGTCTACTAACCTCGCTGTGAACAACCATAACTGGTCCTGTCAAGTTTATGTAGGGCGGCTTTCCAATGAAATACACAAACGATGTATCCATCGATACGATTTTGGTTCTGGGTGCATCTGATAACCGAACTGCTGCTGCTGCTGCTCATGCGTATCGCGCACAGTACCCTCAAAGACGCTGTGGTGTCACAGCGAGACACCACACTTGCTAGGTGGTAGCTTAAATCGGCCGCGGTCCCTTAGTACATGTCGGACCCGCGTGTCGCCACTGTGTGATCGCAGACCGAGCGCCACCACACGGCAGGTCTCGAGAGACTAACTCGGCCCAGTTGTACGGACGACATTGCTAGCGAATAGACGTACGAAGCCTTCCTCTCATTTGCCGAGAGACAGAATAGCCTTCAGCTAAGTCCATGGCTACGACCTAGCAAGGCGCAGTTATCCATATCTGGAGAGAGACTCACTTGTATTCACCATAGAGATGTACCACACAAGGCTTTAAAGTTAAGTATATGAGAAGCTCCGTTCTTTTCTTTATAGCTTTCATCCAGTATTCTGTTTCAGACTTAACGCAAGACGGCGTGAGTTGACGCGTGCCCTGTCGGCTACTTCATTGTGGACTGGCTGCTCTTGTCAGTCCACAACAGACGCCATCCCGATAAGAATGTTTTCGTCGCCTGGACTAACGCCTTCGTGAAACCGGTAATTTTCCTCCAAAAAGAATTGACAGAATTCGTCCAAAAACCGGACGCAGTTCTTAAAACAGGTCACCAATGACCTCAGCGAAGTACCCGTGATATTGCAAGGCATTTCAGATAACTCAAAGACTGGTTGTTCTAGTGTTCCACGATGAATAACTGGATCCACATATCAGTAAACGTTAACTCACGGCCAGAAGACCGCAGTCGATGAGAACAGATTTGTGAATAGCTTTTGCAACAACTGGGAGATAACGAACGTTTTATGAATAACGTGATATGGAGTGACGAATTTGGCTTCACTCGTGGAGGTATTTTCAAACTCTACAACTGCCATTCGTTCGCGTTCTTGACGCGTTGGCAGTATGATCCAGCTAAGTGTTTGTAATTGCAACGTGGTCGCTTTGAGTCTGGAATTCAAACAAACAGAATGTATTTATTGTGTGTAATATAATGTGCAATCTAGTGTGGGCTACCTACTATGTTTTTTGTACATCATCGGATACAGACGATGTTGCTATATACACTATAATTTTCTATTGACTATTTGTGTTATGGAAGAAACGAAGTGGTCGTTCCTATCCGTAAAAAGTTCATGCAATGTCTTAATGTTTAAATGAATGTAAAAGTAATAGAAAGAAATACACAATGTACATGTCCGTGCTCACACTGTACGCTGTTACAGCGTTGCCAGACCCTGATTCTTTCAATCGTCTTCCATTGAACCTATTACCAGGACTAGGTTTTCCACACACACTTCTGGCTTGAACTAGGATGAGGAGTCGCATGCCAACTGCGAAGTGCGGCATTTTTTCGTCACCCTGAATAAAGCTGAAACACTGTTAGCAAAAATCTCGAAATGTGTTTCACCGATTTGCTTTACATTTTTCCGCGATACTCTAATAAACAACTGTACAAACTTCAGCTACATATTTTACAGCGAAACATTGTTACCAAAAATGTCGACAGTTTCCTGAGCAATTTGTTTCAAATATTTGCATAATGTTTTAATAAATGTTTAAACAGACTTACATTAGATGCTTCAAATTTTTACACAGTACTATCAGGAACATTCAGACGGTCAGAGGCTATATATTTCTTAAATAAGAAGGCATAGGGGTTTTGTTAAAAGCAACTGTGAGAAACAAAATGCTGCGCCGTGGAAACGTACAGTTTCGTTTTCCTCCTCACAATCAGTTTTAACTGTGATAGCAGGGCATTTAAACTGTTACATAATTTTCCCCTCGCATATCTACTGTTCCTCCTAAATAATTTATGGAGAGGTGAAGGAGGAAGAAATGGACAAAAAGTGGGGAAGGCGAGGACGGATCGTGAGAGGGGCAGAAGGAAGTTAGGACGCATATCAAATTCCGATACATATTTCGGAATTGCGAAGCAGTACTAGGTTGTCTGGGGTAATAAAAAATGATTTGTATACAAATCGAAAAGTCACTTCATGGGTATCGATAATTCTTATTGCGATGGTATGAATCTTACATAAAATTGAACGTCTAGTCAATGTAAAGTTACATAAAGTATAATATGCACTAATAGTCATGTAAATACGACGCATGACTTGGTTGACGCCATAACAGTAGTACCAAGAGAGATTCATAGGAAGTTGCTGCAATATAAGGCAGGCAGAGTCGAACTGACAGTAGGTTAACACGTGATGTGAGTCACCGTCGAGCAGGAACAGCATTTGTGTGTTTCATTTAATTTGAACTGCCAGTGGAAAGAAAAAACAAAAACGTTGCCTAAGTCGTTCTTTTCATCCGATATTAAATTAACCTTAGACATAATGAGAAGACGATCAACGAGAACTCCTTAATTTGACGAAACTAAACACTAGGTAGACCTCAGCGGTGAGGAGGTAAGGAAGAAATAATTTGTTCTTTGAATCCTCATTCCGATCATTTAAGGGGTTTTTCCCCACACCTACATTACAAGTTTACGAAATTAATTTAACTGAAATATCCCAAGCGGCTGCTTCTTCGTCTTAAGCAAACAAAATCACGTACGCCATCTTGATGTTAAGGCGTTTGTCTTACGACCACTCCACACCGAAATTACAAATTTATGAAATTAATTTACCTTAAAAGCCCCAAGTGCTAGCTTGTTATTATGGAAACAAGGTTATCCCACAAAGTGGCGTATGTCAGGCGTCATACCAGTTATTACAACAATATTGCCGCAAGTGATATCACAAGACAGTTTTTTTTCGTAGGGAGACAACGTGTACAAGGGTAACAACAAACTTATCTGCCAGAATCGATTTAATTATCAAGCAGTAGAGGAAATGCGCCTTTATGATTTGTTACGGAAATATCAGTCAAGACCTGGACTATGCTATTCACTTTACTTCAATGAAATGTTGCGCCGAGCTCTTGTAGACTATTATGGCTAATACATTTTTGATGAAGAGTGGTTCGATAGTTTCCCAGGAGGATCAAACACTGGTCAGTACAGCCTCAGTCTATACTCGTCCATAGAGAGCTATGGCGCCACTCCTGCAGACCGGAAGACGTACGGGTGTAGTTAAGAGCCTGCAGCCGCTACTTTTACTGACTGCGCTCTCTGGAGTACCTCTGTGTCGACCACGTGGCGTTTTTCTAGCATCCTGCTCCCGTGTCTACAGTATCACTGTGTTAACAATAGTGTTGTACTTAGGTTACAATGGGATACAAGAAGCATATTTTTTACTGGACGAGGGGTTTTGGCACAAATGGGACATACCAGGGTTAGTTACCTGCACATTAAGCACCACTATGTCAGCTTCTTCTATACTGCACTTCTTGTGTAACCGCAGAAAAACGTTCTTGGAATTTACGGAGGACATCCACTTCACTGACATCTTGGTTGGATTTACTGCAGGGCAGAGAGACGACAGATTAACATTTCCTCTGGTTTGTGTGTTATCTTTCATTCTCTTAGGCTCTGTCGCCACCATCTGTTATAACGTCGCAGCACGACAAGCCTTTCTTACAGCTGTCGTTGTTAATAATTTCGTGACGTTTCTGATCGTAATCCAGTTTGCAGCTGTTTCTTCATTCCTCTGTCTAAGATTCAGGACACTCAACGCCGCACTCAAGGAATGCTTTCAGTCTGAACTCCAGGACTGTCGGTCACGTGATACGTCATCTCTGTTTAAGAGAACCGCAGTCTGTTGTGTTCCCTCTGTGCACCAGTTGTACGTTACTCAGAGGCGCCTGCCACAAGCGAGAAAGCGCGTACTGGAGATTCAAGTTTACCATATGAAACTAAGGAAACTGGTTTCCTCTGTGACTGACACATACGCTGCCATCATCGCTATACAACTAGTGCAGAATTTAATGACAAGCATCCAGCATGTATTCTTGGCCATTACAGGTTTATTATATTGGGCTACAGAGGCTCCGGCACCAATAGTAACCTCCATATGTTATAGTGTTACGTTAATTCTTCAAGTAACAACGTTAGTTGTTACCTGCCAAACGACATCTGCGGAAGCGAACAGCACAATCACAATCTCAGAAGAATTACTGACTTTGACTACCGCAGGTTCGTACCGGTATGATTTACTTTTCTGTCTTAGATAAAAGTCTGTATCTTGTCCAGGTGTAGTAGGAGCGCTGTTGTTCGGGGAGGTGGGGGGGGGGGGGGCTATGGCGAGTCGGCTTATTGGAAATGAAGCAAGATTTCGTGTAATTTCAGTAATAATTTGTTCTCTAGATGGGATGAAATACAATTGTTCATTATTAAGCGCTACGGAGGTACAATTTCACCTTCGAGGACTACATCTGATTGTTTTTGGTGTTACATTCGCTTCAGTTTATTTCATAGGAGTAAAAATACGACACTGTTGATAGTTTTACGAGAGTAGCGTCTCAGACGAGATCAGCTAACAAAGAAAATATTATTTCTGGTTTCCTTCATTTGACTATAAAATGTCATCTTTCATCACTTCTTCGCAGTTACGCGTTTCACTTCTCTTCATCTCTTACCAAAAGCTAATTTAACATGATAACTTTGCTTGATACAATCAAATGTTGAATTATGCACTTTTCAATTAAAGTAACAAACTGAATTTAAGTCACTCAGTAATCTAATAAACATTTCAAACTTCATATTTCATAAGCAAGAATATCAGAAAATTTAAGTGGTGCACTTAGAAAAATAATTTTTTGTATTTTGTTTGATATCTTTCTGTAAACATAAATAATGTGACATTTGATACTTTGCTCCATCATAAATGAAACTGAATCATTCGAATCAAGTAGTACAGTCATGAACATTTTAACTAAGAGCAACAGCGGCAGCTTTTCCACCAGTGCGGAAGAGGAATATTTTGTGACCAAGTGAAGGTAAAGACATAGTAATACATCATTTGCTCCTTAATCTACATTGAAGCGTCAAACAAACGGGCATAGGCACGCGTGTTGATATACAGAGACATGTGAAGAGGCAGAATGCGGCGCTGTGGGTAGCAACGCCTATACAGGGTGTTACAAAAGGGTACGGCCAACTTTCAGGAAACATTCCTCACACACAAAGAAAGAAAATATGTTATGTGGACATGTGTCCGGAAACGCTTACTTTCCAGGTTAGAGCTCATTTTATTACTTGTCTTCAAATCACATTAATCATGGAATGGAAACACACAGCAACAGAACGTACCAGCGTGACTTCAAACACTGTTACAGGAAATGTTCAAAATGCCCTCCGTTAGCGAGGATACATGCATCCACCCTCCGTCGCATGGAATTCCTGATGCGCTGATGCAGCCCTGGAGAATGGCGTATTGTATCACAGCCGTCCACAATACGAGCACGAAGAGTCTCTACATTTGGTACCGGGGTTGCGTAGACAAGAGCTTTCAAATGCCGCCATAAATGAAAGTCAAGAGGGTTGAGGTCAGGAGAGCGTGGAGGCCATGGAATTGGTCCGCCTCTACCAATCCAGCGGTCACCGAATCTGTTGTTGAGAAGCGTACGAACACTTCGACTGAAATGTGCAGGAGCTCCATCGTGCATTAACCACATGTTGTCTCGTACTTGTAAAGGCACATGTTCTAGCACAACAGGTAGAGTATCCTGGATGAAATCATGATAACGTGCTCCATTGAGCGTAGGTGGAAGAACATGGGGACCAATCAAGACATCACCAACAATGCCTGCCCAAACGTTCACAGAAAATCTGTGTTGATGGCGTGATTGCACAATTGCGTGCGGATTCCCGTCAGCCCACACATTTTGATTGTGAAAATTTACAATTTGATCACGTTGGAATTAAGCCTCATCCGTAAAGAGAATATTTGCACTGAAATGAGGATTGACACATTGTTGGATGAACCATTCGCAGAAGTGTACCCGTGGAGGCCAATCAGCTGCTGATAGTGACTGCACACGCTTTACATGGTACGGAAGCAACTGGTTCTCCCGTAGCACTCTCCATACAGTGACGTGGACAACGTTACCTTGTACAACAGCAACTTCTCTGATGCTGATATTAGGGTTATCGTCAACTGCACGAAGAATTGTCTCGTCCATTGCAGGTGTCCTCGTCGTTCGAGGTCTTCCCCAGTCGCGAGTCATAGGCAGGAATGTCCCGTGCTCCCTAAGACGCCGATCAATTGCCTCGAACGTCTTCCGGTCGGGACACCTTCGTTCTGGAAATCTGTCTCGATACAAACGTACCTCGCCACGGCTATTGCCCCGTGCTAATCCATACATCAAATGGGCATCTGCCAACTCCGCATTTGTAAACATTGCACTGACTGCAAGACCACGTTCGTGATGAACACTAACCTGTTGATGCTACGTACTGATGTGCTTGATGCTAGTACCGTAGAGCAATGAGTCGCATGTCAACACAAGCACCGAAGTCAACATTACCTTCCTTCAATTGGGCCAATTGGCGGTGAATCGAGGAAGTACAGTACATACTGACGAAACTAAAATGAGCTCTAACATGGAAAAAGCGTTTCCGGACACATGTCCACATAACATCTTTTCTTTATTTGTGTGTGAAGAATGTTTCCTAAAAGTACCTTTTTGCAAAACCCTGTATTGGACACCGAGTGTCTGGCGCAGTTGTTAGATCGGTTACTGTTGCTTCAATGGCAGGTTATCAAGATGTGAGTGAGTTTAAACGCGGTGTACCGTGAACGTCAGGAACCCAGTAAATCGTCGCTGCGGCGGAAAACGATCCTGCCAGAAGGCTGACGACTGAAGAAAATCGTTCAAAGTGACCGAAGTGCAGCCCTTCCGAAAATTGTTGCAGATTTCAATGCTGGGCCATCAACAAGTGTCAGCGTATGAGCCATTCAACGGAACATCAACGATATAGGCTTTCGGACCCGAAGGAACACTCTTGTACCCTTGATGATTGCACGACACAAAGCTTTATGCCCCGTCTGGGCCCGTCAACACCGACATTGGACTGTTGATGACTGGAAATATGTTGCTTGGACGGACGAGTCTTGTTTCAAATCGCGTCGTGCGGATTGAAATGTGCGGGTATGGAGAGAACCTCATGAATCCATGGACTTTGCATGTCAGCAGCGGACTGTTAAAGCTCGTGGAGGTTCTGTAATGGTGCGGGGCCTATGCAGCTGGAGAGATATGGGACCTCTGATACGTCTAGATAGACTGACAGGTTGTACGTCCGTAAGCATCCTGTCTCATCACCTGCATGCATTCATGCCCATTGTGCATTTCAACGGACTTCGGCAATTCAAGCAGGCAACGCAACACCCCACACGTTCAGAAATGTTCATAGTGCCTCTCCTGAGTTTCAACAGTTCCGCTGGCCACCAGCCAGCCACCCTCCCCCCCTCGCCCCACCCCCTACACACATGAACATTGTGCATATCTGGGATGCCTTACAACGTGCTGTTCAAAAGAGATCTCCACCTCTTCGTACTCTTACGGATTTATGGACAGCCCTGCAGGATTCATGGCGTCAGTTCCCTCCAGCACTACTTCAGACTTTAGTCGAGTCCATGCCACGTCGTGTTGCTGCACTTGTGCGTGCTTCCGGTGGCCCGACACGATATTGGGCAGTTGTACCAGTTTCTTTGGATCTTCAGTGTACCAGTCAGAAGAAGTTAACAGCTGTGTCGTTCATTTACTACTGATTGATAAGCTGATGCATATCTTGTCGTTGTTGTTGTGGTCCTTAGTCGAAAGACTGGTTTCGATGCAGCTCTCCATGCTACGCTATCCAGTGCAAGCCTCTTGATTTCAGAATAACTACTGCAACCTACATTCTTTTGGACCTGCGTACTGTATTCACCTCCTGGTCTCCCTCTACCGCCCTCCAATACCAAACCGGTGATCCCTTGATGTCTCAGAACGTGTCCTCTCAATAGAGTCCTCAATTTAGTCAAGTTCCACAACAAATTTGTTTTCTCCCCACTTCTGTTCAGCATGTCCTCGGTAGCTGCATGATCTACCCATCAAATCTTTATCATTCTTTTGTAGCACCACATTTCAAAAAGCTTCTGCTATTTTCTTGTTCGGACTGTTTATCGTCCACGTCTCATTTCCATATATGGATAAACTCCAGAGAAATGCTTTTAGAAAAGCCTTGCAAATATGCCTTGGATATGTATTCGATGTTACCAAATTTCTTATCTTTAGAAATGCTTCTCGTATCATTGCCATTCTTCATTGCATATCCGCTCTACTTCGGCTGCCATAATTTATTTTACTGCCTAAATATAAAACTCATCTAGAGTCTTAGGGTCTCCTCTAATTTCCTCAGAATAATCAGATTTAGTTGAACTACGATCCATTACCTTTGTTTTGCTGTTGTTGACGTTATCTTATCTCCTCCTTTCAAGACACTGTTCATACAGTTCAGTTGCTGTTCCAAGTCCTTTACTGTCTCCGGCGAATCACGATATCACTGACAAACGTCAAAGTTCTTATTTCTTCTTACAGAGCTTCAATTACTTCTCCAAATATATCTTTGGTTTTCTCTACTGCTTGCTCAATGTACAGATTGAATAAATAGGTTACAATCCTGTCTCTCTCCCTTCTCAACCACTGTCTCCCTTTCGTGACTTTCGACCCTTGTAACCGCCTTCTGTTTTCTGTACAAATTGTAAATAGTCTTTCGCTCCCTGTATTTCACCCCTGCTACGTTTAGACTAAGTCTACAAATTCAATAAACGTAGGTTGGGTTTTACTTAATCCATCTTCTAACAGAAGTCGTAGGGTCAGTATTCCCTCTCGCGTTTCTATGAGTCTCCTGAATCTGAACTGATATTCCATCAGGTCAGGTTCTAGCAGTTTTTCCATTCTTCTGTTGAGAATTTGTGTTAGTGTTTCTCAACCATGATTTATTGAAACTGGATGGCCCTCCCAAGACTGACGGTAGTTCTGACGTGCTGTCTATTCGAGGGGCCATGTTTCTTATTATGTCTTTCAGTGCTCTGTCAAATACACATCGCAATATCATGTCTCCCATCTAATCTCTATCTACGTTCTCTTCCCTTTCTGTAATATTGCCTTCAAGTTCATCTCTCTTGAACAGATCATTTATATCGTCCTTCCACCTTTCAGCTTTACCTTGCTTTGCCAGTATCTCATCTGGGCTCTTCGTACAGCTGCTCTTCTTTTGCCCAAAGGTCTCTCTAATTTTCCTGTAAGCTGTATCTGTCTTTCTTCTAGATATATACGTTTCTATATCCTCACATTTGTGATGTAGTAATTCCTGATTTTCTTTCATTATTAAGGCATTTTCATTCCCTTTCATATCCTGCTGCATTTTTATGTTTCCTTCTTACATCAATTAAAAGCAATACTGCTTGTGATATCCAAGGATTTCTGTGAGACCTTTCTTTTTACCTATGTGGACCTCTGCTGTCATCTCTCTAAGCTACTAATATTCGTCTTCTACGTATACCGTTCCCCTGGTGTAATCATTCGTTGCCTAATGCACGCTCTGAAACTCTCACCAACCTCTGATTCGTTTAAATTATCCAGGTCCCACCTCAGTTTCCTGCCTTTTTGCAGTTTCTTCAGCTTTAATTCAGAGTTCATATCCAATACATTACGGTAACAGGCTATATGTGCACCTGGAAACGTCTTACAGCTTAAAATATGGTAACAAAATCTGTCTTACTGTTGTATAATCAATCTGAAACCCTCTGGTGTCTCAAGGTCTGTCCCAAGTATACGACCTTCCTTCAAAGTCCTTAACATGTTTTAGCAATGATTAAATTATGCTCTGTGCAACATTATACATTTTCCTCTTCATTTTCCTATTATAAAATTCCAATATCCCATCAAAATTAAATTTTCGTTTCCCTTAACTACCTGAATACTGTCTTGACTGACATATTTCTTCAGTCTTATCGTCTGCGCAGATAGTTGGCATATAAAGTTGTACTACTGTGTTTGGCGTGGGCTGTGTGTATCTTGGCTACGATAATCCGTTCACTAAGCTGTTCATAGTAGCTTACTCTCATTCCTATATTCTTATTCATTGTTGAACCTACTCCGGCATTACTCTATTTGATTTGGTATTTATAACACTCTCTGACAAGTAAAACGTCAGTTTTGTTTCTCCTTATGACGACATATTCCTGAGTAGTCTTCGCTCGGAGAAACGAATAGGGAACCATTTTACCTCCGGAATACTGTACCCAAAAAGAGCTGCATGCCCTCGCGAAGAAGCAGATATAATAACTAAAAACGTCAATGTAGGTCTGTAAATGGAGCTATAGCTGCGAAACACATAGAAGATAAACAGAAAAAGAAAAACATTGTTACTGAAGATGGCATATTTGTAGTTAAAGTACTCCCAATCTACAACCTACAGTAATTAATAGCGTATGGTTGTATGTCTGTTCATAATGTATCGATTTCATTTCTTTTACAAAATGGTGAAACCTTAATTGGAGCAGTAAATAAATCGGTTTCCTTGTTGAATAATGAAAATTATAACGCGCTGCCTAATATCTCCGTCATCAAATCTATGGTACAAAAATATTTACGCATTAGAAGAGAATGATAACTAATAGTTAAACCAAAAGGAACACCTTATGTATGCACCACTAACACTAATACAGAATTTCTTGTTAAGCTGTGTCCACCATGTGCATAACCATACGAATTACTGACAATATAAAAACTTGTATTGCTAGATTCTAATGGCTAACTACGCTGCTACTTGAAGAAAAATAACAGGGCCACAAGGACAATCTAGTTCTGCACAAAAGATAAAAATCTATGTACTTTAATTTCTAGAAAATATTTTTTAAGAAATTCATGATACATTTATGTCACCAGGTGGCGTTGACAACCACTTAACGATCAACAGCCTGTAGGAAAGCACAAATGTTTACGAAAGCTAGAAGGTTGAAAATACAAGTGCACAATTCAGTACTGAAATTAGTGGTATTATCAGCAAGTGGTCTATCTGGCCGTACATACACCGTCCAGTCTCGTTAATGAGACCACCGCCAATGTTCCACTTCAACGTGCAATACCCACTCACAGACGGTAGATGGCAGCACTAGCACTGGAGCATATACAAAATGTGTCTGACTAGGGAACCTCCCCATCGCACCCCCCTCAGATTTAATTATAAGTTGGCACAGGGATAGGCCTTGAAAAACTGAACACAGATCAATCGAGAAAACAGGAAGAAGTTGTGTGGAACTATGAAAAAAATAAGCAAAATATACAAACTGAGTAGTCCATGCACAAGGTAGGCAACATCGAGGAGAGCGTTAGCTTACGAGCCCGTGGTCCCGTGGTTAGCGTGAGCAGCTGTGGAACGACAGGTCCTTGGTTCAAATCTTATCTCGGGTGAAAATTTAAATTTTTTATTTTCAGATAATTATCAAAGTTCAGGCACTCACACATAATCAACTTCGCTCTCCAAAATTCCAGGACATGTTCAGATTTGCTTGGACATATACAAAATTTGACGGTCTACGCACGGAAACATTTGAAAACGTAAAAAACATGTTTTGACAGAGCACAGGGAAAACTGGGCGACTCTGAAATTGTTGCATTCATTTGATGCAGTTTATGTGACAAACTCTTATGTTTTCATCACTTTTTTTGGAGTGATTATCACATCCACAAGAAAACCTAAATCGGGCAAGGTAGAAGAATCTTTTTACCCATTCGCCAAGTGTGCAAGTTAGGTGGGTCGACAACATATTCCTGTCATGTGACGCACATGCCGTCACCAGTGTCGTAAAGAATATATCAGACGTATTTTCCTGTGGAGGAATCGATTGACCTATGACCTTGCGATCAAATGTTTTCTGTTCCTATTGGAGAGGCACGTCCTTTCGTCTACTAATCGCACGGTTTTGCGGTGCGGTCGCAAAACACGGACATTAAACTTATTACAGTGAACAGAGACGTCAATGAATGAACAGACAGATCGTAACTTTGCGAAAATAAAGAAAGTAAAATTTTCACTCAAGGGAGGACACGAACCTAGGACCTTTCGTTCCGCAGTTGCTCACTCTAACCACGAGACCACGGCGCTCATCAGCTATCGTTGTCCTTTATGTTGCCTATCTTGCACATGGACTACTCAGTTTGTATATTTTGCTTATTTTTTCATAGATCCACACAACTTCTTCCTGTTTTCTCGATTGATCTGTATTCAGTTTTTCAAGGCCTATCCCTGTGCCAACTTACAACTAAATCTGAGGGGGGTGCAATGAGGAGGTTCCCTTGTGAGGGACATGGAAAACAGTGCAGTCGCTCTAGTTATACGGAAGCGGAGTGATTTATCTGACGTCCAAAACAGCAGGACCGCTGGGTATCGGACCAAGGGTGGAAGCATTTACGTAACTACTACGTTTGTAAACTGTTCACGTGTTAACGTGGTTAAACTGCACCGTGCATGGCTAAACGGCGCTAGCGAAAACTGACGTCGAGGCAACTGTGGTCCACTAAGGGCCACAGAAGACAGGGGTGAACGACGGCTGCTGAGATGTGTAGGGGCGAACAGCAAGTGACTAACGAGGTGAACCAAAGGCCTGCCTACAGTGTTTCCTAACCACCGTCCAGCTAACGTGGCTCCATACGTGCCTCCACAGCAGGCATCTTGTCCTTGCGCCCCCGCTGACTGCTGTTCGGTGGCTGCACGCTAGCAGCCCAACTGTACGTCCACTGAGTTGCGACAGATGGCCTCTTCACACGAATCACGTTTCTTGCTCCACTGGATACATGGCCGTTGACGTACACAGCGGACAACGTCTGAAAGCGAACGTCTCGAGACCAGGAGGGGGCGTTTATAGTCTGGAGAATGTTTTCGTGACATTCCCTGGGTCGTCTCGTCATTCTGGAAGGCACAATAAATCAACACACGTGTGCATCTATTCTTGGGGACAGTGTCTACCCCCACATGGAGTTTTCTTTTCCTCGGCACGATGGCATCTACCAGCTGGACAATGCAACGGGTCACACACCTCGCAGCGTACGTGAGTGGTTCGGGTAGCAGCAGATTGAGTTTTCTGTACTCTTGGCCAACAAACGCCTCGGATTAAAAACCTGCTCGAGAATTTGTGTGACCACCTCCGTCAGGCTGTTCACGCCGTGGGTCCTCAAATGGTTCAAATGGCTCTGAGCACTATGGGACTCAACTGCTGTGGTTATCAGTCCCCTAGAACTTAGAACTACTTAAACCTAACTAACCTAAGGACATCACACACATCCATGCCCGAGGCAGGATTCGAACCTGCGACCGTAGCAGTCCCACGGTTCCGGACTGCGCGCCTAGAACCGCGAGACCACCACGGCCGGCGTGGGTCCTCAACCGAGAAGCCTAGCGCAGCTGGTCTCAGTACTTCCAGAAACTCATTGACACTCTTGCTGTACATCTCGCAGCAGTTGGCGCTGCAAAAAGGTGGTTGTTCAGGCTTTTGACAGGTGGGGCCACTAATGTGAATGGAAAGTGTACCTAAATCGCTCTTATCTATGTGAAAATGTTTTTTGCTGTTGCACCATAGGTGTGATGATGGAGGTATTCCTAAATAAAGACTGTAGCCAGTAAGATAGTTAATTTATTTTATTACCTAAATGAAATCGTCAGAGACCTCTTAACACACTTCAAGTCACTAGTGAACGACAATCTTTATTTACTTTTCTAATCAGATGTCCGTTGTAGGTAGTATCGCTATTTAATCATCTCTGCTGCTCAGCCTGCCTGACACATCGTTTACTCGTAGGTACATGCACAACAGTAATGGTCTTACCACACTTCCCAGTGGTACCTGTGACACCACATTTACCACTGCTATGCACTCAGCGTCCAGGACAACCAATGGGTTCAATTACTAAAACTCAGAGTCAATCACGGATATCAAACGTATTCCATGTGATCGAACCTTCATTAACTGCCTACAGTATCGGGCACATATAGCAGTATGAGTGAGTGCTTCCATTTTTTTTTTTTTTTTTTGCAGTGATACTATAAGAAAAAGTGGTTGCCCAGATGTAAATATGGGTGTGTATGACAAATAGAGTGATTATGTAAGACGTAGCAGTTGCACTGAAACGAGAGTAGCGATAAGAATGGAGTGCAGCAGCCGACCAATCTTATGGTCCTTTTTCTCCCTTGGTTTATGAAGCGCACTGCCAAAACTATTGAAAGCCATATTGCTAGAAACTTCGTACAAATAATGAAAACCATCAACAACTTTTTTCCTTTATTGATATTTCATCCCCTTCGCCCCTTATGAGCGGGGGGTAGTCTGTCAACGGTACAGTTCTCCGGTCTTCAGACAACCGATTTAAAAATGATTACAATGACAAACAGAAATTAAAATTGAGGTTGTTTTCTATGTTAAATTAATAATCAAAATCGAATGGCTAAAAACTAAATTATATATATTTTATAAACACATCACAGGAAGATGAAATTCTTCTGATAAAAACACAGATGAGAGGGTATACAACATAGGGTTCAGTAATGTGGGTAAAATGATAGGAATCTGTTAGACAGTAAAACTATGGAGATTCGAGGTAGGAGTAAAGGTGAATAGTGGGAAATACAGACGGAGGTAAAGATAGAGCGTGAGGATTAGTGTATTGTATGAGTAGGGCAACGCTTATGAGAGGAAAGGGATGGGGATGGAATGAGAAGGAAGTGGAGAGAGGATCCCTGATGTGAAGTGGGATAGGTGGGGAAGGGTTAAAGATGGTAGGAAGGATAAATAGGGGTCGGATTTCGTTGTCTTGGAGAGGGAGTTGGTTGCAGCTGTACTGTGATAGAACATGGAGTGTGTAAGTATAGTGACAGAGGGATGTTTTAATGAAGGCACGGCTGCAAACCAGGTTTGATGATAGAAGGGAAACAATCGGATGATTGAAATCTAGTTTCCAGATAGTATAGGAGATACAGAGGTGTTCGACTGGGGGTGAGAAGAGGGGGGAGGGATGGTAGATGATCCAGAGGGGGGAAGGTAAACAGATGTGGAAAGCGAGATGGACTGCAAGAGGTTCGAGGATTTGTAGGGACTTCTAGAACTTTGGTGGGGCAGAAATCCATGCAACATTTACATATCAGAGGCTGGATCGGATCTAGGTTTTGTAGGTGTGGAGAATAGTGGAGGAGTTTAATCCCAAAGTTTGACCTGCAAGTAGTTTTATTTTTTTTCTGTTAGTGTATTTCAGTTCCCCAGTGGGGCAGGCTGCCATCAGCATATGCGCTGCTCTTCAGCTGAAAGACATAGAACAAAACAAGAGAAGACATTTAAAAACATACAAAGGAGAAAACATGGTGAACCTATATAAAAAATGGGGAACATCATGGAAGACAATAGACAAAAAAGGGGCGACTGGAAAATGGAGATAAAAACTGCAAAAAAAATTGCGTACACAAAAAAGTACACACTGGGACAACTAAAAGAGCACAAGGCACAGTATGACCGGAGCATAAAAGTATCGATGGATGGCGTAGCACATAAACACTGACAGTAACACTAAGTACAAGGCCAGCACACAATTGCATCACACCTCTCGATGCACAGGAGAAACAGCACTAAACACAACACTGATGTGGCACACTGATGATGATCAAAGCGGAGGCTCTGCCAGGTGCAAAGATATGAGGGAGACCGGAAGAAGGGAGGGAGGGGAAGAGAGGGGGGAGATGGGCAGGGGGCGCACTGAAGAGGGCCAGGTAGGGAGGGATGTGGGAAGGAAAGAGGCAAGGATGGGGTTCAGGGTCTCGGGGGGGGGGGGGGGGGGAAGGAGGAAAATCCGCTCTGGGAGAAGGAGGGGAAAGGAAAAAGGGAGTCCTGAGGAGGGAGGGAACAAGGCCAGGTTATAGTTGGAAGGAAGGGTATATGTCACGGCGAAGTCATCATCCGGGAGGGGGGAGGCGCTGGAAATTGCCCTGATGAAGGAGACTGTGTGGAGGTGGAGAGTGGTAGGAGGGATACAGTGATAGAGGCGCGGTAATGGGCTGGGGGGGGGGGGTGGAGAGGAAGGACGAAACCAGAGGGTGGGGGCGATCTAGCCTGCGGACAGTGCAAAGGATGCGGAGGTGTTGGAGGAACAGGAGGAGGTCGGAGAAGGGGATGAGTTCATACAGGAGCCGTGTGGGGGAAGGAAAGCGGGTACAGAAGGCAAGGCGGAGCGCATGGCGTTCGAGGATTTGGAGGGCCTTGTAAAAGCGGGTGGGTGCGGAGATCCAGGCAATGCTGGCATAACAGAGGATAGGACGGATGCGGGATTTGTAGGTGTGGAGGATGGTAGAAGGATGCAATCCCCATGTCTGGCCAGACAGGAGTTTCAGGAGGCGGAGGCGGAAATGGGCTTTCTGCTGGATGGTCTGGAGGTGAGGGGTCCAGGAGAGGCGACGGTCGAGGGTGAGGCCAAGGTATCTCAGGGTGGGGGTGAGCAGGATGGGACGACCATAAAGGGTGAGATAGAAATCATGGTATATAGTAGAAAGACTGTACACAGTAATATAAGGTTCTTTCAGAGCAATCATATAAGCAAGTTACTTATAACTATTTCTCCATAAGACCGTCTGCTGCGAATGTTTCTCGCTGATTGGCGCATTACTAAAAAGCTGCAATCGATCGAGCAACAGCTAAGTTTTTTAATGATTGGACGCAGTGCAGCTGTCAGCCTGCAGTTGTCAGCTGAGCCGATGGCTATGAAGCGCCCCTCGGATGCCTATTTTGAGCGGTCACACTCGGAATTTTGTACAGAGCTAGTCCCGCCTTATTTGGCATGTGAAGTGCGACCATATCAAACTGTGTACTGTGTGGTATGTAAAGCAGTTATTTTGGAGAGAAGTAAAGTAAGGTTAGGATTTTATCGACTTCATGAATATTTTGGAAGACTGTTTTCAAGAACTTTGACTTGCTGTTCCATTCTCGTTTTTTGTGTGTCGCTGGCTGATACACAGAGATACCGTGCAGCAAGTGAAGTATTGAAAACTCGGTTGTAGTTATGGCGAGTAAACTGTACAGTAACAACCGCCGCTTTTAATGCCTACTGAATTTGAAAGGGCGTTAGCTGGGAAACATTCTGATATTCGCTAGAGACAGTTTATTGTGTAAAGTGTTTGTCGCTCTGTTCAGATAAAGTGTTTTCAGAATATACCAACAGTAATTAGAAGTTTAACCGGTATTATTCACGACAGTAATACTAAACCGACTCAGTCCATTGGACGGAAGCTTTCAAAATGTTCAAATGTGTGTGAATTCCTAGAGGACCAAACTGCTGAGGTCATCGGTCCGTGGACTTACACACTACTTAAACTAATTTATGGTAAGAACAAAATCCAAACCCACGCCCGAGGGAGGAATCGAACTTCCGGCGCGAGGGGCCACGCAATCCGTGACATGGGGCCTCAAACCACGCGGCCACGACGCGCGGCGAAAGCTTTCAGTACGACCTAACGGAGCCCTTTATTTACAGTCTGCATTCACCGAGTAGCAGATGCTAATAGAGGAACTGTTGCTTTCAGGTTATTTCTTTGATAGTAATTCCTGCTAACTCTATTAGGGAGTAATTAGAGCTTCTGTTTAGTGGTGATTTAGACTTAAAGTTCAGGTTTTGTTGGGGCCATTAAATCCAGTATCTTTGGAACATTATTATTAAAATATTGGTTCATACGCCACATGCTAGCAAAATGAGATATTTACAGGAAATGCTAGAATAATTAGAGCAACAGCCAAGTTCTGAGTGTTGCCAAAACATATTTTGTTTCTGTTTTAATAATTCCGTAACAAAACTTTTGATATGACAGTGCATTGTCATTAAAATTAGCAGGCATAGAGAATATTGTGGATGTGTTTGTGTATATTACATTCTATTATAACAGTATTATAGGCTACCCACTTAACTAAGGCAGATTCAATCGTGATTTAATTTCACTTTTGTGCTTTGTTAATACAAATGGCATTTACATTCGGAGCACAAAACTTATCTGGTGTCAACTATGACGTTTACCAAGTGTACGACAACACTGCCAACCACCAAACTACATGGGAAAATAGATGCATATAACACTCGCGAACTTTTTGATCCGCTCTTGAACATATACCTTCACTTGTTCGACAACGAAAAATTCACTGATGATTTCACAAGAACTATCAAAGGAAAAACAAAACAAAAATACATTGCGTAGATGAATATACGTTTGTACGTGCAAATCTTTCTACTACGGAAGTTAAGTGCAAACTAGTATAGTATTTACATCCTTCTACTCCGAAAACTTCTATATAAAGTATCAGAGGTAATTCTACAAACCTATGGTGTGGAAATTTCCCATGCAAAATGTCCGGTGCACCTAAGAGGATGCGCGTTGTTTATGTACGATGGGGCTGCAGCAAAATTCAGTCGAAGTGTTAGAAATTCGCAGAAAGATGGCTACCGTCGCGATTTTTTTTTTATTTTTTACAGGAATGAATCGCACTGTGAGTTATTACAGTAGTCAGCCAGCATTAATAATAAGTTTGTCAGTGAATGAGATGGCCAACACAATACCCACAACACTACAGCAACCTAAAATTTTACTCGATAACTGAAATATGATATGCGTTAATGATTTACATTTACTTGAACACAACTAAAAAACAAATATTTCAGAGTGAAATTGGGAGACAAGAATACACTAGTAATAAACACCGGATCTCACAGAACACAAAGTTATAGGAATGTCGCTAGGTAACTAAGAAAGAAGCACCGTGTTGAGAAATGCGAGAAAGAGACAAGTTTAACGTTTTGGAAAATTAGATTACTAAAATGGGAAATCAGCCACGTTCCAGCATATGATAGTACATTATCCTTTCTGACACTATGCAGTTCTAGTGAGAACTGTTGCTGATGTAGATATTTCTAGATAGGTCTATAGGGAATGTAGTTAACAGCGTTTAAACACAGACATATGATCAATACCTATTAATTAAGCTAGTTCACAGTGGATATTTCTGACCACCATGACAGTATGTTAAATTAATTATTGCTGAAAATAGAAGCAACTAGTCCCTTAGTGAAATATTAGTTTGACTTCATAACATATTTCGAGTCTTTTTTAGTACCAACTTCACAAGACATAGGTGGTATGTTTCCATAGTTATTCCTAAAACATCGGGCTGGATCTTGCTGGTTGCTTCATTCTTACAATAAATTAGGAAAAAGTCTAAAGTGGCGAGTTTTTTCGGTAGCTGTTGTACAAGTTATGTCGGAATTTAGACTCACTTCCTTGCTGCAGCAAGTGAATCCTTGTAGTAAGCACTCCGGACTGAGCCAACACACTGGCATTGAGCTACATTTCTAAGTAGGAGAGCTTTTTTCTTAAGGACCTGTGTAGTTATTACAGTAAAACTGAGGAGCCGTCTGTGAAAAGACTAGCGTTTGGCGGGGCAATAATGATTCTCCGGTTATGCTAAAGAGCGACAAGGCGCAGTGCCACGACATTGGGTTCGTGCTTAGGAGGAGCAGTGTTCAAATACCCGTCCTGTAACACAGGTTTAGGTTTTCTGCAATTTCGCTTCAGGCAAATGCCTCGATGGTCCCTTTGAAAAGGATATGACTGATGTTCTTCCCCATCTTTGACCAGTTTGAACTTGTGCTCCGTCTTTAATGAACTCGTTGTCAATTGGACATCAAACTGTAATCTTCAACTCTTCCTTTTTCGGTGGCGTCACAGCTGCACTGCGTCCAAGCTTTAAACAAATTCGTTGTTGCTTGGTAAAAGTTACATGAACTCACATGCCAACTTTTAAATTTTCAGTAACAGTGCCATCGTCAAATGACATGTTTATTGTTCAGTGAGTCAAGAATTTACGTCATAATCTTGACTGATGGAACAACAAACGTGTTGTTTGACGACAGCAATGTTGCTGAAAATTCAAAATTTGTCATTTGAGTTCATGTAACTTTTACCATTCTGATGAAGATAGTCTTAGAGCTATCGAAACCTCGTTTATGTTTTTTAAAATAGTTTTGTGCCTTCGGTTGGCTGACTGTTACATTCTGTGTAATTGCATACACGGTTGCTGGGTGCACAGCCACAAAATGTTTAAAATATCACTGTATTAATTGTGCAGTGCTAAACTGCGTAACTTTCTCACATTGAGCGACGGTTCACAGAGGTAGAACAATTGAATCGCATGTGGTAGGATGGTGGTCAAACACTCATCCGCCAATGCAGCTTTAGATTTTTTCCCTAAATGGCGTTAGACAATTGCTCGAGTGATTCCTTTGAAAAAGATATGACCAAACTTCTCCCCTTCCTGTAAGGGTTCGGGAGAGAGAATGCACCCGCACAGAAATAATATGAACAGCCATAAAGTGTAGTTTCGAATTTGGATTGGATGGGAAGCTTGCTCAGATAGTCGAAGCAGACAAGTCGACCACTCGCGTAAAATGGGAAATCTGGGTCTGAGTCCCATCCTGGCAAAAAATTTTCACTTGTCGCCACAGAATTCATCTCAATGCCTAATTGTGGCCAATGTCAGAATTTCCATTTCATTTCATCTCTCCATTTCGTTTGCAACTCCGAACTTGTGGTCTGTCTCTAGTAACCTAGTCTTTGATGAAATTTTAAACCTTAATCTAGTATACAGGCTTAGCGGTAAAAATTAAATTTGACACAACGAGCCAACGAAATTTCATTGGAAAAATTCTGGAAAACCATAGCGTACCTATAAAAGAGGCTTCAGGCACAATGCTTTCCGTCACATTTTTGAGTTCTGGTCGATCTCCACCAGGTAGGAATAAAATAAGACATTGAATCAATTGAGAGGCATAATTGAAGATGTATTGGAACTCTTTGGGATCAGATGAGAGCATCACAGTAATGGGTGAGTCTCACTGGGAATCCTTAGAGAGAGGACGCAGTTTTCGCTGAAGGTAATTGAGCATTAGTGACCAGTTGCAGGAAGATTATACTGTACCAAGTAATCAATTCTTTTAAGTAAGACGGCAAAGTAAGAGGCATGAAGGCTCGTGCAGAATTTGGGAGTGGAACAGCTGCACAGTACACTCATCAGTGCAGTTTACAGCGACTTCCAACGCCTGTAGTCGAGTCAGATTTAGATCCAGATAGTAATTCTCTCTCACCAAATGTTTCCTTCCATTTCTCCTGCTAAGGACATAACTAGTAATTGTACAAGTAAACAGTAAGCTATACTTTTAATTGACACTTTTATTGTGACCTAGTGACTACAGTCAGTGACACATTATGATCTCGACAGGTGGCGGCAGTGAGGAGTTCTCCCAGCAGCTGCGCCAACTGTCTCACCAGCTGCACTGCTGTCCCGTCACATTCAGCGCATGTTCCCTGTTCAGCGTGGACGGCATGCTGCTGACGGGCTACGTGGCTGCCGTCGTCATGTACGCCATCATACTGCTGCAGTTCAGCGTTCAGCCAGCTGCAGACAGTGCGCAGACTCCACCTGCTCACACTTGTACTGCCGAAACATGAAGCAGTAACGTCACCACTCTCAATGAAATATTCCAACTGCCTTCTGTATAATGTGTGTCTCTATCCAACAATGTGTTGTAGTAACAAACTTCTACTTATTAAACCATTAATAAAGAAATGTTTCGGATGTGACACTATACAGAAACTGTTGTTCAAAATGATCGAAATTCCCTTTCTATTCTGTTATCAGTCGTCTGACAGCTGGATGTCGGGTATCACAAATTTCTCTAGTGTGCACATCCTCCTCATCTCACAAAGAGACCATACGGCATCTGATTTCGGAATTTTTTGTAGATTTCTGGTACGTAAAGTTCAGATATCAAATACCAGTCAGCCGGAGCGCTCCGATGGGACTCTCACAAATTCTCAAGGTAATCGACTTTGAAGTTTCCTAAGCATCGCATAAAATATTCTCAGACAACTTGCCACGTCAGTTCAGCGTAAAACCTTGAGGTTTCGACAGTTACCTCCATCGTCATCGTCAGAAGCAACTGGCAGGCAGAGCTGGTGCTATGTTGGCCTTATATAGTTGATAGACGGCTTCTGATTGCTCGGTAGCTACGTAAAGCTGTTGCAGATGGTGTGAACGACTGCGCTGGTAGCGCCACCGCTGCCACCGTAGCGTAAACATTGCGACGAATATCTCTGGCCCTTTCCTGCATGGACAGCTTGCTTCAATACACCGCTAAGGTTACATCCGCATTCACAGTTGAAGATTTTCTCACACATTCTTATTTCTACAGCCTCTTTAATTAATCCTAACTTCCCACTCACAACTATTAATATTTTGTGGTTCTGCACAAGTTTTGACAGCTTCGAGAGGCGTAAGATATACAACAGAAAAACTTTTTGCCATATCTTATTTTCTTTTCCTGTTCTTGGCTGCAGTTGACGCATCTATGGATACATTCTTGCTGCTGAAATTTTTACTTAGTGGGTTCAAGATGACTAAATAACTGATGAAGATTTGCCTGCATTACTCTTGAATTTTTTTCTGTGTCACATTTTTCAACATCACACCGCCTTTACAATTTCAACTTCTATCACACCGCAAATTACATTGTTAACATCAATCATAAAACACGTCTGTTTCCATCAGAGGCTGTCTGTGGATATTGTATCGCAGACATAGTCCCTTTGACTGTTCAGAGATGTCACTAAGCCCGCCCAAAGATATAAACAACCATGCATGTGCAGCGCCTATTAAACGGAGTGGGTCCGACAGCGATCAGTTTGTAAGTAGGCTGTTTAGGTTTTTATGTTGGTAACGCCACGTAGTGCTCTGTATGAAAATCACTGACTGTGCTGTGTGCAGTCTGAGGCTGGTTTGCATTGTTGAAATATTTGCTATTGTAGTGTTGGGCAGCTGGATGTGAACAGCACGTAGCGTTGCGCAGTTTGAGGTGAGCCCCCAGCGCTGGTGGATGTGGGGAGAAAGATGACAGAATTTTAAGAGCGGACGATCTGGATGTGAGTCCATCAGAAAGAGTAAATTTTTAATACTGATACCATGAACTGATATATATATATATGATGACTTTTGAATATTATTAAGGTAATACATTGTTCTCTATCATTTGCTAACTATGCCTATCAGTAGTTAGTGCCTTCAGTTGTTAGAATCTTTTATTTAGCTGGCAGTATTGGTGCTCGATGTATTGCAGTAGTTTGAGTAACGAAGATTTTTGTGAGGTAAGTGATTCATGAAAAGTATAGGTTATTGTTAGTCAGGGCCATTCTTTTGTAGGGATTATTGAAAGATTGCGTTGCGATGAAAAAAAATTGTGTGTAAGTTTAGTGAATGTATGAGTACGTTCAGTTTTACTCAGCTGTTTGAAAATCAAATAACGAAAGGGTCTTACCAGCACTGTCAATCATAAATTTTCTAAGGGGATGTTTCAAGTTCCAGTCATTCCACCAGGAAGGAGGTACACGGCTCGTGTTGTCTGTAGTTCAACCATCCCTGCACGGTCATCACCGCGGTTCCATCGCGTCCGCATTGTTACTTTGTGCCAGGAAGGGCTTTCAACAAGGGAAGTGTCCAGGCGTCTCAGAGTGACCCAAAGCGATGTTGTTCGGACATGGAGATACAGAAAGCCAGGAACTGTTGATGCCATGCCTCACTCAGGCCGCCCAAGGGCTACTACTGCAGTAGAAGACCGCTACCTACGGATTATGGCTCGGATGAATACTGACAGCAACGCCACCATGTTGAATAATGATTTCGTGCAGCCACAGGACGTCGTGTTACGACTCAAACTGTGCGCAATAGGCTGCATGATGCGCAACTTCACTCTCGACGTCCATGGTGAGGTCCATTTTCGCAACCACGACACAATGCTGCGCGTTACAGATGTGCCCAACAACAGGCCGAATGGAACGCATATACTTTCACCAGACAACCGTCGCAGCCCTGTTTGGATGCAACCCGGTCAGGCTGAACGCCTTAGACACACCGTCCAGCGAGTGTAGCAAGGTGGAAGAGTTCTGCTCTTTTGGGGTGGCATTATGTGGGGCCGACATACGCCGCTGTTGGTCATGGAAGGCGCCGTAATGGCTATACGATACGTGAATGCTATCTTCCGGCCTACGGTCAGCAGCATATTGGCGAGGCATTTGTCTTTAAGGACGACAATTCGCGTCCCCATCTTGCACATGTTGTGAATGACATGTTTCAGGATAACGACATCACTCGACTAGAGTGACCAGGATGTTCGCCAGACATGAACCCAATCGAACATGCCTGGGATGGATTGAAAAGGGCTGCTTATGGGTGACATGACCCTCCAACCACTCTGAGAGGCCTACGCCGAATAGTCGTTGAGGACAATCTGGACCAGCAGTGCCTTGATGAACTTGTGGATAGTATGCCACGACGAATGCAGGCATGCACCAATGCAAGAGGACGTGCTATCAGATATCAGAGGCACCAGTGTGTACAGTAATCTGGACCACTACCTCTCAAGGTCTCGCTGTATGGTGGTACAACATGCAATGTGTGGTTTTCATGAGCAATAAAAAGGGCGGAAATTACGTTAATATTGATTACTATTCCGATTTTCTGTACGGGTTCCTGAACTCTCGCAACTGAGGTGATGCAAAACTTTGATATTTGTACTTACATTCTGCGGTATTCACATTATTCCAAAGATTTTACAAAGCTTTCTTGGCAAAAGAAGAATCATCACCAAGAAATAACAATATTTTACAAATTAATCCAGAATTAAAGTTAATAAATAGTGATAGATTGTGAATTTTAAATATGCCAGATATTTCTTAATTTCAAATATTTTTAAAAGAAAAGTAATTTTAACCACATATACAGATTAGTAAATAACGATTAAAACAAATTAATTTCTTTTCATACATTTTAGCTTGAAGTATAATAGATCGCATATAAAATCAAATGTATTCTTTCAGTGAAACAGTCAAGATAAATTTAACCTACACAAGATTTACAATACCTTTTCGATTCGAGTATTTCTATAAAAAAAAAGGCAATGCTAGAGGAGGGTATCCAATTGAAATATCCCCCCACCAAATTTGGAAATATTGTGTTTACAATATTTTGTGACAGACTATAAGGTTTGCCAAACGGTATACAAAATCATGCCCATAATAGCATACAGATATGTAGAAGTATCTGACACATAAGATATTACAGAAAACAGAAGAAAAATATCTACTATCAAGTCATAATCTACAAATATATCAGGATATGGCACTCAGATTTTCAGACCTGTAGAACATACTGTCACAAATAATATGAAGTCAAATCTACAACATTGCAACACTATAGTAATAAATATGGAGACAATGTAAATCACTAGAATTACAAATTGTAAGTCAACACCCACGCAATCAAACCTTCAAAATCTTCCAAAGAGAAGGGAAAAAAATTCGGAGCCTAAGTGCATGATGAGTGAGCCGAATCGAAAAACTTACAACGACAGATAAAGACCAGAAAAATATACTCAGTCATGAGCAGGAATCAATCAGCCACATAAACTGTAGTGTTCAAGGAAATGTTGACTCATGAAAGAACAAAAAATGAAAAAAATATTAGGGCGTTTGTTTATGATTTTGTGATCGACCCATGAATCCAAACCACACTGGGTACAAACCAGCAAAAAAGTTTCGACACAACAAAATGAATAAAGTTCATAATCATATCAATAAGTTCAATTATATGCAAAGAGTAGTTGTAAGAAGCATCCAGCCTCAATCAAAGATTGTACACTCTCCTTGAGTACACACATACACAGTCGCAATGATCAGGGGTACACCCAAAACAGAGTTAAGCATGATTCTATTCACAAGTTGCAATCACAATATTGCAATATTCAGGCTAAATACAGGTTAAGAGAGTAATAATTAGCTTTGAATGATGACACAATCCAAAGGCTTGACGACCAAAATCAGTGTATGTGAAACTTCCCTTTGAAAAATTAATGAATTACTGTACCGATAAACCTCTTACTTCATTTGATTTTCAAACAGCTGAGCGAAACTGAACGTACTCAGACATTACTCTCTTTACTTATTCTGATCAACACTAAACTGACACACAATATTTTTAGCGCAACGCACTCTGACTTTCAACAATCCCTACAAAACAATGGCCCTGACTAACATTAACCTATACCTTTCACAAATCAATTACCTCACTAAAATCTTCGTTACTCAAACTACTGCAATACAGCGAGCGCCACTACTGCCAGCTAAACAAAAGATTCAAACTACTGAAGGCACTAACTACTGATAGAGAACAAACAATGAATTTACCTTAATAGTGTTCAGAAGTCATAATATGTATTGCAGTTCATGACATCCAGTCTTACAAATTTACTGTTTCTGATTGACACACGTCCAGACCATCCACTCCCAAAACTCCACTATTTCTCTCCCCACATCCACCACTGCTGGCGGCTCACCTCCAACTGCGCAACGCTACGCGCTGTTAACAGCCAACTGCCCAACACGACAATAGCAAATTTCCACAATGCAGACCAGCCACAAACTGCACACAGCACAGCCAGTGATTTTCATACAGAGCGCTACGTGGCGTTACCAATAAAAAAAAAAAAAAACCTAAACAGCTTACTTACTTACTTATGAAAGCAGACAATTATACATTTTGTTATATTGTCGCACTAGTAAACGTTTTCCACACTATTTGCTAATTGTTTTGTACAAATAACCTACATACATAAAGACCTAGAAGATTCATTCACAAATTATAAAAAAATAGATACTAATTTAGAGTTACTAATTTGAAGTCAATCTCCCTACTTGAAAAAAAGCATGTACTTACGCTGTATAACACTGTCTTCAGCGTTCTAGGCTAACAATTCACAAATATCAGTCACAACACTGTTTTAATTGACACATGTTTGAGTACATTACCCAGCACCTATGATCTCTTGGAAGTTGACTGGCCCAGCAGCGTACAGCCATACAGCATTGTGGGGAGTGGATCTGCCCACATCTTTCAGTTTCTTCCCTAGATTTCTCATCACACGCTCCAAAGGATAGGTAACTTCCCATCTAGTATTCACATCAAATCCTGAAACAGTGTTTTTTGTACTAAATATGCCATTCAATGCCTTCTTCACATCACATGAGATATGCTCTCTTAGTCATTTTCTAAAATCAATTATATGGGATTTATGTCAGTTGAAATAAAAAAGTGTTCACATATTAAACATTAGTAAACAGAAATAAATGCAACAAAAATGGACTAAAAGGCTATTACATACAAATATGCTATGACAATTCCTAATTTTTAGAGTACAAAACATGAATATTATCCCGTTTCAAAACTGTAAAAGATCTACTTATTTAGTCTCATGGCATATATGTAGAAAATTCTAAAGCACATATGTATTACAGAACACAATGACATAGTGTATCATCGATTTTTACTCAGTCCACAGATAAGTTAGAGCTTAAAATTCACATTGTCTAACATACTAAATTCCAGACAAAGAAAACACAGTTATATAGTCTTATGAATCCACAGATAGATTTAAACTCAGTCAATGGATAGGTTAGAACTTTAGAAACTACATGATGTTACATTCTACATTCATGGCCAACAAAACACATTGCACAGTATTATAAATCTACAGACACAGTGCATATTTTATTCTAGACTACCGATCATTATGCATTCTTGTTCACAGGTCTTGTCCTCTATACAAAACTTTAACTGCACTTGACATTTCACAAACTTGCTTTGCTTACCAGTGACTCCTCTTATCTTTATATGTGCAATGGACATTTCCACAAAACACTTACTATATTTAACCTTGTCTCTAAATTGTTCAGATATGTCACAAATTGGGCTACATGTATCAATGAAACAGTTCCCTTCCCACTGATCAATCTTAATCTTAATGTAAGGACATCCAAAATCTGAACCATCATCTCTGTTATTAGACACTTCATTTAAAAATCACTTTCAGTTTCGCCTAATGCTACATCCACACTGTTTTTGGAGGGTTTTATCAACATTACTGGTATCATAGCTTTGGCTACACATGTTGCCAGGTAAACATTTAACACACTGAATGGGTTCCACAGCACAACATACATCACTTACTACAGAAGGGACACAAAACCTACTGTTAAAATTACATTTCCTACTTAGATCTTCTTTCACTTCATTCCACCAGTTTGGATAAAAATTTTGACTAACCACAAATAACGTACTCCAGAATGCACATTTATCTATGTTATCAATCTGGTCCCAAACAAATTTCAAAAAGTTTTCATCTTTATTCTCTAGGCTTACCGATAACTCACCTTTACTGTTTGGGTCATTTCTCTGCATGACATTAATGAGAAACTGCTTTGACTAGACTGGTTTCCCAAGACTCTCATTTACATCGTCACAAACATCACTTACCTTACCTGTATTCACAAATAACTCTGAAACTTCATTATTCTTAAACTCCACAAGAACCTCATCAACATCATCATCATCATATTCTTCCAATTTACTTCCCCAATAACATAATTAACAACACAAGTCTCATCTCCATTAAAGTCATACACCTCAAAACGTTCAAATGTGTGTGAAATCTTATGGGACTTAAATTTTAAGGTCATCAGCCCCTAAGCTTACTTACACACTACACACTACTTAACCTAAATTAGACAAACACACACACCCATGCCCGAGGGAGGACTCGAACCTCCGCCAGGACCAGCAGCACAGCCCACATACACCTCACCTACATTCATTTGCAATAAGCTGCCAGTCTCAGGCTTAGCAACCTCAGTCATTTCACAGCTCTCATTCTCATCCACATCAAAATTAAACCTAATGCAGATCCAGTACAGTCATCACCTGTTTTACATACATCAATAACTGTAACACTGTTTAGTGACCAGTAACAGAAATCATTAGTACACATTACCTCAAAATTCTCATTACTCCAACATTCTGGTTTGTGATAAGTATCCACATCACTATAATTAAACAAGGTATTCCAAAACTTTTGATCAAAATGTAACTGAGAAATCTGATGTATCTTCTGTTCAACATCAGACACATGTGCCACATTATTAATACTGTTATTATTGTCTAAATGCAAGTGTAAATTGGGGGTTCTGTACTTGTATTTCCTCACCCCAAAACTGTGGACCTACAATGAGGCAAACCGCCGTTTCCCCGATAGTTACCTCTATGATTGTTTCTCCTATCAAATTAGCCATGATTCTCCCCTTTATTCCTATTCTGATGATGTTCGAAGTTTATGTCTCTATTACCATTTTGACCCTGATAGAAATTACCATTATCTCTATTTCTGTAGTTGTTACCATTGTGATTGTCATTTCGATTATTATGGTACACACTTCTTTCTCCTGCCCTATCCAGCCTGTGAACATACAGTAAAAATTGTTCAAGGCAATCGTCAGGTCCGTTTACTAAATCCCATTGCAACCTTTTTAGTAACCTCCTTTTTAGAGCATCAATCAATGTCATTTCGTCAGATGGACTGTCAATGTGTGTTAATTTCTTCAATTGATTCATACATAACTCTCTCAGGGTACTGTCCCTATTTCTATAATTTGGACCACTCAGAAATTCATTTTTAACTCTCCCTTTTTCAGCTTCTGATCAAAAATTTATTTAAAAACTTCTTCAAAACTTTGCTATGTGTCCCACAGACTTAAATTTAGATTTACCCACGACAGAGCTTCACCTTCAAGATATCTTTTAACAAATTTGATCCTTTGGTCTTCACTCATGCCCAACACAAAACTATCTACACAGTGATGCAGAAAATCCACTGGATGTGGATTTACATTAGTTAGCGTACTAATTCCAACATTTAAATTTTTTTGATCTTAACTACTAAGGTTCTCTTCCATTTTATCCTCTACAGCCTTCTATTGAACTCTGACATCATTAACATTCTTCTCCTGATTTGTGAATTGTGCAACTAAATCATTTTCCAAAACAATAATTTGTTTTCTAATTCACCGAATTTTTCATTCACACTCTTTAATCGACGTTACAACACGTTTTTTAGCTCTGGTACCTGATTACAAAATTAGTCTACCTGGTATTATCGTACCCTGTCCAGATTATCATTGTTTACAGTTCGTATTTCCGTTAACTGATGATTAAAAGCACTCAAATTTGCCAAAATCAACTGCATAACGGCAGTTTTGACTGTTTCTTTGCTGAATACCGTTTTATTTGGTTCAAATATGTCTAGGCTACGTCCTACAGATTACACTTCATCACCACTACCCTGGTCTCTCTTCCTTTTCCTAGAAATCATATGAGCCCATCAAAAATATTAACTTCACAAATAGTCCATACTTATCTTTTTTTTATATTCATCCAGTCCGTCATCGTTGATATTATCTTGTCACTGTTGATTCGGATTTGTTGGGATATTCTGGGTTTTCTTTCGTCGAGTAATTGAAGTTCTTTCATATAAAAACTGCAAATACACAAGTAATTGTCCTTTCCACTTCTGCAACAGTCAAAACGCCCCCACTTGTAATCTTATCCTCCCACACATCACTATTAAAATTCTCTTTCTCTACACAAGTTTTGAAAGCTTCGAGAGGCGTAAGATTTACAAAAGAAAAACTTATGTTCATTTTTTCTAGTTCTTGGGTGCAGTTGTTGCGCCTAGGAATACATACTTGTGACTTAAATTTTGACTTCGTGGGTTCCAGATAAATAATGAAGATTTGCCTGTATTACTCTTGAACTTATTCAAAAAATGGTTCAAATTGCCCTGAGCACTATTGGACTTAACATCTGAGGTCATCAGTCCCCTAGAACTTAGAACTACTTAAACCTAAATAACCTAAGGACATCACACACATCCATGCCCAAGGCAGGATTCGAACCTGCGACAGTAGCAGCAGCGCGGTTCCAGACTGAAGCGCCTAGAACCGCTCGGCCACTCCAGCCGGCTCCTTTATTCTTTGTCACGTTTTTGGATATCACACCATCTTCACAATTTCCACTTCTATCACACCGCAAATTACTGTGTTAGTATCAATCATAAAACACGTCTGTTTCCATCAGAGGCATGCCCACTACTACTTATGTTCTGCGATACTCACAATATTCCAAAGAGTTTACAAAGCAAATTAGATTACATACTTTCTTGACAAAAGAAGAATCATCACCAAGAATTAACAATATTCTACAAATGAATCCAGAAATAAATTTAATAATTAGTATTAGATTGTGTAATTAAAAATATGAATTTTAAATATGCCAGATATTTCGTAATTTAAAATATTTTAAAAAGAAGTATAAGGAGTTTGTTTTAGTTGTTGCCCCAGATGATAATTACACGAAATATTTGTCAGGATTTGTAAGCGGTGGGTCCTTGGGGCTGCCTAAACCTTTGCCGATTAAAACGTTGGTCCTTTTATAAAAGAGGGCCTCACATTTGGCGTTGAAATCCGCAAGTCCGAGACCGCCTTCCGATGGTTTCAATGTACATGTGGCCAGAGCGACTTTAAAAATATCCCGTTTCCACAGAAACCAATAAAACACTTGTCGTATGGACCGCGCGATTTGCTTCGGTACCGGCAAGATTTGCGCCAGGTACCACGCCCTGGCCAGAATGTTGGTATTAATGAGCGTGACTTTGTCTGACAGTGCCAAGTTGCGTTGCGCATGAATTTTAACCACGGTGCGCACTTTGTAAAGAGTGGACCGCCAATTGAGGGCTTGCATCTGCTGTAAGTTGTCCGTCAGAGTCACGCCGAGCACCTTAGACTGGCGTTTCACGCAGTACCAATGCCTGTATTCGGTTCGCAATTGCTCTTTTTTTTTGTTGTTGTTTAAGGGCGCTCAACTACTGAGGTCATTAGCGCCCAGCCACAATTGTTAGAGCACATAGAATCTAGTAAAACTCAAGGGGGGGTGGGGACACCAGAAAGTTCTTACAAAGATGCAGATAAAATAAGTGAAAGAGTTAGATGTCTTTGGACAAACCAGTCAAAGTAATGAAACGAAGAACACGAGCAGCTGCTCGAGCGTCATCAGCTAAAATATCCTGTAAAGTAGATGGCAGAGACAGGACAACACGAGATTGACTAAAACGGGGACACGACAATAAAACATGGCGCACTGTTAATGCATGACCACAAGGGCACTGCGGCGCTGGGTCACCGGAGAGCAGGTAGCGGTGGCTAATCCGGCAATGCCCAATCCGAAACCTGGTCAGAAGGACCTCTTCTCGCCAAGATGGTCGGGAGGAGGTTGTCCAAGCAGTTCGGAACGGTTTTACTGCCCGGAGCTTGTTTCCTTGAAGTGATGACCAAGTATCCCACCACAACGACACATGCCTCTTACAAACAACCCCACTAACGTCAGATGACGGGACACAATGGGAGGCTGGCAAAGGCAGAAGGACTGCAGCCTTGGCTGCACCATCAGCAGCCTCATTCCCAGGCACTCCTACATCGCCGGGAATCCACAGAAAGCTGACAGGAGAGCCATCTGCAGCAAAAGAATGGAGGGGCTGCTGGATCCGTTGCACCAAGGGATGGACCGGATATGGAGCTCCAAGGCTCTGAAGAGCACTGAGTGAATCAGAGCAGAGTACATACGATGAATGGCGGCGGCGGCGGGCATACTGAACGGCCTGATGTAGAGCAAAAAGCTCGGCCGTAAAGCTGGAACATTGGTCGAGGAGCCGGTATTTAAAGGCGACGGCCCCGACGACAAAGGCACAGCCGACACCATCGTCAGTTTTGGAGCCATCAGTGTAAATAAAGGTGTGATTGGCAAGTCGCGCACAAAGTTCGACAAACCGTGAGCAATACACTGCAGCCGGTGTACCCTCCTTCGGGAGCGAGCTGAGGTCGAGATAAATATAAACCGGAGCCTGGAGCCAAGGTGATGTCGGGCTCTCACCCTCTCTGAAGGTGGTAGGGAGGGCAAAATCCAATTGTCGAAGCAGGTGACGAAATCGGACTCCAGGGGGCAGCAGGGCAGAAACATACAACCCATACTGACGGTCGAGAGAATCGGCGAAGAAGGACTGATAAGAGGGGCGGTCGGGCATTGACAACAGCCGGCAGGTATACCGACAAAGCAGTACGTCGCGCCGGTAGGTCAATGGTAATTCGGCAGCTGCAGCATAAAGACTCTCGACGGAACTAGTGTAGAATGCTCCGGTCGCAAGTCGTAACCCCCCTATGGTGGATGGAGTTGAGACGGCGTAAGAGGGATGGCCGAGCAGACGAGGCTCCCATAATCCAGCTTTGATCGGACTATGGACCGATACAAGCGAAGCAGGACAGTGCGATCCACTCCCCAAGATGAACCACTAATCACTCTGAGGACATTAAGGGAACGTGTACAGCGGGCAGCCAAATAAGAGACGTGCGGAGACCAACAAAGTTTCCTGTCCAGTGTGAGCCCTAGAAACATAGTAGTTTCCACGAATGGGAGAACAACGGGACCGAGATGTAAGGATGGCGGAAGGAACGCTTTATATCGCCAAAAGTTTATGCAAACCGCCTTCTCTTCAGAGAACCGGAAGCCATTTGCCACACTCCATGAGTATAGGCTGTCTAGTCAATGCTGAAGGCAGCGCTCCAGGAGGGAGTAGATCGCGAAGTCATCGACAAAAAGAGAGCCCGAGACATTAGGTGGAATTCAATACATAATTGGATTGATCGCTATGGCAAAAAGGGCTACGCTCAAGACGGAGCCCTGAGGCACTCCGTTCTCCTGGAGGAAGACGTCGGACAATACGAAACCCACACGTACCCTAAACTTTCGATCTGTTAAAAAGGAATCAATAAAAAGGGGCAGGCGACCGCGTAGACCCCACCTGTGCATAGTGCGGAGGATACCTCCTTTCCAACAGGATTCATAAGCCTTCTCCAAATCGAAGAACACGGCTACCGTTTGGCGCTTCCGCAAAAAGTTGTTCATGATGAATGTCGACAAGGTGGTCAACAGCGGAGCGGCGGCGACGAAAGCCGCATTGAACATTGGTAAGAAGCCGTCGAGATTCAAGAATCCAAACTAACCGAGCGTTAACCATGCGCTCCATCACCTTACAGACACAGCTTGTAAGAGAAATAGGGTGGTAACTAGAAGGAAGGTGTCTATCCTTCCCGGGTTTGGGTATAGGAACAACGACGGCGTCACGCCAACGCATGGGGACTTGACCTTCAGTCCAGACGCGATTGTAGGTACGAAGAAGGAAACTTTTGCCTGCCGGAGAAAGGTGTGCCAGCATCTGAACGTGAATGGCATCTGGCCCCGGAGCAGAGGACTGAGACAGTGCAAGTGCACGTTCCAGTTCCCGCATAGTAAAGGGGCATTATAATTTTCCAGATTCAGCGAGTGGAAGGAAGGTCGCCGAGCCTCTTCTGCCTCTTTCCTGGGAAGGAAGGCAGGGTGGTAATGGGAGGAGCTTGAAACCTCCGCGAAAAAGCGGCCGAAGGCGTTGGAGACATCCACAGGATCAACAAGGACCTCATTACCTGAAGTCAGGTCAGGTACCGAGGAGTGAGCCTTAATGCCCGACAGCCGGCGCAGGCCACCCCAGACGACAGAAGAGGGAGTGAAACTGTTAACGGAGCTGGTGAAAGAGACCCAACAAGCTTTTTTGCTGTCTTTGATGACTTTACGGCATTGCGCTCGGAGTCGTTTGTATCCAATACAATTAGCCAACGTAGGATGGCGGCGAAAGGTGCGTAAAGCACGTCGTCGAGCACGGATAGCGTCTCTACAAGCCTCATTCCACCAGAGGACGGAAACGCGACGTGAAGAAGAGGTAGTACGAGGAATGGAACGTTCGGCAGCATTGATGATAACAGCCTTGAGGTATTCGACCTGACTGTCACAACTGAGAAAATCGTGGTCCGGAAAGGTCGCCAGGGAGTAGTAAAGTCTCCAGTCAGCTTTCGGTATGTTCCAGCTCGAAGGACGTGGGGATGGGGTGTGGTGCAGGAGACGAACGACACAGGGGAAGTGGTCGCTCGAATAGGCGTCAGAAAGGACGTACCACTCGCACCGATGGGCAAGAGTGGTAGAACAGATCGAGAGGTCCAAGTGGGAGTAGGTATGAGTAGAGTCCGAGAGGAAAGTCGGGGCGCCAGTATTGAGGCAGACAAGATTGAGATGGTTTAAGACATCCGCCAAGAGGGAGCCTCTCTGACAGGATGCAGGAGAGCCCCAAAGGGCATGATGGGCATTGAAGTCGCCAAACAATAAAAACGGCGAAGGAAGCTGAACAATCAGGTGCATCATGTCAGCCTGACTAACTGCGGATGACGATGGAGTGTAGACGGTACAAACAGAAAAAGTAAAGGCAGAATGAATTATACGGACAGCTATTGCTTGGAGTGGGGTGGTCAATGGGATGGGATGGTAATAGACATCGTCCCGAACGAGCAACTGGACCCCACCATGAGCTGGAATACCGTCCGCAGAGGTGAGGTCAGACCGCTCCGAGGTATAGTGGGTCAAAGCAATACGGTCAGTTGGGCGCAACTTGGTTTCCTGGAGACCAAGGACGAGCGGACAGTGCAGGCGGAGGAGGAGTTGTAATTCCTCCCGATTAGATCGAATACCTCATGTTCCAATGTAACAAATCCATCGCTAGTCAAAAAAAAGTGGGAACGAAACGGGTAAAGAGCGGGTCACCTCGACGGCCACGGAGGGCCAGGTTTCGAGGGAACAACGCTACAACCGGCGAGAGGCGGATCCTGTTCCATTGAGTCGTCGCCAGCTGCGGCCGCATTCCCGGGTTACGTAGGAGGGGCAGCATCATTCGCCGACGAGAGGCCAGCTGAGCGGCTGGCAGCAGAGCGTCCCGGCGAAACTGAGGACGGCCGGGAGCAGCGATTCGCGGATGGAGCGTCAGACGAAACGCGCCGGGGTGGAGAGAGGGATAAAGACTTCTTCTTGGAGGCCTTCTTGGAAGTCCGATGAGGCACGGGGATGGTGGGCTGGACCCGTAGAAGGTCCTCACGCACGGGGTCCGTTTTGGAACGCCGGATCTCGGAAGCCGGGGTCCGGATCGTTTCCCCGATGGACGCCTGAGAAGAGGATCACTTCTCAGGCGGCGGAGGGGGGGGGAGGAGGAGGAAGGGTGGCCCCCGGGGCAGAGGGGGCAGGGGCCGCGAGGGAGGAGCTCCTCAGATTGCAGCAGGAGGTCCCGATGAAAAATAACCCCCTGCGTCCTATTCAGTGCCAGATGCGGGACAATGGACACTGGGATGTCCCCTAGTCGGTCGCATGCCTGGAGCGCCGCCGACTGTGTGGCGAAGGTGGTCTTTATAAGAACGGACCCCTAACGCATTTTACTGAGAGCCTCGATTTCCCCGAAGGTGTCCTCGATGTGTTGGACAAAGAACATGGGCTTGGAGGTGGCGAGCGTCCCCCCATCGGTCCGAGAACAGACTAAATAGCGGGGGAAGTACTTCGCCCCAAGCCGGCGGGCCTGTCCTTCCTCCCAGGAAGTGGCCAAGGGGGAAAGGGCAGGAGAACCAGAACCAGAGACAGTACCTTTCTTTTTAAAAGACTCGGCCGCAGAGCGGCCTGATACATGTTGACGTTTCATCTGTGAAACGTCAGCCCCGATACCACCCACTCCGACCAGGGGCTCTCCCCACGGGCGCCACCCAGCCTCAGCAAGGGCCACCTGGCCGGATGACCGTTGCCGGGAGTCCTGATGCCCCAAGGAGTCGGGCATCTACTCCTTGGCAGACATGGGGAGGGTACAGCTCAGGTATCGGCAGTACGATCCCTGTGTAGTCAGGGGGCTACAACCTAGAGGGCACATAACGACCCCACCACAACGGGCTGGCTACCGTGCTGGATTTCTGGTGCCATGGAAAGTCCATCATGATCGTAGGTGCAGATGGGGACGCACTATGGGAGTAACTTGTGCAACCCATCAGGCGTTTCGGCCCAATTTGAGGAATAGTGGGTGTGGTTACAACGCCGTTACAATGCTGAGTGCCAAGGTCTTAGTACACTGAGGACCAGTGATACACCACGTAAGGCGCCCTTCCCCAAAAGGCTCGTACTTCTGTAGAATTTTGAAAAATGGAGGTCAAACCCCAAGGGGGACCATCACATGGAAGGCGGTTGAAACTCCTTTTAGTCGCCTCTTACGACAGGCAGGAATATCTCGGGCCTATTCTTACCCCGGACCCGCAGCGGGGTCGCATTTGCTCTGTCAACGGGAGTAGAACCCTCTTGCGTGGAGTTACGACCACGCCCGTCGCCCGTTCGTACTGCTGGAGGACCTTATACAGGCGGTCGATGTCGTCTGTTCGTTCTATGAAGACGCCCAAGTCATCGGCATAAGCGCGACACTCAAGCCGGTCGTCTCCCACGCGAATCCCCCGACAAGTTCGGCCAATGGTACGGATAAGCGGGCCCAGGGCGATCGCGAACAGCGCCATAGACAGGGGACAACCCTGTCGGACGGAGCGGCTGATGTGGATCTTCTCGCTGGCGATGCCGTTTACAAGGACGCGCGAAGTGGCACTACGCAATAGATTACCTATCATCGTACTAAACTTCGTCCCGAATCCCATGCGAGTCAATCTTCGAAGGTATAAATGCCTTACACCATCGAACGCGTTTTTAAAGTCCAGTAATAAAATTCCCGCGCTTCGAAGTCGGCTGCTTTTTGTGTGGCCGATGCAGTCTCTGTAGGCTAAAACGGCGTCAAAAATATTACGATCCCCAACAGCGCACGTCTGCGATTCATCGAGAACCTTTCCCATAACTTGTTTGAGTCGATTTGCGGCGCACCTGGCCATTATCTTGTAATCCGAGTTTAGAAGCGTAATGGGACGCACATTTTCTAAACTCGGCGTCGCTGTCGTTTTCGGAATGAGGACGATACGTCCTTCTTCAAATTCCGCTGGGATTTCCGCGCCGTTTCGGATGTCATTGGCCATTTCCGTTAAAATTTCACTAAAAGTGTCAAAAAATGTAAGATGAAACTCTGTTGGTATGCCGTCTGTCCCGGGGGATTTCCCTGTCTGACTTGCTTTCACGGCATCCTCTACGTCATCCCTTGTATAAACCGCATTTAGATGGAGTCTATCCCTTCTTGTTAAATTACGTGGCACTTGATCTAAAAGAACATTGATTGCGGCGGCATCGACAGCAGTGTCGGTAAAAAGAGTTAAAATACTGGTAAAATTCCGCCTGGATCTCCTGGTGGTCCGTGGTTCTGGTCCCGGCGGCTAGCGTCCACGTGTTTATCCGTAATTTCGCGCGGCGGCACCTCTCCCTACGGAGGTGGTACGCAGAGACTGTCTCGCCGACCACGGCGCCCACAGGCTGGCTCCGCCTCACTGTCCCCTCACATTTCTGCCGCAAATCCCGCAGCAACTTTGCTTTAAATTCGCGCAGGGTGGGCAACAGTTCCGGCTGCGCAGTAACGCGCTGCGCGAGCTCGCGCAAACACTGGCGGTAGAAGTCGGCCGTGGCCCGGCGCCACCGTGCCGCTTCGCGACTAAAATCGATTAAAAAATTTCTGACCACCGGTTTGGCCACCTTGGTCCACCAGTAAATAGCGGTGGAGCCGACCGGTCGGCTCCGCAAAAGGTTGTGCCACACATTTAAAGAAACTCGTTTTAAAATAGTTATTTAAAATGCTACAGTTTAATTTCCACACATTTTTAAGTGACGAACGTTGGTACATGCCTAAATTTAACTGACAAATGTAACTGCAATGGTCAGAAAAATCACCGGGTGCACCTCTGCAGTTACGACAGTATATGCAAGCTGTGGCGAGACGTAAATTCTGTCTAAACGACTATGGCCGTTAGCATAAAAGTAGGTAAATTCTGTACGGTGGGGGTTGAGAACCCGCCACGTGTCTCGAAGCTGTAAACCATTTACCAATGTCTTTAGTTCGTCACACCGGTTTGGCTGTGGTTCCTGGTCGCGATCGTCAATTACACCATTAAAATCACCCCCGAGGATAAAATTATCTCTATTGTGATATAAAACCTGGCACAGTTCATTAGCATAAAAATTATTTCGCGCAGGTTTGTTGCAAGAGTGCGCGTAAACGTTAACAAACGCGTAACCATCGATGTCACAAACTATGTCCCGCCCATTTGGTAAGCATTCTACATTTTGCACTTTGATGTCCGATCGGACTAAAATAACAGTTCCTGTGCTGTCATCCGCGATGATATTGTCGTACGCAGTGAACTCGTTAAAATTGCGGATAAAAGATAATGCTTCAGCGGTCACCTCTTGTAAAAAGCTACCTGACAGCAGTTTTCTGTTAAAAAATTATAAAGTGCTATCGCCTTGTGGTGACTGTGCATCTTATTAACGTTAGTCGTTATTACTGTGAACTGATTACCAGCGACCATAAAAGAAGAAAACAAATAAAACACAGATAATACAGTGAAAACTCTCACAAAATATAACGTTACAATACATATATGACTCTGCATGGGTTTTCGTCTGCGTGCTTAAAATACGGAATGCCACACTTTATGGATTTGTAATTCAATCATCGGGCATCTCATCACCCCACGCTCCCTGTCGGGTAACAGGTGGGGACACCCCCGCGAGAGACATCGAGGACAAGTCTCTACGATGTGTGACGACAGCGTCCTGTGCGACAGGGCGCACGCTCGTAACCGAAGGCGTATCAGTCGCCTCAGGTTGTGGAACCGTTGCACTTGGAGGCAGCGCGTCCGATTGGTGGATGACGGCTTGCAGATGCCGGACCACTTCGGCCCTGTGCGCTTCCGAGCCCGCAGCCTGGCCGCCGCCAGCACCGCCGCCGTCCGCTCTCGCGCCTACAGCTGATCGGGTCACGTGAGCGTCCGCGCCGGGCCGAACTTCCGCGCTCTTGCGCTGCCCCCCTTACGCCTCTGCCGTTTTGGCTTCCTTTGAGAAAGCCTTCTCCGAACAGGTGACGGACTACGCCCCCTTCTCGCAGACGACCGTCTAGAATCGGTCGACGAACTCCTGCTTCTGTCACGCCTATGTTTCCTGATCACTACGCGATCGAATCGACGCACGAACAGAAGAAGACGAGTCTTGGCTGTCGAGAGAGCGGGGACTATCCACGTGCGCACGGCCTGCCGCGACCACATGCGAGACGTCCGTCACCTGTTGTGGCAGGGCGAAAACTGCTCTGTCCACGGCCTCTAAAGTCACAGATTGATCGACTGCCACGACACTGGGACTGGCTGTGGGGGTCGGCGTCTCGTCGGTGACCAATTCTCGTACTGAGGCAACGGCTACTGGGGCGGCAACAGCCGGGGCGGGTTTTGTTCCCGTGACGGGTGTTGTTGCACGCGCGTCTGTCTCTGGTAAGGCTACCGCATTTAACATTACGGGATCACTGTTAGTCTGCAGGTCTACCGTAACAGTGGCAGGGGACACGTCCATTTCTGCCGGAAGGTCTACACGGCGAGCTGGCTGCGGGGGGGGGGGGGGGGGGGGCCTAAAGCGACCGCCGCCGAACTCATGGGTTCGCTACCTTGGTCGCCCAGCGGCAGTTGCAATGGTCCCTTACGCCGTGGGCAATTTTGGCGAAAGTGATCGGGTCTATTACAGAAAGAACATGTTTGCGGTTGCCCACTGTACGTGATAAATGCCCGATGCCCGGCCATGTATACAAAGGACGGCACATTCTTTCGCACAATCATACGAACACTACGCACACCGTTTTCGCACTGTATGGGGTACGCGGCAGACCATTTTTCTTTTATAACGGAGAGCACAGTACCGTAAGGGCCGAGACATCTAGAAATGGTTTAATTTTTCACTTCGAACGGCAGATTAAGCACCCTGACAGTTCGTAAGCCACAACCCACGTTCGTCACTTTCACGTCACTCACGGTTTGATTATTGTGCTTAAATTGCCGCACACCGTCATTTACATGAACAACTATCTCACACAGTTCGGAACTACGTAATTTCAAAAAGACAGAATTCAGAAAAGTGTCCAGTTGGAGTCCTAAAATGTCACAAGCCGGTATTTGCAAATCATTAAGTATCCAATTATGAATTTCGATAGCGGTCCGACGAGGTACGGATCGGTCAAATTCGCACTGAATATTGTTGTTCCGATCTTCACTTCCAATCGTTGTCAGTACGTACCGTTAATAAAGCACCAAAGCAAGGAAGTCGCCTCGCGAACACCACACGCTGCGGAGCGCAAAACGTAAACACCACGGGCCGGCGGAGCGCAGAGCACCGAGGTGTTCGCTGGCGCGCGGCCGACCGGCGTATGGCCTGTGCGGGATGTGGCATTGTCGTGCTGGGGGGCGCCACTGGTAGCGATGTGGGCTTCCTCGCCTCACAACAGGTGTTTGCGTAGTTTGCAGTGCATTCTCACCATTCCTATCCGTGTCCCCGTCCCGACTTAGCTCGACTGCCGTTCGCTGCCGCTCGGGCCGTGGCCCATATAACAGCGCAAGCACGAGAAACGTCTGCAGGAGATGAGACGAGACGACTAAAGAATAAATTTATGATTACATATCGAATTAGGAATTGTACACCGCTACAGAACAGCAGGCGCTGACGTATTTCAGAACATATCTGCCGATCCGTACTGTTCAGTCGTTTTCAAAGACATCCTGGCGGACATGGATAGCACATTCTCCTTCAAACTGAGATATTTACTGCAATTTCGTACCTTATGGTCATTACAGTAGTTTAAAATGCTTAAGGAAGTATCTTTGTCACTTCAGAAAGGTGGTATGGAAACAGGGCTGGCAGGGGTGTCTGTATAAAAAGAAAAAAAAATGAAGGGGAGCCAACAGCACTTTTTTTTTTCAACAACGGGCCTCCCAACTCCCCTTATAGCCCGGCCTTTTCGCTCTCCACAAAACGCCTTCTCTTGGCGAGCTTCTCGTGCTATAAAGGTGCTGTTGACTTCTGCAAGTGTCTCTGGTTAAAGCCCTCCAAATATTGCCTTCATCGGCGAGGTGTGCCGGCGTGAAAATGTGCTGTGGGCTTCCACTACAAGAATCAGAAAAATAAATTATATCCTCCAAAACAATAAAAGAAACGGAGGGGAGTCCTCCTGCCAGATGTTATTCCAAATAAAAGAACAAAAGTGGCCATTGGACTCCGTTGCATCTCGTCGTGACATAGCAACGACAACCCTCCAATGCAACAGTCACGCGGCATCCGCCAAAAACGTAAATCCACCGGAAATAAAAGGAAGTCCCAAGAAAAATGTCTCCGCTAATGGTCGACGGATGATACATGGAGAATAAAACAAACCGTCGACTCACAGTTACAGGAGGGAGGTCAACATGCAGGCACACACCAAACGTAATAAAATTCTCCTCGACACTATCCCCTCAGTCGTCGCGAGAAAATAACAAAGAACATAGGAAAAGAAAGCAAAGTAAAGAAAACATAAAAGAACGTTGACGGACAAAACACCATTCACATAACTGTAGGTCATTTTTACGTTTTCGTTGATGTACGGTCCATATAAACACAACTTTACGATGCCATAAAATCATTATCCAAGAAAGTAAGTCCGATGGTAAGCAAGGTTTCGTCAAAGAAAAGTAGAAACGTCAAGATTGGGTATGCAGTCTTATGAGGTAAGTGACAATTTGGTGAATGCATGGGCCAAGGCAACATGCAAAAAATTGGCGAAAGTCAAGGAATAAGCAGTTTGACCTAGGGTCTGACGATGTTCCGCCCACAGGTAAGACAGAAAATCCACGGCTTCAGTCAATTTCAGGGAGAAAATACAAAAAACCGTGTGTCCCAATATCCAAAGAGTGGCATTGCGTTTGGTGGGCGGATAAGCCGCACACTGAGGCACGATGGCGTCCAAGGCCGTCACCTGCCGCCTGTCCACTCTGTTGATTGAACGCACCATGTCACACGCAATATCCCAAACAACACGCAACTTCCGACACTCGAATCGGTGTTCGATGGTATCCTCTTCAGGACACGAATCACATGCACCTGAAGAAATCAGATCGATAGATTGCAGCTTAGCATTAGTCGGAAATCTGCGGTTAACCACTTTATATCACGTCGCGTGAACGTTGGCCGGAATAACGGCGGCGGCGAGGTTCCTCCACACCATCTTCCAGTCATGCTGAGGTAGCCGATACTCCCATTTATTCCTGCTTGGCGATCCCCGAAGAGCGCGAATAATGTCACCGACATTGCACGCACGGACATCACCGAGCACCAGACAGCTGTTATGCACATAATACCGGCGGACGAAGTTCAACGTGTACGGAATATGACCGACCGATACTGGAGCAATCACTGTTGGTGGGCGATATGCACGGAACAAGGCAGCCGTTGGACTGCACGGCCCCTTGTCAAGCACCACGGAAATCCGCTTCACGAAGAGCGCCGCACACTTGTTGCGAAAGTCAACGAAACCCAGCCCCCCCTCCGTCAGACTCAACGTACAGGTTGCCAGGGAGACCTTAAAAATGTCACCCTTCCACAGCAACCAATAGACCGCCTGTTGAATGGCCAGTTCCAGTTGTTTCGGCACAGGTAGGGCTTGTGCCAGATACCACGCTTTGGCCAAAATCTGCGTGTTGATAAGAGCCACCCCTTGACGGAGCGCCAAATTCCGAGAGGCATACAGTTTCGCAACGGCCCGAACCTTATACAGCGTAAACCGCCAGTTAAAAGCTTCCATGCGCTGCGCATTGTCAGTCAGAATGACACCAAGTACCGTCTGCCGTTGCTTGACACAGAACCAATCACCGTGAACAGTAGGCAGTCGAGGTGTAAGAGGGAGCAAAACAGTTTTCCGAGGATTAACGATAGCCCCCGTTGCCCTCTCAAATCGCTGCAATACACCATGCAGCCTGTCAATATCCTCTGGCCGCTCAAGGAACACGCCGAGGTCGTCGGCATACGCTCTACAGACCAGCTGATCGTCACCAATGCGAATGCCCCGGCATTCCTGGGCGATACAGCGGAGGAGCGGATCCAACGCCAAAGCGAAGAGCGACATTGACAAGGGGCAGCCCTGACGAACTGAACGGCTAATAGGTATAACACGACTGGGAATTCCGTTGATTACAACCCGTGACGTGGCATTCCTCAAAATATTGTGCACCATCGTCGTCATTTTAGTGCCAAATCCAAAACCGACCAAGACCTGCCGCAGATAGGTGTGACTAATCCGATCGAAGGCGTTTTTAAAGTCGACCAGCATTATCGCAGCCGTCCGGAGCCTGTGACTTAACATATCCGGTACAATCCCGGTACGCCAGAACAGCATCGAAAATGTTACGGTCCCTGACAGCGCAAGTCTGATGTGCACTCACCACCTTCGGCATAACGTTCGTCAGCCTGTGCGTGACACACCGCGCTATAATTTTATAGTCGGCGTTCAGTAAAGTTATGGGACGAACATTGTCGAGTTTTGGTGTTGCGGTCGATTTCGGAACGAGTGCAATGCGCCCTTCGGAAAATTCCGCAGGAATAGCAACGCCGTTATGGGCCTCATTCATGATGACAATTAAAACATCACTTAAAAGACGGAAAAATTTTAAATAAAATTCTGCAGGAATCCCGTCCAGGCCAGGGGACCTGCCCCGAGGACTCCGTTTCACAGCTGTATCTAGGTCATCAAAGGTAAAAGGTTCATTTAAAGTGGCTCTATCCTGTCGTGTTAACACACGTGGGACCCTCTGCAAAAAATCGCGCAGCGCCGCGGCGTCTACGTCCACCTGTCGAAAGAGCGTCTCAAAGTGCCCGTGAACTTCCCACTCAATGGCCGCACCATCGGAAGTGGACGTGCCATCCTGCTGGATCCATTTACGGATAGCCAGCCGCTCGCGCCTCAGCGCGGCCATTTGGCAATATTTCAATATTGCTAACAACAAATTCTGGACTGATTAAGATAGCAGTACCAGTCTGTTCGTCGGACATTATATTATCAACGACAGTAAAATCAGAAGTGTTAAGTAAAAACAACAGAGCCTGACACGTAACTTCCTGTAAAAATGCCACATGGCAGTGGGAGTCATGTAAAAATGTGAGCAAAACCGACAACTTGTGCGGATTACTCAACTTGTTAACATTGATAGTTAAAATATTCCACGAACAACGCCTAGGCTCCATACGCAATTAAAATACACAAGCACGAAAAGCTCCTTTCGTTAAAAACAGACTGCAACATGGACGGAATTTCAGCCACCAAAAACGATAAAATGTTCTCTAAAAGACGGGAGGAATTCCCGTCAACTGGATTAGGGGACAACAAAGAAATCACTAAGTCTCACCGCCTTCCACGTCCGCCGCCAGCTCAGTGGGGTAAACTGGAGTGGGGGTGGACGCGGTCCCAGAATCTGCGCCACCGGAAGCGACCGACAAAGGAGCAACGATGGGCATCGCCACGTCGGGAGAAGAAGCCGGCACTCGCTCGGGGGCAGAGGGACAGACACGACGCTGGTGAGTGTCTTCAGCCTTCCGTTTTGTCGGCAATTGCGGCGTCGCCACAGCCGAAGCCGTGTCGGCCGTCACAACAGAATCATCACCAGTGGGCTGCTGACTTAAAACGGTGCGCAAATGTCGCACAGCGACATAACGCATCTGATCGGCAACGGTGAGATCGTCAGGCAGCGGAGGGCGAGAAGCGGCACGCTGTTGGTGTTGCGATTGCTGTGTCTGACGCCCGGAGCCGGAAGCCTGAGACGGCCGCCGCTCGCGGTCTAGGTCCCGACGCGCGACGCGCTGTTGTGAGTCGTGCCGACCAACCCGCGACCGCCGGGGAGCGGCGGGCGAACGGTCAACTGGAGAAGGACTGCGGTCGTGTCGTGTAAACCGCCTGTCAGAGGAAGGCGACCGACCGACACTACGAGCCCGTTGCCTGCTAGAACTTCGAGACGGAAATTCATCACGCCGCGGCTTCGGAGCCGCAAAAAAGTCCTGCGACTCCACGGCAGCAGAGCGAACAGAAGCACTGGTAGCCACGTCAACTGAGGCAGCCAAAGGACCAGAAAATTCCGGTACCGTCAAAGGCTGCGAAATAGGTGCCGACACGAAATCAGTCGCCGACGCGGGCGCGGTGTCGGACACGGACGCAAGTGAAACATGTGGTAAAGACAAATTGTCGTCAGCCTGCACGGTAGCCGTAGCAGGCGCGGAAACGGCAGACACAGAAACAAGGTCACAATCGGGAGTGGACACATCCATGGCAACCGCGGCGTTAGCTAGGTTAGCATCAGCCGCGCGGCGCGCGGGTGCGGGTGGGGGGGGGGGGGGGGGCTGTATCTAAGACCGTAGCGGCGACAGGGGCAAAGCTAGCCCTGCGCAAACCGTCGTCAATCGGTAATTGAGCAGGCCGTTTACGTTTAGGACAGTCTTGCCGGTAATGACCAACGCCACTGCAAATTGAACAAGTTTGAGGCTGTCCACTGTAAGTCACAAATGCACGGTGGCCGTTGACCAAAATAAAGGACGGAATGTGTTGTCTGACAACCATTTTCACACTCCGCACACCGTTTTCGACTTGAAGCAAATAGGTGGAGGACCACTTTTCCTTAATCACTGACAAAACGGTACCGTAAGGCCGCAAATAACGTGAAATGGTATCATTACGTATTTCAAAGGGCAAGTTAAAGATGCGAAATTGCCTAACGCCGAAGCCGTCGTGCGACAGTCACATTAATAATTTTACCGTCAAGATGTCGAAATATACGCACACCTTCATTGACAGACACAACAGTATCACACATGTCAGGAGATCTCAGTTTTAAAAACACTGAATTAAGGAACGTATCAAACTGTATGCCAAGAACGTCATCATGCCGTAACATCAAGTCCTCTAGTATCCAACGGTGAATCTCAAAGGCCGAAGGTTTATCAACTGAACGATCAAATTCACATTGTACGTTATTCTGTCTTTCCTCACTATCATCGTAAATCATTTCCATTACTTACAGTCAGGAATAAATACAAGCCACGAGGCAGAAGAAGCAGACGACACGCGAGGCGCCGCCGGCTAAGTCGCACAAGGTAAACACAGCACGCCAGGCACCGAGGTGTTGGCTGGCGCTGACCGGCGTATGGCCTGTGTCGTGCTGGAGGGCGCCACTGCTAGCGATGTGAGCTTCCTCGCCTCGCCTCGCCTCACCTCGCCCCACACGAGATGTTTGCTCGACTGCCGCTCGCTGCCGCTCGGGTCATGGCCCATATAACAGCGCCAGCGCAAGCACAAGAAACGTCTGCAGGAGATGACGAGACGGGACGAGACGACACAACACGACTAAAGAATAAATTTATGTTTAAATATCGAATTAGGAATTGTACACCGCTACAGAACAGGCGCTGGTGTATTTGAGGACAAATCTGCCGATTCGTACTGTTTTGACGTTTTCAAAGACTTCCTGGCGAACTTGGTTAGCACATTCTCCCTCAAACTGAGATAATTACTGCAATTTCGTACCTTACGGTCATTACAGTAATTTAAAATGCTTAAGGAAGTATCTTTGTCACAACAGATAGGTGGTATGGAAAGAGGGCGGTATAAGGAAAAAAAATCAAGGGGAGCCAACAGCACGCGGTGTTCCCAGGCGGTCACCCATCCAAGTACTAAACGGGCCCAATGATGCTTAACTTCGGTGATCGGACGAGAACCGGTGTATTCATCATTTTTGTTTTTTTTTTGTTTTTTACCGGTGTATTCATTTTTTTATATTTACCGGTGTATTTAACATTTTTTTTTTTTTAGAGAAAGAAAGAAAAGACGGCTTCGTGCCGTAACAACCGACAATGACGTCGCCCGTAAATGCAACCAGGACGATGCATCCACCGGAAAAGGAAAAAAATCATCGTTAATCAAACGGTCGGGCAAAGAGTTTGGCAGGCAGGCGGCGGCAATGAGTGCAGGGGTCAACTTAGCCTGAGGCCTGGCCACAGTGGCGCCCCCACACCCGCCATCACTCATAGTGTCCATAAAACAAAATAATGAGTCGTGACACCGGTGTGAAATTCCACACCGACGAAAATGCCAAAGAGTGTCGAGCACAGACAGCAGTAAAGAATCTCGTCACGGCACAAATGGGAAAAAAACGAAGAAATTCCGACACACATGCCAAACAAAGAGTTCGTCAAGATCGTCCAGAAAAAGCCGAAAAGACTTCATACAAGAAACTTAAACGTCCAATCAATCATCATCACTTGACAGTGTGAGCGAATGATTAGAAAACGTAGACGCACTAGACGAACTACAAGTTTTTTTTATTTTTTTTATTTTTATTTATTTATTTTTTTTTGCAATGGTAATCTCAAAAAACAACGGAACAATTTATGCCACAATTGACTTGAATCGAACGGAAAGAAAATAAAAAGCTTTGTACAGAACTAGAAAACAAGCCACGAAAGTACCCATCGTGAAAAGAAAAAAATATAGATATATAGATACAGACATATATGTATGTACCTAAACAATACGTTATTTACGTATGGGCCGCCAAATTAGCGTGAGCGTCCCGACGGCCGATAAACACAGATTAATTTTGGTATATCCAGAGACGTAGGCAGACAGACACACACACACACACACACACACACACACACACACACACACACACACACACACACAAACACAAACACAAACACACACACACAAACATTTAGAAAAGCTCAATTCACGTTGGTTTCTGACGAAAAATTGCGTCGACATGCTGCATAAGTTAAACTCCTAGATTCAGTTACAGTAAAAAAACCAGTCCTGCGCATCAAATTAGTGACGTAGTAGGAAATTTTTTTTTAAGTCATTTATCCAAGTATCGTGTTACGTTCCATAGAAAGACAAAACAAATTTGAAGAAAAAATAAGACATGTTCGGGAAAACAATGTTGTCATCACAGCAGTTTTTCAAAAGCATAAGTGAGAGCAATTGTTAAAAAATTGGCAAAAGTCCGAGTATAGTCAGTCCGGGAGTGAATAAGACGATGCTGCGCAGACAGATATTCCAGAAAGTGAAAATCATCCACCAGCCGCAAATGCAAGAGAGCATAGACAGTATGTGCAGTAAGCCACGTAGTAGCCGCACGTTTCGTGGCCGGATAAGGTCGAAAATCCGGAATCAGCGCAACGTCCACGGAAAAAGTGGTAGGACTCGTGCGATTGACGAGGGCAAGAAGCTTAACTGCAATGTTCCAAATCGACGCTGATCGCGGACACAAAAATCGGTGTTCGAGCGTGTCGTCGCATGGGCAATAATCACACAAACCAGACGGCCGCAAATGAATGCGACACATCTTGTCGTTAGTGGGGAAGGTTCGATTCACGACCTTATACCACAAACTACTATCGTCCGGCGGCAAGTAAGAGGCGTGGATGTTGGCCCACACTGTCCGCCACGCCGATCCAGGAAAACGCAATTCCATCTTATTGCTAGCAGGCCGCCCCCGCAAAGCGGAATACACGCTCCGCGCTGATCGCGTTCGAGGATTGAGGTCGTCATCACCGAGATAACTCTTATGAACGAAAAATTCACGAACATAACGCAGCCGGTATGGGATCCCGGTCGGATCGAGCAGAGCCAGCTCAGAGGAGGGACGATAAACACGGAACAAAAGAGTCGTGAGATGCGAGGCGTTCTTCTCAATCGTGACACAAGTCCGATGAATCAGTAATGCAGATGCTTTGGCTACAAAGTGGATCAGGCCAAGCCCACCTCGGTCACGCGGCAAAGTACACGTGAGATAAGCCACTTTAAAAACATCCCCCCGCCACAGAAACCAATACACCGCTTGCGTTATGGCACGTCCTAGTTCTGTCGGGACGTGAGACAGTTGGGCTAGGTACCAGGCCTTGCTGAGTAAAAACGAATTGATCAGCGCGACCCTCTGTGTTAGCGCCAAGGTGCGAGTGGCACTCAAGTGAGTCATCGCGCGTAAACCATACAGAACAAGACGCCAATTAGAAGCCGCCGTCTACAAGAGATTAGGTCGAAAGCGGACGCCCAAAATTTTATGCTCACGAGTGACAGTGAACCACGGGCGCGAGAAGCCGCGCGAAACCGCATGAATCGGTAGAAAGACGGTTTTACGAGGATTAATACTCGCGCCCGATGCAAGTTCGTATGTATTTAGAATGGCACGAATATCGTCTAAGTCTGAGACCGAGGACACCAACAAACCAAGATCATCGGCATATGCACTGCACACGTATTTGGTACCGCCAAGACGCAGACCTTGACAAGAAGATGCCAATTTCCGCAACAATGGGTCCAAAGAGATCGCAAATAACGCCATAGATAAAGGGCATCCTTGTTTCACTGAACATCGTATTGGAACAGCCTCCGAAAGACATCCATTAATACAAACTCCAGAGGACGACGCCGTAAACAAATTAAAGAGCATGTTAATAAATGTCGCTCCAAAACCAAATTGTTGCAACACCCGCCGTAGATATTGGTGGCCCACCCTATCGAACGCCATAGCAAAATCGACCGACAAAATACCCAATGGTTGTCTGTGCGTGTCGCATACGCAATTGCGTCGCGATACGTCAACACAGCGTCGTAGATTGTGCGGTATGGCACCGCGCAGAATTGGTACTCACTGATCACTTTGCCCATGATCACTTTCAAACTAAGCGCAACACATTTCGTGAACAATTTGTAGTCACCGTCGAGGAGAGTGAGGGGACGTAAATCACACATTTTACGATTGGTCGGCGTCTTTGGAGCTAGGGTCACGACGCCTTCCAAAAAAGATGGAGGAACCGGCACACCATTTAAGATTTCATTGTACACATCTGTCAGTATAGGACCAAACAAATGCCAAAAGTGAAGATAGAATTCCGGCGGTAAGCCGTCAGCGCCGGGTGATTTGTTCTTCGCACACTGTGTTAGCACGTCACGCAATTCCTCGACAGTGAACGGTTCAGTAAGGTGGAGACGATCGGTGACTGTGAGAACCCGCGGAACGTCAGCAAGGAGATCAGAAACGGCGACGTCGTCACTATCTTTAGCACTAAAAAGATCGACAAAGTGCCGGTGCGCCTCAGCAACAATCTCCGACTGAGTGCGGACGCGCACGCCATCAGCTGTTTCCGGTTCTGTGACGTAACGGCGCGCCGCCCGACGGCGCTCCCGCAAGTGATGGAACAAGGAGGGCGCTTCGTCGTCAAAGAAACCAGGAGCCTGACTCCGCACAACACTACCTTTCAACGACTGCGTCTTCAGAGCCAAAAGACGGGTTTTAATTTGCCGAATCTGCGCCAACCTGAAACCCGGAGTGTTCGGCTGTAGGCGGATCGCATCATTGAGACAAGTCTCATAAAAATGCATAGTGGACCTCTCCCAATCAGCAAGCTGGCGACTGAATTCACAGATTGCTTTACGGAGCGCTGGCTTCACGTATTCCACCCACCACGATAGAACAGTAGGATATACGGCACGATATTGCGCAGCCTGCTGCCACACACGAGAAACGACCGGTTCAAAACCAGGATGCGACAAATGACAAACATTAAACTTCCACATAGTCCGCATACGGGGTTTTGTGGCTTGCAAAGAATGGAAGCGACAAACATAGGCACAATGGTCCGAAAAAAGAGCGGGGTGTACCTGAGACTCGAGAACACAACCCTTTTTGTCACCAGAAATGTAAATGCGATCGATCCGGCTCCGACCTGTCACGTAGTAATAAGTAAACCCCGGTTCGTCGGGATACAAATGACGCCAGGTATCGACCAATTTCAGTTCCGTGACAAGCGTTTGTAGTTCTAAACAGTTGTAGGGCTGTGGCTCCTGGTCGCTAGCAGCCAACACACAATTAAAATCACCACACAACACTATTGGCAGGTGGTTACCAGAAAGAAGATGACAAATATCTCTGCTATAAAACACGCGACGCTGCAGCTTCCCCTCAGCACCGGAAGGTGCGTACACGTTCACGTAACGGATGTTGTTGACCGTACAGGCCACCCCACGCCCGTTAGGTATCGTAGCAACGTCCGTGTAAGCAATGCCGGCCCTAACCAACAACGCAGTGCCACAGTTACATTCCGGATCAAAATTAAACAATACCTGATATCCGGGAACAAATTGTAAAAGATCGGACACAACTTCTTGTAAAAAGACTACGTCGGCAGCAACAAAACGTAAAAAGTCCACCAAGCTCAAGTACTTAGCACGCGACGCCAACCGGTTTAAATTTATAGTAGCGACAACAGATGGAAGGTGCGCTACCATACACAAAAGAGACAAACAAACAAGCTAGACGGTAGTGAAAGTACCGTCAGGCTCCTCCACATCCTCTCCCCAGTCACACGGTTGCGTGTGCGAAGACGCACCCGCAACATCCGTGAGCGTGGGCGCACCGGGAGTTCCCACCGACATAGGTACGTCGTGCGTGGGAGGGACCGACGCGAGATCTTGTGAAGAGGGGCGCGCGCGGCGCTCAGGAGGGTCCTCGGCTTTTCGCTTTTGTGAGGAATGAACCGGAATTTGCGCGGTAAATATATCGCTGTCCATCGCACTGTCCAGTTCCCCAGAATGTAACACACCTTTCAAATGGCGTACCACTTCCTGCCGGCGGTCGTCCGCACGCGCGGGCTGACTACTGGCCACCGAATGCTGCTGACGGCGCCCGGAAGGGGCAGCCGTCCGAGCGTCAGGAACGACACGCTGCGCTTTTTGAGACGCCTGCGGCTGTTGCTGTGAAGGCTTCGAACGCGGAGAGGGTTTACGTTGTGGAGACGGGCTACGCTCCCTGCCAAAGGAAGACCGTTGCGTCAAAAACGCAGAAGTGCTTGCACTACGTGCGCGGTCGACAGAGCCGCGACGCCGAGACGTAGTGTCACGCCGCGACCTAAGTTTTTCATGTGTAGGCGCCTTAGGCGGAGCGCAAGCAGCTCCAGAAGCGGGAACCGATTCCGAAGGATACGAAACGGGGGCAGTACGTAGACGGACAGGTTCCGACACCGGTGTCTCAGATACTTTTTGGGACGACACAAAAACCCGTTCGACGGGAATTGAGTCGGACGGGTCAGATGGAACACGTTCCGCAACAGAAGACATCCGTGCGAACAAAGTCCGTCACGACAACGTCTGAGACCACCGGGCTCGAAACTACATCACAAACAACAACCGGAGCGGGTTCTGCACACGTCTCTGTCGACTCGGACAAAATGTCTGACCGTGAACCAAGAGCAACATCAACAGCAGCAGGCGAAGGCACGACCGACACGACCGAACCGACCACAACAGGGGCGACAGGCGTAACGTCCATGGGAACAGGGGTGTCAACACGGCGGGCAGGCGAAGGGGGTGCACCTAATGCAACCGCCGCCCACGTTGTCTGTACGTCACCGTCATCGCCAAGTGGCAACTGTACCGGACGCCTACGGCGCGGACAATGTTGTCTAAAGTGGTCCGTAGCGTTACAATATGAACATGTTTGTGGTTGTCCACTGTAGGTAATGAAGGCGCGATGACCGGCCATATACAAAAAGGACGGAACATGCTTCCGCACAATCATTCTAACGCTACGGATACCATTTTCGACTTGAAAAGGGTACGCAGCCGACCACTTTTCTTTAACTACCGACAACACAGTACCGTAGGGGCCAAGACAACGTGAAATGGTCTCGTTTTTGACCTCAAAAGGAAGATTAAACACCCGCACATTACGAACACCGAAACCTGCATTTGTAAGGTGAACATTACTAACACTGCCGTCAGAATGCTTAAATTTTCGCACACCATCATTAACGGTTACTATACTGTCACAAAGGTCCGAATTACTGAGTTTCACGAAGAGAGAGTTGAGGAACGTGTCTAACTGCAAGCCAAGTACGTCACTGTCGGTTAACTTTAAGTCATTGATTAACCAATGATGAATTTCTAAAGCAGACGGTCGGGACACAGTACGGTCAAATTCACATAGAACATTATTCTCGCGATCTTCAGAGTCCATGTCTACTCACAGTTGTGATGAAATCCAGCAACCGCGAGGCGAAGATCCGCCACGTGGCACAGCGAGCACGCGACTGACAAACACCAACGGCCGAGCGGAGCGCGCCGCACCGAGGTGTGGCTGGGCGCGTGCAGCCTTCGACACTCGTGGAAGACGCATCTTGTCCCTTGTGTCCAGCAGATGGCTGGGGCGCGGCCGACCGGCGTATGGCCTGTGTCGTGCTGGAGGGCGCCACTGCTAGCGATGTGAGCTTCCTCGCCTCGCCTCGCCTCGCCTCGCCTCGCCCCACACGAGATGTTTGCTCGACTGCCGCTCGCTGCCGCTCGGGTCATGGCCCATATAACAGCGCAAGCACAAGAAACGTCTGCAGGAGATGACGAGACGGGACGAGACGACACGACACGACACGACTAAAGAATAAATTTATGATTAAATATCGAATTAGGAATTGTACACCGCTACAGAACAGGCGCTGGTGTATTTGAGGACAAATCTGCCGATTCGTACTGTTTTGACGTTTTCAAAGACTTCCTGGCGAACTTGGTTAGCACATTCTCCCTCAAACTGAGATAATTACTGCAATTTCGTACCTTACGGTCATTACAGTAATTTAAAATGCTTAAGGAAGTATCTTTGTCACAACAGATAGGTGGTATGGAAAGAGGGCGGTATAAGAAAAAAAAATCAAGGGGAGCCAACAGCACGTTTTTTTTTTTTCTTTTTTTAATTTGAGTAGGGCCTCCCTTCACCCCTTATAGCCCGTCCTTCCTCTCACCAAAAATGCCTTCTTCGGCGAGCTCGAATGCTATAAGAGCGGTGGTGGTGGCTCCTTCATTATACGATGAAGTAAGAAAAATAAAAATTAAAAAAAAATAAAGAAATAAAATATTCCGTGGCAAAACCAATACATTTGGTGTTGCAAGAGGTAAGCCACAAAATCAGGTAAATAGAAATGAAATGCCGCTTCTGCAATATCTGTACCATCCACCCGTATGCTGGACATCTTCCGAGAAAATAAAAATAAAACTTGCACCATACGTAAAAAAAAAAACAAAAGATGACACGCATCTGGCAAAGCACCGCCGATGCAGAATGATGTATGATGTCCGGCAGAAGTGAATATACACCAAAGAAAAGAAAGAAACGCCAAAGACGCGAAGCGCAAGGAGGATTCTTCTCAAAGGAAGTTCACTGGCCAATTCTCGTCTACGAAGTAGCCATGAATTCTCCATTTGCATGACTTCCACAAAATGTCCAAATTAAACAAAGTGTCTTCCAAATAATATCCCATGTATACTGGAAATCACAAGGTGTGATTCTTGAGGCCATGCACAAAACTTTAATAACAAACAAAAAATGAAGACGGCCAATAACAATAATGTAAAGATAAAGTTTTGCCGCTAGATTACTGTAGACCTTTGGAGAAGTGAATGAAGCAGGCGCAGCAAACTGAAGGGTCAGTCACTGTGCCGTGTGCCACAAAACACGTTCAACACAGTCGTCAACAGGTTGGCAAGTAGAATTCCAGAGAAGACACACCAGGTGCAGCGTCTTGGAGGAACAGCACTCCAGCAAAAACCAGTTGCGTCGTACATCCTCAAACAAGCAGTCTTATCCGGGGTCGTCCACACATTTAAAACCATGAGTAGTAGCAGAGCGAAAAGTTAAACGTCGAAGTCGGGAGAAACAGATCAAAACAGAAGTGGTTATATCACAATCGGAACACCGAGTTTGTGAAACGCAGTCAGAAGCGGGATTTCCAGAAATCTGGCATAACGTTCACGACACTTCGGGTGCATTTGTTCACGCCGGTAAGCATCCCAAATATAAGTAAGAAATTTGAGTCGGTCCGTGAGTTGAAGAGAAAAAATCCCATGGGCAGCATGCGCGGCAAGCCACGCATGTGCATTCCATTTTGTTGTCGGGTAAAGCCGCCAATCAGGAACCAGGAGGTACAGAGGCTGTATGTCCCGCGAAGGCATTCTGTTCATTAACGCCAACATCTCCCTGGTAGTAGTCCAAACCTCCGTAAACCGAGGACAATCAAAGCGATGCTCTATAGTGTCATCCGCACCGCAGTCAGCACAACGGCTGTTGGGGACGAGATTGATGGCATGAAGCTTCGCGTTCGTGGCTATCGTACGATTGACTACCCTGTACCACGTAGACTTGACAGCCGGTGATAACAAGTTGTTTGAAACGTTCCGCCACACCGCCTGCCAATCATATCGTGGCAGCCGCAGCTCCCATTTGTTCCTGGGCAGAGTGCCACGCAGTGCCGCAGTGATGGCGCCAACGGTGTCGCGACGCCAATCGACATCAGCCAGATAGCTGCAGTGGAGATAATATTGGCGAACAAAATTCAGGCTATAAGGTATATCCAGGATAAAAACAGGCGCGCGCAAGGAGGCAGGCCGATAAAATTCAAATAACGCCGACGTGGGGCTCGTCGCATCCTTTTCCATAATACGGGCAGTCCGGTGTAACAACAGGGCGGCACATTTAGCGTGAAAATCGACCAAACCAATGCCGCCTTCGTCTGGAGGAAGCGTACAAGTCTGAGGGGCCACTTTAAAAATTTCACCCCGCCAAACCATCCAGTAAACGGCGTGTTTAATAGCGCGTTCCAATTGTTTAGGGACGGGCAGAACTTGCGCCAAAAACCAGGCTTTCGCAAGAATCTGAACATTTGCGACCGAGACCCGTTCCGTTAACGCTAAATTGCGCTTGGCATTCGCTTGCGACATCGCCCGAATTGAGTACAACACGGCGCGCCAATTCAAGGCCTCCATCTGTTGAATGTTGGACGTCATTACAATCCCAAGAATTGTGTGTTGTTCCTTGATAGTATACCAGTCGCGCCGTAAGTTCCTCATATTCGGAGTGAGCGGGAGCAAAACAGATTTAGTCGGGTTCACAACAGCCCCAGAAGCTTTTTCAAATTGAGAAAGAATGAGAGAAAGAGCATCAATGTCTTCCGGTCGTTCGATAAAGACGCCTAAGTCATCGGCATATGCTTTGCATATGAGTGAACCCGCGCCAACAGTCACCCCGTAACAAACGGTGGATATCTTCCGCAACTGGGGGTCCATTGCGATTGTAAAAAGACACATAGAGAGTGGACATCCTTGCCGGACAGACCGACGAAGCTTGAAACCATCGCCGGGCAGTCCATTAAAGAGAATTCGAGAAGTAGCCGCTGTTAAAAGATTGTGAATCACAGTACTGAATTTGTGACCAAGCCCCATACGGACCATAACAGTCCGTAAATAGTCGTGACTTATCCTGTCAAAGGCGTTTTTAAAATCAATTGACAGTATTGCAGCCCTATTCCGCCGCCGCGTCGTCGCATAGGCAATACAGTCAGGATACGCTAGAAGGGCATCATATATATATTGCGGCCAGGGACAGCACAAGATTGAGATGGACTGATAAGAGACCGCAAGACAGATTTCAACCGGTTGGAAAAGCAACGGGCAATAATCTTGTAGTCAGCGTTTAAAAGGGTTATCGGCCGCAAGGTAGCCGAGGTAGGGGTGGCCCTCGTTTTGGGAACGAGGACGATGAGCCCCTCTAAAAACTCTTCCGGTACAGCAAGGCCACTATGAATCTCATTTGCCATTGTAACAAAACTGACTTTCAATAAATCGTAAAATTTGACATAAAATTCTACAGGGAGACCGTCACGGCCAGGCGCCTCTCCCTTCGGTCCCGCTGCAACCGCATCAGAAATGTCATCAACTGTAAAACGGGCATTTAAATGGTCTCGATCAGTTCTAGTTACAACCGGATGTACGTCTTGTAACAGTGATTGCAAGGCTACATTGTCCACCGGATAACATTGAAAAAGATTAAAAAAGTGTTCGTATATTTCGGCTCGAATAACCTTCGGATTGGTAGTCTTGAGGCCGCCAGTTGTGATCCAATCCTTAATACAAAGTTTATCACGACGGAGGCGATCCCGTTTCAAATGATATATGGAAAGAGGCTCTCGCAGCGTCGCATCATAAGGCCGGCTACGAACTATGGAACCTTGGGCCTTCTAGTACAGCTGATTTAAATTCTGGGTTTTAACCTTCCGTAAAGTCGGTAGTAAGTCCGGACGGTCGGGAACTCTGGAGACGAGGTCCCGTAAAGCATCTCGATAAAAATCCAGCGTCACCTTATTCCAGTGGGCTCTGTCTCGACAGTAATTAATTAGCAGGAGGCGGAGAGCGGGCTTGGCGTAATGAAGCCACCAGTCAATTTCAGAACGCGCCTGCGGACGAAATAGAAGAACCTGTTGCCAGAGTGAGTGGACTTGTTCAACGAGGGAAACGTCATCCAACACACTGACATTCAACTTCCAATACGAGCGCATGCGCGCGGGCCGAACATACGGAAGATAAAGCGTACACAAATAGCCACAATGGTCAGAAAAAACAGTAGGTAAAATATTCGCCTGGAGAATTTGTGCAGAAAGTGCAGTCGAAATATAAACTCTATCCAGCCGACTGCATCCAGTGTTATAAAAATAAGTAAAACCTTTGACACCGGGGCGGAAACTTGTCCACGTATCTATGAGATCGTAAGTCGCAACCAGCGTTTGCAATTCAAAACACTTATTTGCCCGTGGCTCCTGATCCTCCTCCCGAAGAACACAGTTAAAATCGCCACCGAGGACGAGTCTCCGGCGATTGCGATAAAAAAGGTGACACAGATCGTGGCTAAAAAAAGAACTCCGCAAACGCTTGTTGTCCGTCCCGGAAGGGGCGTAAATGTTTACAAAGAAAATGTCGTGGATGACACACGCTATCCCCCTGCCATTCGGTAAAATATCCACTTCTGTAACATCAAAACCAGGCGCTGTTAAAATGGCCGTGCCACAGTTCGTCTCAGGATCAATGTTCACAATCACGTGATGAAAGGAAAGATGGTCAATAAGTTCGCTGGTAACCTCTTGTAGAAAGGCGACATCACATTGACAGTCTTGTAAATACTGAAGGAAGGCAGCAACTTTACGAACACTACAAATCTTGTTAACATTCACCGTTAAAATGCGCAGCTGGTGGTGCGGACTCATCCGTGGAGGTCTCGATGAAGATTAATTAGAAAAAATGGTCGCTGTCCACATCCGCCGACCATTCCATGTCGTCGGGTGGTTTGCGCGCGACGTCGCTAGTGGTCCGGGCGAAGCGCGGAGGGGGGGCCATCGAGGCAGCGGACGCCGTCGCGGGGGCGGCGCGCGGTGACGGCGAATCGTGTCGCTCGTGTGCGAGACTTGACGTCAGATCGTGAACGGCCTGTTCAAAGTCCGCATCCTGGGCAGCAGACGCTTCCGCTTTGGAACGGCGATTCCTGCGGCGCTTCGGTTTTTGTTCGACGGGAGCAGACTGAGTGGACGCCTGCGACGTCTCACTCTGTGCACTACTAGCGTCACCTTCACCCGCATTCTGTGAACTCTGTTTCGTCGTCTTTTTCCGTTTCTCCGCCGACGATCCGGAAGCAGAGATCGGATGCGGAGTGACAACGAAAGTGGCAGAATCGGTCGGAAGTACGACAGCCGACGACACGTCGGGCCGGAGAGCCGCACGGGAAGTGGGCGTGGCCGGTAAACTTTGTGTCGTGTCAGCTGGCGGAACAGAAACATCCGATAAATCCACAGTGTCGGACACGGGGGTCGGTGTAGCGGTGACAGCAGGAGTCGGGCGTGGGTCGGCCGCGACGCCACTATCCGCGACCAACACGCCAGCATAGCTAGTCGGATCTACAGCCTCACGTGGGAGTTGTAACGGTCGACGCTGTCGACAATTTTGTCTCAAATGATCCGTGCCTCCACAAACCGAGCACGTTTGCGGCTGTCCACTATAGCTAATAAAAGCACGGCTCCCCGCAATCGTGAGATAAGACGGTACGTGTTTTTTCAAATCAATCCGAACAGTCCTGACTCCGCTAAGAACTTTATAACGGAAACCATTCAGCCACACATCGTCATCGACCCGAAGGACGGTCCCATATTCACCAAGCTTCCGTGCAATAGCCTCATTGGGGCATTAAAAAGGCACGTTGTACACTGAGCAAACTCCTGCCCGACGACATCGCATACACAGACACACCACAACATGCAGCACTGAGACGCGAAGTAGGCACAGTATACACCACACCAACCGTCACCTGTCCATTTGCGCAGGAAGAAGTGGCGACAGCGATCTCAGAACTCAAAAACAAAAAGGCGCCTGGACCGGATGGTATCCACTCTGAGGTACTGAAACAAATTGCACCGCAGATCACCCCGTTTCTCACAACGTTGTTAAACGATGCATTAAGGCTGGGCCGTGTGCCTGCAGTGTGGAAGACCTCGAAGGCGGTTATCATAAAAAAGGCTCCAGACAAAGACCCATCAGACCCCAAGTCATACAGACCAATTTGCCTTATCAATACACTCGGTAAAGTACAAGAAAAACTACTCTGCAAAAGACTACAAGCACACCGAACACTACGGGGACTGACACCACACCAATACGGCTTCAGGGAAGGGAAATCTATAGACGACGCAATTAACAGAGCACTTCAAATAGTACACGACACACCCTCCAAATACACACTTGCAATTATGATAGACATCTCAGGTGCCTTCGACAACCTCTGGTGGCCGGCCTTGTTCAAGAGGCTCAGACACCTGCAGGTACCGGAGTCTCTGTATAATAGTTTCATGGACTACTGCAGAGACAGAACGGTCGTTTGGCAAATGGACAACCAGAAAGTGATTAAACGAATTACAAAAGGCTGTCCACAAGGGTCGATCTGCGGCCCCATCTTCTGGGACATAGTTATAGAACCGCTCCTACAGTTACTAGAGGAGCACATCTTGACAGATGGAGCTGTCGCTTATGCTGATGATCTACTCGTCGTAGTTTCAGCAAATAACCGTGCCCAGCTAGAAGAAAGAGCCAATGGAACACTTAGGACAATAACCCAATGGTGCACAGATAATAAATTAAAGATAGCAGGAAACAAAACAACTTACACATTGCTAAAGGGTATCCTGCGCAGGAACCCAATAGTCAAAATCGGGGACACAAACATAAAAAGACTAGCAGTCACACGCTATCTAGGAGTATACATTGATGAACGATTGAACTTCCATGAACACATGCGAATATGCACAAACAAAGCAGAAAAGATACTACACAAACTGGCTAGGCTAAATTCGGAACAATTCAGACTACCCCTGTCAGTGACACGAACATACCATTGCGCTCTCTTCGAGTCAGTACTATGCTTTGCTGCCAGTACGTGGGCCCACAGGTTAAATCTCTCAACCAACAGAACCATTGTACGTCGAGGCCAAAGAAGTGTTCTACTTCGACTAACAGGGGCATTTAACACAACATCAAATGACGCACTATGTGTCGTCATGGGAATTTTCCCCATAGATATCACCATCAGGTACCGCGCAGCAATGTACTGGCTTAGGATGGGGAGAATAGACCAGGTTCGGCAGATCACTGGTGTACCGATTGAGACAACACGCCAACTCAGAGCATGGCGAGTGGATACCTGGCAGAGCGAGTGGGCCAACAGCGATAAGGGCCGCCGTGTCTACAACTTCTTCCCTGACATCCGGGAAAGACTAAAACTAAAACATATTGATCCCAGCCGCGGTATGGTACATTTCATCACAGGACATGGCCCTTATCCCACGCACCTGTACCGCGTGAGTCTGCAGCAGACTAATAGATGCACATGCGGGGAAGAAGGTTCCCCTGAACATACTGTCTTCTTCTGCGGACAACGCACGAACATAAGACACACAGTACACATAAATCGCCTGAACACACAGAACGAACTACATGCCATAATACGCGACCCGGAAAGGTGGACTGAACTCAACAAACTAACGGACGAAATCTCGAAGATCCAACAAATAGAATACTTGCGCAACAGACCCTACCGAAGGCAAGTCGGTCCAAACAGACGTCACGATGCCCAGGGGGATACAGATATGATTAGCACCACGAGTGATGAAGAAGAAACAGATACAGACCAGGGCACCAACACAGATATTGAAGCGTCCAGTGCGGATGATCCATAGTGTCAACCAAGTCAAATTCAAAGAACAGAGTGGAACAACCGACAAGAGGTGCACAAGTCACACACAATCCTAAAAACAGATTGCACCGTATATATAAATAGTTAACAGCATCTCCATGTCCAATAAGAGCTTAAAGCTAGGTACCTCTACAAGGGACCTACACCTTCTGTTAAGAGGCAGCGCACAGTCTGTATGGAAGGATCTTAATTGTGGTCCCTCTCTTTTGAGCCCAACCCGACGGATACCTATGGTAGATCGGGGAAAACCACCGTTCAGGTCGTGTTGTCGGCGGGGCCGGGAGGTGCTCGCGCCTGATGTACTCTACTAGGAGCCTTGCAGGCTCAACACAAACCGTTAGCGTCATTACCTTATTACTTTTACCACGAGTACCCTTTCATTAGCAACTTTGAGCCAAGCACAAAATCAGTTACCTCTCTATTGTATATCGTAAATAGTTTAGCCGGCTGGACATGGAGGTCTTAGTCTTAGTTTCTAGCATTAACGTACCCTAATCTCTTCTAGTTAAGGTAGTTTTTAGGATGGTAGATGTTAAAAGCATGGTGAGCAACGGCCAGCGTCTTGAGGGTCATTCCAAGACCCGGGCCGCCGCCCACAACCAGGTGACGGGCCATATTATACCTATAACTTCTCTATTCAGTTCTCTTCCTTCCTTCTTTCTAAATATTTAATTTCGTTTTGTTTATTAATATCTTACTTGATTTTGTATTAGTTATAAGTTTTTCTAATGCTGCACAAAAAAAAAATCAAATGGATCTAAACAGAGCCCGCCTCCACGTGGCGGGACACGGGCAACGGTGTGAGTGGGGACGGGAGCCGGTGTGGTGTTACTTTGTCACTGCGGACCCCGGACCCAGTCACAGCGGCTAAGTGGCAATATACGACCCACCATAAGAAATTAGACGGTGGGTCATAAAATATAAGCAGCTAGTGAAAAAAAAAAAAAAAAAAAAAGTGAAGTGTACACTTTTACTAATCGCACACCAAAGCCTGCCGGCAAAAGTATCACATCCGACACAGAACCATCAGTATGCTTATATTTCTTTGTGCCACCACATTCGGCAGAATTCTGGATAAAATCTAACTGTATTCCAATCAAGTCATTTTCCGGTATACGAATTTCATTAAAGATCCATTCGTGAACTTCGTACGGAGACGGCCTAGCGGCACTACGATCAAAAACACACTGTACAGACTTTTCGCGATTCATCCTGATTCGAATTTACTCACAGAAGTAGTTGATAGAAGAGTTGAGCTGCTAGGCGGCGGCTCGCAAAGCACTCAGCGTAAACACCAGCCCGCTGCACGGCGACGGAGCGCACGATGTGAACAGGCGGGCAGCCAGCCAAGTACTAACCAGGCCCGATGTCGCTTAACTTCGGTGATCGGACGAGAACCGGTGTATACAACATGGTATGGCCGTTGGCGTACGTATACTGTAGGCGCACGGCAGAATTCGCATTCGGCTCTTCTCCCAACACACAAAATGTTAGTTTTCGGCCGCATTTGACGAAAGCACCTCCTTCCGCAACAGCGAGTTCTTCGAGGACGGCGCGGAGTGCGCGCCCGACGTCCCAGCAGAGCGATTGCCGTAAAGGCGGGCGCGCCGTCGCGTGTGTGAGACGCACAGCTGCTAGTTGCACCTCCTGTCATTCGCTTGTCGCGTGCAACCTTCGACACTCGCGGAAGACGCATCTCGTCCCTGGTGTCCAGCGGGGGGCTGGCGCCCGGCCGACCGGCGTATGGCCTGTGCGGGGTGTGGCAGTGTCGTGCTAGACGGCGCCACTGGTAGCGATGTGAGCTGCCTCGCCTCGCCTCGCCTCACACCGGGTGTTTGCGTAGTTTGCAGTGCATTCGCACCATTCCTGTCCTGGTCCCTGTCCCCGTCCCGACTTGTCTCAACTTCGCTCGACTGCCGCTCGCTGCCGCTCGGGTCGTGGTCCATATGACGGCGCAAGCACGACAAACGTCTGCGGGACTAGACGACGCGACTCAGGAATAAATTTATGATTACAAATCAAATTTGGAACTGTACAGCGCTGCACAACAATAGGCACTGACGCATTTCAGGGCTCACCTGCAGATTCGTACTGTTTTGTCGTTTTCAAAGGCTTCCCGGCAAACTTCGTTAGCACATTCTCCCTCAAACTGAGTTAATTACCGCATTATCGTACCGTTGCATTAGTTTAAAATGCTTAAGAAAGCATCTTTGTCACAACAGAAAGGTAGTATGAGACGACTGCTGGCAGGGTGGCGACTTAAAAAAGGAAAAAATGCAGGGGAGCCAACAGTACCGTTTTTTATTGGTTCCTTTTTATTTTTATTTTTATTTATTTATTTTTTTTGTTTTCGTACCATTACAGTAGTTTAAAATGCTTAAGGAAACGTCTTTGTCACAAGAGAAGTGAAAAGAGGGCTGGCAGGAGAAGCAACATAAAAAGGAAAAAAAAGAAGGGGAGCCAACAGCACCTTTTTTTTATTTTTTTATAGTTGGTATGGAAAGAGGGCGGTATAAGAAAAAAAATCAAGGGGAGCCAACAGCACGTGTTTTTTTTATTTTTTATTTTTTTTTGAAAGTGGGGGGGGGGTATAAAAATAGTAAAGAAAGGGGAGCCAACAGCACCTTTTTTTTTTAAACTAAATATACTTTCTTGTAAGATCAGGCCAGGGTGGCGGTGGAGGCAAAGGGGGCAGGGGTCGCAATCCGAGGCCTGGCCACAGTGTCTCCCTCGCCCTCCCAACCCGAGAAACGTGGAATAACGGAAAGAGTGGTGTGTTGTACTCTTTATGATTGTGTGACATAGCATTTTTTTTTTTTTATAGGGAGTTAAGGAGTTCCTTTAGGAGATCAAAGGTCCATTGTGGCCAGCGGAAACATGTCCAAAACGATGTGAGAAAAAAGAATAATGTCCTCTGAAGGTGTGGAAATAACGTGAGGAAGGAAGAACGAAAACGCGAAACACAAATAAAAAACCATTCTAGGAGGACAATGACCTCAAGTCGGCAGCGGAGGCCCACCGCCGAAAGAGAAATGCAAAAAAAAAAAAAAAAAAGAGACTCTCAAATAAAATAAAAACTAAAAAAACACAAACAAACGACCACACTAAACGTGCCAAATATGTCTGGCGCACGGGAATGGTGAAGTCGACGCAATTCCGGCAGCAGCAAACATATTTCGTCTTCTCGATAAGCTTGATTTGCGTGCCCAAGAGGCAACCGTTTCAACTCAAAATATCTGTAAGCACCATCTCACAGTTCAGGGACAAATCAATGACAGTCCTGCAATAGTCACAAAAATTAAGTAAAAGTCAGCAATAGGGAACAAGCGTCAAATCCAGGAGAGAAGAACCAATATGGCAATTCTAAGGACAACCGCCCAAAATGGCGGAAGATTAGTCGAGCCGGTGAGACAAATGAACTGTCATACATCAAGAAAATAGAACAATATATCATTCCGCACATTCCGACAGAGGGAACAGTGGAATGGGAAGTACATAATCATGGCAGGAGAGAAATATGTAATTTGGTAAAGGCGGTCCGTAGAGGGACATCTAAAAATCGGGCATAATTGGAAACACACTGCGGATTACGTTGCTCCCGTCCATAGTAGTCCCAAAGATACGTCAAAAACTGCAAGCGATCCATGAGTCGGCGAGTGAAAATCGCATGTGCTGCATGCGCGGCGATCCACACGGTAGCGTTTCTCTTGGTGGCAGGATACGGCCGCCAGTCGGGAACCAGGATATACAAAGGTTGTATGGCACTCGGGGTAGTCCTATTGATCAACGACAACATCTCACGGGTGGCAACCCATACCTCTTGAAACTGGGGGCACACAAAACGGTGTTCGATCGTGTCCTCAGCCGCGCACCGCCCACAGAGGCCACTCGGGAGGAGATTGATGGCGTGGAGTTTCGCATTCGTGGCAACGGTGCGATTCACAACTTTATACCAGGTGTCCCGAACATCTGATGTCAACAATTTACTGGAAATGTTGGACCACACCGTCCACCAATCGTATTGCGGCAGCCGCAACTCCCATTTGTTAGTCGGCGGAGTTCCGCGGAGGGCCTCTGCGATCGCGCTGACGCTACCCCTGCGCCGGTCGTCACCTATCAGATAGCTAGTGTGGAGGAAGTACTGGCGAACGAAATTCAATTTGTACGGGATAGCCTGGACAGAGACTGGCGCTCGGAGAGAAGCAGGGCGGTAAAGGTCGAAGAGTACCGACGTGGGGCCAAGCCCCACATTGGCTATGACACAGTTAGTTCGGTGGAGCAAAAGGGCAGCACACTTGGAAGGAAAATCGACCATACCGAGGCCGCCTCTGTCCGGCGGGAGCGTACAAATATTGTAGGCGACTTTAAAGATTTCGCCTCGCCAGACCAGCCAAGAAACAGCATGCTTGATGGCCCGTTCGATCTCCTTCGGCACCGGCAAAACTTGAGCCAAGTACCAGGCCTTGGCCAACATCTGGGTATTAACAACCGAAACTCTATCCAGCAAAGACAAATTTCGTTTGGCGGCAGCCTGAGTCGCCGCTCGAACAGAATATAACACCGAGCGCCAGTTTAACACCGCCATCTGTTGTACATTGGCAGTCATCTGGATCCCGAGAATCTTATGTTGCAACTTGACGGTATACCAATCACGACGGACAGCCCTAATGGTCGCAGTAAGCGGCAGTAAAATGGACTTACGGGGGTTCAAAACCGCACCCGATGCCGTTTCAAATTGGTGAAGAATGAGGCGGAGCGAATCAATATCGTCGGGACGTTGGATAAAAACTCCCAAGTCATCCGCATACGCCCGACAGACAAGCGAACCCGTACCAAACGGGGCACCGTGGCAAACATTCGTTAGTTTACGGAGTAGAGGATCCAACGCTAAAACGAATAATCCCATGGAAAGCGGGCACCCTTGGCGGACGGATCGGTTCATCCTGAGGACATCACCGGCCTGGCCACGAAAAAGGATTCTGGAAGTAGCCGATTTCAGAAGGTTAGATATCACATGCGTGAATTTTAAACCAAATCCAAACTTAGACATGACCCGCCGCAAGTACTCGTGACTGATTCTATCAAACGCATTATGAAAATCAATGGAAAGTATCGCAGCCCGGCCGCCACGGCGTGACGAGGCAGAAGCGATACACTCACGGTACGCGAGGACAGCATCAAATATATTCCGTCGAGGTACGGCCCACGATTGAGAAGGACTAATGACGGTCTTCAACGCCGGCCGCAAACGGTGTGAAAAGCAGCGTGCTATGATTTTATAATCGGCGTTTAATAGAGTAATCGGCCGTAAAGTCACCGCACTTGGGATGCCAGTTGTTTTCGGGATGAGGACGATGAGACCCTCTAAAAATTCTTCCGGCACATCGAGACCATTATGTATTTCATTAACCATGGCAACGAAAGTGTCAGTTAAAAGACCGGAAAATTTCACATAAAATTCCACAGGGATTCCGTCATTGCCAGGGGCCTTTCCCTTCGGGCTAGCCTTAACGGCGGCAGAAACATCAGCAGCTGTAAAACGCTCATTTAAAAGAAGTCTATCCTGACGCGTTAAAATGGGAGGCAGGTCGTGTAAAAACATCTGCAAGGAGGCGTCATGCAAAGGTTGAGATTGAAAGAGGTTAGAGTAGTGATCGTAAATTTCGTCCTGAATCACCCGACGATCTGAAGTCCTAAGACCGTCACGCGTTATCCAGTCCGTGAATAAAAGTTTTTCACGCCGCAGACGGGCTCGTCGTAAATGATACAATGAAAGTGGTTCTTCCAAAGTGGGATCGAAAGACCTGCTACGGACAACAGAGCCCCGCGCCTTCCGATGCAGATGGTTTAAAATCTTCGTCTTAATTTTCCGTAACGTGGGAAGGAGTTCAGGACGGTCGGTAACCCGAGTAATTAAATCCTGTAAACAATCGCGATAAAAACCGACCGTCATCATTTCCCAATGGGCCTTGTCACGACAATAATTAATGAGCAGAGTACGAAGAGCCGGTTTAGCGTGACGGAGCCACCAAACGACAGTAGAACACGCCTGTGAGCGGCTCTGAAGAACTTGGCGCCACAACAAATGCACCTGTTCGACAAGACTGACGTCATCCAAAACACTAACATTGAATTTCCAATAGGATCGCGTACGTTCCGGGCGAACAGACGAGACATTAAAAGGACACAAATAACCACAATGATCCGAAAAAGCGACGGGAGCAACTTCTGCCTGCAAGATTTGAGCAGTGAGGTCCGGCGAGATATAAATTCTGTCCAATCTACTATGCCCAGTAGGATAAAAATAAGTAAAACCTGTAGCAGTCGGACTAAAACGAAGCCACGTGTCCTCAAGTTTAAAAGTGTCAACTAAAGTTTGCAGTGCAAGACACTTATTCGCCGTCGGCTCCTGGTCGGTATCACGCAAGACACAATTAAAATCACCACCTAAGATGATCCGTCGGTGGTTTCGATGGAAGAGCTGACATAAATCATGATTTAAAAAAGTATCCCTCAGACGTTTATTGTCAGTTCCAGAGGGGGCGTACAAGTTAACAAAAAATATGTCGCAGATAACACATGCCAAACCTCGTCCATTTGGTAAAAATTCTACGTGTTTATACTCTAAACCGGGCGTGATTAAAATAGCCGTACCAAAGGACGCTTCCGGATCAATATTAAGAATAACATTATAGGCAGTAAGATGCGGGACAACGTCAGCTGTAAGTTCTTGAAGGAAAACCACATCGCAACGAGCAGATTGCAAAAAGTGTAAAAGGGCGTCAATTTTACGGACACTGCGGATTTTATTGACATTAAGTGTGAGGACGCGTAACTGGTGAAATGCACGCGTCAGGGTGGACTCTTTAACTTAAGCGGAACTAGAAAAAATGATCTTCCTCCACATCCTCAGACCACTGCATGGTGTCCGAAGGAGGAGGTGCGGCGTCCGGGACGGCCCGGGAAGCGGGGGTGGCGGGCACCGACACAGGTGGACCGTGCACGAAAGGTGCGTCGCGACGCTCTTGGACCAAGGAGTCCGTGAGTCCCTCAACGGCCTGTTCGAAGGAAACGCCGGCGCCCTCAGTGGGCGCCGTTTTCGAACGTTTATTAGACCGCCTACGCTTCGGTTTTGGATCGGCAGGGGCGGACTGGGTGGAAACTTGGGACACCTCACTTTCGGCGCTGCTAGCATCCGCCTCGCCGGAAGTGGACGGGCCCGGTTGTGACTGCAATTTCCGCTTGTCTGTCGGCGGGGCGCGGACGGAAATCGGCCGGGGGGACTCGACCAACATTTCAGAAGACTCCCCAACAGGCACGTCCGGAACACTGACGGCTGACAAATCAGCAGTACTGACCTCGCGAGGGGTGCGTTCGGCAGGTAAACTTTGTTCCGACACAACCGGGGGCACGACAACTGTCGGCGGAGTCACATTATCGGACACAGGTGCCACAGCCGCAGGAGGTGCAGAAGCCTGTCGGTCGGGCGGCGCGTGCGAGGGGGGTCCAACCAACGCGCCTGCATACGTGGTGTTGTCAACAGCTTCGCGCGGCAGCTGCGCCGGCCTGCGTAAAGTGCAGGTTTGTCGCAAATGATCTGTTTTGCCACACACGGAGCACGTCTGCGGCTGCCCACTATAGCTGACGAAAGCTCGCGTGCCAGCAATGATCAGATACGACGGTATATGTTTCTTCAAATCTACACGTACCCTCCGAACACCACTCAGAACCCGGTACCTAAAACCTGCAGGCCACCATCATTCTCCACACTAAGAACTGTGCCAAATTCGCCAAGTTTACGAGCAATGGCCTCATTGGGGCATTCAAAAGGAACATTATAAACCTTCACATTTCGAATGCCGAAGCCTGCCGGCAGTATCAAAACGTCAGACAAAGCACCGTCCACGTGCTTAAATTTCTTAACGCCACCACTTTCGGTAACGAGTTTGTCGACAAAATCCACGGTCGGAAGTTTCAAAAAGACAGAGTTTTGAATAAAATCAAGCTGGATGCCGACCAAATCAGATTCGGGAATACGCAATTCGGAAAATACCCATTCGTCAACATCAAAAGGCGACGGTCTAGCCGCGTTCCTATCAAAAACACACTGTACTGAGTTATCACGATTCATAATAATGCGTCAATAAACTTACAGTAACTAGTAGAGAAAGAGAACGCTGCGAGGCGCAGCACCAAACACGCGACGAAGACACCGCCTGCAGCACACGAAGGTGGCAACAGGCAAGAGCCTAACACACGTCCGGGCTGGTGCGCGGCCGACCGGCGTATGGCCTGTGCGGGGTGTGGCAGTGTCGTGCTAGAGGGCGCCACTGGTAGCGATGTGAGCTGCCTCGCCTCGCCTCGCCTCGCCTCACACCGGGTGTTTGCGTAGTTTGCAGTGCATTCGCACCATTCCTGTCCTGGTCCCTGTCCCCGTCCCGACTTGTCCCGACTTCGCTCGACTGCCGATCGCTGCCGCTCGGGTCGTGGTCCATATGACGGCGCAAGCACGACAAACGTCTGCGGGACTAGACGACGCGACTCAGGAATAAATTTATGATTACAAATCAAATTTGGAACTGTACAGCGCTGCACAACAATAGGCACTGACGCATTTCAGGGCTCACCTGCAGATTTGTACTGTTTTGTCGTTTTCAAAGGCTTCCCGGAAAACTTCGTTAGCACATTCTCCCTCAAACTGAGGTAATTACCGCATTATCGTACCGTTGCATTAGTTTAAAATGCTTAAGAAAGCATCTTTGTCACAACAGAAAGGTAGTATGAGACGACTGCTGGCGGGGTGGCGACTTAAAAAAGGAAAAAATGCATGGGAGCCAACAGTACCGTTTTTTATTGGTTCCTTTTTATTTTTATTTTTATTTATTTATTTTTTTTGTTTTCGTACCATTACAGTAGTTTAAAATGCTTAAGGAAACGTCTTTGTCATAACAGTAGTGAAAAGAGGGCTGGCAGGAGAAGCGACATAAAAAGGAAAAAAAAAGAAGGGGAGCCAACAGCACCTTTTTTTATTTTTTTTATTTTTTTAGGGTAGTATGGAAAGAGGGCTGGCAGGAGTAGCGATATAAAAATAAAAAAAAGAAGGGGAGCAAACAGCACCTTTTTTTATTTTATTTTTTTTGAACTGTGGTATGGAAAGAGGGCGGTATATAAAAAAAGTAAATGAAGGGGAGCCAACAGCACTTTTTTTTTTTTCCAAATAGTGCCTTCATCGGCGAGGTGTGCCGGCGCGAATAAGTGTTGTGGGCTTCCACTACAAGAAGCAGAAAAGAATGTGCATCCGCCAATACAAGAAAAGAAACGCAAGGGAATCCGCCTTCCAAGCGTTGTCCAAATAATAGAAATAAAATTGGCCACTGGTCGCCGTTGCAGCTTGCTGTGATAGTGATCCACAGCAACGACAACCCGCCAAAGCAACAGTCACGTGGCATCCGCCAGAAGAAAGTAAAACCACCGGAAATAAATGAAAGTCCAAAAAAAAAAAAAATATCGCCGCTAATGATCGACGGATACTACATGGAGAATAAAACAAAACGTCAACGCACAGGAATAGGAAGGAGCCCTACAAGCAGACACACACTAACGGTAAGAAAATGATCACCGCGACACTGTCCTCTCAGTCGTCGCGAGAAAAGAAGAAATAACATGGAAGAAAAAAAAGATAAACACAATGTAAAGCAAACAGAAAAAGGCTTGGACGGACAAAACAACATGCACATAACTGTAGGTCATGTGTACGGTTTCGGTAATGTACGGTCAATATAAACACAACTTTACCAGGTCACAAAATCATTATCCAAGAAAGAAAGTCCGTTGGTAAGCAGGGGTTCGTCATAACACTTCAACAGGAATATGAACAGTAGTATCAGACAGGAAAAGTAACAATGTCAAGATTGGGTATGTAGTCTTATAAGGTAAGTGACAATTTAGTGAATACATGAGCTAAGGCAACGTGCAAAAAATTGGCGAAAGTCGAGGGATAAGCCGTTCGACCGAGAGTCAGACGATGTTCCGCCCACAGGTAAGACAGAAAGTCGACGGCATCAGTCATCTTCAGGGCGAAAATACAAAAAACCGTGTGTCCCAAAATCCAAAGAGTGGCATACCGTTTGGTGGTCGGATAGGCTGCGCACTGAGGCACGAGGGCGTCCAAGGCTGTCACCTGCCGCCTGTCCACTCTGTTGATTAGACGCACCATGTCACACGCAATATCCCAAACAACACGCAACTTCCGACACTCGAATCGGTGTTCGATGGTGTCCTCCTCAGGACACGCATCGCATACTCCCGAAGCAATCAGATCGATGGAGTGCAGCTTAGCATTAGTCGGAAATGTGCGGTTGACCACTTTATACCATGTTGCGTGAACGTTGGCCGGAATAACGGCGGCGGCAAGGTTCCGCCACACCATCCTCCAGTCATACTGAGGTAGCCGATACTCCCATTTATTCTTGCTCGGCGACCCCGAAGAGCGCGCACAATGTCACCGACACTGCACGCACGGACATCACCGAGCACCAGATAGCTGTTATGCACATAATACCGGCGTACGAAGTTCAACGTGTACGGAATTTGACTGACCGAGACCGGAGCAATCACCGATGGTGGGCGATATGCATGGAACAAGGCAGCCGTCGGACTGCTCGGCCCCTTGTCAAGCACCACGGAAGTCCGCTTCACGAAGAGCGCCGCACATTTGTTGCGAAAATCAACGAAACCCAGCCCCCCCTCCGTCAAACCCAAGGTGCAGGTTGCCAGGGAGACCTTAAAAATGTCACCCTTCCACAGCAACCAATAGACCGCCTGTTGAATGGCCCGTTCCAGTTGTTTCGGCACAGGCAGGACTTGTGCCAGATACCATGCTTTGGCCAAAATCTGGGTGTTGATAAGAGCCACCCGTTGACGAAGCGCCAAATTCCGAGAGGAGTACAGTTTCGCAACGGCCCGAACCTTGTACAGCGTGGACCGCCAATTAAGAGCTTCCATGCGCTGTGTATTGTCAGTCAGAATGACACCGAGAACAGTCTGTCGTTGCTTTACACAAAACCAGTCGCGTCGAACAGTACGCAGTCGAGGTGTAAGAGGGAGCAAAACAGTTTTCCGAGGATTAACGATAGCCCCCGTTGCCCTCTCAAACCGCTGCAGAACACCATGCAATCTGTCAATGTCCTCTGGCTGATCGAGGAACACGCCTAGGTCGTCGGCATACGCTCTACAGACCAGCTGATCGTCACCAATGCGAATGCCCCGGCATTCCTGGGCGATACAGCGGAGGAGCGGATCCAACGCCAAAGCAAAGAGCGACATTGACAAGGGGCAGCCCTGACGTACTGAACGACTAATAGGGATGACACGACTGGGAGTTCCGTTGATTACAACCCGTGACGTGGCATTCCTCAAAAGATTGTGCACCATCGTCGTCGTTTTAGTGCCAAATCCAAAACCGACCAAGACCTGCCGCAGATAGGTGTGACTAATCCGATCGAAGGCGTTTTTAAAGTCGACCAGCATTATCGCAGCCGTCCGGAGCCTGTGACTTTTAACATATCCGATACAATCCCGGTACGCCAGAACAGCATCGAAAATGTTACGGTCCCTGACAGCGCAAGTCTGATGTGCACTCACCACCTTCGGCATAATGTTCGTCAACCTGTGCGTGATACACCGTGCTATAATTTTATAGTCGGCGTTCAGCAAGGTTATGGGACGAACATTGTCGAGATTTGGTATGGCGGTCGATTTTGGGACGAGTGCAATGCGCCCCTCGGAGAATTCCGCAGGAATAGCAACGCCGTTATGGACCTCATTCATAATGGCAATTAAAACATCACTTAAAAGACTGAAAATTTTTAAATAAAACTCTGCGGGAATCCCGTCCAGTCCAGGGGACCTGCCCCGAGGACTCCGTTTCACAGCTGTATCTAGGTCATCAAAGGTAAAAGGTTCATTTAAAGTGGCTCTATCCTGTCGCGTTGCCACACGTGGGACCCTCCGCAAAAAATCGCGCAGCGCCGCGGCGTCGACGTCCACCTGTCGAAAGAGCGTCTCAAAGTGCCCGTGAACTTCCCACTCAATGGCCGCACCATCGGAAGTGGACGTGCCATCCTGCTGGGTCCATTTACGGATAGCCATCCGCTCGCGCCGCCGGCGCTCCCTGCTCAGGTGGTACAGAGAGAGCGGTTCCACTTCCACGTCACCCATCGGTTGGCTCCGCGCAATAGTCCCAACACCCTTCCGACGAAGGTCATCGAGGAGCTTGGCTTTGAATTGATTAAGAATAGGAAGCAACTCAGGTGACGTCGTGACTCGCTGAGCAAGATCCTTTAAACAGTCCTGGTAAAAACGTGCCGTCGACCGACGCCAATGCGCCGCATCGCGGCTAAAATCGATTAAAAAACGCCGAATAGCCGGCTTGGCGACCGCCACCCACCAGCCGATAGTACTGCCGTCATCGCCTTTATCACGCAAGAGCTTGCGCCACAACGCAGTAAACTGAGACGTAAGAGTGACATCGTCCAAACGGCTACAATTAAATTTCCAAATAGTGTTGCGCCGAGTAGGGCACGCACGCTGCAGGAGGAGTTGACACATATAACCGCAATGGTCTGAAAAAATAACCGGCAACACGTCCGCCTTCTGGACGTGGGCGGCGAACGGCGAAGACACACAGATCCTGTCTAATCTACTGTGACCGGTGGCGTAAAAGTGGGTGAAATGCGTCTTGTCCGGATTCAGCACACGCCACGTGTCCCGGAGCCGAAAGCTGTCAACCAATGTTCGCAATTCCTGGCACCAGTTGGGACGCGGCGCCTGATCACGACCATCAGTCACAGCATTAAAATCACCACCGATCACTAAGTCGGTATGATTATGATGGAGAAGGGGACAGAGATTCCGACCATAAAATTTATTCCTCGCCGGTTTGTCACCGGCATGAGCGTACACATTAACAAAGGCAAGACCATTAACGGTACATGCTATAGCGCGGCCATTTGGCAATATTTCAATATTGCTAACATCAAAATCAGGACGGATTAAGATAGCAGTACCAGTCTGTTCGTCGGACATTATATTATCAACTGGTTCAACTGGCTCTGAGCACTATGGGACTCAACTACTGTGGTCATAAGTCCCCTAGAACTTAGAACTACTTAAACCTAACTAACCTAAGGACATCACACACATCCATGCCCGAGGCAGGATTCGAACCTGCAACCGTAGCGGTCGTGCGGTTCCAGACTGTAGCGCCTTTAACCGCTCGGCCACTTCGGCCGGCATTATATTATCAACGACAGTAAAATCAGAAGTGTCAAGTAAAAACAACAGAGCCTGACGCGTAACTTCCTGTAAAAATGCCACATGACAGTGGGAGTCATGTAAAAATGTGAGCAAAACCGACAACTTGTGCGGATTACTCAACTTGTTAACATTGATAGTTAAAATATTCCACGAACAACGCTCAGGCTCCATACACAATTAAAATACACAAGCACTAAAAACTCCTTTCGTTAAAAACAGACAGCAACATGGACGGAATTTCAGCCACCAAAAACGATAAAATGTTCTCTAAAAGACGGATGTAAGTCAACTGGATGATGGGACAACAAAGAAATCACGAAGTCTCACCGCCTTCCACATCCGCCGCCCACTCAGTGGAGTACACGGGAGTGGGGGTGGACGCGGTTCCAGAATCTGCGCCACCGGAAGCTACCGACAGAGGAGCAACGACGGGCATCTCCACGTCGGGAGAAGAAGCCGGCACTCGCTCGGCGGCAGAGGGACAGACACGACGCTCCGTGGGTGTCTTCAGCCTTCCGTTTCGTCGGCAATTCCTGCGACTCCACGGCATCACTGACAAAACGGTACCGTACGGCCGCAAATAACGTCAAATGGTATCATTACGTATTTCAAAGGGCAAGTTAAAGATGCGAATTTGCCTAACGCCAAAGCCGGCGTGCGACACAGTCACATTACTAATTTTACCGTCAAGATGTCGAAATTTACGCACATCTTCATTGACAGACAACAGTATCACACATGTCAGGAGATCACAATTTTACAAACACTGAATTAAGGAACGTATCAAACTGTATGCCAAGAACGTCATCATGCCGTAACATCAAGTCCTCTAGTATCCAACGGTGAATCTCAAAGGCCGAAGGTTTATCAACTGAACGATCAAATTCACATTGTACGTTATTCTGTCGTTCCTCACTATCATCGTAAATCATTTCCATTACTTACAGTCAGGGATAAATACAAGCCACAAGCAGAGAAAGCAGCCTACACGCGAGGCGGCGCCGGCCCAGTCGCACGAGGAAAACATTGCACGCCAGGCACCGAGGTGTTGCCAGGCGGGCAGCCAGCCAAGTACTAGCCGGGCCCGATGTTGCTTAACTTTGTTGATGGGACGAGAACCGGTGTATACAACATGGTATGGCAGTTGGCGTAAATATACTGTAGGCGCAAGGCAGAATTCGCATTCGGCTCTTCTCCCAACACACAAAATGTTAGTTTTCGGCCGCATTTGACGAAAGCACCTCCTTCCACAACAGCGAGTTCCTCGAGGACGGCGCGGAGTGCGCGCCCGACGCCCCAGCAGAACGATTGCCGAATTGGCGAGCGCGCCGTCGCGTGTGTGAGACGCACAGCTGCTAGTTGCACCTCCTGTCATTCGCTTGTCCCGTGCAACCTTCGACACTCGCGGAAGACGCATCTCGTCCCTGGTGTCCAGCGGGGGGCTGGCGCGCGGCCGACCGGCGTATGGTCTGTGCGGGGTGTGGCAGTGTCGTGCTGGAGGGCGCCACTGGTAGCGATGTGAGCTGCCTCGCCTCACACCGGGTGTCTGCGTAGTTTGCAGTGCATTCGCACCTTGCCTATCCCTGTCCCCGTCCCGACTTGTCCCGACTTCGCTCGACTGCCGATCGCTGCCGCTCGGGTCGTGGTCCATATGACGGCGCAAGCACGACAAACGTCTGCGGGACTAGACGACGCGACTAAGGAATAAATTTATGATTACAAATCAAATTTGGAACTGTACAGTGCAGCACAATAGGCGCTGACGCATTTCAGGGCAGATTCGTACTGTTTTATCGTTTTCAAAGACTTCCCAACAAACTTCGTTAGCACATTCTCCCTCAAACTGATTTAATTACGGCATTATCGTACCGTTGCATTATTTTAAAATGCTTAAGAAAGCATCTTTGTCATAACAGAAAGGTAGTATGAAACGACTGCTGGCAGGATAGCCACTTAAAAAGGAAAAAATGCAGAGGAGCCAAAAGTACCATTTTTATTGGTTCATTTTTATTTGTTTTTGTTTTCGCACCATTACAGTAGTTTAAAATGCTTAAGGAAACGTCTTTGTCACAACAGAAGGATAGTATGGAGAGAGGGCTGGCAGGAGTAGCGACATAGAAAGGAAAAAAAAAAAGAAGGGGAGCCAACAGCACCCGGTGTTCCCAGGCGGTCACCCATCCAAGTACTAACCGGGCCCGATGTTGCTTAACTTCGGTGATCGGACAAGAACCGGTGTAGTCAACATTTTATTTTTTTATTTTTTTTCTAACCGCTTCAAAGTCAAATGCGTGATACAAAAGTGCGTAAAATTAACAAGGACGGCCACTAAAAGGCCAAAGCAAAAAACATGAAGCAACGAGCTCATCCCGTTGCGTACGAGAGTGAACGGTACAGTGCGCCACAAAAAGAAGCTTAAACATAACAAAACGTAGGCGCACTAGATTAACTAAAACTTTTTTTTCTTTTTTTTTTTGGCAATGATAATCTCAAAAAACAACGGAACAATTTATGCCCCAATCGGCTTGAATCGAACGGAAAGAAAACAAAAAGCTTTGTACAGAAATAGAAAACAAGCCACGAAAGTATCCATCGTGGAAAGAAAAAAATATGTATAGATACATATATATATGTATGTACATAAACAAAAGTATTAATTTATACGTTTTTTACGTATGGGCCGCCAATTTAGCGTGAGCGTCCCGACGGCCGATAAACACAGGCTAATTTTGGTATAACCAGATACGTAGACAAATACACACACACACACACACACACACACACACACACACACACACACACACACACACTTTTGAAGGGCTCAATTCACGGTATTATCTGACGAAAAATTGCGTCGACATGTGCATAAGTTACACTCCTAGATTCAGTTACAGTAAGAAAAAACAGTCCTGCGCATCAAATTAGTGACGTAGTAGGAATTGTTTAAGTCATTTATCCAAGTATCGTTACGTTCCATAGAAAGGCAAAACAAATTTTAAGAAAAAAGACATGTTCGGGAAAACAATGTTGTCATCACAGCAGTTTTTCGAAAGCATAAGTGAGAGCAATTGTAAAAAAATTGGCAAAAGTCCGAGTATAGTCAGTCCGGGAGTGAATAAGACGATGCTGCGCAGACAGATATTCAAGATAGTGAAAATCATCCGCCAGCTGCAATTTCAGGAGAGCATAGACAGTATGTGCAGTAAGCCACGTAGTAGACGCACGTTTCGTGGCCGGATAGGGTCGAAAATCCGGAATCAGCGCAACGTCCACTGAAAAACTGGTAGGACTCGTGCGATTGACTAGGGCAAGAAGCTTAATTGCAATGTTCCAAATCGACGCCGATCGCGGACACAAAAATCGGTGTTCGAGCGTGTCGTCGCATGGGCAATAATCACACAAGCCAGACGGCCGCAAATGAATGCGACACATCTTGTCGTTAGTGGGGAAGGTTCGATTCACGACCTTATACCACAAACTACTAACGTCCGGCGGCAAGTAAGAGGCGTGGATGTTGGCCCACACTGTCCGCCACGCCGATCCAGGAAAACGCAATTCCATCTTATTGCTAGCAGACCGCACCCGAAAAGCGGAATACACGCCCCGCGCTGACCTCGTCCGAGGATCGAGGTCGTCATCACCGAGATAACTCTTATGAACGAAAAATTCCCGAACATAACGCAGGCGGTATGGGATCCCGGTCGGATCGAGCGGAGCCAGCTCAGAGGAGGGACGATAAACACGGAACAAAAGAGTCGTGAGATGCGAGGCGTTCTTCTCAATCGTGACACAAGTCCTATGAATCAATAAAGCAGATGCTTTTGTCACAAAGTGGATCAGGCCAAGCCCGCTTCGGTCACGCGGCAAAGTACACGTGAGATAAGCCACTTTAAAAACATCCCCCCGCCACAGAAACCAATACACCGCTTGCGTTATGGCACGTCCTAGTTCTGTCGGGACGTGAGACAGTTGGGCTAGGTACCAGGCCTTGCTGAGTAAGAACGAATTGATCAGCGCGACCCTCTGTGTTAGCGCCAAGGTGCGAGTGGCACTGAAGTGAGCCATTGCGCGTATACCGTACAGAACAAGACGCCAATTAGAAGCCGCCGTCTGCAAGAGATTAGGTCGAAATCGGACGCCCAAAATTTTATGCTCACGAGTGACAGTAAACCACGGGCGCGAGAAGCCGCCTGAAACCGCATGAATCGGTAGAAAGACAGTTTTACGAGGATTAATACTCGCGCCCGATGCAAGTTCGTATGTGTTTAGAATGGCACGAATAACGTCTACTCTGAGACCGAAGACACCAACAAACCAAGATCATCGGCATATGCACTGCACACGTATTTGGTACCGCCAAGGCGCAGACCTTGACAAGAAGATGCCAATTTCCGCAACAGAGGGTCCAAAGAGATCGCAAATAACGCCATTGATAAGGGGCATCCTTGTTTCACTGAGCACCGTATTGGAACAGGCTCCGAAAGACATCCATTAATACAAACTCGAGATGACGACGCCGTAAACAAATTAAAGAGCATGTTGATAAATGTCGCTCCGAAACCAAATTGTTGCAACACCCGCCGTAGATATTGGTGGCCCACCCTATCGAACGCCATAGCAAAATCGATCGACAGAATGCCCAACGGTTGTCTGTGCGTCGTCGCATACGCAATTGCGTCGCGATACGTCAACACAGCGTCGTAAATTGTGCGTTGTGGCACCGCGCAGAATTGGTACTCACTAATCACTGTGCCCATGACCACTTTCAAACGAAGCGCTACACATTTCGTGAACAATTTGTAGTCACCGTTGAGGAGAGTGAGGGGACGTAAATCACACATTTTACGATTAGTCGGCGTCTTTGGAGCTAGGGTCACTACGACTTCCAAAAAAGATGGAGGAACCGACACACCATTTAAGATTTCATTGTACACATCTGTCAGTACAGGACCAAACAAATGCCAAAAGCGAAGATAGAATTCCGGCGGTAAGCCGTCAGCGCCTGGTGATTTGTTCTTCGCACACTGTTTGAGCACGTCACGCACTTCCTCGACAGTGAACGGTTCAGTAAGGTGGAGACGATCAGTAACTGTGAGAACCCGCGGAACGTCAGCAAGGAGATCAGAGACGGCGACGTTGTCACTAGGTTTAGCACTAAAAAGATCGACAAAGTGCCGGTGCGCCTCAGCAACAATCTCCGACTGAGTGCGGACAATTTCTTGACGCCTCAGAATAAGTCCTACGAACCTTCTTTTAGTCATGTTGTGCCATAACTTTCTTTTTTCCCCAATTGTATTTAGTACATCCTGTTTGTTATTCGATTTACACATCTGATCTTCGGTGTTGTCCCAATTGCTTATAGTCCAGGTTTCCCTTCGTGCAAGGCTAGACAGAAACAGATAAAAGCAAGTTTTTATTACTGCTTCTTCCCTGTTTTAATTCAGGTCAGTGCTTCAGATGTACAGGATGCAGAGAAGACACATAATACCTATGCTTCAGTGATCGTTCCTGGGAATATTAACATAGAGAAAATGGCATCGTGCATGCATTGCAGTCCTTGCGTTCCAAAAGAACTTTAGCTACAAAAATGGCTTTTGTATGCCCTGGATGCAATTATTTTGCGCAATAAACGCAGGAAATGTTGGAGAGGCAATAAGTAAAGAATATTTCTGTTTCAGTAGTTACTTGTTCTTATACTAGTTGACATTAAGTGTTTTCTCTGTCTCACATTAGGTTACCACAGTTATTCGATTCACACTGATTTGTTCGTGCTCTCTTCAAATTTACATTTAGTTTGTGTTAAGCAGCAATAATTCTATTAATAAAATTTAAAGGACATTAATTTCATTTAGATTTCCAACCAACAAACACACATTTGTACCAAAATCTGTTGTATAAATTGGAGTAATGTCAGACTACGAATGTTTCACATGAGGGATGAGGCTAGGCAAAGGTCCACCCACCATTTGCATCAATCAACAGTCTTATCCGGCGAGACATGGAGGTGGGTCAGCCTCTGGAAATTTGTCTCGTCATCCAAGAGACTCTCATGTATTCCACATCAGGTCCCACACTTAGTCGGTGCGCATGGGGCTTGTATGAGCCAGTAGTAGTTCGCGTGACCCTTCATTTTGGATTACAAATTTTTAAAGGTGTTCAAGTCCGGCTCTTGAAAACGCCAGTCAATCAGGCTGACGTCAACATGTTGTGAAATCCACTGCTGATCGTTTCGACTTGACCGAACCAGTGAGCGTTTCGTTTGAAAGTCAGTTACTCCAGTGGGATAGCACTCGGTGCCATGGTATGTTACAGGACGTGCATTCACTAATGTGCGACGAGATGACCACATATTCGATAAAGTATCCGTGCCCCATTGATGGCGCCACCAACACCAGCACGAGACTGAAATTTGGCTAATACGCGAATGTTGTGGCTTGAACTGTGGACTGGAGCATGCTCCCCAAGGCCTGTAGATCACCACCAGACTCTCATTCACTGAGCTGAATCCGGAAAGGTCAGGTAGTGCCAATCACGTTCTTCATTCAGTGTAGCAACGGCAAGCCCATATAGTTTGCGTTATCAAAGAGGGCCTCTTTATTAGCAGCGCTGTGGGTTCTAAGGCCAGCATCCCATAAGCAGCTGTGAATGTTTTGTGATCATCCATGAAACTGGTCCCATTCTTGAGCTGGACGGCGTTTAAAAATGGATGTTCCATACAACTCTCAATTAACACGATGTCTTGCCGAAACGTTGACACCTTTCCTCAGCCTGACTCTCGAACTTGGCCAGTTAGATTAGATTAGATTAGATTAGATTAATACTAGATCCATGGATCATGAATACGATATTTCGTAATGATGTGGAACGAGTCGAATTTTCCAATACATGACATAATTAGGTTAATTTAACAACATACTTAAGTTAATATAACAACTTTATTTTTTGTGTTTTTTTGTTTTTCTTTATTTTTTATTTATTTTTTAAATATATTTGTTTTGTTTTTTTTTCTTTTTTTTCTTAATTTATATCTAAAAATTCCTCTATGGAGTAGAAGGAGTTGTCATTCAGAAATTCTTTTAATTTCTTCTTAAATACTTGTTGATTATCTGTCAGACTTTTGATACTATTTGGTAAGTGACCAAAGACTTTAGTGCCAGTATAATTCACCCCTTTCTGTGCCAAAGTTAGATTTAATCTTGAATAGTGAAGATGATCCTTTCTCCCAGTATTGTAGTTATGCACACTGCTATTACTTTTGAATTGGGTTCGGTTGTTAATAACAAATTTCATAAGAGAGTATATATACTGAGAAGCTACTGTGAATATCCCTAGATCCTTAAATAAATGTCTGCAGGATGATCTTGGGTGGACTCCAGCTATTATTCTGATTACACGCTTTTGTGAAATAAATACTTTATTCCTCAGTGATGAATTACCCCAAAATATGATGCCATATGAAAGGCGTAGTAAGCTAATTTACTAAGATGTTTATCACCAAAATTTGCAATGACCCTTATTGCATAAGTAGCTGAACTCAAACGTTTCAGCAGATCATCAATATGTTTCTTCCAATTTAATCTCTCGTCAATGGACACACCTAAAAATTTGGAATATTCTACCTTAGCTATATGCATCTGATTAAGGTCTATATTTATTAATGGCGTCATACCATTCACTGTACGGAACTGTATGTACTGTGTCTTATCAAAATTCAGTGAGAGTCCGTTTACAAGGAACCACTTAGTAATTTTCTGAAAGACAGTATTGACAATTTCATCAGTTAATTATTGTTTGTCAGGTGTGATTACTATACTTGTATCATCAGCAAAGAGAACTAACTTTGCCTCTTCATGAATATAGAATGGCAAGTCATTAATATATAATAAGAACAACAAAGGACCCAAGACTGATCCTTGTGGAACCCCATTCTTGATAGTTCCCCAGTTTGAGGAATGTGCTGATCTTTGCATGTTATGAGAACTACTTATTTCTGCTTTCTGCACTCTTCCAGTTAGGTAGGAATTAAACCATTTGTGCACTGTCCCACTCATGCCACAATACTTGAGCTTGTCTAGCAGAATTTCATGATTTACACAATCAAAAGCCTTTGAGAGATCACAAAAAATCCCAATGGGTGGTGTTCGGTTATTCAGATCATTCAAAATTTGACTGGTGAAAGCATATATGGCATTTTCTGTTGAAAAACCTTTCTGGAAACCTAACTGACATTTTGTTAGTACTTCATTTTTACAGATATGTGAAGCTACTCTTGAATACATTACTTTCTCAAAAATTTTGGATAAAGCTGTTAGAAGGGAGATTGGACGGTAATTGTTGACATCAGATCTATCCCCCTTTTTATGCAAAGGTATAACAATAGCATATTTCAGTATATCAGGGAAAATGCCCTGTTCCAGAGAGCTATTACACAGGTGGCTGAGAATCTTACTTATCTGTTGAGAACAAGCTTTTAGTATTTTGCTGGAAATACCATCAATTCCATGTGAGTTTTTGCTTTTAAGCAAGTTTATTATTTTCCTAATTTCAGAGGGAGAAGTGGGTGAGACTTCAATTGTATCAAATTGCACTGTCTCGCACCACCACGTCATCTACTTTTGAGCACAGCATGGATGAAACAGGCTACCACTTCACATGGTATGAAACCATCACACTGGACGAGTGCCAGGACATTATCCTCCGTGGTTTGCATATGCTGATACATTCTGAGAGTAAATGACTGTCATACTCCCGTCTGTCACACAGAGTGTTATCATACTCGGTATACCTCTGCTAAATTCGTGTTAGGCTTGCCAACCATCAGCAAACAATACAATGAAAAAAAAAATTAACGAAAAGTCGCGGACCCTAATTACTTCAATCGAATTCCAAAGCGTGCAACGCTGCCACGGGACTACCACGAAGCTACACAGACTTCATGTTATTAATTATTGAAGGCAGAAGCGTCGCGTCGTTTCAAACAGAAAAAAGTTGGTGTTATACTTTATACGCCGTAACTAAACTTAATTGAAGAATACCACAACATCCATCAATAAAATCGATGCACTAATACAGAAACAAGTAGACTGCTATAAGTGTTGACGACAGAACTTTATGTTTGAAGCCTATGTATAATCGCAATGCTGCTTGGTTTTACCTTTCTTAATTTACTTGAACAGTAGCGAACAAGCGTCCATCACAAGCGGTCCTATGGAAGATACATAATAATAATACAATACATAATAAATACTTTAGGTTACGTACTATACGATTTTAAATTTGTTTATAATACCTGTACTATGTGTTGAACTGTTCAGCCTAACTTATGTTTTACGTCTATGTTTTCAAAGAATTTTTTCAATTATTGTATTAATGTTATAAACTCTCTAACACACTTCCATATGATTATAAATGAGGCAAATCATGCTACCCAATGTCAGTGAAATATTTCGTTGTCAAAGATGCCAAAGAATCAAAGATATCGCTTCTTGCGTAATTTTTCTTTAGCTTATATCTATATATTTCTTTCGTATGTTATTAAAAATGTATGCAAATACATAATGTAGAAATAAAATGTGTACATATTAACAGCTTAAAATCTGTTATATTTCGTTTAAAAGGTTGCTTAATCTTTTGACGAGGATATTTGTATAATTTTCGGCAAAATGTTTGCTTTTTAGGTCTATTAGTGTGTTAAGAATTACTTCTCGGATCTATTTTCATAAGAGAAAAAATTTCTAGTTTTTCCAGAGTGTTTAAATAATTACCTTTATCAGCAAAAAAGTTCAAATATGTGTGAATTCCTAAGGGACCAAACTGCTAAGGTCATCGGTCCCTAGACTTTCACACTACTTAAAGTAACTCATGATAAGAACAGCACACACGCCCATGCCTGAGGGAGGACTCGAACCTCCGGCGGCATTGGCCGCGCAATCCGTGACACGGCGCCTCAAACCATACAGCTACTACACACGGCACCTTTATCAGCAGTTTGTATAACTGACACACGTTATATTATGTCTCTCTCAAATGTGTTCTGAATGCTGATGAATTATTTTCACTGCTGTTCAGGTGTTCTTGAAAACTGGTTTTAATATTTCTCCTTGTTTGACAGATACAGTCCTTACATCTTAATTTATATCAACTTCATAACCGGGAAATATTGTTGGTTTTCCTAGAGATTGGTATATTCATATTTTTACTTTGTTCTCTGATCTGAAAGTTTTCAGATTTGTTTTCTGGAGATCATACTGCATTTTGTCTGATATTTCTCCCGATTGTGATGAAACTATGGATTTGGCTCTCTCTGTTTTGAATTCGTTTAAGTGCAATTAATTCTTTTGATCATCTGTTTTGTTCATTTCGGAAAAAAAATTGTCAACTGTCGTAGGGTTATATCCGTTGTTCTGTGCTATAAGTGTAGCAATTTCTAAGTTAATATTGACTTAGTGGATATTTGAAGATTCTGTTAATGCCAGAACGAATCTGTGTAACATCTACTATGGCAAGAGTTGTTGATCATTATATCTGTAGTTGTAAGTTTTCCGAAAAATGTTGGAGGTATGTGCTGAATTTTCTTTTCAGTTCATAGGTCTACAACATTTGTTTCGTTGTTCTCCTCAAGGAATATTGTGAATGTGATGTTGGGGTGTAGTTCACTGAATTGTGAACTGAATATAATTATTTCTTGTTTATTTCCATTGATTAAGGCGTAGCTTAAGTAGTACTGTATTTTGCTGTTCCACTTTGTGTGCTTACTGAAGGAATAATTTTCAAAGTTATGCATTTGTGGCACTCCACTGCTTTTCACATTCGTTAGACATCAGCAAAAACACCCTGTGAGTGCATTAGCAGGGTTTGGGTTCAGTGTGTTAATACTGTCGAACTGAGTGTCAAACCTTTTTGCATTACATACATACATTTTGATAGGCAAATCTATCATGGAAATATGTGATGCGACATATCCATCTACTCATTACTACACACAAAATCTCATGTAAGGTGTGAAATTAACATTCATTCAAGCTGTCACCTTACATATCCGCCTCCTTCCGTGATCAGTTTTATGCTGGGTCAATCAACAGTTGAGAAATTGATTGAAGTCAGTGCAAAATTCTTATGAAATGCTGAATGTAGGAACTGTTATATATTTATATTGACCAATTCGCTATTTTCATTTAGCATAGTCAAAACAGGTGTTCTTTCAGTCTCTCTTTGTTTTTCCACCGCAATTGATTTACTATGTACTACAGATTTGAGCACAAAACTAATGTTCTTCTAGAATTTAATATGTTTTTACTAGTTTTCTGATTTAATAAAATTATTTAAATAATATGAAGCCTTTTTTTCCTGTTCTATGGTTGTCTATACTTTAATTTTAAATTTAAACAAATTATAGATTCTCTTTCAATTTATATACTACATTTTTATATCTGATGTTAATATAAATTTGTAGCTTTCGTAATTTTTAAATTTCACATTGATTTTTATTTGATAGAAGACTTACGTGTAATGGTGATGGAGATGTATTGAAGATGAGGAAACCTTCATTTAAGGTTACCCTCTCTTTTTCAGTATTTATCTTTGATCCTCAACCTCAGTTTCTATGTTTGTTAGTAGCTTCTAAATTATAATCCATGAAAGTTTCATCCCTTACAAAAATTTTTCAAATTATCGTATATTTATAAGGACCAGTCCAATAACTTTAAAAGCACCATTCCACTAACTTTTTTCATTCACAAACTTCCCCCAAAAATCTTAAACTTATACATTATAAATTTACACAAGAAATAAATCGTTAATTTATAAATTATACAAAAATATTAAATTCCTAACGCTACTAATTACCCTGTAAACATCAAATCAACATCATCAAATTGCAAAACCGTTTTTTGCACATAACCTACATATATCAACAAACACATTACATACTAGAATCTTAGACTCCCAAGAAAACACCAACACTTGGTTTTCTTAAATTAGTTATGCTGTCAAAGTATGAAATACAAGAAGTCATCATTTATTTGACAAGTTAAAAAAACTCAAAAATATTGTTAACAAAAATTTATTTCTTACACAAAATTTTTCAAAAATTAAATATTGTTAAACAATAACAGACTCTGTGTGTCCGGATTTTTTTTCTCAGTTTAACCAGATACATGTTATTCTGTCACAGACCGTCTTTTCTCATATATCTTCAACGTGGTTGATTGAGGTCATCATCCTCATCTTCATGCACCTCGACATGTCTCCTCTGAGCATAGAATGATGGGTGGCAGAGAGAAAGATTGAGAATGCTTGGTTGCCTTCATTCCATTCTGCATGTACCCATGACGAAATTATATTGGCGATCAGTTATTAAGAGCATAAAAACTTATATTCTTCTGCAATCCTCGAATCTTTATGCCTATCCATCATTGGTTAGTTCTTTCCTGTTTTCTGTACGAATAGCCGTCTCTCATCTCGGTAGGACACTTGAAAATGTTGCAGTTTGCCATAAGGAATATATTGGACATTTGTATTGCTAAAACAATTAAAATGTTTATTTTTTGTTGGTAGGGATATGCAATAATGGTCTTGTATAGTAAGGGACTTAGAAAGGCTTCATGTTTTCTTCTGATACAGGTCTTTTTCACTCCTAATCTTCTGCATTGAATCTCCTTTTCTTGTTGCATCTTGCTACCTTCTCACTTGTGTCGTCATTCTTCTCTGGACTGGGAATTGGGATTTAAGATCTGCTTAACCTCCTTACTGTATAATCCATTCTTATAGTATTTTCTGTCAAATCGTTGTATATCCTTTACTGTATCAGGTTGTTCTTCAGGATAGATTGAACATCCTTCCATCGTTCTTTTGCTTACTCCCATAAGTGTTCAGGGAATGTTCCGCAGTTGCTGGATTCTGTATGGTATGACGATAATGTCAGCTGTTGGGTTACAAAATGCACATCTTCTTCCTCCAGTGACTTCAAACATTTGTTCGTCGTTGATGTAACACGTCCGTCTCCATTCCGGTTTGGTGGACATCCGTCATATCTCCTTATGCTGCTCTAAATGGTTGAGAGAGGAGTGCTAAGTATCTATCACTTAATCAAAAGTATTGCTAAGAAGATCGCATGTGACTTCCACATGAATAAAGAGTGCATCATGTCACATGTCGACTCTACCCAGGTTTCGTCGAAGATCCCCATACTTTTCCACAGAGGGGTTATCCTCTTGGACTGTTGCTCCCACAAAGGCATTTCCTTTCGTCATCTCGAAATCTGACGTACCAGCCACCCACATTCAGTGTTCTTTCTTCTCATGCCTATCCCCTCTACTCACTTCTGACGCCGATATAACCGCGATGACTATGCATTGTACTTGATGACTACGTGAATAATACAACATTGTGTGCACCTTTGTCCATCTTACATCCCCAAGTTTCTCTAATTTACATGTTATTCTAAGTGGCCAACGTTCTGGTAAACCGATTTGGAATTGATGGATAAACGTACGAGGGTGTAAGCCATTTACGTTTTCTTTGTCATTTTGGAATTTTCAGTCTGTCAAAAAATGATCATTGTCAAATTCGCTCTTGCACCATATGGCATTTGTGTTTTCGCAACATTTTACGTTCCCATTTTCGTCATATTTTCCTTTATTCGTACTACCACATTTGGATCCTGAGACGACATACGAAGATAATTATTATCCGTAAAGTAGTTATAAAATCTTATTGTAATCAAATAGGGAACTTACAAGAATAGTATTTTTCGACATAGTCTCCTTGCGCTTCATCGCACTTAGTCCATCCTTGTACAAGCTTCCTGATGCCCTCATAAAAGAAGGTTCTCGGTTGAGCAGCGAGCCAGGAATTCACTGCTTCTTTCACTGCTTCGGCCGAGGCAAATCGACGGCCCCTTAATGACTGTTTGAGTGGACCAAACAAGTGATAGTCAGAAGGGGCAAGATCGAGACTATATGGAGGATGATCCAGTACTTCAAATTTGAGTTCTTGGAGCGTTTCAGCAGAGTGGGCAGCAGTATGCGGACGGGCATTGTAGTTCAACAGCACGTTTTGACAGCTATCGTCAATGTTTGCTTCGAATTGCCGGCTTTAACCTGGCAGTAAACTTCTCACTGTACCGTACACTGTTTATTATTGTGCCCTTTTCCTCATAATGTTCCAGTACTGGACCTTGTGCGTCCCAAAAAACCGTAAGCATCAGTTTGCCTGGGTCTTGAACTTTTTCTTGCACGGCGAATTTGGATGTTTCCATTCCATACTCTGCTGTTTACTCTCCGGCTCCTAATGATGGAGCCATGTTTCATCACTGGTAATGATCGTGTTTAAGAAGTTGTCCTCTTCGGTACCATAGCGATCCAAATGTTATTTGCAGATGTCGAAGCGCATTTGTTTATGCAACCGTGTGGGTTGTTTTGGGACCCATCTAGCACAAACTTTATGAAACCCAAGTCTGTTGTGGATGATTTCGTAGGCATAACCGTGAGTTATTTGAAGACGATGTGCCACTTCGTCAATAGTTAATCGTCTGTCTAAGAGAACCATTTCACGTGAACGCTGAATGGTTTCTTCATTTGTGGCGGTAAACGGTCGTCCGGCTCCTTCATCGTGCGTAACACTTGTGTGACCATTTCGGAAGTTTTAATCCATTCGTAGACACTCCGTTGTGCCAAAACACTGTTCCCGTACTCTACCAAAAGTCTTCCATGAATTTTGCCCCTGATACGCCTTCCGATCACAAAAAAAAAAAGGATCACTGAAGGTTGCTCTTCTTTGGTGCAAATAGACAGGGGAGCATGCATCATTAATTCCGATGACAAAACTAACCTAGCAGCTTGAAAATTTCAAAGATATAACAACAAATAAACGAAACATGCGTCATCAACGTAAAACGACAGTACTACGAAAATGAAACAAAAATATAAATTGCGGATAATAATTGACTTACCCGCGTATTGGAGTCCCATCTAGCACTTCATCTATGCAATGGTCTGCAATTATCTACACAGTACCGTTCCTCGTGTATCGGACTAAAAGATACCTACAAATTTCCCGTTACTGAATCAGTGTTTTGTCTTTGTACTTGCTTCTGTGCGGCTGGTCCCGGCGGAGGTTCGAGTTCTGCCTCGGGCATGGGTGTGTGTGTTTGTCGTTAGGATAATTTAGGTTAAGCAGTGTGTAAGCTTAGGGACTGATGACTTCAGAAATTAAGTCCCATCAGATTTCACACACATTTTTGTACTTGCTTCATATTGACCTGTGGTATCTGGCCTGTTGTACTGTAACTCGTAAATTGAGAATTTGTTACGTGTGGCGCAATAAACTGCTCTGTTGTCGCGTCATTCACGTACGTTCGATGGGTCGGCTGCCGCTCCGTTGGTACGCGCGCAGCTACCGCTTCTTGCACCACTGTCGGCTGTGAACGCACATTATCTGTTTCGCTCACCTGTCTGAAGGGTACTTTTGCCATTTGTTTCTTTTTCGGATCGGAAAATACTGACGCAACATCTTGTGGACATACAAATGGAATCTCATGACTTTTTTGCGTTTCCGCAACTGACACGGAAGATTGCATAACGGTTACATCTGGACTTTTTTCCACCACTATCTCAGACGATACTAACGATTGCGTCGCCTCACTACTGCTTTCTGTATGGTTCTCATTACACTGCTTCAGTTCTGTACAAAACTGTTCATACTGCTGCTTATTTTTCGAGGTGATATTTACAGTGTGTGTATCGAGTCTTCTCAACGCAGCTCTCGTGACACGTTTCCTGACATCAAGTTCTTCCACGATTTGTTGCTTCTTACCAGTCGCCTTACGTGCTAAATTATCGTCTCTTCGGTTGACATTAGACACGGCATACTGCACCTGGTCAGTGTCAGTATGCATCTTTTACTGATCGGCCATAAGCCATTGAATTGGTTCGCGCGAGTCTCTCGCCTCTTTCCGGTTCCAATGGTTCAATTGGCTCTGAGCACTATAGGACTGAGGTCATCAGTCCCCTAGAACTTAGAACTACTTAAACCTAACTAACCTAAGGATTCGAACCTGCGACCGTAGTGGTCGCGCGGTTCCAGACTGAAGCGCCAAGAACCGCTCGGCCCCATCGGTAGGCCCTCTTTCCGGATTTCAATAAACTGTTCATTAACTTCCGTTCGCATCTTTTGCTGATCTTCGCGAACTTTTGCGAACCCAGCATTGGTTTCAATTGTGAGACCATTTAAAGCAGCGTTTGTGGCCGCTAACACCGCATTTGTTCATGTTTTTAAGTCTGCTAATCTTGCGCTGATCGTCTGACTTGTTTGCTTGACAACAGTAGTGAGTTGCTTCAACATTGCGAACACACTATCAGACTCTTCGCCATCGTCACCTGTCACTATTTGGTGTAAATTTTGCCGTTCGCGTCTTTCACGTGTCGTTCCACCGACTTCTGTGCATAGTGCTGACGCACATAGGCACATTCTTTTCGTAGGAAAGTCCGGTTTCATTCAGAATTACAACATTTGGTTCAACGTGCCGAAGTTGTACGTCCTCTGATTGTGTTTCTGAACCACTAGATCCGTCATCTGCCCGGTTTTATAAGGTCTCAACCTGAGATACCATTTGCGAAACTGCCACCATTCCCTCTGCATTGTCACTTCGTTCGGTTTCGAGACCCGCACTCGATACATTTTGTTGTATGTCATTTTCTATCCTATCAAGACATTCAGGTTGCCCTAATGTGGTGATCTACGTCCGTCTGCCATCTCAGACCGTGTAACTGACCTCTGTCGTTCACGGTTTGCGCGTGCCTGAGGTCTAGTCAGCATGAAGTTATACGATCTGACACGTCTCCAAAATACCATAGAAAGTCTCTAGTGACATTAGCACATCATTACTGTGGTGTCACCGCCAGACACCACACTTGCTAGGTGGTAGCCTTTAAATCGGCCGCGGTCCGTTAGTATACGTCGGACCCGCGTGTCGCCACTGTCAGTGATTGCAGACCGAGCGCCACCACACGGCAGGTCTAGAGAGACGTCCTAGCACTCTCCCCAGTTGTACAGCCGACTTTGCTAGCGATGCAACACTGACAAATTACGCTCTCATTTGCCGAGACGATAGTTAGCATTGCCTTCAGCTACGTCATTTGCTACGACCTATCAAGACGCCGTATTCAATTGATATTTATCTTGTTAAGCATGTACAGTCAAGAGAGATGTTCACCAATTGTGGATTAAAGTTAAGTATTCTACCAGTTACCTCCTGTTTTGCTAGTCTTATTTCTCTGACCTGTTCGAGACCTCACGCCAGCCTTCGTGAGCTTAAACGCGTGCCTTTCGGCTTCCTCCAAACCCCGTGAATTGGCTCCTGCCAATTCACAACAATTACCAACAACGTTCACAGTTTGTGGGTACTCAAACCAACTCAACAACGCTGTGAATAACTTCGCGCGCGCCAGAAAGCTCATGCACAAACTACTTTTACTCAAAAATACAAAAACTTTTCTTTATTCGTTAATACAACCTTTTCTACTCTGTGGATCACACATTTACGGTAATCTGACCACTATGGAGACAAATACATTGATTAACCTTGTCACGTTTTTTTCCAAAAAATATATCTTTTTAAATTCTTAATAGCAATTTTTAATTACTCCTTCTAATTTGACTAATTTCCATCCTGTCAGGTTCGCCATTTTCTGACACTCCACTCCTTTTCACATTCATTAGACATCAGCAAAAACACCCTGTGAGTGCGTTAGCGTCACTAGAATAAAATACTGGGGATAGGAGTGGACCCTTATTCTACGACAGAGCACATCGCCGTTTAGCTGTAAAAAAATTGGTTCAATTTCTGTATTGCTGTCAATGAAGCACACTGTTTTACATACATTGTGAAATGACAATTTCAGGACAATTGTCAAGATAACATATTACGTCCTGATTAGCAGAAATAACACTGAACACAACAATATCAAATTTAAATAGAAGGTCCTCTACAAGGTTTTTCTTACATCTAAACAGAGAAGAACAGTCTGAGTTGGCCAGTCTTACGTCAGTCAAATCATCCGATTTCTGGTTCTAAGTTCAGTACATTTAGGATGACAATCAAGTCTACTGAGGATGCTTAGTTTTTGTGACAAGATATGCAATAGATTATTCGAGGTTGATCATGTTCACAGTGGATGCGAGCTGGCGGTCAAATAATTTTACGCCTCTGCCAGCGGCATTTACCTTTAGCAGCGACGTGTTGTCGGCTGCATGGCTGTTCTCGCCCTCAGAAAATCATATAGAAAGCTAATTAAAATCTTTACTGATTTTATCAGCTGAAACTGCCCTATCTTTCTCTGTGGGCGAGAAAACATGCACTCATCCCCAGTCTGGAAAATATGGCGATAAACACGTGCATAGATGGGGCAGCGTGTATACTTCAGCGCCCTCTCAGTTCTCGTAAGGACAATTAAACACGTGGCTGTTTCGTTTCTCCGCTGTAGGAGCTCAATGATTCTTCGGCTAATTTCTAGTGGAATGCCATACAGAGTGAACGCAGTGTTCACACAAAATTCCTCCTTTGGGGTTGTGCAGAGCGTGATGCTGCCTGTTCTACACTTGACACTGGTTCAGGGGAGGGTACTCGAAGTTTTCGGTATTGTGTCTTTTGTAGCAAACTGTCCCCCCACCTACATCCTATTGTGCTTTGAATCATGGCCTTTTTAGAGCGGTGGAAGCGTTCCTTTCATAATATTATACGAGTATATTTGGAGTTGTTGCCAATTTCTCAAACATTGAAGCCTTTCATCTTATGGAAACTAACCCCGACAATCTCAAAGGGCGTACCTTCAGACTGCGCTGTAATATTATGCCTGGGGTGAACTAAACTTGCAATAGAGTTTAAATTGGTAAAATGTAGCAAATGTCTTTTAGTTGAAACCTTCCTATTTTCGCGATATTGAGGCTTGATTCCGGGAGGGGAAGGAAGGCAGGTGCAAATTTAACGAGGAACGAAAAATTAAGAAGCTCCTCTGGACAGAGCGACGCAATAAGCATAATAACTTAAGTGACCGACGACCTGCACACAAATCTCTACCTTTTACGCAAGTGCGTAAACATGCTAGACGGCAATAGTGTACGGAACGACATGTCTGGGGACAGGAATGGCATCAGACAGTGATGCGCGACGAATCCAAATTCTATTTGTTTGAGAATGGTGGCCGCATTTTGGTTCGTCGCAACCAAGGACAGCAGCATCAAACTGACTACGTTAGCACAAGACATAGAGCACCAGCTCAAGACCTTATGGTGTGGGCTTCTATTGGATACAACCACAAATCACAGTTGGTGCGTGTCCAGGGCACTTGACAAGTGTGGCCTACGTCACTGACATCCTGCGACACACAGCCACACCCTTTCTGCAGAACACTCCAGACGCCACTCTTCACCAAGACGGTGCACGACCACATGCTGCTGTTCGAAGACGTGCGTTGTTGGTGTAAAAGTATGTCAGCTTTTTGCCCCTGCTTGCCAGATCTCGAGGCTTGTCGCCAATCGAATATGTGTGGGATACGGTGGGACGTCAGGTGCAGTACTGTGACTTAATGTTAAGAACCACAGGTAACCTTGGAACCAGGTGAATGCAGCATGGATGACTATACCACAGGACGCCGTTAGCGCCTTATAAGCGTCTATGTCACCACGCATGGAACAAGTTATCAGGGCCCATGGCGGACCCTGTGCCTACTAGGCAACAGAACATATGCTGAACCGAGATGACTGAAGTGCTAATCATTTCTGCCGAACATCTTAGTGTACATGTTCTGTGAATATGAACGTCCTACGTTTCGTCATTGGACGTGTTTTCTTTCCTTTCTGAACGTAAGTGGAGATTGAAGATGGAATGGATATAACAGTAGTCGTAAAGCAGGAAGTCAAACGCAAAGTGGAATAATTTAAACGTGTCTGCTTGTGAGTATTACGAGGGGGAAAATTACCCTGCAGCTCCAAGGTTAAGTGTGGCTTACTGAAAAGTAATTTTCAGGAAGGGAGGCAATTTCAGACAAAATTAGAAATGGGGTTGAGTTCAGTGTCGAGAATGCGGTGCAACTGCATGGATATGGAACGTAGTTAAATGTAGGAGGCAGTATGCACATAATAACGCATTTGCAGACAAGTCAACTTATTAAAAACGTCTGTCACACTGCTGCTATAACTAGGAATAATACAATAAATATATCACAGTTCTATAGTTTATTAACACTGATGCTAACAACTCTGCCACCAAGCGCTAAGTGGTAGGCCAACTCTTCACGAAAATAATAGAAACTGATTGTGTTATACTAATGTCCAAGAAGTAAAAGCAGAGCACGGAATTCCAGCGAAAATGACAAGTCCGTTGACATACTAAGCCTAGTGAAGAACGCTGAAGCCGAAGTTCCGGTACGGCAGCCAAATACTAAGTTCAGAGCGCAGGCAAGTCAACATCGAGCAGCAGGTCCACCACTCCAAGAGATGAAGCTCTCCACTGCAGCGTAGCACGATGGGAACTGGCTTGTAGACGTCGGCGGCGGCGTTCGGGTGGCGAATTGCTGTGGTTTGAAAGCGATGGTAACAGCGGGAAGCGCATGGGTAAGTTTGGCCAACGATGAGTTTCTAGGCCGCGCGAAATGGAGCGTGCCGTTGCTCCCTGCTGAGATTTAATGGTGGTGGATACCACAAGTCCGTACAATGTTAGCCAATGTTTGTGGATTTCGTAAAATGTAATGCATTTTCCGTGAAGAGTGCTAGAGGAAGTTTACAGTTTGTGGACCCTCATTAGACATGCATAGCTCTTTACACAATATCTTGAAAATAAAGACCAATAAAAATTAAAGGAATTTTAATTATAAACCCTCCCACCTCTTGGTACTGCCCGTTATGAAAATTACGTCGGTATTGTAAGGGTTCAGCCGCGACCGCGAGTCGCGCGGTGGGTGCTTCGGGTCACGCGCGGCGTGAGGTGAGCAAAGATGCGGCGACCCAAACGGGCAGTTCCGTGAGGGCGGGCGTCGTTGGAAAATATTGCGATTTAATTGAGACTTATCTCAACGACGTGATAATGTTGTTTTGATATTTACCTACGTTTTCTAAGTAACATACTTGTATTTAAATTTCATATTTTGTCATTTTTAGATGTATTTTGATTTTAATGTATTTACTTAGCAGTCTCCCAGCGCGATGACCGTTCGACCAAAATAGTACTCCTTATATTAAACTAAAAAGGGCAATAAATATTATTTATCACTTTTTAGAGGCTTTTTGTGTCTTTTTTAAATTTTAAATTTAAGTTTTAGGTCATGCTTTTTAAAATTTGCATTTTTCTAGTAGACACGGTATCTACATCTCTACATCTACATCCATACTCCGCAAGCCACCTGACGGTGTGTGGCGGAGGGTACCTTCAGTACCTCTATCGGTTCTCCCTTCTATTCCAGTCTCGTATTGTTCGTGGAAAGAAGGATTGTCGGTATGCCTCTGTGTGGGCTCTAATCTCTCTGATTTTATCCTCATGGTCTCTTCGCGAGATATACGTAGGAGGGAGCAATATACTGCTTGACTCTTCGGTGAAGGTATGTTCTCGAAACTTTGACAAAATCCCGTACCGAGCTACTGAGCGTCTCTCCTGCAGAGTCTTCCACTGGAGTTTATCTATCATCTCCGTAACGCTTTCGCGATTACTAAATGATCCTGTAACGAAGCGCGCTGCTCTCCGTTGGATCTTCTCTATCTCTTCTATCAACCCTATCTGGTACGGATCCCACACTGCTGAGCAGTATTCAAGCAGTGGGCGAACAAGCGTACTGTACGCTACTTCCTTTGTTTTCGGATTGCATTTCCTTAGGATTCTTCCAATGAATCTCAGTCTGGCATCTGCTTTACCGACGATCAACTTTATGTGATCATTCCATTTTAAATCACTCCTAATGCGTACTCCCAGATAATTTATGGTATTAACTGCTTCCAGTTGCTGACCTGCTATTTTGTAGCTAAATGATAAAGGATCTATCTTTCTGTGTATTCGCAGCACATTACACTTGTCTACATTGAGATTCAATTGCCATTCCCTGCACCATGCGTCAATTCGCTGCAGATCCTCCTGCATTTCAGTACAATTTTCCATTGTTACAACCTCTCGATACACCACAGCATCGTCTGCAAAAAGCCTCAGTGAACTTCCGATGTCATCCACCAGGTCATTTATGTATATTGTGAATAGCAACGGTCCTATGACACTCCCCTGCGGCACACCTGAAATCACTCTTACTTCGGAAGACTTCTCTCCATTGAGAATAACATGCTGCGTCCTGTTATCTAGGAACTCCTCAATCCAATCACACAATTTGTCTGATAGTCCATATGCTCTTACTTTGTTCATTTTACGACAGTGGGGAACTGTATCGAACGCCTTGCGGAAGTCAAGAAACACGGCATCTACCTGCGAACCCGTGTCTATGGCCCTCTGAGTCTCGTGGACGAATAGCGCGAGCTGGGTTTCACATGACCGTCTTTTTCGAAACCCATGCTGATTCCTACAGAGTAGATTTCTAGTCTCCAGAAAAGTCACTATACTCGAACATAATACGTGTTCCAAAATTCTACAACTGATCGACGTTAGAGATATAGATCTATAGTTCTGCACATCTGTTCGACGTCCCTTCTTGAAAACGGGGATGACCTGAGCCCTTTTCCAATCCTTTGGAACTCTACGCTCTTCTAGAGACCTACGGTACACCGCTGCAAGAAGGGGGGCAAGTTCCTTCGCGTACTCTGTGTAAAATTGAACTGGTATCCCATCAGGTCCAGAGGCCTTTCCTCTTTTGAGCGATTTTAATTGTTTCTCTATCCCTCTGTCGTCTATTTCGATATCTACCATTTTGTCATCTGTGCGACAATCTAGAGAAGGAACTACAGTGCAATCTTCCTCTGTGAAACAACTTTGGAAAAAGACATTTAGTATTTCGGCCTTTAGTCTGTCATCCTCTGTTTCAGTACCATTTTGGTCACAGAGTGTCTGGACATTTTGTTTTGATCCACCTACCGCTTTGACATAAGACCAAAATTTCTTAGGATTTTCTGCCAAGTCAGTACATAGAACTTTACTTTCAAATTCATTGAACGCCTCTCGCATAGCCCTCCTCACACTACATTTCGCTTCGCGTAATTTTTGTTTGTCTGCAAGGCTTTGGCTATGTTTATGTTTGCTGTGATGTTCTCTTTGCTTCCGTAGCAGTTTTCTAACTCGGTTGTTGTACCACGGTGGCTCTTTTCCATCTCTTACGATCTTGCTTGTCACATACTCATCTAACGCATATTGTACGACGGTTTTGAACTTTGTCCACTGATCCTCAACACTATCTGTACTTGAGACAAAACTTTTGTGTTGAGCCAACAGGTACTCTGAAATCTGCTTTTTGTCACTTTTTCTAAACAGAAAAATCTTCCTACCCTTTTTAATATTCCTATTTACGGCTGAAATCATCGTTGCCGTAACCGCTTTATGATCGCTGATTCCCTGTTCTGCGTTAACTTTTTCAAATAGTTTGGGTCTGTTTGTCACCAGAAGGTCTAATATGTTATCGCCACGAGTCGGTTCTCTGTTTAACTGCTCAAGGTAGTTTTCAGATAAAGCATTTAAAAAAATTTCACTGGATTCTTTGTCCCTGCCACCCGTTATGAACGTTTGAGTCTCCCAGTCTATATCCGGCAAATTAAAATCTCCACCCAGAACTATAACATGGTGGGGAAATCTACTCGAAATATTTTCCAAATTATCCTTCAGGTGCTCAGCCACAACAGCTGCTGAGCCAGGGGGCCTATAGAGACATCCAATTACCATGTCTGAGCCTGCTTTAACCGTGACCTTCACCCAAATCATTTCACATTTCGGATCTCCGTCAACTTCCTTCGATACTATTGCACTTCTTACCGCTATAAACACGCCTCCCCCTTCAATGTTCAGCCTGTCTCTGCGGTATACATTCCAATCTGAGTTTAGGATTTCATTACTGTTTACGTCTGGTTTCAGCCAACTTTCTGTCCCTAGTACTATATGGGCGTTGTGACCGTTTATTATTGAGAGCAGTTCTGGGACCTTTCTATAGACGCTCCTGCAATTTACTATTAGCACATTAATATTGTTATTCCCTGTTGCATTTTGCCTACTCCTACCTTGCCGCGTCTCAGGAGGCGTCTTGTCGGGCCTAGGGAGGGGATTCTCTAACCTAAAAAACCCCCATGTGCACTCCACACGTACTCCGCTACCCTTGTAGCCGCTTCCGGCGTGTAGTGCACGCCTGACCTATTCAGGGGGACCCTACATTTCTCCACCCGATAGCGGAGGTCGAGAAATTTGCACCCCAGATCTCCGCAGAATCGTCTGAGCCTCTGGTTTAAGCCTTCCACTCGGCTCCAAACCAGAGGACCGCGATCGGTTCTGGGAACGATACTACAAATCGTTAGCTCTGATTCCACCCCGCGAGCGAGGCTTTCCGCCTTCACCAATTCCGCCAACCGCCTGTACGAACTGAGGATGACCTCTGAACCCAGACGGCAGGAGTCATTGGTGCCGACATGAGCAACAATTTGCAGTCGGGTGCACCCGGTGCTCTCTATCGCCGCCTGTAGGGCCTCCTCCACATCTCGGATGAGACCCCCCGGCAAGCAGACAGAGTGAACACACCGACACAAATTCTTTACGGGGCGAAACACGAAACTGCGACGTGAGATCTTTTTCACTTGTGCGATTTATGTTCTTCTTTTGCAATTAACTCATATATCCATTGAATATGTTTCGGTATATACTTAGCTAACTTAGGTAACATAAGCAATAAGCAATGGCGATAATTCTAAATCAAGTCGGAAAAAAGTGGGTTGCCATTGCGCTCTCTTGCAATAGACTGCCTACACTTTTAGGGCAAAATAATTTGATTAGTACTGAATTATAGACCTCAGAAAGAACCATAGAAATATCTGCAAGAGTACATCTCTATCTCTTACTTGTGAGTCACGATCATTCTTTTTCTGGGTTGAGTTGTTTGGGGGAGGAGACCAGACAGCGAGGTCATCGGTCTCATCGGATTAGGGAAGGACGGGAAAGGAAGCTGGTAGTGCCATTTCAAAGGAACCATCCCGGCATTAACTTGAAGCGATTTAAGGAAATCACGGAGAACCTAAATCAGGATGGCCGGACGTGGGATTGAACCGTCGTCCTCCCGAATGCGAGTCCAGTGTGCTGACCACTGAGCCACCTCGCTCGGTTCCTTGTTTTTCTGTTTTGCAGGGGCCCAAACGGGCGACATCAGAGGACAAAAATCAACTTTTTTAGTCAACCGTAAAAGATAAAGACATATTCTCCCGAACTTTCATTTAGATCTTTTTGAGCTCTACAAAATGATACTATGTAACTCGATGTACCTCGTGTGTATTACGTATGGTATATCAAGAAAGCGCCCTGGCGGAAAACATTTTTACTTAATTTAGCTGATGAAGTTTAAACGGCTGAAGAGACTTTCACCCAACATAGTTAAGAAAAAAACTGTATTCGGATTGCTCCTTCAGTTTGGGAGCTAGGATGGCGCAGACAGAAATACAGGTACAGACATTAATTCCTGTTTGGGTCGAAGGTTAAAAAAAAAAAAAAAAAAAAAAAAAAAAGCTAACGGATCCAACAACTTGGTGAACTACCAAGGCAAAGAAATACTGCTGAATAAAATAAGACTAAATAAACGTAAATACAGCAGTTTTCATTACATAGTTTCTGGGACCACTTGCTGATGTTGTGGTCTTCGGTCCAGAGACTGGTTTGATGCAGCTCACCGTGCTACTCTATCCTGCACAAACGTCTTCATCTCCGAGTAACTGCAACCTCCAGCCTTTTGAATCCGTTTAGTTTATTCAAGCCTTGGCCTCCCTCTACGATTTTTACCCTCCGTGCTCCCGCCAATACTAAACTGAAGATCCCTTGATGCCTCAGAACGTGTCCTACCAGCCTATCCCTTCTTCTAGTCAGGCTGTGCCACAAATTCCTCTTCTCCCAATTCTATTCAGTACCTCCTCATTAGTTACCTTATCTACGCATGCACGTCGCAGAGGCATTGCTGTGGCTGCCGGTCAACACGAGCCCTAGTATTACTAGGCCCGTGTTGCAGAATAATTCACTTCCGGTCGCGGGAGTCGGGACTGACAAGGCGCGCTGGCGCTGTGCTAGCGCGTGGCGACCGGAAGTTGTGGTGAGATAAGCGCTACTGGGGTCCAGCTGCGCCGCAGCACGCAGCTGCAGCTGTCACTTATTAAACTGATAGTTCGATAATTTTCACACCTTTCAGCACCTGTTTTCTTTGGTATTGGAATCATTATACACTACTGGCCATTAAAATTGCTACACCACGAAGATGACGTGCTACAGACGGGAAATTTAACCAACAGGAAGAAGATGCTGTGATATGCAAATGATTAGCTTTTCAGAGCATTCACACAAGGTTGGCGCCGGTGGCGATACCTACAACGTACTGACATGCGGAAAGTTTCCAACCGATTTCTCATACACAAACAGAAGTTGACCGGTGTTGCCTGGTGAAACGTTGTTGTGATGCCTCGTGTAAGGAGCAGAAATGCGTACCATCGCGTTTCCAACTTTGATAAAGGTCGGATTGTAGCCTATCGCGATTGCGGTTTATCGTATTGCGACATTGCTGCTCGCTTTGGTCGAGATCCAATAACTGTTATCAGAATATGGAATCGGTGGGGTCAGGAGTGTAATACGGAACGCCGTGCTGGATCCCAACAGCCTCGTATCACTAGCAGTCGAGATAACAGGCATCTTATCTGCATGGCTGTCACGGATCGTGCAGCCATGTCTCGATCCCTGCTTCAACAGTTGGGGACGTTTGCCAGACAACAACCATCTGCACGAATAGTTCGACGACGTTTGCAGTAGCATGGACTATCAGCTCGGAGACCATGGCTGCGGTTACCCTTGACGCTGCATCACAGACAGGGGCTCCTGCGATGGTGTACTCAGCGACGAACCTGAGTGCACGAATGGCAAAACGTCAGTTTTTCGGATGAATCCAGGATCTGTTTACAGCATCATGATGGTCGCATCCGTGTTTGGCGACATCGCGGTGAACGCACATTGCAAGGGTGTATTCGTCATCGTCATACTGGCGTATCACCCGGCGTGATGGTATAGGTTACCATTGGTTACACGTCTCGGTTACCTCTTGTTCGCATTGGCGGCACTTTGAACAGTGGACGTTACATTTCAGATGTGTAACGACCCGTGGCTCTACCCTTCATTCGATCCCTGCGGAACCCTACATCTCAGCAGGATAATGCACGACCGCAATTTGCAGGTCCTGTACGGGCCTTTCTGGATACAGAAAATGTACGACTGCTGCCCTGGCCAGCACATTCTCCACATCTCTCACCAATTGAAAACGTCTGGTCAATGGTGGCCGAGCAACTGGTTCGTCACAATACGCCAGTCACTAGTCTTGATGAACTGTGGTATCGTGTTGAAGCTGCATGGGCAGCTGTACTTTTACACGCCATCTAAGCTCTGTTTGACTCAATGCCCAGGCGTATCAAGGCCGTTATTACGGTCAGAGGTGGTTGTTCTGGGTACTGATTTCTCAGGATCAATGCACCCAAATTGCGTGAAAATGTAATCACATGTCAGTTCTGGTGTAATATAATTGTCCAATGAATACCCGTTTATCATCTGCATTTCTTCTTGGTGTAGCAATTTTAATGACCAATAGTGTATTCTTCTTTAAGCCTGAGGGTATCACGCCTGTCTCATACATCTTACTCACTAGATGCTTAAGTTTTGTCAGGGCTGGCTTTCCCATGGGTATCAGCAATTCTAATGGAATGTTGTCTACTGCCGGGTCTTTGTTTGGACTTAGGTCTTTCTGTTCTCTGTCAAACACCTCACTTAGTATCATATCTCCCATTTCATCTTCATCTACGTCCTCTTCCATTTCCATAATACTGCCCTTTGGTACATCGCCCTTGTATAGACCCTCCATATTGTCCTTCCGCTTTTCTGCCTTCTCTTCTTTGCTTAGAGTTGGTTTTCCATATGATCTCTTGATATTCATGCAAGTGGTTCTCTTTTCTGCAAAGGTGTCTTTAATTTTCTGTAGGCCGTACCTATCTTATGCCTAGTGATATATGCCCGTACATCCTAACCTTTGTCCTCTAGCCAAACCCGCTTAGCCATTTTGCACTTCCTGTGGACCTCATTTTTGAGACATTTGTATTCCTTTTTGCCTGCTTTATTTAATGCATTTTTATATTTTCTCCTTTCATCAATTAAATTCAATATCTCCTCTGTCACCCAAGGATTTCTACTATCCCTCTTCTTTTTACCTAGTTGATACTTTGCTGCCTTCACTATTTCACTTCTCTAAGCTACCCATTCTTCTTCTACTTCCCCCATTCTTCATCACTAACACCAAACTCAATTTCAGAATCTCTACATTCTTCTAAAACGTGTAATATTTCTTTCTCAGTAACAAGACAGCGACGGTATATTTTCAGTCACAGTTGTATCTAACACTGGACAAATCGGTACTGGATGACAAGGAACAAGAAACGGTCAGAAACCAAAGAGAAGAGATTCATTGTTGAGATCATTGTTGTTACCCACACAGAGAAATCCAATGCTCTGAAGGTCTACACTCCCGAAATGTTACAATTTATGGGAAAAGACATATGTTGTCAAGTCATAGCTACCACTAAGGAGGGAGACCTTATGACAGTCGCAATTACACTTAAATTAACGGATTAAGTTTAGCAGAAAAATTTTATATATTTATGAAATCTGGCAGAGAAAATAATAAAAAACAATAAATATTTTATCAGAATTTTAAAATTTGAAATACCAATTTAAATTACAATATTTACCAAAGTTGGGCACGAAGTACGACCCTCCCCTTGGTAATGAAAGGGGTAATGAAGCCTGGGTTACTACGCTATCATCAAATCACTGCAGGAAATAGGCCTCGTAAGATAGATTAATGCATAAAACTAAGCTCGTACGTAATTATGTACAAATATTATATAAAAGACACTCATGTTCAGAAAAAACGGAACACCTTCAACAACTAGGGACAGGATGTTCATATTCACCGGACATGTACATTAGTATATTGTGCAGAACTGATTGGCATTTGACCCACGTCGGCCCGCGAGTTCAGGGACAACATCGATATCGCGGCGCAACACCACCTACTAGTAAAATGTGTCTACGGCTCTCGTTGTCGCTCTAAACTGAAGGTAATGGATCACTGTGACTTGACTAAACGTGTAGAATGCCTCTCAGACGTATGCACAAACCGACTGTCAAATCGGTGAGTTTGAAAGGGAGCGCATTATTGGTGTGAGAGAATGGGATGCATCCATCCGGGAAATTTCTGCATGTGTGGAACGAAGTGCAGTGGGTGTGTGTAGAATGGTCCGCGGAAGGCTGTAGGACACGACGAGATTAGTGAGGTCGCAACACCCACAACACCCCCCTCCACCGACCCCCCTTCCGATAAGATCGACACCTCATCCGAAAGGCAAGGCACTGGAGGACAGATCTGCATCCTCCTCGGCTCTGGTGCAACAGCGGAGCAGTGTAACACATCGTACAATATCAGGGGTGATAAGCCGTCACCCTTTATTACGGCAAGGATTACGTGCGCGTTGTCCACTTCTCTACCCACTTTTGAAGCACGTGCAGAAACATAATAGATGGCAATGGTGTATTGAAAGACGGGACGGAATGTCCTCAGTATTTACGGACAAATCCAGGTTTTGTTTGTTTGAAAATGATGGCCGCATTTTAGTTCGCCGCAGACAGGGGGAGAGGCATCACATGACTGCATTCGCACAAGGCATACAGCGCCAGCTCAAGGCGTCAAGCTGTAGGCTTCTATTGGGTACAACCACAGATCACAGTTGTTGCGTCTCCAGGGCACTTGACCAGTGTGGCCTATGTCAATGACCTGCTGCGACCCACTGCAATACCCTTTCTGCACAACACTCCAGTCGCTATTTTTCAGCAAGACAATGCACCACCACACGTTGCTGCACAACCACGTGCCTTGTTGGTGTAACGGGATGTGAGCCTTTTGCCCTGGTCCTCCAGACCCCCAGACTTGTCGCCAATCAAAAATGTATGGGATATGGTGAAACGACTGGTACAGATCTGTGACCCAATGCCAAACACGACAGGTGACCTTTGGAACCAGGTGAATGCAGCATGTATGGTTATCCCACAGGACACCATTCACGCCTTATACGCGTCGATGTCCTCACGCATGGAACAGTTAACAGGCCCATTGGCGGACCCTGTGCCTGCTAAGCAACAGGACAGATGATGAACCGAGGGGACTGAAGTGCTAATCATTTCTGCAGAACATGCTAATTTACATGTCCTCTGAATATATCCTGTCTCTAGCCGTTCAATGTGTTCTGTTTTTCTCTGAACCTGAGTGAAAATAAGTAATTCCATTCTTTATCAATGTTAGGCTTATTAAAGACGGGCTGGTTTTCATATTTTATATAATAAGTAATTATAAATTCACTTGAGATGTGGAAGCGGTGAGTACAGGACTGAAGAGATAACGTCAAACAGAAGAGGCGTATACCGACCAGTGAAGAGTATGCTGTTCTAAAAAGGATAGCTGCTGTTAACTTTTTTTTTTTCGTTTACTTAGCGGTGCCCTGACGCGACGGCGGTGGATCAAAATATTACCGACTTTATTAAAGGAGTAATATACATCTTTCTGATTACTTTTGAATACGTTATGGGAGTGACAGTGATCAATGTGTTACAAATATTTACTATAAAAATAGTCTTTATCACGATAAATTTATTAAGGTGATCGGTTTCGACCACTATTGTGGTCATCTTCAGACCATTGAGTAGGTTCCTACTCAATGGTCTGAAGATGACCACAGTAGTGGTCGAAACCGGTCACCTTAATAAATAAATCTTGATCAAGACTGTTTTTATAATAAATAGTAGGTTCCTACTCAATGGTCTGAAGATGAGCACAGTAGTGGTCGAAACCGGTCACCTTAAGAAATAAATCGTGATCAAGACTGTTTTTATAGTAAATATACATCTTTTTGCTTTTTAGAGGTTTTTTGTGTCTTTTTCAATTTTTACTTTAGGTTTCATGTTTATTGATTAACCGTGCAGCGCTACATCGAAGGCATTCAGTTTGTGGAGAAGCACAGCATCAATCTGGATGGCGTGACGTATGTCCCCCTGCACGGCATGGGCGAACTCAGCGAGCAAAGATTCTCAATAATTATGCGTAATCCGGTCGTTGGTCTTCAAAACCGACGCAAATTGTGAGGGAAAAACGTATTCAGTAATTCCACTTGTGTAACAGACTGACGTCAGCGATATACTCGTGGGTCGTGTAATTACATGCCTCTCTTCGAGGACCTTTGTGGAAAACTGGATCGAACTGCGGCTGTTTCTAATCCCTGGGAGGGGTTCGTTGCTTCAGTGACTTACGATAAACTGCCGCTAAAAAGAGGGCAAAATATGTTACATAATCTATTTACAGTAGTACATGTATTCCATGAAGTCGTCAGGTCCAGATGCCTTTCGATAGCAGGCACAGCAAATCACTTGAATTTCTCGCTGTAGACGCCACAAAAATAATTTCAGCGTGAATTCACACTTGTTTTCAACACTCCGTGATTGACAGACATGCAAAGGCTGCAGATTTGAGTAATTTTTAGAGATAGTAAACTGTAAACTTTTAGGGATATTGAACTGATACTAAACTGTTTTAGGGACAACAAAATGTAGGGATGTTTAACTGACTGCATCACTCAGGCGGAATTCGTCATATAAGTTTCCCTTTCACCTGTTTCATTGTTGTCTTCACGTTTTAAGCTCTTCTGACACGTCTTTCGCTAACGATGTATGTTTATACCCTTTGATCCTAAAATGTAATCGGTCTACTTACAAGGGTTCGCACTGCCGCATGTGTACAAGATGATCGACTTAGAATTATAGATTCTCGAATTACGTGCTTGTTTTGTAACTTCGAGACCAATTGGTATTAGTGTCTTCGATTTATATATCTTGTATAAACAGCCAAATGTGTCTGTTATTGCCCGCATCTCGTGGTCGTGCGGTAGCGTTCTCGCTTCCCACGCCCGGGTTCCCGGGTTCGATTCCCGGCGGGGTCTGGGATTTTCTCTGCCTCGTGATGGCTGGGTGTTGTGTGCTGTCCTTAGGTTAGTTAGGTTTAAGTAGTTCTAAGTTCTAGGGGACTTATGACCACAGCAGTTGAGTCCCATAGTGCTCCGAGCCAACCATTTTCTGTTATTTATCGATGCGTATTTTTAACTATAATTCTGAATATACATTAACGCATCCTACTGTCGTACCACGGATGAATAATTTTATGTTCTGAAAGTTTCTTGCGAACTTAATAAACTGTTAATTAACTGAAGCGAACTTATAAACTTGCAAATTACTTTTTAAGCCTGCGGCAGTTAACTGTATTCTAAATGGTAGACTGCAGATAAGTTCCAACTCGAGACGCAAAGGTAGGAGAAATATGAAATTTAGACTCCGTTCTTTACAGTGGCGCGTTATCAGCGTAATTAGTCAAAGGTCTGCAGCAGACTCTGGACAACATAAGCCACAGCAACTGTTTTACGGCTAAACGTTACGTTCCACTAGTGCCCGAAGCTGGACCACGAAAAGTTCTTTCACTTATACCATAAAATAATCCTGTAATAAGAGCACCTTCGAAAATTCTAATTTTTAGTGACTCACATCACATCCAGGAGCAATTATTTCCACACCTGGTGCGGTTAGATAGAATTACAGTTATGTAACTGCACAGTGGCACAGAAGACAGTATACACTGAACGTTAATGTCAAAAATGAAAGCAAAAATAAACAAAATTTTTGTGTAAGCGATCGCTGACAGCCGTAAGGTATTTGAGGAGTTTTATAGTCTATAGAATAGTTGCACTTGTTTTTCTTGTGACTCCGCACCTCAGTCGGTGAAAACGAAACCCTTACGAGATCGCTTTGTGTCCGTCTGTCTGTCTGTCTGCCAAGACTGTTAAGACTCTTTTTCTCTGGAACGGGCAGAGGTTTTAGGTTGGAAGTCGTGTCTTGTACTAATAATTTAAGCTTCGAAGTCAATGCATTCAAAACATGCCGCTATATATGTGACATATTTTGAAACTTAAAACTCAATCGACTGGGTGAGAAGAATGTAACAACTGGTTGTTGGTTAAGTGTGTCGTTTTTGTTTTTTCCCATGTCATGTGGTTCAAATGGTTCAAATGGCTCTGAGCACTATGGGACTCAACTACTGTGGTCATTAGTCCCCTAGAACTTAGAACTACTTGAACCTAACTAACCTAAGGACAGCACACAACACCCAGCCACCACGAGGCAGAGAAAATCCCTGACCCCGCCGGGAATCGAACCCGGGAACCCGGGCGTGGGAAGCGAGAACGCTACCGCACGACCACGAGATGCGGGCCATGTCATGTGCAGGGCTATACAATTAAATAAATAAATTCTGAAGCCTAGTGCAAAGTTTAGTACATGTGATATACTTTTTATTACATACATCCATAGCGAGGAGATACTCTAGGAAGCAGAATGTCTTAGATCCTAAATGGACGCTTCTCTGCCCGCTACCTTACTTAACTGGAATATCGCGTTAATTCAATTGCCTTCGTAGGTCAACTGAAAGTACTTTCCGCTGCCCAACTATTCAATAAATACGGAATACCTCAGACCGAAATTAATACGCTGTTAAGTACCAGAAACCACGACTCTTCGTATCAAAATGCAGATCCGATATCGACAATAGTTTATGGGAAGTCTGTAGCGAGAATTCCCTCCCTGTATGTAGGTTACCCCCCCATGAACCATGGACCTTGCCGTTGGTGGGGAGGCTTGCGTGCCTCAGCGATACAGATGGCCGTACCGTAGGTGCAACCACAACGGAGGGGTATCTATTGAGAGGCCAGACAAACATGTGGTTCCTGAAGAGGGGCAGCAGCCTTTTCAGTAGTTGCAGGGGCAACAGTCTGTATGATTGACTGATCTGGCCTTGTAACATTAACCAAAACGGCCTTGCTGTGCTGGTACTGCGAACGGCTGAAAGCAAGGGGAAACTACAGCCGTAATTTTTCCCGAGGGCATGCAGCTTTACTGTATGATTAAATGATGATGGCGTCCCCCTGGGTAAAGTATTCCGGAGGTAAAATAGTCCCCCATTCGGATCTCCGGGCGGGGACTATTCAAGAGTGCGTCGTTATCAGGAGAAAGAAAACTGGCGTTCTACGGATCGGAGCATGGAATGTCAGATCCCTTAATCGGGCAGGTAGGTTAGAAAATTTAAAAAGGGAAATGGATAGGTTATAGTTAGATATAGTGGGAATTAGTGAAGTTCGGTGGCAGGAGGAACAAGCCTTTTGGTCAGGTGATTACAGGGTTATAAATACAAAATCAAATAGGGGTAATGCAGGAGTAGGTTTCATAATGAATAAAAAAATAGGAGTGCGGGTTAGCTACTACAAACAGCATAGTGAACGCATTATTGTGGCCAAGATAGACACAAAGCCCATGCCTACTACAGTAGTACAAGTTTATATGCCAACTAGCTCTGCAGATGAAGAAATTGAAGAAATGTATGACGAGATAAAAGAAATTATTCAGGTAGTGAAGGGAGACGAAAATTTAATAGTCATGGGTGACTGGAATTCGTCAGTAGGAAAAGGGAGAGAAGGAAACATAGTAGGTGAATATGGATTGGGGGGAAGAAATGAAAGAGGAAGCCGCCTTGTAGAATTTTGCACAGAACATAACTTAATCATAGCTAACACTTGGTTCAAGAATCATAAAAGAAGGTTGTATACCTGGAAGAATCCTGAAGATACTAAAAGGTATCAGATAGATTATATAATGGTAAGACAGAGATTTAGGAACCAGGTTTTAAATTGTAAGACATTTCCAGGGGCAGATGTGGATTCTGATCACAATCTATTGGTTATGAACTGCAGATTGAAACTGAAGAAACTGCAAAAAGGTGGGAATTTATGGAGATGGGACCTGGATAAACTGAAAGAACCAGAGGTTGTAGAGAGTTTCAGGGAGAGCATAAGGGAACAATTGACAGGAATGGGGGAAAGAAATACAGTAGAAGAAGAATGGGTAGCTCTGAGGGATGAAGTAATGAAGGCAGCAGAGGACCAAGTAGGTAAAAAGACGAGGGCTAGTAGAAATCCTTGGGTAACAGAAGAAATATTGAATTTAATTGATGAAAGGAGAAAATATAAAAATGCAGTAAATGAAGCAGGCAAAAGGGAATACAAACGTCTCAAAAATGAGATCGACAGGAAGTGCAAAATGGCTAAGCAGGGATGGCTAGAGGACAAATGTAAGGATGTAGAGGCTTGTCTCACTAGGGGTAAGATAGATATTGCCTACAGGAAAATTAAAGAGACCTTTGGAGAGAAGAGAACCACTTGTATGAATATCAAGAGCTCAGATGGCAACCCAGTGCTAAGCAAAGAAGGGAAGGCAGAAAGGTGGAAGGAGTATATAGAGGGTTTATACAAGGGCGATGTACTTGAGGACAATATTATGGAAATGGAAGAGGACGTAGATAAAGATGAAATGGGAGATAAGATACTGCGTGAAGAGTTCGACAGAGCACTGAAAGACCTGAGTCGAAACAAGGCCCCGGGAGTAGACAACATTCCATTAGAACTACTGATGGCCTTGGGAGAGCCAGTCATGACAAAACTATACCATCTGGTTAGCAAGATGTATGAGACAGGCGAAATACCCTCAGACTTCAAGAACAATATAATAATTCCAATCCCAAAGAAAGCAGGTGTTGACAGATGTGAAAATTACCGAACTATCAGTTTAATAAGTCACAGCTGTAAAATACTAACGCGAATTCTTTACAGACGAATGGAAAAACTGGTAGAAGCGGACCTCGGGGAAGATCAGTTTGGATTCCGTAGAAATGTTGGAACACGTGAGGCAATACTAACCTTACGACTTATCTTAGAAGAAAGATTAAGATAAGGCAAACCTACGTTTCTAGCATTTGTAGACTTAGAGAAAGCTTTTGACAATGTTAACTGGAATACTCTCTTTCAAATTCTGAAGTTGACAGGGGTAAAATACAGGGAGCGAAAGGCTATTTACAATTTGTACAGAAAGCAGATGGCGGTTATAAGAGTCGAGGGGCATGAAAGGGAAGCAGTGGTTGGGAAAGGAGTGAGACAGGGTTGTAGTCTCTCCCCGATGTTATTCAATCTGTATATTGAGCAAGCAGTAAAGGAAACAAGAAAAATTTGGAGTAGGTATTAAAATTCATAGAGAGGAAGTAAAAACTTTGAGGTTCGCCGATGACATTGTAATTCTGTCAGAGACAGCAAAGGACTTGGAAGAGCAGTTGAACGGAATGGACAGTGTCTTGAAAGGAGGATATAAGATGAACATCAACAAAAGCAAAACGAGGATAATGGAATGTAGTCAAATTAAATCGGGTGATGCTGAGGGGATTAGATTAGGAAATGAGACACTTAAAGTAGTAAAGGAGTTTTGCTATTTGGGGAGTAAAATAACTGATGATGGTCGAAGTAGAGAGGATATAAAATGTAGACTGGCAATGGCAAGGAAAGCGTTTCTGAAGAAGAGAAATTTGTTAACATCGAGTACAGTTTTGTCGGGAAGTCATTTCTGAAAGTATTTGTATGGAGTGTAGCCATATATGGAAGTGAAACATGGACGATAACCAGTTTGGACAAGAAGAGAATAGAAGCTTTTGAAATGTGGTGCTACAGAAGAATGCTGAAGATAAGGTGGGTAGATCACGTAACTAATGAGGAGGTACTGAATAGGACTGGGGAGAAGAGAAGTTTGTGGCACAACTTGACTAGAAGAAGGGATCGGTTGGTAGGACATGTTTTGAGGCATCAAGGGATCACAAATTTAGCAATGGAGGGCAGCGTGGAGGGTAAAAATCGTAGAGGGAGACCAAGAGATCAATACACTAAGCAGATTCAGAAGGATGTAGGTTGCAGTAGGTACTGGGAGATGAAGAAGCTTGCACAGGATAGAGTGGCATGGAGAGCTGCATCAAACCAGTCTCAGGACTGAAGACCACAACACAAAAACATGTAGGTTACGAGCTTGTCTGATATCGAGAAGTAATCCGTGTCGCTTCCTCGTATGGAGGGCTTTACAGTCGACAACGCGGTGTCTCAGTATCTGCGCACACTGTTATACCCACTTGACTGCGCTAGTGCTGAGTGCCGTAGTTTGTGGCGTCGCTCGTGCGGCTTACGGTGGTGAAGCAGTTGCCTGTATTAGCTACGCGAGCAGTGTGTCGTGGGCTTCGTCTCATCGCAGTCTGCTGTTCATCGCTGCAGTCCTTGGTGAGTACGGAACATGTGCTGATGTGCACAGTGTAGTCGTTCGAAAATACTGACGGTTTATGCATTGGCTACGTATTAGCTGTGGTGCCTATATATGCCTTGTATACGGCATTTTTGATCACTTAAACTAGTTCCTGAAAGAATTTTTACTTGCTTATTTGGAGAAAAGCTGAAACGTTAGTTCCGTCAATAAATTCTTAGTTGCACAAAAAAAAAAAAAAAATTCTCGGTTCAAACGTTAAATCTCGATTTCAGACCGTACCTGCTGAGGGAACTTTAGCATCGTTGCTGCGCTCTATAACCAAATGCAAAATTTTCTGTGGGTGGAAAACTCAAAAAATGAACCACAGTTGGAAACGGCGTTGTAAGTCAGGCGCATCTGGTGCACCGCGATTGCAGGTAACAACTAATGGTGCGCAATACATAGCCTTGTACCAATGGTTTCCTACCTTTCTATTATCCCGAAGTGCAGTTAGACATCAGCTAGCGCAGGCAGCCCCCCCCCCCCCGCCCCCCTCCGTTATCACCAACCCCAGTGCCTAACAAAACTGTAAGATGACTTTTCTTGGAACACTTGTATAAAATGATGAAAGTTGAATATTTAGTGTGTGTGTGTTTGAATGAATGAGTTGGTGGTGTATCACAAGTGCTACTCACAACTATTCCTCAGATAAGAAAGCTAACTATCCACAGCGAGAGTAGACGCTTGTTACGCATTCTTCCCCTCCACTGCCGCACTTGCTTGTTCTGCACACTGCAACCCCATTTAAAGTCAACTAAGTTAAAATGTGTGCACTAGACTCACTGTTCGTAAATCACTTGATAGCTGCGCTCCTTCCTTCTGAACTGACAGAAGTTGGATAACTTTAGGCTGTTACTGCTTAGTGCCTAACCGTTATAAATAATAGTAACGCTGTGTACAACACTACAGTAGCTCTTCTGTAGTTAATGCTGTCGTGCTGCCAATCCGTTTCGAAGCAAGTAATGAGGCAATTTCTGGAAAACTGCAGATACTATCTACAACTTGGGGAAGAGATTTTCTTGGCGTATTTAGTATTCGTTAGATCTCACTTTCATCAGCAATGAATGGGACGAACAATATACGTGCGTAATGGGTGTACTGTGGGAGGAACCTGTAACCTCCATCGCATTAATGCTACTATTAGAAAAAATCTTACATAATCAGTGAGTCTTAAAAAACTCAGCATAGTAATGATCCGTTGAAAAATTCAGTTTCGTGACAAACGGAATCGAATCGTTCAGTTTTTATCCCTCAGAAAATTTCATGCTACCCCATGCTGGGAGCAGCAGGTTTAGACATACAAACCGTAGGAGTAACTGTTAGGTGGCCACTGGAACTAGTATCAGTTTAGAGGCCCCTACACACGCTACGACAGCTCATCGGCCGGCCGACCGACCGCCGTATTTGGTGGCAGCCTACACACGTGCCGACCGACTGCACGCAGCGATTACAGCGCCGGTGTGTTGTGATTTGTTAACCTTAGCTTCGTTGAGTTTGTCCTAAGAGTTGCTGCTTCGTTTTGCACAAACAAAAACGAGGGACTGTGTTGGCTGTTCCAGAGGCAACAAGGCAAAAAAAAAAAAAAAAAAAAAAAAGCAGAAAGCTGTGGGCAAATAAGCGACTAATGCAAGGAAAGAAATTTCCCCGCGTTCCGCTATTTAAGCAAATGGGAGCCGATGATTTTCGTAATTATGTGAGAATGGATGAATCTATCTTTTCGAAGCTGCAGAAATCAAACCCATTCTTAACGAAAAAGGATAGTCATGAGAGGCTGTTAGCTACATTGATTTCTACCTACTAGCAGAAGTTAGAGGATCCCAAATTCATTGCTGTTGTATCCTCACAATTATTAATTACAATGATTCCTGAAACCTGATTTATAGCTGTCTAAAGAAATAAATCATGGTAATGCAAAATAAATTTATGTATGTAGCATGAAATGACATGTAACTTAAAAAAAAACCTCATTTAAAATTGAAAGTAAGTCTAAACATGGTTGCGCACATTACGTAAAAAATGTAACAGGTAAATAAGAAATGAACCATTTAGCTACTCGTAGGACAGTAAAAAATCCCAAATTTCGCTTTTCACTCACGTGAAATCTGGGAAGGTTCTATGACATGGAAGGAAACTGAAGAGCCGAACATGATTTTAGCGCTGACTTTTTATGAAGTTTGCGACATATGCTACTAACAGAGTGCTTGGATTTGTCTTGAAACTAACGAATTTGTGGAAAATTGTCGTCCTCACGTGCAGTTACAATAGATTACTTTGATTTGTAAGAAATTTAAACGTTTGTTGAAGAGTTTCTACAGGAAATTGGTTTAGACAGTATGTTAAGTCTTCCATATACTGCTTGGGCATTAGCTTGTTACAAATAAAATGTCTTTGCAAATAACCGAACGTAAGTTGTTACTGAGTCAGTCTTAAATACTGTGGTATTTAGTTCCGGTGCGAATGTTTACCTCACACATTGAAATAACTAACTTAAATATCGTTCGGAGTTAGGTGCAGTCATTTTACGGTCTAAGATCGTTCTGTTGCTTAACCTTACTATCGTGCCCGCAATATTTCTAAAATCGCAGTTTCCAGGATGTTACCATCAGAATTTACTCTAAGCGCAAAGCCATGGGTATCGGGTTTTCTGTTCCATTGACGAGATTCAGCTTCACACCTACGTATTTTACCATTACAGTATAGTTAGTAATTACCGCGTCTTAGAAAAAGTTACTGAAGTGCAGGTGAAATGCTTTTCATTTAGTCTCGCATTGTGTATATTAACGGAACCACCTATCAAATCTGTAGCATGTAGAAAATAAACTCTTAATTATAGGTTAGCCCCTAAAGTTATTAAACTGATATCTTATGAATTATTCTAATCAACCGCAATGTTTCACACAACAGACAGAAAAATTCACTCATGCTAGAGAATAGATTTACTCGGAAATCAATTAGGTGCGCTTGGTGCGTAATATCTTCCAGTAATGGGAAAAGTGTAGTGTGTTGCTAAAGGAGAAAACACGTTAATACAAGACTTTGAAATTACTTATCGCCATGTTTACTAACGCGTCATACAGCGTGAACGGACAATTGGCCACGTGTAGGGGTGAGAAGTGCAGCAAACAACTCCTTTCTCTTTTTAACACAACCTCGTTTGGTGTGAAACATTACAAAGTTTTAGGTGCGGTGTACTTAGAATGTCTTCATAGGTCTGTAGGATAGGCATGCACTTCATCTATACACGTTGAGAGAAACAATCGTAATGCCACGGTAGGTTGTGTTGAAAAATAGCCAACAAAAAATTAGATCCGTTGCCGTATTTGAGTTAGTTAACAAAGAAGTTAGCAGTCAGGCTGTTGCACGCACAGATATGAGTGCGCTCCACGCAGAATTGTCGTTGTCATAGCATAGATGATAGCGCACAAGATTACTCAGTCTATGGCTCGGGTTCGGTCCTTACTGTCACACTCCCAAGTTTTTAATCTTTCTTTTGGTTTTAGGAATAAACCGAAGGACACGTTTGGCGACACTCTCCCGAACGCGTGAATTTCCGCGCGGGGCTGCCTGATAAGCTAATGCTAATTAAGCTTTTCAGACTGTTTTTGACCACCCTGTACATTAGTATAACAAAGTCAATGATATAGATGTGCTTTGTATGAACACGATTTTGATCATAGTCTCTATCACAATACGATCTGTGAGTTCCACTACACATCTCGGTATTTGAAGCAGAGCTCTTTGCCTTGTATCAAGCCACGGAGTACATCCGGCGACACAGCCTTTCCTGTCACTTGCTCACTATTGGTGGAGCCAGTGCCATGTTTCTGTGGGTCCCTGGTCATGTCGGTCTACCAGGAAACGAGGCTGCTGACAGTGCTGCCAAGGCTGCAGTCCTCGTACCTCAGCCCCTGAGTACCTATATTCCCTCTGATCTCTGCGTTGCCGCCTGTCAGGAGGTGGTGTCGCTTTGGCATCGCCAATGGTCCTCAAGTCACGGGAATAAGCTTCGGCTTATTAAGCCTCTCTCAGCACTCTGGACGAAATCCTCTCGGCCCTCACGCCGGGACAAGATTATTTTAACTCGGCTGCGTATTGGGCACTGCCTTTTTAGCCATCGTCATTTGCTAAGTGACGCTACCCCGCCACTTTGTACACATTGCGCCCAAGTCTTAACTGTCCGCCACTTCCTGCTGGAATTGCCGTCTGATTTCAGCTGTTTTAGCGAATGACGCGCGGGCTGTCGACCGCGTTTTACTTTTTATCCACCGAAACAATATGGCGAAGGCCATTTCATTTTTAGTTTAGGACCCTACCACAACAAAGGTCAAAAATTGATTGTAGTGTTGCTCACGCTGCTAAATATTGCATTTTCGGGCAACAACAAAGTCATATTATGTGGTAGGTGTCATTAGAGTACAGTTATTAAAGTCATTTCTTGAAATAATGGATAAACTAGGCACTCATCTTTTCGTGTTTCCCACGCTGGTCTCGTTGTGAACTCATGGCTCAATCGTCGAAAGTAAAGGTGGTGGTGATTCCAAGCTCGGATGCAAAGAGGCCTAGGTGTTATTCTGCGATATTCAAAAGTTTTATAGATGTTTCATACACTAATCTTGAAGATTAAACTTTTGCAAGTTAGTACAATGGTGATGTAAGAAAGTAATCAGCACTCCGAATTTAAGTTACACTTCTTTATTACTTTTGTTGCAACATCACTTCACAATATAAAACATACTTGAAAATAATTTTCCTCGCTGTTGAAGTTCACATTTCCTAAACTGACTACAATTTGCGTCTTTTCAACATGACGACCAAGACTTGACTCTCTAATATCCGCTTACGCGCCCAAAAATCAGTTAAAAGTACGTCAAAGATCATAATGACAAAAGAAAGAATATACATACGAATATCATTGCAATATAAATATATCGATGTATCAAAGTACCTCTACATCAATGAAATCAAATCTGAATGTTGTCACAGAAATATGTTAACTATTCTGCAGAAACACAGTAGAATATTGCTGGTATGGGGGTTGAGGTGAGGTACCGTAATGATTACGTAATTCAAGTACCATTACAACCTACACTTCTATCGTGTTTTTAGCCCTTTTTCCAAGTGCCTGTTTTTAGCTGTTCCCTATTCTGTCCATTGTGACTGACGTATGGACGTTTAACTCCTTTGTTCGTGTTCTATAGTTTAACTTGGACGCGTATGACCTCGGTTTTCTGCGTCCTAAAGCAAAACACTACAGACCACTACATATGCACCAATCTGAAGGCCGACCAACTTAGTTGCAGCAGACACTGCGCCCAGAGTTTACAGCGCCTCTGTGGTGTGATATATCTTAAGTTCATTGTGTTTGTCCTAAGAGATTCCGCTTTCTTTCACACGCAAACAAAAGTAGTAGTTTGCCTTTACTGTTCTAAAGGTAATGAGGCCAAAAATAGCAGAGCGCTATGGATAAAGAAGAGACTAATGCGTGGAAGGAAATTAACCCAAGTTGTTACTTAAGCAGCCGGGTCCCGATAATTTTTTGTAGTTACCTGTTAACGGAGGAATCGGAGTTGAACATCAAACCACCCTTAACGATAAAGAATAGTCATTAGAGAGGCTGTTAACTACTTTACGTTTTATAGCGACTGGCAGAAGTCAGGATGACCTCAAATTCAGCGCTGTTCTATCACCACAGTTCCCAACTAAAATAATTCGTGAAACGTGCAACCTGTTTGATAGTTGACAGAGGTCAGAAGTCGTTTAAAACAAAACGTTATTTACATACGTGGCATAAAACGACCTGCAAGTTTAAGAAACTTTTTATAAATCCGAACAAGAAAGACTACACGTGGTGATGTGTACATCATGTAATAAAACAGATACATCAGAAATGAAGTACTTGGCAATTGTAAGACCTGTAAAAAAAATTCTATCCCTTGCTCTTCATAGCAGAAGTTTTGACATATGGTGGACTTCAGCATTTGTAACAATGAAGCAGGAATAGGGTTATCCAAAAAGGAGCAGATTTCAACCCAATTCCACAGTTCCTGGAAAGAGAAAAGTTCAAATTTTTACGCTTTAATGTGAGCGCCTTGTTACACGGAAAATACCAGAACAGTGGCTCATGTCCTGCTACACACGAAGCAGCTGGTATCTCGTTATGGAACTCAAAACTTCAACAATGCGATGTTGCACACTTCAAATGGTCAGGGACGAGGAGGGGGGGGGGGTAAAAACGCGGTCTTTAACGATACCACACAGGTAAGTCGAGGACTGGAGACTTTGGAGTAGCAGATGAACTTCGTTGCCGGTGGCCTCCTAGGTCCCGACACCTCACACCTTGACTTACCTGTGAGGTCACGTAAAAGGAGTTTTTATCTCCTTCTCTCCCCACATGTCTGACTCTCTTTGAAGTGTGTGACATCGCACTACTGAAGCTGAGAGATCGATAACGAGGGACCAGCTGCTTCATGTGTGGTACGAAATGAGCCCCCCGTTCTGGTATTTGCCATGTACTATATGGTGCTCACATGGAATGCATAACAATTTGAACTGTTCTGTTTCCAGGAACGTTGGAATTGTTTTCTTTTGTAGTTTGGAAGCAATAAATTTTTGAAATCTGTTCCGTTTTGAATACCTGTGTATATTTTACGAATTAACGACCATTTAACGTCGATATTCCAGTTTTTAGATTTCATTTCCGATAAGTATTGGAAACGAGACCTAAAAACAGAAATACAGAAGGTCGACGGAGTTTTATTCTGTGCCACACGAAACCATTATGGATTAGTTTAAAAAAAAATAGCGCTTCATTCCGTGCGTCTATATTGCTATACTCCTCGCACGACGTGACCCACAAAGATGGGCAGTTTTTATTTCTCCAGAAACACTGTCCTTAAGGTTTCGACCGCGTCGCACCCTGTCATGTATATAAGAATAACATTTAATCCCGTGGTCAGCGACAAGATCAACTTTCGTCGCAAAGTCAGCACGACAGCACTACATACGGCACAGTTTGTTGGGAGGAGACATACGGCATACTCGCCCGACATCCCAACAAGGAATGTTAGTCGGTCGGTCAAAACGCGTACACATCTGCAGTTTATCGGTCCGTCCGTCGATATCTCGGTTGGTGAGTGTGTAGGACCCTTAAAACGTGCAATACACTGAAATCAACGGCGAACCGCGTGAAAACGTATACAAACTAAGAAAGTTTTTATGTCGGACAACTGACAATATGTGAAGTGCCTTCAACTTCCGTCACAGGTGTTTCGTGAGTATGGTAGCGAGTCAGATAGTAAATATCATTGATGAAACCATCTCTTAGGCTACGGTTGCAATGGCTTTCTTGTGGGTCTACTGGTGTTTCCTATGAACGGCAATAAGTGGTGTAAGTTTACGAACGTCTTGTCGACCCGTGTTCACTAGTTTGGGTATTTTGACATTGTTCTCTCAATAAATAATTATTACTGTCATTTATTGTTAACAATATTAGCTTATTCCCAAGCTTTCACTCAGTTAATACCCGGCAGAAATCTACCTGCATTTGCATCGGACTTCCTCACCTTTTGTGGAGAAAGGTGTGCAGTATACTCCTGCGTCCATTTTCAATAAGCTACCACTTTAATTCAAAAATCTTAGCAGTAATCCACGCGCTTTCAAATCGGAACTGAAGAGTTTACTCATGGGGTCACTCCTATTCTGTCGAGGAGTTCTTGAAAAATTAAGCTGATTCTTGCTGTGTTGATTGCCTTTACTTAAACCTACGGCTTGACTTTTCTGGATTCACAGAAATGTTATTTTCATTTGTTATTACTCTTATGTTACAATTTCATGTACTGACAAGTTTCGTGATCTTGGAGATTTGCTCCTCAATTTGGTCCTACGGAACTTGACGTATAAGTAAATAGGTAGCAAATAGGTAGCAAATAGGTAGCAAATAGGTAGCAAATAGGTAGCAAATAGGTAGCAAATAGGTAGCAAATAGGTAGCAAATAGGTAGCAAATAGGTAGCAAATAGGTAGCAAATAGGTAGCAAATAGGTAGCAAATAGGTAGCAAATAGGTAGCAAATAGGTAGCAAATAGGTAGCAAATAGGTAGCAAATAGGTAGCAAATAGGTAGCAAATAGGTAGCAAATAGGTAGCAAATAGGTAGCAAATAGGTAGCAAATAGGTAGCAAATAGGTAGCAAATAGGTAGCAAATAGGTAGCAAATAGGTAGCAAATAGGTAGCAAATAGGTAGCAAATAGGTAGCAAATAGGTAGCAAATAGGTAGCAAATAGGTAGCAAATAGGTAGCAAATAGGTAGCAAATAGGTAGCAAATAGGTAGCAAATAGGTAGCAAATAGGTAGCAAATAGGTAGCAAATAGGTAGCAAATAGGTAGCAAATAGGTAGCAAATAAGTAAATGTAATGGTATGAGCATGATGTCAAACTGAAATTACAGAAAAGGTTCTGGTTGCTAGTGGAAGAGAGAGAATGCTTACTGTAGTGGGTTTCCTGTATTGGAGGAAGTGGGGGGTCTGCTGCAGACCGCTGCTCTCACGGTGTGTTCAATGATTGGTAGTCATCGGCGAATAGAATGCCGAGAATTTTGGTGGTTTCTCCGATCTTGCATTTCGACGTCTTAGGTTTCATTGCATTGTCGCAATCTTAGTGGTCTTCCGCCAGTTACGGGCAGCAATACGAAGTACACCCAGAAGCAGGCCACTAGATCCGCGACCGAAACGTTGGTTCCATGAGCGAAAGTTATTTCCAATATGATGCGGTACTACACCCATAAAATTATCGTAACAGGCTGGCCGTGGAGGCCTGTTGTTGTTGTGGTCTTCAGTCCTGAGACTGGTTTGATGCAGCTCTCCATGCTACTCCATCCTGTGCAAGCTTCATCTCCCAGTACCTACTGCAACCTACATCCTTCTGAATCTACTTAGTGTATTCATCTCTTGGTCTCCCTCTACGATTTTTACCCTCCACGATGCCCTCCAGTACTAAACTGGTGATCCCTTGATGCCTCAGAACATGTCCTACCAACCGATCCCTTTTTCTGGTCAAGTTGTGCCACAAACTTCTCTTGTCCCCAATCCTATTCAATACTTCCTCATTAGTTGTGTGATCTACCCATCTAATCTTCAGCATTCTTCTGTAGCACCACATTTCGAAAGCTTCTATTCTCTTCTTGTAAACTATTTACCGTCCATGTTTCACTTCCATACATGGCCACACTCCATACAAATACTTTCAGAAATGACTTCCTGACACTTAAATCTATACTCGATGTTAACAAATTTCTCTTCTTCAGAAACGCTTTCCTTGCCATTGCCAGTCTACATTTTATATCCTCTCTACTTCGACCATCATCAGTTATGTTGCTCCCCAAATAGCAAAACTCCTTTACTACTTTAAGTGTCTCATTTCCTAATCTAATACCCTCAATATCACCCGACTTAATTCGACTACATTCCATTATCCTCGTTTTGCTTTTGTTGTTGTTCATCTTATATCCTCCCTTCAAGACACCATCCATTCCGTTCAACTGCTCTTCAAAGTCCTTTGCTGTCTCTGACAGAACTACAATGTCATCGGCGAACCTCAAAGTTTTTATTTCTTCTCCATGGATTTTAATACCTACTCCGAATTTTTCTTGTTTCCTTTACTGCTTGCTCAATATACAGATTGAATAACATCGGGGAGAGGCTACAACCCTGTCTCACTCCCTTCCCAACCACTGCTTCCCTTTCATGCCCCTCGACTCTCATAACTGCCATCTGGTTTCTGTACAAATTGTAAATAGCCTTTCGCTCCCTGTATTTTACCCCTCCCACCTTTAGAATTTGAAAGAGAGTATTCCAGTCATCACTGTCAAAAGCTTTCTCTAAGTCTACAAATGCTAGAAACGTGGGTTTGCCTTTCATTAATCTTTCTTCTAAGATAAGTCGTAAGGTCAGTATTGCCTCACGTGATCCAGTTTTTCTACGGAATCCAAACTGATCTTCCCCGAGGCCGGCTTCTACCAGTTTTTCCATTCGTCTGTAAAGAATTCGTGTTAGTATTTTGCTGCTGTGGCTTATTAAACTGATAGTTCGGTAATTTTCACATCTGTCAACACCTGCTTTCTTTGGGATTGGAATTATTATATTGTTCTTGAAGTCTGAGGGTATTTCACCTGTTTCATACATCTTGCTCACCAGATGGTAGAGTTTTGTCAGGACTGGCTCTCCCAAGGCCGTCAGTAGTTCCAATGGAATGTTGTCTACTCCGGGGGCCTTCTTTCGACTCAGGTCTTTCAGTGCTCTGTCAAACTCTTCACGCAGTATCCTATCTCCCATTTCATCTTCATCTACCTCCTCTTCCATTCCCGTAATATTGTCCTCAAGTACATCGCCCTTGTATAGACCCTCTATATACTCCTTCCACCTTTCTGCTTTCCCTTCTTTGCTTAGAACTGGGTTTCCATCTGAGCTCTTGATGTTCATACAAGTGGTTCTCTTATCTCCTTTCATCAATTAAATTCAATATTTCTTCTGTTACCCAAGGATTTCTACTAGCCCTCGTCTTTTTACCTATTTGATCCTCTGCTGCCTTCACTACTTCATCCCTCAAAGCTACCCATTCCTCTTCTACTGTATTTCTTTCCCCCATTCCCGTCAATTGTTCCCTTATGCTCTCCCTGAAACTCTGTATAACCTCTGGTTCTTTCAGTTTATCCAGGTCCCATCTCCTTAAATTCCCACCTTTTTGCACTTTCTTCAGTTTTAATCTACAGGTCATAACCAATAGATTGTGGTCAGTCCACATCTGCCCCTGGAAATGTCTTACAATTTAAAACCTGGTTCCTAAATCTGTCTTACCGTTATATAATCTATCTGATACCTTTTAGTATCTCCAGGGTTCTTCCATGTATACAACCTTCTATCATGATTCTTAAACCAAGTGTTAGCTATGATTAGGTTGTGCTCTGTGCAAAATTCTACCAGGCGCCTTCCTCTTTCATTTCTTAGCCCCAATCCATATTCACCTACTACGTTTCCTTCTCTCTCTTTTCCTACACTCGAATTCCAGTCACCCATGACTATTAAATTTTCGTCTCCCTTCACTATCTGAATAATTTCTTTTATTTCATCATACATTTCTTCAATTTCTTCATCTGCAGAGCTAGTTGGCATGTAAACTTGTACTACTGTAGTAGGTGTAGGCTTCGTATCTATCTTGGCCACAATAATGCGCTCACTATGCTGTTTGTAGTAGCTTACCTGCATTCCTACTTTCCTATTCATTATTAAACCTACTCCTGCATTACCCCTATTTGACTTGGTGTTGATAACCCTGTAGTCACCTGACCAGAAGTCTTGTTCCTCCTGCCACCGAACTTCACTAATTCCCACTATATCTAACTTTAACCTATCCATTTCCCTTTTTAAATTTTCTAACCTACCTGCCCGATTAAGGGATCTGACATTCCACGCTCTGATCCGTAGAACGCCAATTTTGTTTCTCCTGATAACGACATCCTCTTGAGTAGTCCCCGCCCGGAGATCCGAATGGGGGACTATTTTACCTCCGGAATATTTTACCCAAGAGGACGCCATCATCATTTAATCATACAGTAAAAGCTGCATGCCCTCGGGAAAAATTACGGCCGTAGTTTCCCCTTGCTTTCAGCCGTTCGCAGTACCAGCACAGCAAGGCCGTTTTGGTTATTATTGTTACAAGGCCAGATCAGTCAATCATCCAGACTGTTGCCCCTGCGACTACTGAAAAGGCTGCTGCCCCTCTTCAGGAACCACTCGTTCGTCTGGCCTCTCAACAGATACCCCTCCGTTGTGGTTGTACCTCCGGTACGGCTATCTGTATCGCTGAGGCACGCAAGCCTCCCCACCAACGGCAAGGTCCATGGTTCATGGGGGGGGGGGGGGGGGGGCGGGGGCGTGGAGGCCCAGGCGATTAAAATTTAACTGCCTTTATGAAACCAACTCTTACAAAAATACGAAAGTGCTGCTATACAGTTGCCGTTTCTTTTTAATCAAGAAGTTATAACTTCAGTTCTGCTGTGTGTGTACTGGTACAATACTTTGAGATTTGTAACAAATTTTGTTCAGCCAAACTGTTAATACTTTAACTGTTTCCTTTCGAGTGAGTGGACATGTAATTTTGCGATGGAAATACGTTACTTTGTTTTATAGCTACTCACGACACAATAGGTTGAAACTTAGCACTAATCATTTTGCAGACGCCGTTCGAAGCTTTGTGAGTGATTAGTCAACGGAATTCTTCGGAAAAACACGACTCTCCGATTCACTAGAAAGTCGTACGAAAATTGAGCTCGTTGCTATGGAACGACCAGGTTTGTTCTCTCTTCCTAGTGGCAGCACAGGAAGTGAGCTGTACACACGTCACTGCGGCTGGAATTGCGCTGACGTTTACTGGCTGACAGTGAATACATTACAAGTAAACCGTGGTTGCATCTGGAGGTGAGGCAGAAAGGGGAAGTTTCCAGCGATAGTTTGGTTGAGTAATGAGATGCTTGGCGGACTACGCCTACCAGCTGCTATAGTTCGTTAGATCAGATTAGGTTTCATGCAGTCTGTGAAACGTTGGTCTAGGTCGTATATCCACACTGACAGGTTTGTCGGACCCACCTAGGTTTGTACATAACCAAAACGTAGCACAGTACAAAAAGTATCATGTAAATAGATACTTAAACCACTAATGTGGGCAACCCTTCGAAGATCATAGCTGAAACTAATTACGAGCTTGATGCCTCGAACTACAAGCAAGACCGGTATAAGGTTCTCATGTTTCCCACTACTGTAAATAATTCACCTTTATTGAGCTGAGACAAAGAGAAACGAACGCACTGCATGTGTAGTGAAAAAGACCCTTTACTCTGTTTAATCTACGACTGACTTTATAATTAGTCGTACAGCGCGGAGACATTGAGGCACGATAGTGTGCAGTTCTTTTCTTAATGAATGAGATCTATTTTCTGTGTGTATTTGGGATAAGCTGCCTAGAATACTTAATTATGAAGATAAAAAACTGGTGCGTAATACTTTCCTGTTATGTTCATGATTTTTGAGGAATTTCAAAGGTGTGTTTCTAATGAAACAATTTTGTGCTACGTTTTGGTTCTGTACAAATCTAGGTGGGTCAGACTGAAATGTCAGTGTGCTGTCTTTTTCTATTTGATTTCTCAGTAACAATTGTACTTAAGGTAAAAATCCATGTCCATGATTCATGGTAAAGTTCTGAATTTTATAATGTGTGAATTGCACCTTACGCCACACGAAGGGACAGATATTCTGACAAAAAGAATTTAGAGATCATTTCAGCTGCTGCATCTCCTGATTTGTATTTGCTTTCGATAATTTCAGTACTCCAGGGGACTGAACCTCAGATGTCAAGTTCCATAGTGCTTGGAGCCATTTTGAACCTTGGTGGATTTGCATAGCAGGAAATCTTAAACGTGCATGTGGAAAGAGTTGGTATGGGAGCATTAAGTTCAAAAGCTCACAGCTGTACTAACAGGTGACCATTCCGTTCGAAGCTGGCTTCCGGTATTCCATGTTTCGTTCACCAGTTTAGTCGTTTAAACCGCTGAGGCAGTTGTGATGCATTTGCAGCTGGAGCGGGTAGTCTGTTGAGGCAGTGGAGGCCAGACAGGCAAATCCGTTCTTTTCAGGGGATCCGATCGCCACCTCACTCAACGAAACCTTCATTATTCGCCATTCACTTAAGAACGTAACTGAAAGAAAGTCGCCTTGCGCTCTTAATTAAAGGCCATTGTGCCTGTTCGTTCGCGTCTTTTAACATCTGCTGAGAAAGCAAGAGTTTCTCGAAGTGTAGTTTTCAATTTTAAGACTTTGGAGTCCCTTTCCTCTTGCGTGATAACTGAAACACTACAAAATGAGTATTTTTTATATCTGTGTTAAACACTGAAACAAATAATCTACTTAGAGAGATTGCCAGTGGTTGCCCTGACAATCGTGACAATGTCTCCTTGGGCAATCGTTGCAGGATCTGCCTGGATCATGGCTGATGGTACCATCCAGCCCCTCTCAAACTGACGAATTCTCGCCCATAATGAGGGTAATTTCTCGATCAGCCCTTTCTAAACTGCCTTGTATTTAAGTGTAGACTGTTTTTGAAAACGTGAATTCCCTTTACATCTCATTCTTGTATTTCATATTGCGCAAAGAATTTTGAAGAACGTACAAAATGTGAGACGTGTGCAACGCACGAAAGGGAAGACGATTTCATTTTTCTACATTGCTCTTCGTTACGGCAGTGATATTAAACTTCGTATTACATTTTGTGTTAGCAACCATTACTCAGTTTCAAGTATTACCTGCAATGTCCTTAAGATAGGAAGCAATCTAGAACGTACTACTTTGAACCAAGAGCAATACCGAAAATTTAGGTTCTCCCTCAGTGGTTGGACCCTTCACATGAACATAGACACCTCTATTTCCAGCATCTGCAATACGGGTATCGTAACGCCACGAAACAGACCCATGAATAAAGATACAAAATACTTCACTACAGCTATAAAATGAAAGCGGATGGGGAAAGTGTAGGAAGTGCTGGCTTCAGAGTGGGGACAAGCTGAAACTCAATAGCAATAGCAGCATAACACCAAAACTAATACACAGAAAGTCAGACAAAAAATGCTAGACATTCAACAACGCTACAAAAGCGACAGCCATAGTAATCGAAATTTTCACGTGACCCATGGCCCTCGATAACAATGAACACGCACCACTCGAAAAGCCAAAACCTCAATTTTCACTTCAACAATTAGAAACACACGAAGAAGTAAAATTGTAAAGAAAACCATACGTAATGGATTAAAAAAGTAAGCCAAGAAAGAAAACGCCAACCAGTCACTGACAAATATATCAGAGGTGACGCACTCACACACTGAAAAGAAACCGCATTCTGCAGTCAACCAAAACGACTGCACAGACATCATCGCAATATTAGTTTTTTGTCAAAGTAAATTTGCGCCGTTTGAGTGTAAATTGTTCGTTTATTGCACACAATTATGATTCTGGTTTTTTTAGCCATTCTCAAGTGCATTTTGAAAAGGCGAAACGTGTCTGACCTGTCCATGAAGCAAAGATCGTGATCGTGACACCATATCACCGCCCATTGCAACAGCCAATCACCTGCTCACGAACTTAACGTCCATTACCGACAAAATGGAAAACACACAATTTCAAACCACAAGAAACACACGCCTTGAATAATACCAGACACACGCACAAATTCATCACCAGTATACAAAATGAAAGTAAGTCCCAGCGAACCTAGCAAACTCAGCTACTGAAGTCAAATGATTAAACGACAGCTAACGAATTTCCAAACACAAAGTGCGCCACCAAATACAGCATGCCACCCACAACCGTGACGCGATGCGAACAACTGAGACACCATGAAGCCACACCGGTGCCAATGTGATAAACGGGCCCTGTGGTGTACTTCAAGGCACGTGAGAAGTGTTAGCGCTGGCAGCTGTCTTTTGCGGGGAGCGGGTTCCTGTTTCAGATAACTTCAGTATCTATTAACTGCGGAGTTTAAATACACAGCTCCTTATAACACGCAAAGTTAAGACCTTCAGCAGGTACCTTTCCACTGGAATTGATTTCTCGTGTGCTCTGCGCGGAGCCGAGCGTTGGCATCTTACGCAGGCTACGCGGCGAGGCCTAAGAGAAACACAGGCCGCGGCGCGTACGTCACGAAGACGTCTGAACTCGCTCAGTACACAACAAGCGTTTCTAAACCTGTTAAGTCGCAGCTGGGCGTGTACGTACTAACGTAACGGGAATTGCATCTTCTACTGGGATCTATTATGAAGTCTTACTGATTAAAAACACAACAAAATTTAAGAACATCACTCGATATAAATGGTATAACACTTGTTTATAGCGTTTCGTCTCTTCTGCTGAAGTCGTTTCAAACAAGTAGTGCCGTACGCAACTGATAATCGTTTTGGCATCATTATAATTTTGTTGTATCCCAGTACAGCCGTAACAAATCATGAGTAGGCCTATGGCCTTCCGATCATTGGACTAACAGTAAGGCTCCATAATAGCGGATTCCAGTAGACAATTATCATTTGTACTTACACACCTAGTTAACAGGTTAGTTGGCCTGTTGAGTTGAGCGAGCGGCCTGTCTCTATCGTAGGCCTCGCTAGGAAATTAGGGACGTCAGAAACTCATTACGGGGCCCGCATTTCGCATGGGCCCCACACCACACAGTTAAGTCACTAGTCAAAGCAGACTGGTAGAATAGTATTCTTTGATCCAGGGTTGTCACGAGGCAAAAGGTTCTTGGAGAGTGGATTAAAATGCCTAGGATGGAAACGGCTGTCAGCAACATGTTCATTAGTTCTAAAATTTATAATTACAACGTACAGAATACTATGTAGAGAACCTTTAATAAGTCACGATTGCACCATAAGGCACTACGTCATCGCCACAGAAGACATTCAGCCTGTCAGGAAGTCTTTTTTTCGTACTTCATGCACGGAACTGTATTTGACGTGCCAACAATACCACTGTTAACGTGAAACAGTGCGTAATATACCTTGCATTGTCCCATTTCGACGACGACGACCCATATCAGAGGTGGGTAAGGGACGATGCCGGAGATTCGCAGCGCCCGACTACGCCTAGTCGTAGCGGAGGTCCAGTCATCTAGAGGCAGGGAAAATGCCTGATCCCGCCGGAAATCGAACCCGGTACTCCGTGCGCGGGAAGCGAGAACGCTACGCCAAGACCACGAGCTGCGGACTCAGGTTACTAGGCCCCTATTGAGGTTCCATGAATAGTCAGCGCTTTGGACTAGTATGGAAGTGATGAAATAACTCATTGTTCTTCCTTCAAGAAGTGATTCTCTGGAGCAGATGTTTTGTATTTGAAAGTACGCCTATGTTCAGTCTTCCACGTGTTGGTTAGGTTATAAGTTCAGTTAACAGTGAAAGACTAAGTTCTATAAAAACAACGTGAAAGTCCTTTACAAAAAGGACGAACTGGTAACGGTGACTGCAAATAATGTGTGTGTATATAAGGGATCACAGGCCTACACTCCTACATGAGATATGTTGGTGTTAATGTCTGTGTTACCAGTGTCCATTCCTGAATGTTTGCTCAAATGAAAAGTATGGGACATTTTGAGTCCCCCTACGGTATAGACACTACAGCAGTAAATTCAATGCAAATTTGTTGATAGTTCAGTTTTTCTGGAAGTAAGTACTTAAAATTAAGAAGTGAAATACCTAATGTGAGAACGAAAATCTATCTACATGGATACTCTACGAATAACATTTAAGTGCCTGGCCAAGGGTTCATTGGACGACATACACAATTCCCTAAAATTCCAATCTCGTATAGCGCGCGGAAAGAACGAGCACATATATCTTTCAAAACGAGCTCTGATTTCCCTTACTTCATCATGGTGATCGTTTCTCTCTATGTAGGTCGGTGTCAACAAAATATTCTCGGATTCAGAGGAGAAAGTTAATCAGAATTTCGCGAGAAGATTCCTCTGCAACGAGAAAATAGTTTGTGATGTCCATCCCAAATCCTGTATAATTTCAGTCTCTCCCTCACCTATTCCGCTATAATACAAAATGTACTGCACTTTTTCGAACGTTCTCGGTGTATTCCGTCAATCATATCTGGTAAGGATCCCACACTGCACAGCAGTATTCGCACCCCAGGGGGTCCACAACTGTGGATACGTGCGTAGCGAGCACGGGACCCCGAGCTAATGTGGCCCTCCTTCCTTTCCGGGCTGCATACTTTCCCTTTCCGCATCCTTCCCCATCCCCCATCTTCGCCCCCCCCCCCTCACCTCTGGCTCTTTCCTTCCCTTTCTCCCCCTCTTTCCCTTACCTCTTCTCTTCACCCTTTTCTCCGCTGCGGCGTTTGAGACCTCTTCTTTCCTTTCCCTTACTTTGTTTTTCCCTTTCTCTTTCTTCCTCCCTGTGCGTGTCTGAAGGCCGACCCACGCATTTTTGTGCTTAGCCGGTGACGGGGTAACTGGTAATTCCCCGCCCCAGGTAGACAGGTAGCACACGTACGTACCCCCTGGTAACAGCCAGGCCCAGGGAGGGGTGATTACCCGAGCTGATACCTTCCGAAAGTGCCGATTGGTCCCTCTGTCCGTTTGTTGGGAGGTGTGACCTGAGGTGTGAACAATCACCTAGGGCGGGATTGCCCTCAGAGAGGGCCCCCACAAGGGAGGAGCGCACCATCGGAGACAATGGTAATCATGGGGGATTCTTCTGCAATGGTTCCCTCACCTTCTACTACGTCTGCTCACAAGTGTAAGTTCACTGAGTCTCTGCCACAGACAGTTCTTCCAACGTTGCCACAGTTCCTTGTTGTTTCTCGGTCTGACGAAGGTCACGACTTCTCCACGGTCAACCCTTTCAATATTCAGGAAGGTGTCGATGCAGTTGCAGGTCCTGTAAAGTCTTGTTCCAGATTACGAAATGGCACCTTGTTGATAGAAACAGTCAGTGCCCTCCAGGCACAAAAATTGCTGCGTACTTCACTGCTCCACACCTTCCCCGTCCGGGTTGAAGCGCACCGCACTTTACATTCCTCGCGTGGAGTCGTTACTACGCGCTCCCTCGATGGATTGTCTGACGAAGAAATTCAGCACTACGTGTCTGACCAGGGCGTAACGGCTGTTCATAGTTACGAAAAGGGTTGACACGAACCTCATTCCAACCCACACTGTCTTCTTGACATTTGACAAAGTTCAACTCCCATCGGAAATGAAAGCAGGCTATGAGAATTTCCGTTCGCCCTTACGTCCCAAACCCTACACATTGCTATCGGTGTCAGCGGTTCAATCACACCAGCCAGTCCTGTTCCAATCCAGCCAAATGTGTTACGTGTGGTAAGGATGCCCATGAGGGTGCTTGTCCACCTCCATCCCCTCGCTGCATCAACTGTATGGGTGACCACGCTGCTTCCTCTCGAGATTGCCCCGTTTTTAAGGACGAAAAGCGCATCCAGGAAATCACAGTGAAGGAAAAGGTGTCGACCTTTGCTGCTCGAAAATTATTCGCCAGTCGACAGCCCACCGTGCCTCCGACTGGAAAATACAGCACTGTCCTTGCTTCTCCTCGGCCAACAAAGGAGGCGGCCATGCAGACTTGCGACCTCACCTTTAGTGCCACGGTCGTCAGATCGGCCAGCGCAAAGACCACCCGTTTCAACCTCACCACTTTCGCCTGCCCCCCTGCGGTTCCAGGGATTAGAATAGGCCCGAGGTATTCCTGCCTGTCGTAAGAGGCGACTAAAAGGAATCCCTCCCCCCTCAAGGGGGTAGTTAGCGCCTGCGTATGGAGTCGGACGGTTCCACGACCTCTATTTGCGGTCATTTTGCTTTTTCACTTCTCGTTTCTTCCTTCCTTTGGCTGGTTCCTTTCTTTGCTGTTCTCCACCTCACTGTCTTCCTTACTCTTTCCCTTGCCTTCTTCTCCTTGCCTCCTTCTCCTTGCCTTCTTCTCCTTGCCTTCTCTGGTCTCCGCCTCGGCGTTTGAGACAGTCTGTCCTCTCTCTCACTCTCTCTCTCTTCTTTTTCCTCTTCTTCCTTCCTCCCTGTGCGCGTCTGAAGGCCGACCCACACGTTCGCACGCGTAGCCGGTGACGGAGTAACGCGTAATTCCCCGCCCTGGGTAGATATGTGAGGCACGCACGTACCCCCTGGTAAAGGCCAGGCCCAGGGAGGAGTGATTGCCTGAGCTGATGCCTTCTGACCATGCCGATTGGTCCCTCCGTCTGTTTCTCGGGAGGTGTGACCTGGGGTGTAAACATTCACCTAAGGCGGGAGTGCCCTCTGAGAGGGTCCCCACAAGGAAGGAGCGCGCCATCGGAGACGCTGGCAATCATGGGGATTCCTCCGCAATGGATTTCACTCCATCTCTCTCGACTTCTGCCCAAAAACGGAAACTTGACCAGCCACCAGTGACAAAAGTACTACCGCCTGCCCCACAGTTCCTCGTCGTTTCTCGATCTGAGGACGGAAAGGATTTTTCCTCTGTCAACCCTTTCGTTATCCAGAAGGGCGTAGATGCCATAGCCGGATCTGTCAAATCTTGTACCAGGTTGCGTAACGGTACCTTATTACTAGAAACTGAGAGCGCCTTTCAGGCACAAAAACTGCTTCGGGCCACACTCCTGTACACGTTCCCTGTCCGGGTCGAGGCTCACCGAACATTGAATTCGTCTCGTGGTGTGGTCTATACTAGATCCCTCGACGGATTGACTGACGAGGAGATTCAATCTTTCCTCGCTGAGCAGGGCGTGACGGCTGTCCATAGGGTCATGAAAAAGGTCAACAATGACCTTGTACCGACCCGGACACTTTCCTTGGCCTTTGATAGTGTTAAGCTGCCATCGCGCATCAAGGCGGGCTACGAGGTTATTTCTGTTCGCCCGTATGCCCCGACACCTACGCGCTGCTACCAGTGTCAGCGTTTCAATCACACTCGACAGTCTTGTTCCAATGCGGCTAAATGTGTCACTTGTGGCAGGGATGCCCATGAGGGTGACTGTCCAACTCCGTCTCCTCGTTGTGTGAACTGTCAGGGTGACCATGCCGCATCCTCCCGCGACTGTCCTGTCTATAAGGAAGAACGCTGTATCCAAGTAATTCGGGTCAAAGAGAGAGTGTCCACTGCGGCTGCTCGCAAGCTATTGGCTAGTAGGAAGCCCACGCTGCTCCAAGCGGGGAAATACAGTACTGTCCTTGCCTCTCCTCGGACTACCAGGGAGGTGGCAACCCAGACATGCGATCTGACCTTCAGCACCACAGTCGTCCGTTCGGCCGGTGCTAAGATCGCGCGGTCGACGTCCCCTCTTCCTCCCATCACCCCACAGACACAAGCCCCTTCATCAGCTTCTCCTAAGACGAAGACCCAGAAGTCAGATGCACGGGCCTTCAAGAAGGAACCGTCCCGTGCAGACTTCCTACGTACCTCGACCTCCCAGCCGTCGACCGGTACTTCCACCAAACGACCTTCCAAGAAGGCTCATAGGATGCACAGTTCTCCTTCTCCTCCACGGCGCATTTCTTCTCCTGCGCCACCCAGCGGTTGCCGCCCCAGGCCGTCATCGGTTTCGCCTGGCCGCACCGCTGGTAGCCGAACATCTGGCCGTTCACTGGCGGAGGAAGCTCCCCCTCCCGGCCATCTTCCCAAGATGGCCGATGAACCTATAGACCCAATGGACGATGACTGTCCGCCTACTGATAGCGGCGGCAGTGCTCACTCGAAGCCAGGCCCTCAGCGGCCTTCGAGGTGACCCCTTCTGTCCTCTTCCTTTTTTTCTTACGATGGCACTTATTCACTGGAATATTCGCAGCATTCGCTCCAACCGAGAGGACTTGAAGTTGCTGCTCCGCATGCACCGTCCGCTCGTCGTATCCCTCCAGGAAACGAAGCTACGCCCATGCGATCAAACTGCCTTGGCACACTACACCTCTGTGCGTTTTGACCTACCCCCTGTGGTAGGTATCCCGGCTCATGGAGGGGTTATGTTGCTGGTCGGGGATGATATTTACTATGATCCCATCACGTTGCACACCGGCCTGCAGGCAGTTGCCATCCGCATTACTCTCCCCACTATTACATTTTCCATTTGTACCGTTTACACTCCATCGTCGTCTGCCGTTACCAGGGCAGACATGATGCAACTTATTGCTCAGCTACCTGCACCATTTTTGTTAACTGGAGACTTCAATGCCCACCATCCCCTTTGGGGCTCTCCAGCATCCTGCCCGAGGGGCTCCCTGTTAGCAGACCTTTTCAACCAGCTCAATCTTGTCTGCCTCAATACTGGCGCCCCTACTTTTCTTTCGGACACATCTCACACCTATTCCCATTTAGACCTCTCTATATGTACTCCCCTACTTGCACGCCGGTTTGAGTGGTATGCTCTTTCTGATACATATTCGGGCGACCACTTCCCGTGTGTTATCCATCTCCTGCAGCATACCCCCTCTCCGTGCTCATCTAGTTGGACAATCTCCAAAGCAGACTGGGGGCTCTTCTCTTCCAGGGCGACCTTTCAGGATCAAACCTTCACAAGCTGCGATAGTCAGGTCGCACACCTCACGGAAGTCATTCTCACTGCTGCTGAATATTCCATCCCTCACCCTACTTCTTCTCCACGTCGCGTATCGGTCCCCTGGTGGACCGCAGCATGTAGAGACGCTTTACGTGCTCGTCGACGTGCTTTACGCACCCTTAAACGCCACCCTACAGTGGCGAATTGTATCAATTATAAACGATTACGTGCACAGTGTCGTCGTATTATTAAAGAAAGCAAGAAAGCCAGCTGGGCTGCTTTCACAAGCACCTTCAACAGTTTTACTCCTTCTGTTGTCTGGGGTAGCCTGCGCCGGCTATCTGGCACTAAGGTCCACTCACCAGTTTCTGGCTTGACGGTCGCGAATGACGTCCTTGTGGCCCCTGAGGCTGTCTCCAATGCCTTCGGCCGCTTTTTCGCAGAGGTTTCGAGCTCCGCTCATTACCACCCTGCCTTCCTCCCCCGCAAACAGGCAGAGGAGGCTAGGCCACCTAACTTCCGCTCCTCGAATCGTGAAAGTTATAATGCCCCATTCACCATGCGGGAACTCGAAAACGCACTTGGCCGATCACGGTCCTCCGCTCCAGGGCCTGATTCTATTCATATTCAGATGCTGAAGAACCTTTCTCCTGCGGGTAAAGGTTTTCTTCTTCGTACTTACAATCGCATCTGGATTGAGGGACATGTTCCCGCATGCTGGCGCGAGTCTATTGTTGTCCCGATCTCTAAGCTGGGGAAGGACAAGCACTTGCCTTCCAGTTATCGACCCATCTCGCTTACCATCTGTGTCTGTAAAGTGATGGAGCTAATGGTTAACTCTCGATTGGTTTGGCTGCTAGAGTCTCGACGCCTACTTACCAATGTACAATGTGGATTTCGTAGGCGCCGCTCTGCTGTTGACCATCTGGTTACCTTGTCGACCTTCATTATGAATAACTTCTTGCGGAAGCGCCCGACCGCGGCTGTGTTCTTTGATTTGGAGAAGGCTTAAGACACCTGTTGGAGGGCGGGCATTCTCCGCACCATGCATACATGGGGCCTTCGCGGTCGCCTCCCTCTTTTTATTCGTTCCTTTTTAATGGATCGACAGTTCAGGGTACGTGTGGGTTCTGTCCTGTCAGACACCTTTCGCCAGGAGAATGGGGTGCCACAGGGCTCAGTTTTGAGCGTCGCTCTCTTCGCCATAGCGATCAATCCAATAATGGATTGCCTCCCAGCTGATGTATCAGGCTCCCTTTTCGTGGACGATTTTACCATCTATTGCAGCGCGCAGCGTACGTGTTTCCTGGAGCGCTGTCTTCAGCGTTCTCTTGACCGTCTTTACTCCTGGAGTGTCGCCAATGGCTTCCGTTTTTCTGCCGAGAAGACGGTCTGTATTAACTTCTGGCGCACAAAGAGTTTCTCCCACCGTCCTTAAGACTCGGTCCCGTTGCTCTCCCATTCGTGGAGACAAAATTTTTTGGTCCTACATTTGACAGGAAACTTAGTTGGTCTCCACATGTCATATTTGGCTGCCCGTTGTACCCGTTCTCTAAATGTCCTCCGTGTTCTCAGTGGTATGTCGTGGGGAGCGGATCGAACCGTCCTACTTCGCCTATATCGGTCGATCGTCCGCTCCAAGCTGGATTATGGGAGCTTCGTATACTCCCCTGCACGGCCATCCATCTTACGCCGCCTCCACTCCATACGACATCGGGGTTTACGACTTGCGATCGGAGCGTTTTATACTAGTCCCGTCGAGAGTCTTCATGCTGACGCTGGTGAGTTGCCACTCACCTACCGGCGCGATATACTGCTTTGTCGGTATGCCTGTCGGCTACTGGCAATGCCCGACCACCCGTCTTATCGTTCCTTTTTTGATGACTCTCTCGACAGTCAATACGGGTTGTATGTCTCTGCCCTGCTACCCCCTGGAGTTCGCTTTCGTCGCCTCCTTCAACACCTTAATTTTTCACTCCCTGCAACCTTTCGAGTGGGCGAGAGGCACACGCCACCTTGGCTCCAGGCTCAGGTTCGCGTCCACCTTGACCTCTGCTCGCTCCCGAAGGAGGTTACTCCCGGTTCAGTCTACCACTCCCGTTTTGTCGAACTTCGTTCGAAGTTCATTAATATGACCTTCATTTATACAGATGGATCTAAGACCACTGACGGGGTCGGGTGTTCTTTTATTGTGGGGGCACAAAGTTTCAAATACCGGCTCCATGGCCTTTGTTCGGTCTTCACAGCTGAGCTCTTTGCCCTCTACCAGGCTGTTCTTTACATCTGCCGCCACCGACATTCTGCATATGTCATCTGCTCCGATTCCCTGAGCGCTATCCAGAGCCTCAGTGATCCGTACCCGGTTCACCCTTTCGTGCACCGGATCCAACGCTCTCTTCAGCAGCTGGTGGACGTCGGTTCTCCGGTTAGCTTTATGTGGGTTCCTGGCCATGTCGGTATCCCTGGGAACGAAGCTGCAGATGCCGCGGCCAAGGCTGCGGTCCTCCAGCCTCGGACAGCTTCTTGTTGTGTCCCTTCGTCAGATTGAAGCAGGGTCATTTCTAGGCGCATTTTATCGCTGTGGCATGCCGATTGGGCTGCACTTACAGACAACAAGCTTCGGGCCTTGAAACCTCTTCCCGTGGCTTGGACGTCCTCCTCACGCCCCTCTCTGCGGGAGGAGGTAGTTTTGGCCCGGTTACGAATTGGACACTGCCGGTTCAGCCATCGCCATCTGCTGACGGCTGCGCCGGCGCCGTTCTGCCCATGTGGGCAATTGCTGACGGTCCGCCACATTTTAACGGTCTGTCCAGATTTTAACACCCTGCGTCTTGATCTTGGCCTGCCATCTACTGTAGAAGCCATTTTAGCGGATGACCCACGAGCAGCTGCTCGAGTTCTTCATTTTATCAATTTGACAACCGTCTCTAAGGACATTTGATTATGCTGTTTTCTTTTTTTTAATCCTATGCCTGTCAGTCTGTCTTTTATCGTGTTTTCCGTTTCGTTGCTGTTTTAAACTTGTGACTCGCGGTGCATTCCTAACGTAGTCTGGGCGCTAATGACCTTTGAAGTTGTGCGCCCTAAAACCACAAAAAAAAACTTTCGCCTACCCACTCTCTGGCTCACCCTTCATCAGGTTCTGCTAAATCTCGAACCCAAAAGTCAGACACAGAGAATTCGAAAAAAGTGCATACTCGTGAAGATTTTTTACGTTCCCCAACTTCTCAACCACTGGTTCCTCCTTCATCTAAACATCATATTTCCAAGAAGGCTAATAAGAAACCCAGTTAATCTCCTTCTCCGCCAAGGCGTGTCTCATCTACAGCACCACCTGGCGGAAATCGCCCTCGGCCGTCTTCTGTGTCGCCGAGGCACACTGCTGGCGGCCGATCAACCGGCTGCTCGCTGGTGGCAGGAGCTGCTGCTGAACAACCTACGGATCAGGATCTTATGCCTTCGGCTGAATGCCATTCCATGCTGTCGGTCGCAACCTCTGAGCAGTCGTTAAGTTGACAGCGACCTTGATCACATTCCTCCATTTCCTGTTCACCCTATGTCCATTATCCACTGGAATATCCGCGGCATTCGAGCCAATCGGGATGAATTGTCGATCCTCTTACGATCCTACTCACCGGTCATCTTCTGTCTTCAGGAAACAAAGCTGCGTCCCCATGACCGCTTTGTTCTCCCTCATTTTCAGTCAGTCCGATTTGATCTCCCCTCTGTTGAAGGCAGTCCAGCCCATGGAAGACTCAGGAGTCTTCTCCATGATACTCTACATTATCACCAAATTCACTTAAAAACGTCCTTCCAAGCTGTCGCAGTCCGTCTTTCCCTTTCTGGATACACGTTCTCTCTTTGTTCTGTATACATTCCATCGTCCACACCAATGGCACGAGCTGGTCTCCTGCATCTTCTTGGTCAGCTTCCACCCCCCTATTTGCTGGTTGGGGACTTCAATGCCCACCACCCGCTTTGGGGATCTCCACATCCTTGTCCACGTGGCTCCCTATTGCTAGACGTCTTCCACCAAGCGGATCTAGTTTGCCTCAACACTGGGGTCCCCACGTTTTTGTCTGCCTCCACGACAAATTTATCTCATTTGGACCTTGCGATCGGTACTGTTCCGCTAGCTCGGCGCTTCGAATGGTTCGCCCTTGATGATACACACTCGAGTGACCACTTTCCATGTGTCCTTAGGCTGCAGCCTCAACTGCCATATATGCGCCCGCGACGCTGGAAGTTTTCCCAAGCCGATTGGATACTTTTTTCGTCTCTAGCGACATTCGATGACCGTCGCTTTCCCAGCGTCGACGATGAGGTCACACATATTACCGACGTTATTCTTACAGCTGCGGAACGTTCAATACCACGCACCTCCGAATCGCCCCGGCGCCCCCCAGTTCCTTGGTGGAACGAGGCATGCCGTGACGCAATACGTGAGCGGCGACGTGCTCTTCGCATTTTCCGTCACCATCCTACTTTGGCCAACTGTATCCGCTATAAGCAGCTCCGTGCGCGATGCCGTCGCGTCATCCGCGATAGCAAGAAGGCAAGCTGGCAATTCTTAATTAGCTCCTTTAACACCTTCACTCCCTCCTCGGAAGATTGGAGTCGGCTTCGACGGTTCTCAGGCTCGTCTAGTTTCTCCCCGGTCTCTGGGCTCACTGTCGCGCATGATACCTTAGTGGACCCCGTCGCAATTTCTAACTCATTGGGTCAGCACTTTGCTGCGATTTCGAGCTCTTAAAATTACCCGCCAGCGTTTCTCTCGAAGAAACGTGCAGCGGAAGTGCGACATCTTGCTTTCTCCTCTCAAAATCACGAAAGCTACAATACTGTTTTCTCCATGCGGGAACTCCAACATGCCCTCTCTTCTTCTCGTTCCTCCGCCCCAGGACCGGATGGTATCCATGTCCAAATGTTGCTGCATTTATCAACCCATAGTCTGCGTTACCTCCTTCGCCTTTATAATCGAATTTGGACCGACAGTACTTTTCCCAGACGATGGCGGGAAGCTATCGTCGTTCCCATTCCGAAACCTGGAAAGGACAAACATCTCCCCTCTAGCTATCGCCCCATTTCTCTCACGAGTAGTGTCTGTAAGATTTTGGAGCGTATGGTGAATTACCGTTTAGCTTGGTGGCTAGAATCCCGCAGTCTTTTAACACCTGCCCAATGCGGATTCCGAAAGCATCGCTCTGCAGTTGACCATCTTGTTGCTCTCTCCACTTATATCATGAACAATTTTCTCCGGAAACGCCAAACGGTAGCAATATTTTTTGATCTGGAGAGAGCATACGATACCTGTTGGAGGACAGGCATCCTCCGCACACTGTTCTCTTGGGGCTTTCGAGGTCGGCTGCCCTTTTTTCTTCGCGAATTTATGGCGGAGCGAACATTTAGGGTGCGGGTGAACACTACTCTCTCCCGTACTTTCTCTCAAGAAAACGGGGTACCCCAGGGCTCCGTGCTGAGTGTTGTACTGTTTGCCATCGCTATAAATCCAATTATGGATTGTCTCCTTCCTGATGTCTCGGGCTCCCTCTTTGTGGACGATTTTGCGATCTACTACAGCTCTCAACGGACCAGCCTTCTTGAACGACGTCTTCAAGGATGTCTCGATCGCCTCCACTCTTCGAGCATCGAAACCGGCTTCCGTTTTTCTCCCAGTAAGACCGTTTGTGTTAATTTTTGGCGACGTAAGTAGTTTCTTCCACCCTCCTTACATTCAGGACCTGTCAACCTTCCGCTTTCGGACGTCGCTAAATTCTTGGGTCTTATGTTTGACAGAAAACTGTGCTGGTCCTCCCACGTTTCCTATCTTTAGACTCGCTGTCTGCACCGAGCGAGGTGGCGCAGTGGTTAGCACACTGGACTCGCATTCGGGAGGACGACGGTTCAATCCCGTCTCCGGCCATCCTGATTTAGGTTTTCCGTGATTTCCCTAAATCGTTTCAGGCAAATGCCGGGATGGTTCCTTTGAAAGGGCACGGCCGATTTCCTTCCCAATCCTTCCCTAACCCGTGCTTGCGCTCCGTCTCTAATGACCTCGTTGTCGACGGGACGTTAAACACTAACCACCACCACCATCGCTGTCTGCGATCCCTCAACACCCTCCGTGTCCTGAATGGTACCTCCTGGGGAGCGGACAGAGTGGTCCTTCTCCGCCTCTATCGCGCCTTAGTGCGCTCGAAATTGGACAATGGAAGCATAGTCTACTCCTCTGCTCGGCCGTCTATTCTTCGGCGTCTCGACTCTATCCACCACCGTGGATTACGTTTAGTGTATCGAGCTTTTTACACCAGCGCTGTGGAAAGCCTTTATGCTGAGGCTGCTGAACCTCCGCTGTCCAATCGGCGAGCAGTCCTTCTGAGTCGTTATGCTCGCCATCTGTCTTCCATGGCTGCTAATCCAGCCCATGACATTTTTTTCGACACCTCCTTTGATGTAGGGTATGCAGGCCGCCCCTCCTTCCTACTCCCACCGGGAGTGCGCTTCCGTTAACTGCTCCATTCTCTTTCCTTCCGCTTTCCTAAAACCTTCTTGACAACTTGGGGTACAGCACTGCCTTGGCTCCGTCCCCGAATCTGCCTGCTCCGTGACCTTTGTCAGTTTCCCAAGCATGGTACCCCTTCACTTGTTTATCGTCGCACATTTTCTGCTCTATGTGCACAAATGAAGGAAGCCACATTTATTTACACTGATGGCTCAAAGACATCGTTTGTGTAGGGAGTGCCTATATTGTTGGAGACACCCCAAATCGATTTCGGCTTCCCGACCAGTGTTCGGTTTATACTGCGGAGCTTTACGCTGTTCTCCAGGCTGTCCACTACATCCGCCGCCATCATTGGATACAGTACGTAATCTGCTCAGATTCTCTCAGCTCTCTCGTCTCCTAGCTCTTTACCCTGTGCACCCTCTGGTCCACCGGATTCAGGACTGTCTGCGCTTGCTCCACCTGGGGGGCGTTTCGGTGGCGTTCCTCTGGCTCCCGGGACACGTTGGTATCTGTGGAAATGAGGCGGCCGATATAACGGCCAAGGCTGCAGTCTCTCTTCTTCGGCCAGCTATTCGATCGATTCCCTTCGCCGATCTACGGAGCGTTTTATGTCGTCGTGTTGTTCTTTTATGTCACGCACATTGGTCGACATTTCCCCATAATAAATTGCGGGACGTGAAAGCTCTTCCCTGTGCTTGGACCTCTTCCTCCTGAACACGTCGTCCGGATAAAGCACTGTCGTTTCAGCCATAGACATCTTTTAAGCGGCGATCCTCCCCCACTCTGTCCCCACTGCTCTCAGCTGTGGACGGTAAGACACCTTTTAATTGAGTGCCCCTATTTTACTCCGTTACGCGCCCGTCTACAGCTATCGCCTGATATATCGTCAATTTTAGCAGATGACACGTGCTCGGCCGATCGCGTTCTCGAGTTTATTAGTGCCAGTGAAATGACGTCAGTCATTTGAGGCTTTTGTTTGGGGACAACCGACCCCTTTCTGTAGTGGATGTTTAAGCCGTCCTTCTATGGAGGATGTACAGGAAAGGATCGCAAGTAGTCTTTTCAATGTGGACTTTAATTTTCAAGGAAAAGAAAAGAACACATCAAACAGTGAAGAAACCCAGCTCAACAGTGTGGTGTGACTCAGAATGAAACCAATTGTACTGAAGTAATTTGAAATTTCTTCACATGTGATTGATGGTAATAGTTAATATAACGAATATTCCTCTTAGGAGGAGGGATAAGGATAGCTCAGGGTTGGTGTTAATGTTGTCCACATGCGCGTCTTTTACCACTAATTTGTGCTTTCAACCTGATGAAGACTTAATTTATTAAACTGCCACTCTGCACTGGAGATTAATTTTGGAAATGGTTTCCCTTTTATGTATGCATGGGAACTGTTGTAGGCTGTGAAGTCTGGAAGGTAGGTCAAAGTAATGGCAAAAGTAAAGCTGTGAGGGCAGTCTGTGAGTCGTGACTGGAGAACAGTTGGTACGATCTGTTCTTAAAAAAGGCGCAGTTCTAGTTCAGAGTTCCATTACAGCAAACAGTTTTAATAAATACATACATAAAGCTTTGATCCATGGATCATGAACGCGACATAACGTAGTGATGTGGTAAATGTAACTTTAAAAAAAGTTTTCTTCACACAAAATAATTTTTTTAAGTTAATACTTCATATATATGAGTTTATCTATTGAGTAGGAGTAGTTGTCATTCAGAAATTCTTTTAATTGGCTTTCAAGTGTTAGTTGGCTATCTGTAAGACTTTTAATACTATTTAGCAAATGACACAAAGATTTGTGTGGCAGCATAATTCACCCCTTTCTGTGCCAAAGTGAGATTTAATCAAAATAGTGAACATAACACTTTCGTCTCGTGTTGTAGCTATGCACTTATCTTTCCTTAACTGGGACGGGGTATTAATGACAAATCTCAAGTCAGAAGTAAGAGGTGATCTTGGTTGGGCTCCAGCTGTTACTCTGATTACACACTTCTGGGCAGTGAATACTTCCTCTCTTAGTGACGAATTCTCCACAATGCGATGCCATATGAAAGCAGTGAATGAAAATGAGCGTATCAGTAAATTAGCCTACTATGCCTATCACCAAAATGTGCAATAACACTAATTAAATAAGTAGTTGAACCTAACTGTTTCAGCAAATCATCAGTGTGTTTCTTCCAATAGTTTCTCATCAATGCTCACACTCAGAAATTTTGAGTATTCTCCCTTAGCAACAGACTTCTGTTCATAGTCTATATGAGTGGTGTTATGCCATTTACTGTACAGAATTGTATAAACTGTTTCCTCATAATTTAGTGAGTCCATTTGCGGAGAACCATTTAATAATTTTCTGAAAGACGTTTGCAATTTCCTATGCTGATTCTTGCTCCTGGGTGTGGTTACTATACTGGTATCAGCAAAAAGAACTAACTTTGCATTTTGATGAATGTAAAGTGGCAACTCATTAATATATATTAAGAACAATAAAGGACCCAAGACTGAATCATGTGCGACACTGTTCTTGATAACTCCCCAGTTTGAGGACTCTGCTGGTTTTTGCAGACTATCTGTACTGTTAATTTAAACCTTCTGCATTCTAGTTAAGTATGAATTAAATCACTTGTGCACTGTCCCACTCATATCACAGTACTTAATCTTACCTAGAAGAATTTCATTATTCACACAATCAAAAGCTTTTGAGAGATGACATATCCCAATAGGTGATGTTGGGTTATTCAATGCATTTAATATTTGATGAGTGAAAGCATATATACCATTTTCTATTGAAAAGCCTTTCTGAAAACGAAATTGGCATTTTGTTTAGTGCTTAATTTTTACAGATATATAATGCTACTCTTGAATAAATTACTTTTTAAAGGATTTTGGAAGAAGCTTTCAGAAGTGAGATTGGGCAGTAGTTGTTAGCATCAGATCTATCCCCTTTTTCATTCAATGGTTTAACAATAGCGTATTTCACTCTATCTCGAAAAATCCCTGTTTCATTGAGCTACTATATATGTGGCTCAGAAGCCTACTTATTTGTTAACCAACTTTCAGTACTCTGTTGGAAAAACCAATTCCATTTGAGCTTTTGTTCAGTGAATTTATTATTTTCTTAATTTAAATAGGAGGTGGGTTGAATTTAAATTCTGTCAAACTGCATAGATACTGCCTCTTCGATATACTGCCTTGCATTTTCTAATGAATAGCTGGATCCTAATTTCTCTAAGACACTTAAAAATGATTATTAATAATGGTCTCTACTTCTGACCTCTTGTTAACAAACTACTCGTTGTGTCTGATAGAAATACAGTCTTCCTGTGCTCTTGGTTGCCCTGTTTCCCTTTTAACAACATTCAAAATTGTTTTAATTTTATCAGCTATGGTACTATCAGACATAATGCACCTACTTGTGGAGTTTGTACTAACTTTTCTTAATACAGTGCAGTAGTTTGTATAGTTTCACTGTTTTGGGATTATTACTCCCCCTTGCTATAAGATACATTCCCCTTTCTTGTTTGCAAGATATTTGTATCCCTTTAGTAAGCCATGGCTTTTTACATGGCTTTTTACGTGGTTTATTACAATTATATTTCACTGTTTTCTTGGGGAAACTGTTTTAAAATAAACTCACAAAGGTATCTTGAAATATGTTAAATTTTAAATTAGCATCATGTTCCCTGCACACCTCACCCCAGTTTGTCACAAGCTTTCCCTAAAATTTTGAATTGTTAAATCATTCACTGAACGCACTGTTTTGGCAGATTGTTTTTTATTACTGTATGGAGCTATATCATATGCTCTAACTAGCTGTGCATCATGATCAGACAGACCATTCTTAACAGGAAAAGTTAATGCATTAAATTTCTCTTGGTATATGAATACATTATCTATCAGTGTGCTGCTTTCCTGTACCACACGAGTAGGAAAATCAATAACGGATGTCAAATTGAAAGAACGAAGTTTTACTTCAAGCTCAAGCTTTCTCTCGGACTCTTTCAGAAAATGTACACTGAAATCCCCACAATTAAGTTTCTTTCCCCTGTCTGACAGATAGCACAACGAAGAATCCGAATTTTAAAAAATAATGGAAAATTTCCCAATGGGGACCTGTACACAGTTAAAATAAGTGTCATTATTTAGTTTAAGCTCACATGCACATACTTCTATATGTTGCTCTATGCAAAATTTCTTAGTTCTCGAACTTTTCACACTGACAGATTTTACCACATATGACAACTCCCCTCTCCATTGTGTCTACTTACATGTGCTGAAAGCTTATATCCACCTACATTTACATTACCTATGACTATGATGATCAGACAGGCGTAGTACATATTTTCCACCCTCGGTTTCCAACGCTTCTAAACAAACAAGTAGTTCAACTACTTTGTTTTTTAACGCCATGATATTCGGATGCAATATACTACCATTATTTTTGACTGCTTTTACGTGAACCATGTGACATATTAACATTATTTTTCACTGTACTGTTAAGAGAATACTGTGATGTTTTCATATATCTAGTACCTACCTACCTACGTACCTACCTACCTGCCTGTCTGAACTTCTCGCCAAGCTTAATTTCAATCAATATAGGAAGATTGGACTCTGATTTTAAACTAAAAAAAGTACTCCCATGGGTTTCAGTGCCCCCTTAAATACTTTGCTATTGTCCCAGCCAGTTTACCCTTCCCTTTCCTATTGGCCATGTCTTGTGATGTCCCACCTACCAATACCATCAACAGGAACAAAACCTAAGCCTGACAAAGTAGCTGCCCAAGGCAGCTGATCTAGCTCTATATTGACCCCCTGACAGCTGTTCAGTTGGAGTCGATCATACCACATGAAAGCAGGAACCAAACAAACATCTGTATAGTTCGTTGCAGATGCTATTTTTACCAGGTAACACTAAATATTGTAGTCCTGATCCCTCTCAATAATGTTTCCCGCTCCATCCACTACCACAACATGATCTTGATTTGTGAAATACTTGCACAATGATCCTACATCATATCAGTTGGCTAAGACATGCACTGGGCTTGAAAATGCTTGTGACCTGGTACCTGTCGCCTAATTTTTCCTGCAAGATCTGGCCCAAACTACTACTGCTACTACTTTCTACTTTTCTTTTTTTGCAACAGTTGGTTTTCTAGTGAGTCTGAGTGCTGACTAAACTTCAATCTACTTCAGCCCCTTCCTTAGTTAACTGAGGCAGCAAGGCAAATCTATTGTTTGTGCCAATGATGAAACTGTCAGATACTGTCATTTCTGTGTTCCCTGTGCTACAACTTCCCACCTGTCTTCATCCTTCTGCCCCCCCCCCCCTTAACATCAGTTCCTCCCTAACACAATCCATTTCAACCTGAAGGGCTCTAAATCTTCCCTTCCTGTTCCGCTATTTTCCTATCCCTTCAACATAATTAGCAATACCATGGAAGAGACCCACAATTTACTTCCACGATTACCATGCCACTACATTCACCCCAGTGTAAACATCTACCACAACAGCTGGACAGAATCCCAGAACTGACTTTCTTACTCCACCTCAAACACTTCTCGCTCATGCTTGTTCACAATATTTTTACAAAATTTATCTAGGCAATAACAGTAATATTTTATTAACTACAGATCACACGAGTCACTAAACTGATGTGAAACACTAATATACGTGTATACTATTAATATTGTAACGTAATGAAGTTAAACTAACGGTAAAAATCAAAACCTGTACACCCGAAAAATTAGGCCTAAGATAGTGTATGGGCGATACGTACTCAACGCGTTTTGAAGGGAAATGAGACAGAACTTAAAACCTTTAATTCCCCGAGTAGATACGGTTCTAATGTATAATGAAAGCAACCTAAATTCTTCACTTAGTACCTAAAGAAATGTCTTAATTTGTATGTAAACCTACTTTTAAAGTAGGCGGAAATCTGCCCTTAGGTAAATTTTTTGGTTTTTCGAGAAATACTTTGAAACGAGTGAAACCTTAAATGGATAACATAAAATTCTAACTTCGTCACGGTATAATATCAACTTGACAATAATTATAGAATTACTTACTTCACGAGCTTAATATTCAAGGGTGTGCGAGCGGCGCCATTGCTGCCACTAAGATCAGGAATGGCACGCTCACTGCCTTACAGTGAAAAGTTCATTTTGCAAATGACTGTACATTAATCTATACATGTGTTGACACTTCTGTTTAGAAAAGCTTAGCTAGAGCAATGCACTATTAGTTAACACCATAGGTTACCTCACCAACACGCAATCTTTCTACATGGATGCTTTGTACCACTGCTACGTTATTCTCTACTCGCCTACCCTTCCTGGAGTTCGAGGTACATGTCTGTTTTCGCAAGATAAATGATTTATGCAGTAAAATATACTCACTAACACACCTGAACTTGTAGACACTTTTAAATCTTTCTCGTCTTAGTGCTCCACAATTATGACATGGGTGCGTATGACCTTAGTTGTTTTTTGTGTTCTAAAACACAACAAAACTAAAGAGAAATCAGATATCAGGACCTACTACATAGTTTCAGAAAGTGTGCCCTGTTTGCGTGGCTCAAGGTTAACCAAATTTCTTACAAGCTGTTTCTGGGCCTTACAGTGTAAAGTACAAAGAGCAGAGAGACCAATATCGATCTTAGAGGTGCGTAATTCTGGAGAAATTTCTGGCTGCTGAGACTGTCATGAGGACATCGTCCTACATTGTCATGTTTTGAAGCTATGTAGCTTCTTGGCTTTGATGAATTTAATCTATCTATAGAGAAGCTTTCTCCAGACGATATCGTAGGCTGGAAATAAATCGATGAAAGCCAAAGACGTTTCCATCTTCTGAAAGCCCACTTCAATCTGTATTGCGAGGGCCAGGACTTGAATCACACTCTCGTCTGGTGAGAATGCCGGCTTGTTCTACGGTATTGTTCGACCAGTCCTGCTAAGTAGTATCCGTTCCAGAAGTTCATGCATCACACGAAGCAATGCAATGAAACGAAAGCTTTGGGCAAGACTACCTGGGTTTGGGTGAACAGTTACCTTGGCTCGTTTAAGTTCTTAGGGTACGTCTCTCGTCTCCAATGACGAGGTGACGAATTTTGCTAAATATTTCTAAATACATTTAGCAGACTTGATGAGAACCTCTGGGAGTATATGAATAGAACCAGGAGCTCAACTAGGTTTTGTGTCTATTACTGACGCTCAAATCTCTTAAAGGGTGATGTCATAATATTTAGTGTCTTAGATGGCCGCTGCTTTTATATTTTCGAGCTCCTGTTTAAGTTTTATTGTTTCTCGGTGACATGGTTCTTCAGATGTTTTGACAAGGTGCAAAACAATTTTAAGTGTTAGGAGAAAATGTTCTCTAAGTGATACTGCTGGCTCCCGCTGCTCGTAATTTTTGGAACAGGGAACAAGATTTTCTTCTGGATACTTATAAATTGATGGAAATTAATCAGATGATAAATTTATGCGTCCGTGCTGTATCTACGCTGTGCGTCATTTCATGAGCTAATTGTAACCGCCGCTTCAGAAACCATTGTGGTGTTCCTCACGTTCTTGTCCAGGCTTGGAATATATATTTTCCGATATTCTCAGGACATGCGCTCGTTCGTCCTTGCGACAACTGCTCGTGCACAAGTGTTGCAGATACCAGCAGACGGAGGAATCCAGTCCAGTTATTTATAAAGGACCTTTTTTGGTTCAATCTGGACTGAGGAATTACGGTTACATTAGGTTGGTGCACAAGCAAACAGCGTTTTTGTCTTGAATGTTGGTATCCCAGTTGCTAAGGGTTCATAGATCCATCTTCGTTTGTAGTTCACTGAGTTTTCATTCTGTTATTTTTTTTTTCATTGGAAGTAGTGGAGCAGTGGAGCTACAAAATGGAGCGCCATATGGACAAATGGAAACTTCGTACATATTCTTCCGTTTGAGTTCAGTAGTGGAATGGCAGCATCGGAGGCAGCCAGAAACATGAGTGCCGTGTATAGAGATAATGCCACTGGACACTGCACGGCAAGCAAACTGTTTCCTAGTTTTAAGGAGGGTCGTTTTGACATAATTGACACTCACCAGGTACAGGAAGACCTTTGGGGATTGAAGATCGTTCAACCGCATTAATCCACAAATGATTGTCAGTGTATTGGAGGACTGACAAATGTGACGAACTACGATCTTTCCACCATCGTGCGACATAAGCATGCAAGGAGAAAGATGAAAAAATTGTATGTATAGGTACTGCATACTTAAAACCAAAATAAGGGAGTAGCCATATGTGCATCTATTTGCTCGTCATAAATTTGCTCGTGAACAACATCGAACATTCCTATCCTCTATCGTTAATGGTCACGGAAAATAGTGTCTTCATACTAAAATATGATAGAAAAGAATGGTTGACCCCAAACAAGCAACTCCCAAAACACATGCGCACTTCCACAAAAGATAATTTATGCATTTGGTAGAACAGGGACGACGTGGTGTACTACAAATTGCTTCCCCGAGGTCTCACCACCGCAGATGACATTTGTCAACAACTGAAACGTTTTGCAGACGCAATGAAACACGACGATCACGGAGACCGCGGTGATGAATATTCCACGATAATGCCCGCCCACATTGTTCGGCTGACAGAAAAAAAACTACACAGGAGTTGGGTTGCGAAGTCGTTAAACTCACTTTATTCACTTGGTCTCGCACTCTGATTTTCACCTCTTCCGTTCTATCAAACCACCTCCGATAAATTTCCTGATGAAAATGCGCTCCGAACGCGACTTGGTGACTTGTTCGTCTAAAAACCACATTATTCGTACAGCTACGGAATCTAAAACTTACCCCAGCGTTGGCAGAGTGATGTAAACAGCGAAGGATAATATATTATTAATGTCTAAATTATGTACACGTTTTATCTTTATTAAAGTTCAGAAAATGCTACGAACTTACGCAACAACCTAATAAAAAAAATACTTCCCCTGATTTGTTGCGAAGTGAGACAGTATTACCTAAGAGGGAAACCTGACAATATTTTCAGTTGTAGCGACCAAGCTATGGTGTTTCCATCAGCAGTGATTAGACAAAAGTCTGGATGGTACTCATTTTTTTTCAAGCTGCTGAATTGAAGGAATCAGTATCTTCAGCACTGAAAGGAAAATCGATGTTAACTGTGTAGTTCACAAAGACTACCTCACATTAGTTATTCTACACCGAGGGGGAAAAATCGCAGCAACAAAGAAGAATTGTCGATCCACAAAAGATGGTAGTCGTCTTTCTACATCTCAAGGATGTGCGTTCAGATTCCGCTCCACTCGCGTGTCACTAGTAGCTTCACTGTGATGATGCAAATCAGGTTCGCTTAAGTAGGCGCTGTAACGGTCGTGAGCTTCAGTTACTTCAGATTGGACGTGATAGGTTGAGGTTACTAAAGAATGCCTCTCAGGCGATAAAGACGCCATTATAAACCTCACTGGGTTCGGAGGAGGACGTGTGAACCGTAAATTAACTTCCAAAATCACCAAGAACATTAACACATTTAATCACACTAGGTGAGCGTGGAAGTAGTTGCCAGGAAGTAACTGATGGAAAATGAAATTACTTTTAACAAATGTGAATTTTATTCCTAAAAGTAATTTCAAAGACAAATTTAAAAATATAAGCAGAAAATTTTATCTAGAGGCAGAAAGAACAATATTAACAGTATGATCCTTCGGGCTGAGAAGCTTGCCTGCTCCCTTTCAACACGGCCGTAGTCATGACCGCTCACAACCACCTCTGAAAGAGTACACTGGTGCAAATCTGCAACACACCAGATTACTTTAAACAAAAAACATTTGTTAACTCACACAAACACTATGCACCCCGTAACAGGGATGGAAATGGTACTACACTCAAATTATTTGCCACCGAAAGTGCAAATAGTTTTTTAAAGGACTCTTACGGTGGAAGAGTGGGAACCTTATAACCTAAAATGACTAAATAAAACCCATAAAATGCAGACTAGCATAAAATCTAAAACATACTGTACATTACACACATACTACCTCGCAAGATGATAGGCAAGATAAAAACATATTTCAAGAATTCGGCCTTTAAGCAATACATTCGTTAACACCGAATCCGACAAACATGACAGGAGGCAGCTATTAACTTATGGCAAATTGATGGGGGGGGGGGGAGGAGGGAGAGAGGAGAGGGTTTACTAAACAAACCGAACCGCAGATTGCTCTAAACCTCCCCAATTGCACAAAGGAAAAACGGACCACCCAATTCACAAATAACCACCTTCCCGCGGGTGGGCAAACGGAGAATAATGGTTGGACGACCCCAAAACAAAGCGGCTGGTGAACTCACCAAGAAAACAAGTAGAATTTAACAAGTAAATGAAACAACATATCACCAATCATTTAACTTCTATTAAACTGCGCTTTCTGGCGAAGACCTGGCGCAGCACCCCCAACGCTCATCCGAACCGTCCGCTGCCAGCCGCTTCAACGGACGCAGGAAGGCGCGCCGATCTCCCGTCTCACGGCATCGCAGCTCGCCCCGGCCAGCCCGATGTCGTGGTTTCGCTCCTGTTGCTCTCGTGTGAACCGCGAAGCCACTACCCCTTTCTATACGGCTCTCCCCACTGGACTCACGTGGGGACCTCATATGCGCCGACGTTCAAGGCGGACAAGTCATCTCGTGTCTCAGTGCGCAACCGACCGATCCAACCGCCAATGACCGTTGCCCGAGCAACCCGAGCAGACTGGCGGCCTAACGCGCAGACTCAGATGCAGGAACTCGGCCCCGAGCGGGCGACCACTAGCTGAGTTCTGTTACTGGCGGACTGGCAAGTTTCTCATTTTGTGGCTTTAAAGTTTGATCCACAGACAGACAGACATACTAGCACTCCGACGACACACACTAACTGCCGCACAAATGCTGACCAGCAACTGGTGACGTGAGACTAACCTAGCCTCACTCCGACTGACCCCCTGCCGAGCTGATAGCGCCCCTTAAATGCACGTGAACAGGTAACCTTTCCGCTTTCCCATCAGAGGGAGACACCAAAGCTGCGATTATCACAGCGGCGCCACCGCTAGAAACGGAAGGCGACTGCTTCACACAATGCGCTGCGGCGCGCTCTTAAAAACATCAATTTTTTACCACATCTCAGTGTAGCAGGGTTACGGAAAGTTGGAGGTTCATTTTCCGATATTGCAGAAAAACTTGGCAGGAATGTGGCCACTGTCCACGACTGCTGGCAGCGGTGGTCATGGGGCTGTGTGGTCACGAGATCACCATACTCTGGACTACCATGTACTCTGGACATCATGTTCGACGTATGGCTCTGGCACTTCGTACTGCATGTGCAGCAGCAGTGACACAACGAGCTGGCCCTAAATGATTACTTAAAGGACAGCTCCGAGCCAGACGCCGAGTCCCGTGTGTTCACTGACTCCAAACCATTGCCATCTGCGACTTCACTGTTGTCAAGGGAGAGCTCATGGGAGGGCAGGGTGGAGGTCTATTACCCCTGATGAAATGTTTCTACCCTGGTGCCAGCGCCAGCCGTGTGATGGTTGGGGGGAGGCCAGTTGAGGGTCTGCGACCAGCCTGTCTAGACCCACTGGAACTACACCTAGGTTTGAGCTTCGTACGACAGCAGGAGCACTCCCGTGATGGGCCCAAGCACAGTGACACCCTGACCTCAGATTTGTACATCAGTCTGATGATTCTATCTGTTGCGCTGCCGTTCACGAACAGCATTATAGGGGGTGTTTTCCAAGACGACTACGCTCGCCCAATTGCCGTTGTTGCAACCCAACGTGCTCTACAGGATATAGATAAGTTGCCTTGCCCTGGACGATCTGCCGATCCGTCTTCTACTGATTAAATACTGGACATCATTGGAAGACAGCTAGTCATCCACAAGCAGCGTTAACCTTCCCTGTATTAACCGACCAAGTGCAACAGGCATCTCTGTCCTACACACTGGCACCAGACGCCCGTACAACACAATGCATGCATGTTTGCATGCTTGGATTCAACATTCTGGCTGTTAAACGGGTTTTTAGTGTAACAGCATTTCACATTTTCAATGGCTTATTTCGCGCTTACGTTAAATTGTGATTCCGCAATGTTAGTCACTTAAATACGTCACCTGGACAAACGTATTCCTAAAATTTCATTACTCTAATAATTTTTGGGTGTTGGGTTTCCTCTACGTCAATGTATATGACCATTGCATCTGGTGCAGGACGTCAGTATGTTTCAAGAACTTGGGTTGGCCACGGAGAACATGGCTGTTTGTAGATATTACGTATGGTCACTTCACCAATTGCGATTCAGAGTTAACGAGTAATGTTTGTGGAATTGGATAGCAAGTGAGAATTCATGGTTTTACTTCGGACCCTTGACTGTTCCATAGGCATGATGATAGGTTCCTGTTTGTGGCGGAATAACGATTTAATAAACTTTTGGAAACGTTCGCTCGCTGTTTTTCTTAGTTTTCTATGCGTTGAAGTCGTTCAGTAAATTTCGTGCTTTAGTTTTCAGCTCACGTCTCTTATTGTTTCTAGTGGAATACTTCAGTAAAATTGTCTTACAGTACTCTAACTTCCTGAGTGTTCCAGTGGCCGCTTGAATTTTTTGGTTTTAGCTAGTAATTTTGTGAATCTTTGTTGGTGTTATTAGCTGTGGTGTGGTATTAGTAAAAGTAGTTGCTTTCTTAGTAGGCAGAGAATTTCGAGACTATTATTGCTAGTTCTATAAATAGTTCCACTGTTGTAACAGAACTTTGGTAACGTAGACGTGTAGTTTTTCACAGCAACTGCAAAATTTTACCACGAGTAAGAAGTGTGGGCTCTGTCGTAGGTTTGTGAGTAGTGGGTTACGGTTTGGGATTTGTTAAAAGTATTTTCATTGGGGGGGGGGGGGGGGGGAGAGAGGAAAGGAAGGAATGCAGTGGGGAAGCCAGTGGTCATTTTAGTGGGATCCTCACCAGGGAATGCAGAATCTGTAGTAGAAATAAGTTGATGGAGGATCAGGAGCGTAAGCTCTGTGCCCTTCAGGTGCAGTTACAACGTGCAAAGGAAGAACTAGATAGGTTGAGGAGGGTGAAGGGTGGTGCAGAATGGGAACTGGCAGTGGGCAAGAAGGCATACAGGAACATGAGGTATTCAGACAGTTACACTTTGCGCATATGAAATAGGTCTGAACAACTGTTACCCCTTTCTGTAGTGGATTTTTAAGCCTTCCTTCTGCTTTTAGTTTCTCCAATTTTTTGAGTTTCGTTCCCATTGCTGCTGGTTTCCATTTTCGGTTTTTTACTGTTTCCTAAGTCACGGACCGAGCGCTAATGACCATAGCAGTTTTGCGCCCTAAAACCAAACTAAAACAAAAAAAAAAAACTGTCAGTTAAGTGGAGAGTAGCTACAAGAAACTCTAGACGTAGGGAACATGCAGCAGTCCTCAGCAGTTAGGCCTAGGTCAGCTGCAAAGTCACAGAAAGAAGGTTCTGCTGCTAGGTGGTACAAAGGGTAGAGGCGTGGGCCTGCAGTTGCAGCAAGTGTTGGGAGTGAGTACCATGTCACCACCATTGTGAAGCTTAGTGCAGGGTTAGCTCAAGTGACTGAAAGCATAGGGGAGTAACGTAGGAATTTTACAGACGAGGATCTGGTAGCGATAGTGGCTGGAGCTGTCAGTCTTGACAGAGACTAGGAATATGATGTAGGTGGTGACCAGGTAAAGATAGCTACTCAAACTGGTGGCACTAATGTGCATTTCGTGCAACTGTTCCAGCATCATGATCGGCCTAATCTTAATGCAGCTGTTAGGCGCATTAACGTGGGGCTGGTGAGTGTGCTGATGGTAGAGGGCATGGATCAAATCTGTGGTGCCAGTTGGCACTGTCAGTAGATAGGGAATCACTAAGCATGGGTCACACCTCATTAGGTATGGGGAGGCTGGTAAAGCTTATTGGTGGTGGTGGTGGTGGTGGTGGTGGTGGTGGTGGTGGTGTTAAAGCTTGCACAATATTTAGATTAAAGTAAGCTGATAGGTATATCTGCTTGATAGATGTTCCTCTAAGGGCTCAGGGGCTCACTTTTAGAGGATGTAAGTTTTCCAAGTAGCGAAGGAATTAGCTTATTTCATCAAAGTATAAGAGGGATTAGAGATAAAATTAGTGAACGGCTTATGGCTGTTAACTCTGAAATTATTGGTATATCATAGCACCACTTAAATAATTTCACGATTCAGAGCTTCCTTTGCCAGAATACAGATTAGCTGGCTGTTTTTCAAGAAGTTCCTTGCTGGGTAGGAGAGTGGCTATGTATGTAAAAAACAGTATTCCATTTGAGTCCATAGATGTATCACAGCACTGCAAATATAAATTTTGTAAATGATTGTGCAAGAAAAAGGATGTTAGTAGATCTTAGTCATGACTTGGTGCAGACTGTTTTTCCAACTAGGGTGCAGGGGAACAGTGGTACAGCCATAGACAATTTTTTATTCTCCGTTACTAGATGGGCATTCTGTTAGGAAAAGGGTGAAAGTCCTTCCAGACCATGATGCACAAATTTTAACAGTAAAAGGCTTAAGCACTCAAACAAGCGTCGTATTTAATTACAAACTATATAGAAAAGTTAGTCGATTAGCAGAAAAGTTTTCTAAACCTTGTTAAGGAAAAAGTGGCAGGATGTTTATAGTGCTGATAACATAGATAATAAATGTAATGCTTTCCTCGATACATTCCTCATTATCTTTGAGAGTTCCTATCCATTAGAATGTTCTAAATGGGGTACGAGCAGTAATAGGCAACCCAGGTGGCTGACTAGTGGAATAAGGATCCCATGTAGAACGAACTGGGAATTACATCAATGTTAGTCACAATAAAGCTACAGTAGCATATTACAAACAGCATTGTAAGGTGCTTAAAAATGTTATTAGGAAGGCAAAGAGTATGTGATATGCAAATAGAATAGATAATTCACAGGATAAAATTAAAACCATATGGTCAGTTGTGATGGAAGTGTCTGGTCAGTAGCACAAGGTCGTCAATATAAAGCCAGTTCGCAGTAAAAATGTTTGTTACTGATAAATCAGATATATATACAGTATTTAAGTCATGTTCTGAGCACAGCTGGTGAATTAAATAATTTAGTTTCTACAGGGCATCATATAGCTTCCTTGACAAATGCCTTTCCGAGATTGATGTCTGATATACTCGTCTGTGATACAGAAAAGGGGAGATTGAGTCAATATTTAAATCAGTGAAGACTAAGGACTCCCATGGTTATGATGAAGTGTCTAGCAGAATATTAAATTACTGTGCTGCACATGTTAGCCCTGTACTTAGCCACTCTTTTAATTTTTCATTTAGGAAAGGTCTATTTCCTGAACGATTATAAAACCCTTTATAAAAAGGGAGAAAAGGATAATGTAGATAATTTTAGACCTATTTTTATGCCATCAGTGTTAGCTAAAGTCAGTGAAAAGGCTGTGTATCTGCGTGTCAGGAATACTGACCATTTTGTCAGTTTATTTGCTATCAAATGTACAGTGTGGCTTCAGAAGTCGATTAACAACTGATAAATCTATATTATCTTTTCTCTGTGAAGTACTGAATGAGTTGAGTAAAAGGTTTCGAATGTTACACATATTATTTGATCTAACTAAGGCATCTGATTGTGTTTACAAAATATTGCTCCAGAAGAACTACAGAATACGGGAGTAGCTCACAATTGGTTCCTCTTACTTTAGCAACAGACAGCAAAGGATCATTAACATTTTTGAGAAAGGCTCTGATGAGGGGTGTGAGTGGGCTATGGTCACGTGAGGGGTGCACCCAGGAATCAGTGTTAGGGCCACTCCTGTTTCTTATGTAATATGCCCTCCAGTGTTAGGGTTAACTCTAAAATATGTTTGCTGATGACACTAGCTTGGTAGTAAAGGGTGTTCTGTGCAATATTTCCTCTGTTTCAAATAGAGCAGTTCATGACCTAAGTTCATGGCTTGTAGAAAATAAATTAACGCTAAATCATGGTAAGATTCTGTTTATACAGTTTGACACACAGTTCAACAAAACCTGATGTTTTAACTTCACAGAATGGGCACATGATGGTGATAGTGAACAGTTAAAATTTATGGGTGTTCAGATAGTAAGTAGTTAGGAAAGCCCATGTTCAGGGTATTGTTGAGACACTTGATGCTGCCATTTTTATTATTCGAACAGTATCTGAAGTGAGTGATCGTTCGACACGAAAATTAGTCTACTTTATTTTCATTCGTTTGTGTTGTGTGGTATTATATTTTGGGGTGACTCTTCCCATTCTAAAAGGATATTTTTGGTCTGTCATTTCTTGTTACCAATATTAGCTTACTTCAAAGAATAAGCAGCTTTCACCCAGTTAATATTCGACTGATATCGAACCTGTATTTGGATCAGACTTCCTTAAGTCTTGTACAGAAAGGTGTCCAGTATAATGCTGCCTCCATTTTCAATAAGCTACCACTCGAATTCAAAAATCTTAGCAGGAATCCACACTCTTTCAAATCGAAACAGAAATTTCCGCATGGGGCACTCCTTCTATTGTGGGAGTTCCTTGAAAAATGAAGTGGATTCTTGTTGTATTGCTGATTAAGTTAACTTAAACTTATGGACTGACTTTTTGGGGTTCATAAAAATTTATTTTTATCTATTACTACTCTTATATTGTAATTTCATGTACTGACATGTACCATGACCTTGGAGATTTACTCCTCAAATTGGTCCTAAGAAACTTGAAGTGTAAATAAATAAATAAATAAATAAATATCGTATCCCAGTATTTAGAATAACAACGTTGACGATGGCATTAAACTGTATCCGTTGCAAACTTAGGCATTTAGTTCTGGTAATGCCCTCAATGTTCAGTTGACATATTTCAATACTTAATCCCACTTTCCTAGATCTTTGGATCTGGAAAAGAGCTTCTGATGTCGTACTGAGTCATTCCTTCTGACTGCAGTCTTCTTATACTTACTTACTTACTTCCTTCCTTGATTAATCTACAGTTGCTGTGAACATTTATTCCTTATGAAATCAAAGTTGGTTAATTTTCATTTAGTCAGTAAAGCTGAAAATATTCTCTGGCAGTCATCACCCTGCAGGTCCAGGAGAAAGAATAGGTCCGAGGTATTCCCGCATGTCGTAAGGGGTGACTAAAAAGTTTCACACGTTTCGGCTTTCATGTGATGCCCCCTGTAGGGTTAGACCTCCATTCTTCAAAATTTTCCCGAAGAGGGAACCAATTGGGGAAGGGCGCCTTATATGGTGCATTGTGTCCATCGTGCATAGATATCTTCAGCCCACATTCAGGTCGTCGCATTGCAGTCCCACCCCTTCTCCATCTCTTTGGCTAGGACACCTTAGTGGGTGCGTTTTCCACAATGCACTACACATTGTCTCTTTCGCGTCGACGCACCTGATTACCAGCGTAGTAGCCAGGCCATTGTGGTGGGGACGGCATGCACCCTCTTGATTGTAACGCCTGACCACACAGGGATCGCTCTGCTGATGCCAGCGTCGTTAACTCCCCACGTATGACAAGGGGTAGATGCCCATTCCCCTGGGGCATAGACTCCCAGCAATGGCCATCCTGCCAGGTCAGAGTGGGTGGCAATAGGGCAGTTGACATGTGATGAAGTTTTGTCCATCTCTTGCTGGTGATGAAACACCAGCTGTCTCTAAGCCTTCACAAGTTCAATTCTATGCCCAGAAATACGAGCCCAAATCGTTGCTCTCCCTGGCCACGTCATGGGAGGAACGTCAGGCTAAGGATGGCAGTGGATATTATTCCCCCTGGAACCTTGTATGTTAGAGATCTGATGGGAATCTTTCATGATGAAGTCTGTTGTTGGTTGAGCATTTAGAGAACACGTTTGCGGAGGTGAAGGGATTGTCCAAAGCATCTGGGTCAGTCCTCCACCCAGTCACGGACATTACTCGCTTGTGTCAAGCTGGGGGACGTTTCTGTAACCATCACGCCCCATAAGAGCTTAAATGTGGTCCACGGTATCATATTTCAGAGGAACCATCTTTTGCAGTCTGACGACTTGCTGACAGCCAATTTAGAGTGGTGAGGTGCAAATTACGTCTGGCATGTCCACCACAGTCCGAGCGATAATCGGGTTGCCACCAATGTCTTCATCTTGGCCTCTGAGGATGGTACATTGCCCAACAAGATAAAGGTGTTGGTCTACAGGTGTGATGTAAAGCCCTATATCCCTCACCCGATGTGATGCTTCAACTGCTGGAAGTTCAGCCATATATCTCCCAATGTACTGAGATTCTGGTCACCCATCACATTCCAATACTCCATCTGTGCCCCGCCTCCCATCTGTGTCCAGAGAGCACCATTCGCCTTGCTCACCAGACTGCAGGATTCTCAAGAGATAAAGGAAAATCATGAAGACAGTGGACAGACTGACCTACACTGAGGCTAAGAGAAAATTTGGCCGCCTGCATCCTGTGCATGTGACAGTCTTATGCCTCCACTAAAACAGTTCTGGAACCATCAGCTCTGCAAACCCTAGTCACCTCTGAGCTGGAAGACTACACCTGCCACCTTGATGTTGGGGGGCATTTCCCTCCCTGTTGCTTCTGCACCACCTACTTCAGGAGCAACACTGCCCTTCCCTCCAATCATCCCCACTTCTAGCCAGAGACGTGTAAGCCTTCTTCTGCTTCTCTCGCTAGGAAGGGGCCCCTTAGGTCACGCCCTTCCCAGATTTATCCTAATGGGAAAGATGATAGCCCCCAGTGGCTGAGCCCAAAAGTAGCAGGTTGTAGAGCTTCACACTCATCCTCAGTCCCAGACTAAGCCCATGAAGTCTTCACAGCCAGGTAAACCCAAGGAGCAGTGAGAGAAATCCAAAAAGAAACCACCTAAGACCAAGGAAATAGCGGTAGCATCCACACAACTGCTACATACAAACTATGCGTCTGAGGAAGGGGTGGGGATTTTGGCGTCTGCCTAGGACCTAGATCTCGCCAGGCCCTCACACAATGGATATAGATTGCTGAGGCAATATGTCTGTTGCAGCTAGTGACCCTGGGCATTAAACTACCTCACTGACTGTTCCATCCTTCAGTCTCACGATATCATACTCCAGTGGAATTGTGGCGGTTTATTCCAGCGCCTGGCTGAGTTACAGCAGCTGTTGAGCTTTACACCTGCTATCTGCATTGCCCTCCAGGAAACCTGGTTCCCAGCAATGCAGATCCTTGCCTTCCGTGGCTATAAGGGATATTACAGGAACCCTAGCGACTACCATAGAGCGTCAGAGTTTGCGTTTATGTCATAAACTGTCTGTAGTCCACAAGCGTTCTTTCAAACCCCTCTTGAAGCTTTGGCTGTCAGAATGATGACGCAGGAAATTGTTTACAATGGTGAAGTACCCCTGAATGTATTAGCTGCACTGATTGATCAGCTCCTTTCTGGGAGATTTTAATGCCCATAACCCCTTGTGGGGTGGTATTGTGCTTACTGGCCGAGGCAGACATGTCGAAACATCACTGTCTCAGTTCGACGTCAGCCACTTAAATATTGGTGCCGCCACAAATTTCAGTGTTGCTCATGGTAGTTACGCGGAGATTGATTTATCAATTTGTAGCACAGAACTTCGCCCATCCATCCACTGGAGAGCACATGCGACCTGTGTGGTAGTGACCACTTCCCCACCTTTGTGTCACTGCATCAGCATCTGGTCCACAGATACCTGCCCATGTAGGCTTCAGACAAGGCGGAATTTCCAGTCTGTGGCACCTCTGTCACCACTGAATCTACCCCCCCTCCCCCCCCCTCCCCAGTAACATCGATATGATGGTTGAGCATGTGACTACAACAAAGTAAACGCTATCCCAAGCCCTTTAGGGTGCCCAAGGCTTATAGCAGTCCCTTGGTGGTCGCCGGAAGTCGCTGAAGCAATTAAGGAGCGTCGGCGAGCTCTACAGCGGCATAAGGGGTACCCTTTCCTGGGACACCTCATACACTTCATAGCCTTCAAACGGCTCCATGCCAGAGTTCGCCAACTTATCAAGCGACGGAAGCAGGAGTGCTGGTAGAGATTCGTCTCGACCATTGGTTGCCATACGTCACCTTCCCAAGTTTAGGCATCCATCAAACGTCTTCTTGGGTTCCATACCCCAACAAGTGTTACCGTAAATGGCGTGTTATCTACCGACGCAAACGTGATTGTCGAGTACTTTGCTTCAGCCTCGGTGTCGGAGAATTACCCCCTACCTTTTCGTACTCTAACAGCGGCTGGAAGGGAACGTCGTCTCATCCACTACACATCGCATTGAATCCTATAACACCCCATTTAATGAGCTCCTCAGTGCCCTTGAACATTGCCCCAACACAGCTTTCTGGGCCTGATGTGATTCACAGCCAGATGATTAAACAACTCTCATCTGACAACAACCGACATATGTTCGTCCTCTTCAACCGGATCTGGTGAGATGGAGTCTTTGCATCGCAATGGCGTGAGACCACCATGATTGTGGTGCTCAAACGCGGTAAAAACCCGCTTCATGTCGACAGCTATCGGCTCATGAACCTCACCAGCGCTCTTTGTAAGCTGCTGGAGCATACGGTATGTCAGCAGTTGGGTTGAGTCATGGAATCATGTGGCCTACTGGCTCCAAGTCAGGGCGGCTTCCGCCAGGGTCGCTCTACCACTGAAAATCTTTTGTCCGTCGAGCCTGCCGTGGAACAGCCTTTTCCAGACCGCAACATCTGGTTGCTGTCCATTTTGACTTACGTAAAGCATACGACACGACTTGGCGACATATCGTTGCCACATTGTATGAGTGGGGTCTTTGGGGCCTGCTCCTGATTTTTATCCAAAACTTTGTCACTCTGTACTCTCCGCGTCCAAGTTGGTACCTCCCATAGTTCTATCCATACCCAGGAGAACTGAGTCCTGCAGGGCTGCGTATTTCTTTTTTTTTGTGTGTGACCATTAACGGTCTAGCAGCAGCTGTCAGGCCCTCTCTCACCTTCTCTGTATGCAGACGACTTCAGCATTTCGTACTGCTGCCCCTCTACTGGTGTTGCTAAGTGTCGCCTACAGGAAGCCATCCACAAGGCACAGTCATGGTTTCGTGTTTTCAGCCGCCAAGTCGTGTGTCATGCACTTCTGTCGGCGTCGTACTATTCGTTCGGAACTAGAACTTTTTCTTGATGATCCAATCACTGTAGTGGAGGCATATCGATCCTTAGGACTGGATTTTGGCGGTGTATTGACTTGGCTTCCTCATCTTCATCAACTTAAGCCGAAGTGCTGGCAACACCTCCATGCCCTCCATTGCCTGAGCAACATCAGTTGGGGTGCAGATCGCTCTACGCTGCTGCGGCTGTACACAGGCCTTGGCCAATCCCGAATTGATCGTGGGAGAGTGGTTTATGGTTCGGCAGCGCCCTCAGCGTTGCATTTACTCGACCCTGTGCACCACTGCGGGGTTCGCCTAGCAACACGAGGTTTTAGGACGAGTACTGGTGGAGGATGGGGTATCTTCATTGCAGATCAGACGTGCACAACTGCTCGCCAGTTACGTAGCACACATTCGTAGTTCTCCTGAGCATTCAAATTACCGTCTCCTTTTCCCGCCCGCGGCAGTCCATCTCCCACATCAGCGGCTCAGGTCGGGGCTAACGATTGCGGTTCGCGTGCGGTCCCTTCTCTCCGAACTGGAGTCCTTCGTTTTACCTCCTCTCTTGTGGTCCGCTCACGTACGCCTCCATGGTGTATGCGTCGGCCGCAGCTTCGTCTGGACCTTTCATGTGGCCCTAAGGAGTCCGTTAACCCTGCAGCTCTCCGCTGTCACTTCAGCGAGATCCTTGAAGTGTTACGTAGCTCTGAAGTTGTTTACACCAACGGTTCGATGGCCGATAGTCAAATTGGCTTTGCCTACTTTCACGGCGGTCATATTGAACAGCATTCCTTAACCGATGGTGCAGTTTATTCACTGCAGAGCTGATGGCCATATCTCGTGCACTTCAGTATCTCCGTTCATGCCGTGGGGAGTAAAAACTATCGACCAGTGCTATCCTCGTCATCCTTTTGCAGCGTCCATCCAGGAGTCCATCTATACCCTGGAAGGGTCCAGTCGTTCAGTGGTGTTCATCTGGACCCCTGGTCACGTCGGAACCCCTGTAAATGAACTTGCTGACAGGCTGTCCAAACAGTCTACACGGAAACCACTTCTGGAGATGAGCATCCCCGGAACTGACCTGCGTTCGTTATTACGCCGCAAATTTTACAGCTTTGGGAGACTGAACGGCAAAATTTCAGTACGCACAACAAACTGCTAGGCATTAAGGGGACCACGAATCTGTGAAAGTCCTCGATGAGGGCCTCTCGCTGGGACTCCGGGGTTCTCTGCCGGCTCCGCATTGGCCATGCCTGGGCTACCCACTGCTACCTCCTGCACTGTGAAGACCCATCTCAGTGTCGGTGCGGCGCCCAGTTGACAGTGGCCCATATTCTTCTGCTATCTCCTTCTTTGGCTGACCTGCGACTTTATCTTTGGTTGCCAGACTTCATTGATTTCAGCAGGCAACGCCTCATCGGCTGATCTGCTTTTCCATTTCATCAGTCAGGGTGGGTTTTATCATTCGATCTGAGATTTAGCGCATGTCCCTTGTCCCTCTGTGTCCTCCACTCTAGTGCTTTTGGGGTGGGGATTTTAATGTGGCAGGGTTGCTGGCCTTTCCTTTTTATTTTTGTGGTCGGCCAGCCATTGTAATCTGCTTCCTTGTTTCTCTTGTTTCTTGCATCTCTGTTGTTCTGTTGTCTTTTGTTCCTTTTAGTGTTGGTTGCCTTCCCTTCGTTCTTGTGGCTTTTCCTTCCTTTGTTTTGTGTTATATATTTCGTCAGTTTTATTCTCACATCACACTAGTGGCATTGTTTTATTAGGAACAATGGACCGATGACCTCGTAGTTTGGTCCCTTTCCCTCTCTTTTAAACCAGCCAACCAATCTGGCAGTCAGTTAGGTTGCTTTAGCATCGCCCAGGTGTCATCTGCAAGGCACTTAGAGGTCAAAACCTATGGATGTTAAGATACATAGATGCCGGAAATACATAAAGGTATAACTCAACATTTCCACAATTGACTGTTACCTTATGTAAGTTGTATACTCCAATATTGCTCACCACTCGAATGAGCCAGTAATTGGTGTACATGCAGTTTGAAACTAGATTTACTATTCCTGTATTTTGTACGGTCTATGGGGAGAAGTTAAAAAAAACTTTCAGGCGGCATACTTAGCTTCTCGCTACAACAAGGATAGATTACCTAACTGATGTCATTCTATTTTTCTTCAATAATTTGCAACACGACGTTCTTGGACTACATATAACTCTGATCATTCTACTAAGCAATGAAAATATCTTGAGCAAGAGATCTCCCCAGAAGATTATATCGTGTGACATGAAGTACACAGAAGCAAAAATAGTCTTTGTGACTGTTTCGTATATAATACGAGAGAGCATTCTGGCTCCAAAAGCTGCTGAGCTAAATCAGTGTCCAGACGGACGTTTCCAGCGTAGTTTTCAATCTAAATGGACGTCCAGGAATTTAGTAATAGTTATTTAGTGTCACTGAGAACTCCTCTCGCTTTGTGAGGTGACATAAATTACGTAAAATTTATCTTCCTTAGGAAGTCAAAACGGAGGTAAAAGCAAATGAGTTAAAGACTTTTGATAAAATGTTCTTGCTACATGTTAACTGGTAACACCAGTATTTTAATAGAACATATGTCAAACGTGGAAAATTTGCAGTCTGCGCCTTTCACAACTGCTAGTAGCTAAGCATAAACCAGACGTTGAAGGATATAGCACAGAAAGTACATAGATAGTACTACACTACTAACTCGGTACATGACACTCAGCGCCAGTTGCATGTTGCCTATCTAAGGGCTTCCAGGAGCAACGAAATTTTAATTATAGACCCAATTTCAAAAATATATTAATTTTGGAAATAAAGTAAATGTCATAATCTGCTCATTAAGGGAGAGAATTCTTTTTACAGTACTTGTTTTACTGTACGATACATTTCACCTGTGTTCCTTAAGGCTCACGACGCGCAAATCAGCCAGACTTAATCATGCAATATTTCACAATGAGGGTATTTAGCGACTCTCAGCCAACATTAAACATGATTTCAAAAACCATAATTTTTTCTTGCTTGCACGTTTAACGTCAGCTATTTAAGACTCTGCAAAAAGCTTAAACTTCAGATTGCTTCAGAAAGAAGTTCAAAACATGGTAATTTGCATAAATAATCAGAAGTTTACTATTTGGTTTCCAATTAATGTTAATGCTTCTGATGACTGAGGTTTTTAATGTTTTATATTTGGTCTTTAATATTATTTTCAACATATTCTTCATGTAATACTATTACTATGAAAACAATATAAATTTTAAGTGAAACAAAATGCTAAACAGGAATTGTTCAGATTGTTATCGTGGACAGCGTCACGACGCTTACTCATTACGGTTGTACTGATTGTCAAGAGGATGTTTATATTTGGTTCTGTTCTAATGTGACGGCACTACTAAATGTGTAAATCCTTGTAACTACTTACGCCATTCAGTGTATCTATCTGCTTCAGCGCTTATGTACCCTGATTCTCAATTCTAACAGGCAGAGAACTGTGCTGTTTCTGGTGCCAGTGGTTTGGCAGTTACTACTCATTACATGTTGCAATACCTTCGTGCACGGCATGGCGTAAATAGTAAACTTAATTACACCACTTTAAATTTCAAACAGGCAGAGTACCTTACGGCTTTCTTTTGTGCTAACAAATCGGTACTAAATGTTTGTTTCCTTGTAACAACTTAGGCCACGCAATTCATGTAGCTGTTGTAGCGCTTATACTCAAATATGCAATTCATAATTCACAACTCACTGTTTCATTGTTCTTACATGTCGGCACCAAGTATGTAATTCCTTGTAATTATTTACGCTAAAAAGTGCATGTAGCTGTTTTAGCACTTACGTATGCTACTTACCGTTTGGAATAGGCAGGAAAATGTACTGTTCAGGTTATGTGTTTTGCACTTCAAGTTTAGAACCAAGCTTATTTTAATTGTGACCGCTGTTAGCTTTCTGCGTACTATATTTGTACACACCACCAATTAAAACCGTCATACTTCGCGTCAAACACTTTTACAATCCCCAGTACTAATAAAAAATTTTACTTAACACGTCCTTTTGTAATCATTTATTACTGTTATTGACACTGAATTGTATTTCCATTGGTTTCATGCTCTTAGTAAGTCAAACGTAATTTCAAACTATGGTGCTACAGGGCGCCTCAACCACTCTTGCAATTCCACCTGTTATTACAAATCTGTATCCTCGTCTAATTATCAGCTGTCTTATCAGTCTGTTTATATCTGCTACCTTTACAACTTGTAACTGGTGCTTGTAACTGCTATGTCCACTTGTATACAGTTCGATGGTACATGTCCTCTTACTATTTGTAATGTTTTCATTGTATGTAGATATTGGTTTTGTAACTCATTTTTATTTTATGAGTAATTGATTTATTTCAATAGGCATCTGATGATAAACGTCTAATTGCAGTCAATAACTCTCCCTCAGTGGCCAACTCAGCAATTTGCATACTACATACAATTTTAGATATTAGCACACAACTGCTTGCTACCATATTGTTTGTCTTTCAATTGTCATATGGATATGAAATGTACGAGGGCGAACACAAATGGACTTTGCAGTTTTTATGCTCTTTAATTGTCCCTGGATTTTATCATATGTTGTATAAATTGTTTTCTTAAGGAATCCTGTGATCTTAAGACTGTCGTAGTAGGTAATTGTTTCTAGTCAAGTATATAAGCTAGTGTAAGCATAGTTTTTATTAACTGTAAATATTTTTAGTGTAATCTGAACTTACGTGTATACAAAAGCATGTGTTACTAGACTTGTACATTTGAATACTCCTCTTTTTTCACTCTGAGAATTCATCTCTTAAATGTATGGGCTTTATATACACTGAAGTGCCAAAGAAACTGGTATAGGCATTCCTATTCAAATACAGGGATATGTAAACAGTCCTATATAACGCAAGTGTCTCGCACAGCAGTTAGATCGGTCACTGCTGCTACAATGGCAGGTTATCAAGATTTGAGTGAGTTTGCACCTGGTCGGCGATGGGACACAGCATGTCAGAGGTAACGATGAAGAGGGGATTTTCCCTAAGAGCATTTTGAGTATACCATGAATATCAGGAATCCGGTAAAACATCAAACCCCCGACGTTGCTGCTGCCGAAAAAAGATTCTGCAAGAACAGGGCCAATGAAACTGAAGAGAATCGTTCAGCGTGACAACCCTTCTGAAAACTGCTGCAGATTTCAATGCTGGGCCATGAAGTGTCAGGCATTAGTGGAGCCCACGCCACATCGTATTGCGGCACTCCTGTGCGCTCGCAGGGCCCTTATTCGATGTCAGGCAAATATACCGCTTCCTTTGGCCTTCAGTGTATCTTGTTCTATTATGGTTCCGTTGCGGATAGTTCCGTTTAGTCATTATGCATATGGAACAACCACACGCAGTCACAGCATCACGGGGAGTGCTGGTTGCCTACTGATATTAACCCCTCCCCCCTCCATCCCCACCCCCACTTTGTCTAAAGTGGAACAGTACTGTCATAGCTGTAAGATTACATTTGGAAGCTCTCTTGTTATAGTTGTCTTGCAGTTTAATATCATCGTCCATATGTTTAAGAATCTAGAATTCTTTGATATTCATTTATTGCTATCTCCTGGCAGTATTAGATAATTAAAAATGATTGGATACATGTTTTATTACTCTATTCTTTAACATGACTTCATTGTATTGTCCTGTAGTATGTGTAATTTAATCATTAAGTCCCTTGCGACATTTGATGTTGGTGCGTTTTACTTTTGGGTCTGTGCATGGTTCCTACGTTTGTAAAGAAATGTAAACTCTGTACATACAGTTCACTGTGGGGGTGGGGTGTAATTTATTTGATTGCAAAACTCCCTTTATTGAACGTAACCAATTTACTTCCATACACTAATAGTATCTTACGACATAATATTCGGCTGATATTGTTCCATATTGCCATGCACGTGTATGCTCTTAGTTTGTCCTGACAGTCAATATATAACTTGAGTACTGCAGACTTTATACGATTTTCCATTCTTCCTACATGGATAAATGTAAGATACTTGATGATGTGATAAATATTTATGTGAAGGTGACACTGTAATCTCATTGGATCTTGAATTTCTATTGTTAAATTGGGTTTCATTCTGTTATGTTATTTATATGGTACTGTGAGTGTGGTCAGTGAGTGAAACTAGTAATAAGTGATTAGAATTGTCATGGATTTTTCCAAGCCAATAATTTTTTAATTTCGTGCGGATCGCCAGTGTACCTTAATGTCTGTGTATGAAGGTAAAATGTGTTACTGCTGATAGCTGGACATTAATTTTGTCTACCCTTCGACCTTTATGTAACCTCACCAACACATGTGGGTCCTGCCCATCATAGAATAACTCCTTCCTTCCTAACCTCTCCCAGCCTACCTCTTCTACTTCAGGAAGGAACTACTAGTTACAGAATTCATGGTTTTCGGAACTGAATTTTTCCTTAGTTACCATCGCTTATGAGTTTGTGTGTTCATATTGTTGTCTGTCAATATATGTATTAAACAGTGTATGTAACACACTATAATTTTTCATGTTCACTTTTAATAGCTTGCAAAAGTGTTAGCTTTTAAGAACTACTTCGCAAAGTCAAAATGGAGTCTGTGGTGTGTTTGAAGTATTCCTCTTGATCAGGGGAAAAGTTGTTCCTCACTACAGAGAACTCTGTGAAATATTTACATTGCATACATAAGTTTATTGTAACTAACATTTGTATTATTAAAGTCAATTGAAATGTCTGTCTCTGAAAGAAAACAGTAACATAATGTGAAATATTGCTGAGATTTTTCAGTTAGTGTTCGTTCTTACAAGCATTGTAATAATGCCGGTTACAAAAATAGTATACACTTACTAGAATTGGTAAATGATACAGAATCCGGTTTACAGTTGAATTTTTACGAGTACATTACTTCTGACCAGATCGAACAATTTGCAAAGTTATTTCAACTAAAACTGTAATTAAGAAAAATTATAACTCCAGAATTTATTTTTAGGTAAGGTGTAACCTGCGTCTAGCTTTGGTTGTGTAACGATAAAACTTCCAATGTCCAATAGAAGGTAACTTATAAGATGTATCTACACTCTGTACGTTGTAAAAGTTATTCATTTAATAATGCTGCTGATCTATTGATCATCATAGCTTTGTAATCAGTAAAACAGAAACGCAGTTAGACTAGAATTATAATAACTATTAGCGAAGTATGACTTTGCTCCCACATTCCGATCTTCTGTTTCCTTTTCTGTCGGCCTCTCTTGGTCAGTTCTTGTTTTCTTCGACCCCAATGGTATTAGGTTGCGAGGCCAGAGGGTGTCTTTCATTCTCATTTTTCAATCTCTCTTGTTCCTTTAGGGAGGGGGGAGGGGGGAGGAAGGTGCTGCCTCAGGCGTGGTGCAGGGGAAGCCAGCGTTCCTAGGGAGCAAACCCGAGAAAGCCTGGTCCTCGGAGCTTGGCGTTGTGCGGTCAAGTTGCTCAACGATCCATATAAGTCTTCATAGTCACAGGCCTGAAAATAATTCTCGGCTTTCAACGCAGAACAAGAGATGGTGAGGTTGGAACACGCCGTACTGTACGTGTAGATAGCAGTGGCAGTATGATCATACTCAAAATATCCCTGGTTTTGGAACAAAATGTGAATCACAGTTGGAGATGGTTCTCTGCATCCATAGTGAACTAAATGTGATGGAAACAGTAGCCTTACACATCGCGAAGGATACTTTCCAAAATCATGTAAACAACGTCAAACGTTAACCAGTAGAAATATTGGGGTGCATTGGAATCAAGTAATCAAAAGTTCCTGTAGATACTACAGGGACAATCCTTGACAGATGCACAGCGCTGAAGTTACCTTGATGGCTAGTGAACAAATGCAAGTGAGACAGAGCAGGCTGGTGGTTCAAAATCGTGATATCATGCACCAGGCTGTAAATTGCTAATACGCAAAGTAATTTTGTGGGTGCCAGGTGCGAAGAGAAGACAAAGTGAAAACTAGGATAGAACGGTGTGGTGGAACATTGCTGAAAGTATCAGATACTGGTGTACTTCCTCCCAAAGCAGTATATGAGCAGTACACAGCCTCCCAGATGGTACCACGTGCGAAGTTCTGTCTCACACCTCACGGACGTCAGAACTGATTCTCATCGCTTGTATTTTGGTGACTATAACTGGAAGAGTTGTGATCGTTTGCCACGGTTGAAGATCGTTCTGCGGACCTTCCAGCAGGAATTTGAGTAAAGCTCCAGCCAGAACTTCACCTGCAGACTTGGCGAAGAAGATAATGGTGTCGGCTGAAAGCAGTCTTCAGTGCCACTGGACTACCGCTTCTGCCTGACCTGAAAGCACCAAGCTTACAAGATACACAGAGAAAAATGCAATCAGTAGGCCGACACCTCAAAAGTGGAAATCAGTTCGCGACGATTTACGAGCCTTTCAGCGAGACGTGTTAGAGTTGGCTCCTTAAGGACAGTGACATTTTAAAGACCAGTGGTTCCGTAGTAGGTGGCATTCCAGACTCCCACTCTCCTCCCTCTTACAAACTTCATACTGTTTACTGCTTCTATACTTAAATAACTGTTACATAAATAAGCAACTAAAATCTCATGTTGAATATGTATGTAAAACTGAAATTAACTGTCAGGTCTAATAGTAATATATTGTTTCCTTTATTTTGTAAATTATGTAAATTAAAATTAAAGATAATCCATTACTCCATCACATGACTGTAACATTGTTAAATATGCAACATTTGAGTCATGTAGTCCTGTCATGAACATGACAAATAATTTCAATTTGTAAGCGCAAATGTTGCCCACCATTGCACAAGACGAAAGTTGTCAGACGCACGTAATACGTTAGCATGCTAGAAAGAAGAGAGAAATGGCCTTCTCTATTTATCAAATTTGAGGTTATAGTTTGTCGTGAAATCTGTGTCATTAGGCTAAGAAACTGAAGCAGATGAAACGCCATTATATCTATACAGTCGTTGAAAATGGAGTTATAGCTCCGAAACACTTTGGGCAGATAGTAGAAAATAAATTCTGTGAATGACGAAGAATTTTTTCCTTACTTAATGTGTTTATATTACTGCATGTTGGCATCCACTGATACGTAATGTCCATAAACTGTCCGTTCACAGCAATAAAAATGTTTGTTGTAAATTAATATTATGCACGCATTGTTATCATGTCGGTATTTTCCATACATTCATGTTACGGCATTGGTATTTCGATCTATCTCTAACTCGAGGAAATGCTGTATCTAAAAGTGTTTTAAATGTACTAGTAAACCTCTGATCCATCGAATAATCGTGTATAAAAGAGCCTCAGTTGTGACAACTTTATAAATTAGTTACCGAATTAAATGTTGCACTTCAAGCTTAATTTCAAATATTTCGTAAACTTTCCAAACGAACTTCATGTACATCAGGGAGAAAGTCACTAGGTGTTCTCATACTCAAATAATGGATGAATATAGTCAAGATACTTCGGTGCTGCCTAAAGACACACAGTTTTTAACTGTAATACTTACTTGCTTTTGTTGTCAATCTTTAAGCATAAGAATATGCCTCCTAATGTGCAGATCATGACAATGTAAATATATACAATGCTAAGTCAATAATTACGTGAAATAACGGAACTCAAATTATTTGCTCCTGGAAGCAGCTAGATACGTCTCAATAGACCAGGCCATTGGACTATAGTAATATTTATGCTGACTGGAGACAATCTGTCAATAGTTGGACTAAAATAATCCGCTCATCTACAATTCTCCACTAGTAAAAAAAATGCAGCTGTGTAGCTGCGCTCTAATGGTGTTCTAGCTAAACAGCAGCTTCATGCAGCGAGAGTGCGTCCCAGTACTGGCCTTAGCATTACCAGCTGACTCCCAACAAACACGACACAGGTTGTAAAGCCACTTCGTACCATGGCGTGTATCTGATATTGGGACCACACTGCCGCCTTGAGTAATCAACACACGTCAAATACAGTTCCTGCACTTCATGCTGTGGATTTTCCGTCTGACCACCCCACCTCAGATGTTTTTAGATTTTCTGTATTTCCTTAGTTTCAATATTTCTCCGTATTTAGCCTTCAAATCTTCCTGTACAAACCTTCAAATTCTCCTTTCCCTGACGTGTATCGTCACCAAAATTTGAGGAAGTCTACCTGACGTTAACGATACATCAGCTTTTCTACAAAGTTTGTAATGTTGATCAAACTGACTACATTTCCTTAGTGCAAGAAATTCATCGTTACTATTATCAGTAGATAATAAACATACGTCTTTCCTGTATCATCCTTACCAGTTCAACGGTGTTGCGGCGATGTAGTGAGCAGTCGATCAGATATATCCGTACTCGTTTTGAAGTCTCATTCAGGGTGTGTCGTTAACTTCAGTTGTTCCGCCTGCACATCTTGCAGCTTCTGATTAACTGAATTCTGAATTTCGAACTTCTGTCCCATTCTCGATCGGTATGAGGCTTGCGAACATGTCGGGAGCTATGATATACATAAGACAGAAGTAATTAGGTTTGGTATAAGTACATCAGAGACACTTTGTTCAAACACACTAGTGACCCTGTTTGTGAACTGACGCATATTACAGAAGACTTCGCTAGGCTCCTTAAGAGTCACAAGAGTTAGATCGCTCATGCCAGGAGCAACTGTCAGCAAAACAGTCAACACAAAATGCTCCGACTTGTGCTGACATTAGTGAGTTATTGATGGGATAGGGCGGGGGTACGGCGGGCGGTCAGAGTAAACAATGTGTGAAATTATTATTTTACAAATATTTTGACTTTAGTTTTGTGCAACACAAAAGGTGATGGGTAGTCACTGTACATACTATTCACTATTTCTCGACCTTAAAAAGTAAAGATGATAAATATTTCAAGAATGTATACACATATGTTAATGGGCTCATTCTTTGCATTAATAGCACTTCCTCCAGTCTTAAAAATTTCTTCACATATGATGCGTTTGGTCAGTCTTCGTCACACTCTTTCAGAGATAATTTGAATTTTTTTGTAATCAACAAATTTCTAACTCCTTTACTACATAAGTATTTTCTTTAGTCCTTTTTATTGCCATTACTTATGTCTGCCAGGTATTAAAATTTTCCACTTTTGGGGTCTTCGCTCCTGCTTTATAAAGCGTTATTTTATTTTTGACGCAACACGAAGTGGTGACAGCTCCTCAAAGCCTCAGTTAGGCGCAGATCACTGTCCATATCCCGGACAGAAATCGCAAGTTTCGCAGTATGTGAAATGTCTGACTGACGTTGTGCGATGGAAAACTCGATCAATTGCTGCATTTTACTAGTCTGCTGTCAGTTACTGGCAGTTGGTAACACATTTGCGGCAACAAAGTGCGCCGAGAAAGTTAGACCGCTCGAAGGAGACACGCTCACGCTTTTCTGGTACTTTCCGAAAGACAATTGCCTTCCTCTTTCCTTCAATGGTTACTGGTGGATCTCCTTTCTGGTGTCCACAAGTGATTCTGCTAAAATTCCTCCAGAGTTCCTAGGAATTTTGTTCGTTAGTGTTCTTGATGTGAAGTCGCTCTATTGAGGTATGAAAAACGCTCGGATCATCTGAACTCCCAAATGAGTGGGATCGAGGTTTGTTTTGTTCTGCGTATGGAGTTGCCTTTTTTAATTGCCAGATCTTTCTCGGGATTGGTTGCACATTCTCGCATTCGTTGTTAGGAAGCACTGGGTGTTCTCGCACTTTTTATTGTTTCTGTATTTTCAGAATTTGGTTGGAGGGTTGTTTCATATTTGGATTAATTTTTTTGTCGAGGTTTTTGTCTTCGAAACTTCTGACAGACCATATTTGTCCCACACTAACTTGTGAATATTTTAAAGTGCCAATAAACAATATTGGTGAAACTTGGCGTGTATGGAGAGGGGGCAAAATAGTGCAATGCTTGTATTTTTGCGCCCACTTTCACTTTATCAAGTGGACATAATCATTCAGCAGATCTAGATCTGAAAATCTTCGCACGAACTCCTTCCATCTCCACTTGAGACACAATACAATCGAGCTGCTGTCATCAGTACATAGTCAGTTCTCTTCGCCAAGGTACAGCAATGTACTGACATTTGTCTGACAAAAATCAGTGTATTTAGAGGACCAATATTGACATTTTCAAATCCTGTTAAATCTTTTTCTGTACTGCCTTCTGTCTTGTACATTACACGACGAAATTTGTTCATTTGATAAGCATGGTGTGAAAAAATTACGTGTAAAATATTTCCTTACAGATTGTTTATTGTAACCACTTTATATGGTAATAATGTTAATATTTTCAACTAACGAAATTCGTATGTGAAATAGTGAACTTAAAAACAGATTAGGAATGTAACACGTAAAACTATGTAAAACATACATGAACGTAAGTAAACCAAATAGATGTTTAGGCGCTTTAATTAGGTATGTAGAAAATACTTCAAACAGCGCATTACATACCAAAAATGGTATTTCAAAAACCAGCTTTATTGAACAGGAATGCCTGTGGCTCGTAACAAAATTTCTAATTTTTCAAAATTGTGTTCGTATTTTCTGCACAATTTCGAATTCAAGGAAATTAGTTACATATCATTCATATAATAAATATATACAAATCATCGTTTCTAAGATATTCCCTATAAACCTAAAATGCAAAATTACTTTCTGGGGTGTGGCTCACCATTTAAAAGTGAGATCGATCACAAAAATCGTACTGCACTATTTTGACCTATCTACACACAGGGAAAGATTCATCAATATCGTTTATTCATGGTAGCGAATGTTAGTTTGTAGGTAGCAATTTAGTTAAGAGATGGGAGATGTTGTCTGACAGTGCTTGTGGTGCGTGTGTGTGTTCACGTGTTAATGTACTTACGTGAGTTGTCAAAAGTTTACTTCACTGAGTAATCTTAAAATATTGTTTCCTTCCATTAGGTCTTCTAGCCTACATCTGTTCTGATAGTTCTTCAGGCTTCAGTTTAAGACCACGCATGATCTTCCTAAGAGGAACGCTAGATCCATAAATTTCGCACACATTACTTTCTGAATTCTGGCAACAAACTAGTACTTACGTATTTTTATTTATACCATTATGCGTCCACCAATTGGTGTAATACGTATTTACTCAGTTAGCGCATTGATTAAAAAACAGATTTAAGTTCAGATGTTGCAGCTGCTCCGTGCAAAATAACCTCTTTCTTTACCTTCCGTATTTCAGGGGTTACATTTCTTCAGCGTAGTACTCCTCCAAAGTACTTACTTGTATCCTGCATGTTGTCTCGCTTACAAATGCTAACAGCAGCAACAAATTCTCTTCGTCTCATCCAAAGACGATACTTCCCACAGAGCCTCTCTAAACCGCCCCACCCGCGATAGTGGTGTTCCTGGAATGTGTGGCTATTTGTGACACACCGGTAGGCTTGCTCCAGTGTAAACTGCTCGTGTCTCTGGTGCTTCCTGCAGGTTTTGTTTGCTGAGGCGAGTTCGATACTGCGGATGAGTGACTTACTTTACAAGGGGTCGCACCAACCCTGGAGAAAAAAGGAAAACGTTTCCTTCCCCAATTATGTCTCTCGTAAATTCATCAGTGATCTCTATTTGTTGAAATTGTAGAACAATCATTCTTGAGTTTCTTAAAAGCGAACGGAATTGGTTTATTATTTGTAAATAGATCTCAAGTGGTTTGGATGATAAGGGAGAAGATGCCACAAAGCTTCTTACATAGTTAGTAGCTCTTGGTCGTATCCACTACAGTTGGTTTGTGGTTCCATCAGTTTCTGGGAGGGGAAAAAATCGAACGGGTTCCTTCACTTACCAGCATCCTCATGGAGAGCTGTGTGGGTGGGATGCTGGTTGACGTCACCCACACTGCTAAAGGCACATTATGGTCGGGTGAGAAAACGGGAGAGGTGAAAGTCACATTACAAAAGCAAAGGCTTTGTGCCTCTGGCGTCCATGGCAAGGGGTGTCGGCCCGTGGTTTCCTTACCTGTCATTGCTCCTATAGTGGTACCTTGTCCTGATACAGGATAGATGGAAGACAATGGGCTTCAGGTCAGACCGCAATTTCCGAGCGGTGAAGAGCAAATGCAGAAAGACAAATTCCCAGTGAAGGCAGGCTGATGACTTGGAGCAGCCCCAAACCTGTCACAGGGCGTCTGAGATGAGGGTTTTGGGAGTCGACAGGAGGCTCTCAACAGGAGACTCATGGAATTCGGGCGTCTGGTTAACACTACTTGCGATCGGAATAAAACAGGTGTTTAAAGCATTGTGGAGGCGCAAAACGCCTCTTCCTACACTCTACTCACCAATCCACCGGAACTTCACAAGCACTTTACCAATCTGGCGAATAGTTATGCACCGCCAGGGCACCTCTGACCAACCACACTTAGGTTCCTCCCTTTCTCCTACTCGGTAGGTAGGAATGCTTCTGGATTTTACGTAAACTCAGTATGGTATCAACAGTGTTTAGCTTTCAGCTGAACGTCACTGCCACTCCTATAATGGCCAACATCAACGCTTTGTCACCTGGCCCCGCCGTCCGCCGTATTAAGGGTGGGGACTTCTGTAGTAGCAGTCTAACCTATGTAAAGCCACTAACGTTGCAGTTTTCAGGAGCAAGTATCAAGCTTTCTGCCTGTAAGAAGCGTATTTCCGTGGCTATCTTCTACAGTGACGCCTTATGGCGGCGTCTAGGCGGTGAATGGAGTTAGCAGTTAATTTTCTCCACCCACTCATCAAAGAGTGTTCGGTTGGTCAGTCCTCCTGAAAAGAAGTCTCAAAATCATAGTAACAGGGCATCAGTGTGCTGTAGCACTTCCATTGTAATTAAGCCAACAGGGGGAACTTACGAGGTGGTCTCCACTTTCTATATTCACAAGGCACTGCAAGGTGTTCCTGGGTTTCTAAAAAAGTCAAAGGACTTCGTAATGGAATACTTCTAGTTGAAACTGCTAATTCAACCCAAATTTCTAAGCTCTTGGTATTTAAGGCCTTAGATACTACCCAATCGAGTGGGAGTTGAATAACAATTTTAGTAAGGGTGTGGTTACCTGATGTGATAAAATGGCAGTGGACCTCGTGAAGTTACTTGATGTATGGAAAATATGGGCGTCACGGAAGTGCAGAACTGTATGAAGAGTCAGTGGCTAATTGGAGAAATCGGAAACATTTGTTCTAACCTTAAGTACTCTGGAATTATTTAAACATATCCTTGCAAGCTATATCCGTCTTCAGGCTTGCACGCTTGCTCCTAACCCAGTGTGATACTAGAAGTGTGGGATGTAATGGGAGGGCTATGATAGCAGTTGTGGAGGCTCAGGTCACGAATCAGGCAATTCTTGTACACTTCCTCCGAAATGTGTACACTCCTCTGGGGATCACGCAGTGTGGAGCAGAAAGTGTGAGGTTTACACTGAGGGAAGGAAGATTCATCATTTGAAAATACACAAACATCCTCTATGGTGAAGCTAAATCCACTTCCAAAGATATGCAGCCTCCTCAGGTTATCGCTACTTCTTTTGCATTGGCCCTTAAGACGTTAATCTCAAAGTGTGATTCGTCCACACACTCGGGCCACAGATTAAAGTACGAGCACATGCTCTTGTCGATGTACCTGTGGAGGGGAAACGCTCCACTTGAAACTGAAGTCGTTCGGAAGATGTCAGCAGTGAGCTAACCATCTAAGCCGCATATCACTACCCACCATCAAAAGCTAACAGTCCTCCCGACAACCCAGGCAACCACCTCCTCCCTTCAGTAAAGAAAAATTTGAGACTTTCCGTAGTAGTCCAAGAAAGCTGTAGTTAAATCTTCAGATTGGCGAAGGCTCACCCTCTGTGATGGGGGACTACGCTTTGGAGGATATGGACTTTGTGAGAGGAACTGGAGGACTAGGAACAAGCTAACGTCATGCTAACCTCCCCGGTAAATCATTGCCTCCCAGGGAGAGATAAAAGAACAACAATTGGTAAACAATGGCTTCCACAGGGACTATTGTATTGCAGTTGAATTTTAATACATTTGGAAGAATAGCAGCTCATGGTCCAGCAGAAACCGTTCTGCACCTGCTTACAAAAAACGTATGTTAGTCACTGCCACGCCGGCATTACGGGTTAACCACCCATAAAGGAAGGAGGATACTACTGGAGACAAGGCTAAATGTGATCACAGATACCACTTCTCTCCTGTCCTTACCATGGCCAGGCAAGAAATTGCTGTAGTAGTTCTCCCACCCTTTAATATCACGGTGTGTTCTTTGTATCTTCCGCCTAATGATTCTTTGAAAGAGTTCTGCCAGTGCGTCTGTATCTACTCACTCCCACGCCCATTCTTCCTTCTGCAGGACTTCAATGCACACAATGTGCTGTGTGGCTCGGCTATCACTTGCTCCAGGGGTCGGATGATACCTACTCATCCATTGTCAGAATATCTGCCTTTTGGGCGCGGGTCAGATGACCCTTTCCCACAGCTACAGGGTCTCTTTCAGACATTAACCATTGTTTTTGTACTGCAGTTGTTGCAGACGCAGTTCAGTGGAAAGTGCCTCCAGATTTACATTCTAGTGACCACTTGCCACAGTGGATCCATCTACTGACTAGGACAGTGGCTGACAGGAGACCATGCAGACGGATGATACAAAGGGCAAATTGGTTGCAGTACATTGAACAGGCTGTTTTTTAACAAAAGAACTGTGCCCCCTAAATTGTGGCCCGTGTCACTTCAGACATCAAACGGGCTGCTGCAGAGTCGATCCCCCAGTCTAGTAACCATTTCAGACGATGGTCAGTACCTTGGTGGAATGATGACTATTGGCAATCAGGACCGGACAAACAGCTCTGCAGAACTTCAAACACTCCAACTACAGAAAACATTCACGCCTTCGGATCTGCAGGAGCACAAGAGAGGCGAGTGAGATCCATTATGCCACGTTTCGTCATATGCGCCCTGAATCGAAAGGACAGCTCCTCTTCTTTCAGTGAGATCTGGTTTCATAGACAGTACCCCACGACTTGAAAGGAGGTAATATCAATTACATTCTGGAAACCAGGCAACGACTTCAGCACACCTAACAGCTCATGAAGTGCTGCACTTATCAATTTTATGGGTAAGACTCTTGAAGACAGTCAACAGCCACTTCGTCTGGCTGCTCGAACCCTGAGGTCATCTGACACTCCCAGTGCAGTTTCAGGTACTACTGTTAAAAGCTTGACAATTTGATTCTACTGGAGATTGTAATAAGAGTCCTCCTTACGCCAGAATGCTTTTTGACTTAAAAAAGGCATATAACACTACTTGGAGGTAAAGAATCTTCGATAACTTCATGACTGGGACTACGTGGACACCTGCCACTTCTTACCTTTCCCGAGGACCAGCGTTTGATATCGCATTGGCGATGCCTTGTCTGATGGCAGTATTCAAGAGAATGAGTTTCCCGAAGCCAGTGCTCTTTGCACTGTGTATCTGATGTACGTTTGGAGCTATCTGGGGCACGCCAAGGAAGAAAGTCGTTCTTTACTGTATGACAGCCTGTATCTCTGTTGCACCTGGCGGGTCTCGGCAATAGTTGACTCCCAGGAATCTGATTAGCTGCTCAAAATCTGTTGGGCATGGCACCTTTCTAGACTATTAACTTCTACTGCAATAGATACTAGACATTGTAGTGATAACACATTTTGGTCTTCTTTTGCCACGGGAATCTGACTGTAAAAAAAGCCAGATATAATTTTAAGCATTACTGGCTATAATATATTTGTGGGATCTTGCATATTAGGAATTGGGTACCAGCAGCGGATGGCACATGCATTTGAAGTGTGGAAATATCTGCAAGTCCTCCAGATCCCACCTTTACTCTAGATGGACTGGTCATCCCAACAAGCTATGTATGTTTCGCATTGAACACTTCCTCAAATTCTGCTCTTGCAACAGAGACACTGGTTCGCCAGGTGTTCTTTTAATATGGTGTATCATGGCATTCTGTGTTGAGGCTAATACCTCACAAAAAGCCACTCACCCCCAGGGGACTCGCTGCTCTTCGGTTGGTTTGTGATTGGCTACTGTGGGGCCCCAGCCTTTGCAGGATCTTAACCTTCCGTGCTGCAGTTCTATCCTCTTATTCTTTCTCCTCTCCCTTGGGAACATGTCGTGGGTGTTTTTGTGAATGTTCCACACTGTACATAGGTGACACATGAACAGTCTCACCACTGTCTTTAATTCCTTTTTGTTTCTTCGTTCACCTTCACTCCTCTGCTTCAGCGTTTGACACTCCTCTTCTTTCTTCTTCCTCCCTGTGCGCTCCTGATGGACGGTCCATACATCTGATACACTACAGGTGACTCTGTAACGCGTAATTTCCAGCCCTGGGTCGACAGGTAGGGTTCGCACGTAACGACTGGGAAGGTAGCAGCTCAGGAAATCACCCCTACTTCTGCTTTCCTGTACTAAGTTGTCGATTGGTCCCTGGCATATGTTTGGTAGGTGTGACCAGAGGTGAGATCAATCACCTAAGGCATGTGCCCCTTGTGAAGCGGGGCCCCCAGTCAGTGTGCAATCGGAGATGCTGGCAATTATCTTCGTAGTCCATGTATAACAAACATAAACAGAACGAAGCTCCCAACTCAGACCCTATCAGCTGTACCACAGTTCCTCGTGGTTTCACGTACTGAAGACGTCAGTCCTTTGCAACGGTAAATCCGTTTATTATTCAAAAAGGTGTTGATGCAATTGCCGGCCCTTTGAAACCTTTTTCTCGTTTACGGTATGACGCTTTGCTTTTGGAGACTACTCCTGATTATCTAGCACAACAACTGCTTATGGCTTTGCTTCTGCATGGTTACCCCGTTCATGTTGAGACCAATGCAGCTCTGAAATCTTCCCATGGTGTTATTTACATTAGGCTGCTCGACGGTCTGACACAGGCAGAAATCCGAACACACGGCTCCGATCAGGGTGTCGTTGCCGTCCACCGGGTAATGGAAAAGGTAGATGCTTCCTTAGTGCCACAAACAGTGTTTCTCCCCTTTGATAAAGTGGTGCTTCCGTTCAAGACAAAAGCGGGCTATGAAGTTACCACAGTTCGACCATACGGCCAAACCCTGATGCACTGTTACCAGTGTCAACGTTTCATTCACTTGAATGTTTTGTAAACAACTGGCCAAATGTATAATTTGTGGTAGGCATGCGAACGAGGGAAATTGTTAACCGCCTCCTTTCCGCTGTTTTAACTGCAATGGCGACCATGCCGCCTCTCGAGATTATCCTGTGTATCTCGATGAGCGAGCTGTCTAAGAGTTGTGGGTAAAGGAAAAAGTACCATACCCAGTCGCTATCAGGTTATTGGCTCGTCGCAAACCCTGCGTTCTACCACCTAGCATTTATTGTTGTTCCTACATCTCATTCCGTGAAGGACACGGCCATGCAGAGATGCGACCTGATATTCAGGTCTGGTGTTGTGAATTCGCCCAGTTAATGGTAGCAGCGCCATCCCCTCATCCAGTTCAGCAACAAGCCATCAAAATGTCGCCTCACAGGGCGAACTCACAAACTACACATCTGGCAGACCAGAAAGGACAGAACAAATACTCCTGTGAGGACTTCCTACGTCCTCCCAGCCTACCAACATCTGAGTCTTACTCTGCTAAACGGAGAGCCTCGAAGTAGTCCAACAAAGGCAAACGGTCTTCTCTTTATCCGACTCGAAGAACCTCTATGACGGTGAAAACCTTGTATGACGGTGTCACCGCGTGATAAATTCCCCTGGTCGGCCTTCATGTTGCTGGTGTGAAACACCAACGGTTTTTCTGCGTTGGACTCCGCAGGCGGACAGCAGAATAAAGCCAATGCTTCTGTGGACCTCGTGCAGCAGGATCCTCTCGCCTCTGCGCCCTGTAGCAGCGAGTCTTCACAGGCTGGTACTCGGCATCTGCTGAGGTGACAACTCTTCATCTTCTCATCATGACACATCTCCAGTGGCACGTTCACAGCCTTCAATCCAATAAAAATAATTTGCAGCTGCCTTTAGAACTGAGAGTTGGTTTCTAAGGATGGGGCAAGATGAGTTTAAGATTGTGGATGAGTACGTAATCAGTTACTCTCGGTTGCACAACAAATATGTAAACTTCATTTAAATAATCTCTTAAAAAACAGACTATGACGGCTGAAGGCCTTATCACAGAAAAAATTCCACAATTTTAGGGCCGAAGGCCACCAACTGCCTCAAACAACAAACGGTTGAAGGCCTGAATTAGGAGTGAGAAGAACAGTTTCCATAGCACATATTAAGATAAATACTTTGTTTTCAAAGTAACTAACTCGGCTGAAGGCCTTGTCATGAAAGAAGTGAAATTCTTGCTCGGTTGAAGGCCACACCAACAAATTAGAAAATTACAAACATCCTTAAAACAAACATCACAATGTAAGGAATCAGGACAAGCAGTTCTCAGCAAGTGTTCAAAGGGTCGACCTGGGAAGGGAACTAAAACATAAGGTAAGTTGAGACAGGCAGCCAAGAGTTGTACTCACGTAACTGCATGGCAACTCAAACTAGGGGCAAATTAAGTGCCGATCGACCGACTAACGAATCCGCCTAACGTCCGATCACCGGTACAACGATGGAATTATTTCAGGCAAGGTAGAAGACAGCACCATGTCTTCAGAAAACACCCAAGGCCAAAGGAAACACTAGAACTAAGGTAGAACTCCCAATAAATATGCACAATACAATACAAGAGGCTGTCGAACTACACGCCGTGTTGGACGTCATCAATACCACTGGAAAAGTACGCTAACCTCCAGGGCAGGTAACTGGAGCGTTAGCGGCCACAATGCAGAAACTACGGCTCGTTGATTAATAAATAGGGAAAGACGGCTACAATATTTCACTGCCCCGAAACACTTCACTCGCTGCCGCCAGGCTCTGCGGCCCTGAGACCAACAACCCGCCTATCAAAGGCGAGATCTCTGAATAGTCGAGACTGCATTAGCAGTTAACTCCTCACTCAACTTAAACGTCCAGGGTGTTCGGTGTGCAACGAAGTCGTCGCTTACTCAACTAGCCCTCCTCGCTGCTGCACCCCAACCGAACTGATCTCCGTTTGCAACTGCCCCCCTCCCTCCCCCAAATCCAGTACGCAGACAGCATTAAAATAACTGCACATTCAAAAGAACATGATACACGAGGATGCAGGAACACAATTCCACCAACTACTCTCAATACTAGAACTAGTGACTGAAACAATATGGATGAATAATAAGTGGGCACAAACACAGAATGGGTCTGTAGCTTGACACTTCATGCGGACTGTCTTTTTTTTAAAAAAAAACAGGCACTGTGCGTGCTACTTTCAGGAAGTCTGGAAATTCCCCTGCATGGAGGCGTTTATTTATTACCACTGTTAATGGCTGTGCAGTTTCACTGATTATAGTTTTTAACATAGTACAAGACATGCCATAAGTATCAGGGCTCTCTGAAGATTTGTAGCTTTTCTCAATTTTTATTTCTTTTGGATAACGTCTCTTCTGCTGAAACATGGATGACAGCTCCTGGGAGACACATGGAATACATACTAGATAGAACAAAATTCAAATTATTGTATGGGAGTGAAGATAGCTTAAGACAATTTTCTAAAATTTCAAAATCTTGCTGACGAGGACAGTTAAGTTTCACAGAAAAGGCAAATAACTAGCAAACTCACTAAACCACATCCCAGCTGCATTGCCTCTGTGAATACAAAGCCAGGAAGATACAATACGGAGCAGAGCAGTATTGAACTCGCCAAGGGGTGGTGCCGCACCACCATGTGAGCCCTGGGCGGTGCGCGTAGACTCGAGGCCCTCTGGCCTCTCACCCGGCACAGCAGCAAAGGCCTCCCTGGGCGCGGACACTTCACCACAGGGTGGTAGAAAGGGTGTCTCTCTGCCATTGTGGAACCTCAGCAAGTTTTTGCCGAGGTCTATGCAGCACTGCAGATGGAAAAGCTCAGTTAGTGATGGGACCCCACACTGTGTGACCACCATTCTTAGGCTCATATTTATTTAGAAATAAAAGGGATTTCTGGAGAAAGGAGGCAGTTATATCAAGTAGGCGCTTCAAGCTACCTATCCTCCTGGAGGGGAAGCACCTCTCATTCGCCCCCACCTGTCAGTTCTCCCATTATTTAAGAGATGGGGCTGTTATTTGATTGAGAACAATTAACAATTCTGTACTTTCAAAAATTTGTCTTGTCATGGGCTAATGTCAACAGAGTTGGAGTGTAGAAATTGGCAACTACACCACAACAGAGGAACTCGTGGTCCTCCAATTAGCAAAAAGGGAGTCAGTAACCACAATTCAGAATTTCACACACACTTTCACTGAGAGCCACACTCCTCGTAATGATAGTTTTGAAGTCAGTCTTCCATGCTACAGGAAAATGTCAATCACATTTGAGCTGTATAGTGAGGTACACACAAATTGACACATCTAGCAAGTTTGGATACATTTCATGCACAGCAGATTCCAAAATACTGTGTAAATGTTCACACTTTAAATCTTACAGATTGCTGATGGTCCAGGTACTAATACTCGGAGATTATGCTACACAATATGACTTTGCACTGAGATGTTGGCAAGCACAGACAACGATGACACAGATATTTTTCTATTTTTTTGATGAAGCAATGTTTCACTGTAACAGTGGAGTCACTCTGCGTAAGATACACTTTTTGGGAACACCAAATCCTCATTTATCCACCAAACAAACAAGATTTACAAAATTTCAAGGTTTCTGTAAAAAAAGATTTATGGTCCCTTCTTTTTCCTAGACACAACTGTCATAGCCATATGTTACCATTATTAGATTCTTTCAGTGATTCCGCCTCAATTACAAGAATAATCCAACAACTTCACACTATATTTTAGGTGGTGCAACTCCTCACTTCCTCTCAGCTGCACATTTGCCTGGGCAATGACTCTGCCACACTGGTGGTGGTGATGGTTTTCGATACACGTGGCCATGATGGTTACTGAATCACTTGTGGTTTTTTAATGGTTTTATAGCCTAGTAGAGAGCTCTGAGAAATGGTATTGGTTGCAAAATGTGGAATAGCTTTTAATTTTCAGGTAGATTTTTCACAAGAGGGGTAATAAATAAAGTTTTAGAACTTCTTTCCTTGTGTTACCCACCATCTTGAAAACCCCGCGAAGAAATGGCACTTACACGAGTTTTTCCACAATAACTCTCTTCTAGTGTCGGGTGAAAGTATGCCATCATCAATTTTTAAGGTCATTGAATTCCCTAAAAATTTAATATAAAACATGTTGGAAAATTTTAGATAGCTACCAAGAGCTCGGAAAACTACTTCCAGGAATTCAAAGTGTGAGATATGTCAGTGTTTCTCTGTGTCATTACTCCTTGGAAATCAACATTCTACAGATTCTTAAATTCGCGACTTCCAAGAGCATTCATAGCCATGGGATCCATACAATGCCACATGCAGAACTGACAACGCCCTTTGTGTAGCTGTAGAACCAGAAATAGCTATCGACATGTTAGTCGAAGATATTTGGTGTTTGAAATATGTCAAGTTTTCAGGTCGGTGGTCACTATTAACACGAGCATAAATTAAAATTATGACCACCAGGGGGAAGAGAAATGGTGTGGGGAAGCGAACTACACCTCCCTCTCACAGGACAGCCATCCTATAACCGTGTTTTGTTTTTGTGTGGAAAGACAACTGACACACAGTCATAGGGACCCCTGATGCCTTTGGGTGGACTTAGGTTCAAAATGGCTCTGAGCACTATGGGACTTAACATCTATGGTCATCAGTCCCCTAGAACTTAGAACTACTTAAACCTAACTAACCTAAGGACAGCACACAACACCCAGCCATCACGAGGCAGAGAAAATCCCTGACCCCGCCGGGAATCGAACCCGGGAACCCGGGCGTGGGAAGCGAGAACGCTACCGCACGACCACGAGATGCGGGCGGGTGGACTTAGGATTGTTACTGTACTATGATTGACTGGGATAAGACTCTTCACTTATTTTGAAAGAACAAAACATGACAGGCAACACATGACCCATATCATTAAGTAGTGACGGTTACTCAATTGTTTCCTGAGGTTGGCATAGTTATAAGTGAGTTAGTTCAGGCCTATCCTCTACATGTTTGATGCAAGTACAATTCAGAACACTTGTAACCTATTAACAGCCATGTTATATTGTCCAGTATTTAAACATTGCTAAGCGGCATCTCAAAAATGCAGAAGTGTGTTCATCTGTTAGCCAGAGCCCCCCATCAAATTACTGGTCTGTACAAGATACAAGGCAGATAAACTGCGCAGAACTGTCACACCAACAGAGCATAGAGTTAGATACGTGGTTCATTTGCTGCTCTTTTTAATTTGGAGCTAACTTTTGCGCATCGTATCTTTCTAAATCACGGTACGCCATATAAAGTGCAATAACAGTAACCTGCAGTTGGTTATTTCTTGGGCATAAATATCAAAGAAGTAAAGAGGTTTCTAACAATCACTGATAAAACGGTTATGTTAATCTCAAAATATTTCACTACAAAATAACAGTAGTGAGTTACATGCAAATATAGAGGCAAATTTTGCCATGAAATGTGATTAATTCGTGGGGATCTGAAAAATTCTCGTATGTGCATTTCACTTTCCTTCACTCCATTTTTCTGACCTCCACTCCACAACCCCTTACCACGTATAATGTACTCACCTTTCCACTCTTAAGAATTTAGTCATGATCTTTCTTTTACTTATCACTGTAAATTCCATCTCCTAGGTTATGCTTTCTGCTCTTCCACTGGGCGAAATTTGAAAACCTCATGTCTTCCCTTCTCATTCCATCCTTTCTCCCCCAACACAGAACACTTTTCTATGTCTGCATAGCTCTTTCCAGTTCCTAGACCTCACCTGCCATTTCCTTTCTTCGCTTTCTTTCCCTTCAACCCTTGTGTAAGAAGGAGCCACCCACTCCTGAAGTTCACACAACTCCACCTTTTATGCATTTTCTCCAACAGTCACATGGCGAGTAAATTTTTTTCCATCCATATCACACTATTTTACTTGGCATACTTTCAGTTGCTGCACTACCTACATTGCGCCCTTTCATTATTTAACGGAAAATCTTTTCCTATCAAACGTAATCCTTAACACCAGAAACTCCTGGTTGTGTACGGGCTTTTCAAAAACCTCACTATCCTTACCTATGTTTCATCTAGCACATCTAATGTGCGTAGTGTGTAAAAAAGAGTGTAATGACTTAGTAGTTCCTCAAAACCAACATGTTTCTATTGCCAACTCTAAGCCAAAGAGTAGATGGTGGAAACAGTGGCACGAATGGAGAGACGACGATTGGGGAAGTAATATTCCACAGTGAGCCGTCCTGCCATACGTTTTGGCCGTGCGACAGAAGTGTTTTGTGTTGTTTCGATGGGTAACGAATCCCCAGACATTCGCCCATTTAGAGCCAACAGTTAAATACCGAGGACGCAATGTTGAAGGTATGCAGATGTTTTTCACTGTGAGGCAATGGTGCACTTTAGAAAATACCAGTGCACTTTAGAAAATACCAAATATAGAAGTATACAAATGTATCTGGTAGCAGCATATATTGCATACAGTTGAGAAACAGTTAAGTCACAACATGGGCGGGTAAGAAGCGTACAACGTTCAACGTGGCTGACGTTTGCAGCAACCGTATACACAAATTTGAAAAATATGTAAAAATCTGCCAACCGGTTGCATAGGTTTTTCTATATACCTTGACCAGGTTTCGTCACCTCTAAGGAACCTTCTGATGACGTCACCCTTACAGGTGACGAAACCTGGTCAAGATAAATAAAAACCTATGCAACCGGTTGGCAGATTTTTACACATTTTTCAAATCAGTCAAAACAGATTTTACTGTCATAAAGCAGCATTAGTGAGGCAAAGATTTGCAGACAGTGAAATACCTGAACTGAATTCGCCTGCCCCGAGTCGTGACCTGAATGTAATGGAACACCTTAAGGACGAGTTACAAACGAGACTTCACTCCAGACGTGAAGTCCATTACTACCTCCTTTGGTTTCAGCTCTTCATAAAGAATAGGCTTCCATTCCTCAAGAGATAGAGCGCTCACTTAGTGTCCCTAGAGTGGTTCAAGCCATCATAAAGGTGAGGGGCGAACATGCCCCCATATAATGTCCACAAATAAGTATGGAGGTATTTTTGATCCAGTAGTGTACATAACAGGAACACAAGGCTCATGCCTTAGGTTTTCATTGCTACTCACATGACAGTCCTGAAACATGACCACGCCCAGTACAACATTGTTTCCGGCTGTTGTCATCTGTGCCTGTAGATCAGTATGTTGAAGTATGTAGAAATTTTGTAACAAAATAGTAACATAATAATGGGTTTTTATAAAAATGTGCAGGATGACAGAATTACCTACACAGCTGCATAGGGCAGTGAAATAATTTGCTGGCGACAAGAGAATCGGTTAAACTAGGACTAACACAGGTTTTCCATTTTACACAAGTGGTTACCTCAATTGCTTTTCCTTTTTGTTCACACTTCATGTCCAACCCAAATTCCCAACTTCTTCCACACTACTTACTTAGCGCCCTCCCAAGCACCATATTCATCCCTCGCAGCATTAAGCGCGATTCCCTGAAGAGATCGCATCCACACTTAAGACACAGGGTGACAATTATTGAACTATATAAAAACACATTAGTTACAAACTATAGTTTGCACACATGTTAAATGTTGAATGAACATCACTGCAGATATTCAGAATAAGTTAACATGTTTGATTGGCTACCATCATTGACGGTGATGTCACACAGATGAATACCGAAATTATGCATGACCCGTTGAGGTGTCGGAACATCGATGTTGTTGAGCGCCTCCTGAATGACTGTTTTCAGATCAGCAATGGTTTTTGTGTTATTGCTATGTAGTACCACAAAAAAATTGCAAGAGTTCAGATCCGGAGAAAATGGCGGCAAATTGAGGCCAATGCCAATGGCCTCTTGGGACCACCTTCTAGCCATGGCATACTGAAAGTGCGCCTCCAGGGCATTATTCTCCTGCTTCAATGGATTTGAGCTCCATCTTCTATGAACCACAACTTGTCGAAATCGGGGTAACTTTGAATTAAGGAGACAAAATCATCTTCCAGAACCTTAATTTACCATTTAAGACACCAAGCCATCAAGGCATATTGCACCACTTATTCCATGACTGGACATGCATCAATGGATGACTGTGGCGTGCAGAGACCTTGATTGTGAAATGTAGAATCTCTGTTCCACAAATGCCCCAATGTTGCTTACTGATTAACCATCCACATGAAAGTGGGATTTGCCGCTAAATCAAGTTAATTTCCTTCATGCCCCGCAACCAACAAAGGAGTTTGAATGTCCTTACGCAAACTGTTAAGATGTTACGATTTTTATTTCGTATAGTTCAAAAATTTCCACCCTGTATATCATGAAATGCCATTAAGACTTGCAGATATTAATATTGTATGTGAAATAGTAAAAATGTACAGATAATGTTAGTTTTATTATTTCGCACATGGTACTGAGGGATGACACACACCTTTGGCACATGATGGCAATCGTAGCGGCTTCTTCAGAGAAAGCATCTGCTTGGATATGCAAATCAGTAGCCCATATAAGGTGCGACAATGAGACGGATGTGAAAAAAAAATGTTGCTTACCGTTTTAGTGAAGTTTAGTGTTGTCTCCTTCAAAGTAGATCCCTTCTGATTACCCACACTTTTTCCAGCGCTTCTGCCATTGATAGTAACATTTCTGGAACTCATCTTCTGTAATATCCTCAAAGACTCTTCACAACTTTTTGGACATCTTGTGTTTGAAAATGGTGTTCCTTGACCGCCATTTTGACTCTTGGAAATAGAAAAAAAGTCGCACGGAGCGATATCTGGTGAACAAGGTGGCTGTGGTAGTACTGAAATTTATTTTGAGGTTAAAAATTGCTGTATTGACACAGCAGTGTCGCATGGCGCATTATCGTGATGCAGAAACCAATTATCAGCTATGTTGGCACGGACATGAACGCTTTTACGAAGTCCTTCTAAAATTTCTTTCTAGTAATACTGGTCAACTGTCTCTCCAGGAGGCACCCATTCTTTATGAACAGTTCCCTTCGAATCAGAGCCACACAAGCATGTATTTCACTTTTGACTTTGACATGCGAACTTTCTTGGTCTGGGTGATCCCTTTCAGTACGATCCAGAGACAAAACGCCAACTTTCATCACCAGTGATAACACGGCTCAACAATTCTGGATCGATTTCCGTTTTCTGGAACCGCGCGACCGCTACGGTCGCAGGTTCGAATCCTGCCTTTGGAATGGATGTGTGTGATGTCCTTTGGTTCGTTACGTTTAAGTAGTTTTTAGTTCTAGGGGACTGATGACCTCAGAGCCATTTGAACCATTTGATTGGCATCCGATATGTTGGAGAAAACTCAATTTTTCCTCGTTTCTCGCTGTTGTGGTGTGAGATTTGGGGGACCATTTTTGAACAAATTTCTCATACCAAGATCTTCAGTTATTATTAGACAACCCGTTTCTCGATTGATGTTCAGTTCTTCTGCAATCATTTTCACGGATACGGTTATAGTTGGTGGGGACTTCAACCTTCCCTCGATATGTTGGCAAAAAAACTTGTTCAAAACCGGTGGTAGGCAGAAAACATCTTCAGATATTGTCATAAATGCCTTCTCCGAAAATTATTTCGAGCAGTTAGTCCACGAAGCCACGCGAAGATCAATGGCAGAAAAAGGTACCATACCGGCACTGAAATGAGTAGGGGAGCCATCATTAAGAAGGCACAAGTCGTGGTCTGTAATAAACTCTTCTATAAGAAGACCTCGTCTAGATGGAAATGCACTGTCCCCCGAGGGATGATGAGCATTAAAATCCCCGAGAAGGAAGGAAGGGAGGAGGAAGTTGCTGAAGAACGGCAGTTATGGCAGCAGGTGTAGTGTCCTGTCAGGAGGGAGATAAAGATTGCAAACCGTGATCTCAGTCCAGGTGGTCCCTAACAGCAACCGCTTCCAATGCAGTTCGAAGAGGAATCCACGTGCTAGCAATGTCTGTACGGACCAACGTACGAACGCCACCAGAAACCCACAGTGGTTCGACCCGATTTCGACAGAAAAAGGAGCCATCTGCAGCAAGATCGTGAACAGAAAGAGATTGGGCAACCTGGGGGCCGACATACCACGGTTCTCGTGGTCGTCGCGTGGCAGCAGACCTTTGGCCTGGAAGGTGCTTGGAAGGGGCATCCTGGGAGTGGAGCCCTTGACCGGCAGACGCCAAAGGAGTGGGACACTTCTCCAGCTGGGGAGGGGAGCAGTGCCCAGAGGAGAAGGTGGGAGCCGCAAGGGAGGGGGGGAGGAGAGGGGTCCGGGTTGGGGGTAAGGAAGGGGGAGGAAGGGGTGAAGATGTAACCAAGGCGTAACTAGATGTCATGGACACGGGGTGAAGACGTGTAAACTTCTTACAAGCCTCTGTGTAGGTTAAACGATCGAGGGACTTGTACTCCTGTATCTTCTTTTCCTTCTTATATACTGGGCAATCTGGCGAACGTGGAGAATGATTGCCATGACAATTAACACACACAGGTGGGGGAACACAGGGACTCCCATCATCGAGTGGACGTCCAGTCACCACAGAGGGCCTGCCAACAGTGGGAAGACGTGTCCAAACCGCAAACACTTAAACACCCCATGGGTTGGGATGTACGGCTTCACATCACTTCGATAAACCATGATCTTCACTTTCTCAGGGAGGATATCGCCTTCAAACGCCAGTATAAAGGCACCAGTATCAATGTGATTGTCCTTAGGAACCTTCTAACGCGCCGAACAAAGTGAACACCCCACCGTCCGAGATTGTCCCGACGTTCATCAGTTTGAAGGATGAGGTCCCTGTGAAAAATCACACCTTGAACCATATTGATGGACTGGTGGTGGTGGGGGGGGGGGGTAATGGACACGGGAGTTGTGCCAAGATGTGTACCGGCACGAAGGGCCGCAGACTGGGCAGCTGAAGCAGTTTTGATCAGCAACGAACCTGACCGCATCTTGCTCAGGGAGTCCACTTCGCCAAACTTGTCTTCAATGTGTTCCACAAAGAATAAAGGTTTGGTATTTGTGAAAGTATCCCCATCAGTCCCGGTGCAAACCAGATAACGGGGGAAAGGCTTTGCCCCTAGCTGATGGGCTTGACCCTCTTCCCAGGGGTAGCCATGGAAGGGAAGGCCGAAGGGGCAGGAGAAGCAGCACTAGAAGAATCAGTTCCACGCAGAGAGACGGCCAGAGTTCTGGACCCGTATGCTTTGCATAGCGTCCGCCCTGATACCACCCACTCCGATCAGTGGCTCTCCTCACGGGTACCACCCAGCCACAGCAAGGGCTGTCTAGCACAGTGGTCATTGCCGGGAGTTCCAATGCTCCAGGATGATGAGCAACCACTCAAAGGCTTGCATGAGGTGGTCGCAGCTCAGGTATCAGAAGTGTGACCCCACGACACGGGATGGCTACAGTGCTGGCTATGCACCCTAGCATCAGACAACGACGTGAAAGTAAAGGTGGAATGAACTAGGAGGGCACACGTCTGAGACACTAGGTAAGGTGCTCTTCCCAAAATGGCCCACACTACGGAAGAGAAATTTAGTAATGGAGGTCAAACCCCAGAGGGGGACTAGGGAGTGACAAAAGGTGGTGGTGATCACGCAACAAAGCTAAATTGCAAAACTAACATAACCAGGAGGATAGTGGGGGCCAACATAAACAAGGGCACCAAGAGAGGGAGAGGAGAGGAGAGGGTAAGGGGGTAAGGGGCAAGGAGAGGAAGGGGAAGGAAATGCAGCTCTGGAAAGAAGGGAGCCTGCAATAGCTCGGCGCCCCGTGCTTGCCACGCACGTATCCACAGAAGAGTTATGGACCCCGTCGGGGGATGGTAGGTGTGTAAAGTGTGATGATGTAAATACTACTTTCATGTCTCTCGTATCTTACTTATACCATATGATGCAATTCAGATGACACTGATGTTTTACATATAAAGGAAAATTTTTTGGTACTGAATTTACACTGCATGAGACACTGAATTTTGAAATTTGCAGTAATGCCTAGATAAATAAGACATCCTATTATGCTCAATAAACTATTTACAGTCCTGCAGGCACCCATTAATAGCAGACACAGTGTCATTTTTCATGCTGTCAAAGTGATCCTGCCACATACATTCATTTTCCACGGCACATACCGCACTTGTACTAAGTAGGGCTTCCATTGGATGCCCATTGAAAGTGCCGCTTATGCACAGAAGTGGCTTCGGCATCAGCTGCTCCTACTGTTGCTGGCTCTATTTTCCTGGGAAAAAACGCAGAAAGTCAATTATTCATCCATGCAAAGATTTCACTTTTACAGTTAATAATATTGCCTTGGACATATGCAGTGTAGGAATTGTCTACACCAAACAATTGGAGAGAGGAATGTCAGAGGATTGAGAGACAGTGGTAGGAAGAGAAATGGAATGATGGACAACATTTGAAGAAGACTAGCATACAAACAGATGAAGAGAGATGCTCAGAACAGGCCAGACAGACTGACTCCCAGTTGAAATCTGTCATCAGACAGATGCAGTATAATTACACGAACAGGTGAACCAGTCCTCTGCCGACAAGTTTTCAGAGGTTGTTTCGAGTTAGCTCATCAGTATTTTGGCATCATGGGTCTCCCTCTCCAGCAGCTCACTTCAGAGTTATTGCATTCTGTTTGCTTCCTTGACAAATTAGCTCAGTATTTGTATTGCACTAAAAGTATCACCACAATGTTGCCAACGTCGAAGATGTGTACTGTGTGCTTTGTTTGGCAACGACTTTGTTTCATCCATTAACAGTGCTTCCTGCTGGCAATGTAATGTCCACCTCATTTTTAAGCCTCAGTCTCATATTCATTGCTGCTCTGTTTTGTCTCTGATTTATTTTTGTAGCAATATTAGACATACGTGAACAGTGGCACATGCACTGGCACAGAAGTACCGATACATCTGCTGATTAAGAGATGAGCAATTTGCAACTTGAATATACTTTCAACAAATGCAGGAGAGGGGCATGAAGATAATATGGTTTCTGCAGCAATAGCAGTCACACCACTGTTTTGCCTTCAAGTTGCAGCATTAATCTTTTATTTTGTACGTTGCACATTTGGATTCTTATGTATTATGGACTTTTTCCTTGTAGTGAAGATTTCTTTACTGAAAGAAAGGTTATATGGGTAAGAAACTCAATAAATTATAATTACATTAGTACTGTGCAACAGGCTGCTCGAGACTGGGTCTGTTATACACTCCTGAACAACCACAATGTTTGTTGAAGTTCTGGTTCACTTTGTAAAATTTATACAACTCTGAACATTTTGGGGCAATTGTTTTTCTTTAACTAAATTAGTTCGGGAGATTTTTTGAGTACATATCAAATTCACTGCTGACCAAAAATGCACTGGTTGAAGTTGAAGCCTAAGAGCCAACAATCTAGTCTGTTTGATAGATCTGCTGTTCCTTTTCAAGAAAAATTATATACTATAAATTTCTGTTGCTCAAAAGTTACTAATTAGGATATGATTTCAAGATATCCCACTTTAATACCATCACGTTTTTAAAATCTGTGTTGATGTTCTACCCTGAAATTTTCTTAACATGTCATTATTTTCGAATATTTTGGATTTGAAGAGATCTATTAAATGTTTTTGAACCTTTTATTTTTTAATGTGAACGGTGACTATGGGAATCCGGTGAAGTTTTGGAGAAAGTGAAATTAAGGTATCAAATAAGTAAGGCTCATTTTTGTAGAACACAGATACAGATCATTGGAACATCAACAATTTGTCCTAAAACCTGGTCTGGTTATCTTTATGATACCGGTATTCTATTTTTCTAGAACTGGTTAATGTCTCGTGGACAATTGTGCGCATTCGCTGATCCACATCTCGTGCAGCTCTCTGCCGCTGCAGTACAGGATGGCTGGCGCCAGCCACACAGCTCACCAGCAGTACGAGCCACTTAACCCCAAGACCATTGCTTATACTTAGTGGAGTGAGTCTCTTCCTGATTCAAAATGTGATAGCTGAACTGTTTCATTACAAATAATGCAGCAAGAGTCTTCATACACTGAGAAACATGAGTGGAGTAAATCTGTTTATTGTGATATCTTCTCCATTCTCCTGGATGTGGGTGGAACTATGGGAGGCACCAACTTGGACACGGAAAGTACGGAGAGACAGGAAGTGTTGGAGAAAATCGGGAGCGAACCTTGGAGACCCCACTCATACAATGTGGCAAGGGAATGATGTCGTTAGGTCATGTCATATGCTTTACGTAAGTCACAAAAGACAGCCACCAGGTGTTGGCGCCTGGAAAATACGTGTCTCTCGAGTCTGTTCGGATGACAAAGATTATGAGTGGTAGAGCGTCCCTGGCGGAAGTGTCCCTGACTGGCCTAATGACTCCAGGACCCAGCCGACATCATACGTTCCAGCAGCTTACAAAGAACATTGGTGCGGCTAATGAGCCGATAGCTTGTAACGCCGGAAATGCATATCTTCCTGTTTCCATTTATTGTACTATAAATTTGTTTCCTTATTTTGTTACCTGAAGATCTGACATTTCTGTGTCATATATAAACTGTTTTTTGTTTTGTACATATTTGTAGTTTTATTCTGGGTCTGGCCTAGGGAAAACAATGCTATCGAACGATTACAACGATAGGTCGTGTGGAGAACCAAAGTGTTTAGGATCTTTGACGCGTGGAGCGCGGGCAGAGCAAACACTACCAGAGTTGAGTCTGGCTGGAGTAGAGCGGTGGGGCACGTGTGTTGATTGACACGCCCGCGAGTTGCCACGCTTTCGGGTTTGGCAGCATGTAATTGCGCTCGACTGGCATGTTAGTTTCTGACACGGTGTCGCAGATGGGAAGCATTAGCTGGCACACATCAAGAGCCCGTTTCACCTGGTGACCGTGTCGTAGAAGCTGGATGTTGGCGCGCCTTCTTCTCAACAGCGACGGCCGACCATAAGTGTTTGAAGGTTTGTCGCCACCTCCTCGATCGACGACTTCAATCAGCCAACAAGGAAGACTGCCATACAGTTCTAAAGCCTTACGTGCTTTCAGACCTCAGCTTTTCAAATTGTTCCTTTTGCATCACAAAAATACAGCAACTTAGCATCAACCTTTGTTGCTCGTTGTCCCAATTACATTACCAAGCAGGGTCCCTTCCTTCTCTGGAATGAACCAGAGTGTCGTTGAAATTCAAACGCCAGCATTAAAGTAATATTCCATTTCACTGCTTTAATTTCAAAGTTCAGTTAAAGTATTCACATGTTTCGCTTACACAAGCACAAATTAAGAGTGCGAGTATTGTTACCATATTTTAGCTTACCTGTAACTGCAGCTCAGCTTGGTACGTGCTAAATTTTACTATTGTTAATTGTCGAAAGTCATGTAATTAAAGTTCAAAGTTAAATCTTAGTTCCAAATTGCGTAGATTCAAGTAGCTTTTGAGATGATAGTCTTGGGCTTCCTCAACAAACCTTATTTTGCTTCTGATGCACTAAGAAATTAAATAAAAGTTCACAATTAATTTCAGCCACTAAATTAACTTTCAGTTTTCCGGTTTTATTAATTATTTTGCCAAATGATGTCTGTCAGAAGTAATAAATTTCGCTACACTGACATTCAGTTTTCACACAACACGTGCCAACCGTCAGTGGCCACGCTTTTAGTGCTAATTAAATGTGCATTAATCTTTCTTTTTCAGTTATCATAGTAGTTGTCCATAGTACTGGCGACTGTAATTTTCCCCAAATCTCAAATATCTAATTAATGACAGTTAATTGTTAACGTAGCGACAGCACATTACCCTTTTTCAAAATAAAAGTTAATGAAGAAGGTAAATTTCTCCAATTTCATTAGCATTTTTCCTTTCATTTAGATGTAACCATTCCTCCCTCATTACCGACAGATTAACGTCGGTGACGATTGTTTCTTCCCAAATTTCATTAGGTACACGCGGTTTAACTTTTCAGTGTCATTAAGGTCGATAAGTGAGGGGGCGGTTACAAGCTATCCACATCAAGCGGGCTTTTACCGGGTTTGAGCACCGGAATGATGGTGCTCTCCCGCCATTGCTATGGATAGAAGCCATCGCAACAGATCTGGTTGAAGTTTACGAGAAGATGTCGCTTGTAGTCAGATGAGAGATTTTTAATCATCTGGCTGTGGATCCGCTCAGGCCCAAGAGCTGTGTTGGGACAAAGTGCAAGGGCACTGAGGACCTCCCACTCTGTAAATGGGGCGTTATAGGGTTCAGTGTGGCGTGTAGTGAATGAGATGACTTTTCCAGCTGCCGTTTAAGGGTGCAAAAGGCTGGGGTGTAATTCTCCGATGCAGAGGCTCGAGCGTAGTGCTCAGAAAAGTGCTCGGCAATCGCGTTTGCGTCGGTAGACAACATAAATGACGTGTTAACACTGGGAAAACCTGTTGGGAAGGTGACGTGTTTTCGGGTACCAGACGCCAAGTCTGGACAAAGAACAAACGTATGGCACCCAAAGGTCGAGACGTATCTTCCCAACACTTTTGCTTCCGTCGTTTGGTAAGTAGGCAAATGCGGGCACACAGCCGTTTAAATGCTATGAGGTGCTCCAGGGAAGGGTGCCGCTTATGCCACTGTAGAGCTCGTCTACGCTCCTTAATTGCTTCAGCGACTTCCGGTGATCACCACGAGACTGCCTTACACTGGGGACACTCTAAAGCGCGAGGGATCACGTTTTCTGCCACAGAAACAATTGTTGCAGTCACCTGCTCAACCATCACATCGATATTACCATGTGGGGGGAGATTCAATAGTGACAGCAGAGGTAAAAGTTTCCCAGTCCGCCTTGTTCGAAGCCAATCTGGGCAGGCGTCTGTGGACCAGACGCTGGGGCAGTGATAGGAAGCTGGGGAAGTGGTCACTACCCCACAGGTCGTCATGTGCTGTCCAGTGGATAGATAGGCGAAGTCCTGGGCTCTAAATGGATGAATCAATGGCCGAGTAACTACCATGAGCCTCACTGAAATGTGTGGCGGCCCCAGTATTTAAGAGGCAGCGGTCGAGGTGTGACTCGAAATTTTCGGCATCTCTTCATTGGCCAGCAAGCATGGTGCCGCCCACCCCTCCCCCCCTCCCCCAACAAGGGGATTTGGGCGTTAAAACATTCCAAAAGTATGAAAGGTTTAGGGAGTTGTTGTATCCCTGAACGTATTAGCTGCACTGATAGATCACCATCTGGAGGAAGATACACGTTGCAGACAGTTGTTTCCCGCATCATCCTTATTCCGACAGCCACAGCTTCAAAAGCGGTTTGAAGGGGCACTGTTTGACTACAGACTGAGTTTAGGACAAACCCAAACTCCACCTGAAACTATTATAGTCGTCACTGTTCCTGTAATATCCCTTATAGCCACGAAGGGCAGGGGTACACATTGCCGGACAATGCAGATAGCAGGTGTAAAGCTTAACAGTTGCCGTAGTTGAGCCAGGCGGTGGAAATAAACCACCGCAATTCCACTGGAGAATGACGTCATCGTCAGATTGTGAAGGCATGGAACATTCAATAAGGCAGTTTGGCAGCAGGTGACTGAGGCGTACTGATTTATTGCCTGAGCAGTCTATATCCATTGTGTCTGAGGGTCTGGCGACATCTAAGTCTTCAGTAGAAGCCATTCTGTCCACCCCATCCTCAGATTCAGAGCTTTAGGTAGCGGTAGTGTGGGTACCACCGCAATTCCCTTTGACTTGGGGGTCGTCGTTTTGGATTTCTCTCGCTGCTCCTTGAGTTTCCATGGCTGGGAGGACTTCACTGGCTCAGTCTCCGTGACTGAGGACGAGCTGGAAGCCCTATGACCAGCTGGAAGGGGTCATCTTTCCCACTAGCAGAAATCGGGTGATTGACCCAAGGGACCCCTTCCTAGCGAGTGAAGCTGAAGAATACTTACCCCCCCCCTCCCCCCCAAACAACCATCAGTGATGTCCGTCCCCACTTTTAAGATGGAGAAGTGTCTCTCTTCCACCCAACGTAGGTGGTGCGGAAGCAACTGGGAGGGAAACGCCCCCCTCCCCCCCCCCACCATTAAGGAGGCAGGTTTAGTTTTCTTTCTGAGAGGTGACTGGTGTTGGTGGAGCCTATGGTACCAGAACTGCTATAGCGGCGGCATAAGACTATGTTGTACGTACAGAATGCAGGCATTTAAATTTCCTTAGCCTCTGTGTAGGTCAGTCGGTCCATGGTCATGTAGTACAAGATTTTCCTTTCTTTCTGGAGAATCCTGCAATCTGGCGAGCAAGGCGAATGGTGCTATCTGTAGTCCACACAAATGGGAGATGGGCCACATTGTGGGCGCCCATCACATCCCAATACTGAATCTCGACAAGTGATGCTAGAAGTACAGCAGGAGGGCACATGGCTGAATTTCCAGCACTTACAGCTTCGCATTAGGGAAGGGATATAGGGCCTTTCATCACAACGGTAGACCATCACCTTGGTCTTCTTGGGCAGTGTATCACTCTCATATGCGGCAACCTGATTATCCCTCGGACTCCGGTGGACACGCCAGACGAAATGTACACCTTGCCACGCATCTCATAGTCAGACTGCAAAGAAGGTCCCTATGAAATATATCCTGGACCATTTTTATCCCCCCCCCCCCCATGAACCATGGACTTTGTCGTTGGTGGGGAGGCTTGCGGGGCTCAGCGATATACTGTATATAGCCGTACCGTAGGTGCAACCACAACAGAGGAGTATGTGTTGAGAGGCCAAACAAACTTGCGGTTCCTGAAGAGGGGCAGCAGCCTTTTCAGTAGTTGCAGGGGCAATAGTCTGGATGATTGACTGATCTGGCCTTGTAACACTAACCAAAACGGCCTTGCTGTGCTGGTACTGCAAACGGCTGAAAGCAAGGGGAAACTACAGCCATACTTTTTCCCGATGGCATGCAACTTTAACCATACAGTAAATGATGTACATCCGGAACATTTTACCCAAGAGGACGCCATCAATAGATTCCCCATTCGTATCTCCGGGTGGGGACTACTCAAGAGGACGTCGTAATCAGGAGAAAGAAAACTTGCGTTCTACACATCGGAGCATGAAATGTCAGATCCTTTAATCGGTCAGGTAGGTTAGAAAATTTAAAAAGGGAAATGGATAGGTTAAAGTTAGATATAGTGGGAATTAGTGAAGATCAGTGGCAGGAGGAACAAGACTTCTTGTCAGGTGAATACAGGGTTATAAATACAAAATCAAATTTGGGTAATGCAGGAGTAGGTTTAATAATGAATAAAAAAATAGGAGTGCGTGTTAGCTACTACAAACAGCATAGTGAACGCATTATTGCGGCCAAGATAGACACGAAGCCCATGCCTACTACAGTAGTAAAAGTTTATATGCCATCTAGCTCTGCAGATGACGAAGAAATTGAAGAAATGTATGATGAGATAAAAGAAATTATTCAGGCAGTGAAGGGAGACGAAAACTTAAGTCATGGGTGACTGGAATTCGACAGTAGCAAAAGGGAGAGAAGGAAACATAGTAGGTGAGTATGGATTGGGGCTAATAAATGAAAGAGGAAGCTGTCTGGTAGAATTTTGCACAGAGCATAACTTAATCATAGCTAACACTTGGTTCAAGAATCATAAAAAAAGGTGGTACACATGGAAGAATCCTGGAGATACTAGGTGTCATATAGATTATATAATAGTAAGACATTAATTTAGGAACCAGGTTTTAGATTGTAAGACATTTCCATGGGCCGATGTGGACTCTGACCACAATCTATTGGTTATGAACTCTAGATTAAAACTGAAGAAACTGCAAAAAGGTAGAAATTTAAGGAAATGGGACCTGGATGAACTGACCAAACCAGAGGTTGTACAGAGTGTCAGGGAGAGCATAAGGGAACAATTGACAGTAATGGGGGAAGAAAGACAGTAGGACAAGAATCGGTAGCTAAGAGGGATGAAGCAGTGAAGGCAGCAGAGGATCAAGTAGGTAAAAAGACGAGGGCTAGTAGAAATCCTTGGGTAACAGAAGAAATATTGAATTTAATAGATGAAAGGAGAAAATACAAAAATGCAGTAAATGAAGCAGGCAAAAAGGAATACAAACGAGATCGACAGGAAGTGTAAAATGGCTAAGCGATGATGTCTAGAGGTAAAATGTGAGGATGTGGAGGCTTAACTCACCAGAGGTAAAGTAGATACTGCCGACAGGAAAATTAAAGAGGCCTTTGGAGAAACGAGAACCACTTGTATGAATGTCAAGAGCTCAGATGCAAACCCAATTCTAAGCAAAGAAGTGAAAGCAGGAATGTGGAAGGAGTATATAGAGGGTCTATACAAGGGCGATGTTCTTAAGGACAATCATATGGAAATGGAAGGGAATGTAGATGTAGATGAAATAGGTCTTTCAGTGCTCTGTCAAATTCTTCACGCAGTATCATATCTCCAAGTCGGAACAAGGCCCCGAGAGTAGACAACGTTCTGAAACTTCCTTGCAGATTAAAACTGTGTGCCGGAGCGGGACTTGAACTCGGGACCTGTTGCCTTTCGCGGGCAAGTGCTCTATCAACTGAGCTACCCAAGCACGACTCAGCTTTACTTCCGCTAGTAGCTCGTCTCCTACCTTCCAAACTTTACAGAAGCTCTCCAGCGAACCTTGCAGAACTAGCACTCCTGAAAGAAAGGATATTGCAGAGACATGACTTAGCCACAGCCTTGGGGATGTTTCCAGAATGAGATTTTCACTCAGCAGCTCAACAGTATTCAATTTATCAGTAACTTAAATCACAATGGCACACATCGTGAAACCGTCGCATAAATGTAGCTTTGTCCTCGTGACAGCAGCTTTTCTGAATTGGGAAGGTGAAACTTTTCTTGCAACACATCCTTCATTTCTTTGTCCTCCCAGCCTAGATCTTCTCCAAATTTCATCCCAATCCCCCTGCTCCCTCTCCAGTCATACACACACACACACACACACACACACACACACACACACACACACACACACACACACACACACACACACACACACACACCTTCTGTCTCCCAGAGCACCTCTATAGTTCCTTCTGCTCCTCCACTTCCTTCTTTCTCACTTTCTACATCTGGTTGCTCCTTCAGGCAGCACTGCAACACCTTACACGCGCTATATATGGGTACTGAGGACCAAATGTTGCTGTCCTCCCCTCCCCTCCCCTCCCCTCCCCCCATATTCGCTCAGGTGGCATTTGGCAGTACACGGGAAGTGGGTGACTAGGAGGGAGGATGCTATGAGGAAAAGGGTGGTGGGTCTTCGATGCTAGCAGTTCATATGTAGTTAACGCTTATGTTTCTGTTCCCTGCAGGTTAGCATATTTTAAACCATATGCTCGGAACAAGAGAATGATCACAGCCACAGGAGATACAAAGAATACATGGCTCAATGATGCTACTCTTAATATTGTTTGAAGCTGTTCTTGTGTAGTGCGGTTCCATCGACGACGTGCAAGCAGGCTCTAACGGTCAGATGTCAGTCTTCCCAGCCTGTGCCGATGGCAGCATCTGGCACCTTATCGGATTCTACTACGAAATAAGTTTTTGTCGAATTTTCCTGCATACATTCAATAAACGTGATGGGCACTGTAGGCTGCTGCACCTACATTAAATGTGTATCTGCTAGTTCCTATAATCAGAAGTTCTTTATATGTGACAACTGTTGGACTCCACTGTAGACACGGAGTAGACAGTACTGTGTGGCTTTTGGAGACAGTGGTACAGTTATGTTTACCAGGCAGAAGTTTTGCTGCAAAACGTAATCAAAAAAGCAGTGGGGCTTTGTGAGTCGTATGTGATGCAACGTATCCTCAATAACTTTTCGACTAAAGCATTCTACATGCTCCTAGAGCCAAATGCTTAACTTCTTGTAGCCAACTGACCAAAAGTACCATAGTGAAAGAATGAAAGTTTCTCATGTTCCTCATTAGAGTGGCGTGCAAATAGAAACAGCTTTGTTGGCTGGCAGCTCATCGTAGCCCTTGAAAGTTCAGGTGACTCTTACCACCTGTGAAGGATCTGTTTCCACATAAAGCATCACGTCATCACAGAGCTATTTCGAGCTAATGCTGCCCTTTCATAAGCTGTCCTCTGAAAGGCTACTTGGGCTCTTGTACTACAAGAAGCTGCAAATGATTGATTTATGGGCAGAGAAAACAATCTAAATTTATTGGCCAAACACACAGAGTGACATTTTGATGACCCCTGTCATTATCTTACAACAAGGACGCATAATGACTAAACCCATTGCATGGGAAGGAGAAATGTGCACCAAACAAACTACTTGGCTAAACATTCATGAGTACACCGTTGATGGATTGCATTGAGGAAACCTGAAAAATAGAACAGAAAAGTAATTTGTGAAACTGCACATAAATTTGAATGTTACGATATAAACCATGTACAATTCGATCAATCCAGATACTGAGAAACTTTGAAGAAGTAGGGTTCACTAGTACGAGTAAGTTGCAAAAACCTGCGTAACATAAAATTTGTAGTGTTCATTCAGAAACCATGCAATAGGCTCACAGCTTGCAAGTCCTTAACTGCTTGTAGTGCGGCAATTCTTAGTTGAGAGTTTCGACCCGTATCAATATTCCCTTTCTGTTAGGCATCTCGATCTACGAAGCCTTTGGGTCTGAATCGCAAACAAATGGCGAACCTTTCTTTCCTCATGAACTTGTGCTATGGTGTGTGGTGGTACATCTATAAAAGCTTCTAATTTATTGAAAGGATCACCTTCTGTACATCTATCATCAATTACAAGATTTTAACGTGCCACCTCGGTGTCATAAAATTTGTGCACTTACCAAAAATACAGTATGTTAACAATGGAATTGATGTTTGTAGTGTCCAGTACCAGTTTCTTTCACCACATGTGACATATGTATTGAGTGTCTCTATTTTTAGTGGCCATTAATCGTGTAGCAGCAGCTGTCGTGCCCTCCGTCTCACCTTTTCTGTATGCAGACGACTACTGCGTGTCGTACTGCTGCTCCAGTACTGGCGTTGCTGAGCGTCGCCTACAGAGAGCGCAGTCATGGGCTGTCGCCCGTAGCTCCCAGTTTTCCGGCATGAAGACGTGTGTCACGCATTTCTTTAGGCGTCGTACCGTTCATCCGCAACCAGCCCTTTACCTTAATGACAATCCACCCACTGTAGTGGAGACATATCGATTCTTAGGTCTGGTTTTCGACGCTCATTTGACTTTTTCATCTTCGTCTGCTTAAACGGAAGTGTTGACAGCACCTCAATGCCCTCAGCTGCCTGAGCAGCAACAACTGGGGCGCAGATCGCTCCACGCTGCTGCAGCTCTACAGAGCCCTTATTCAATCCCGCCTTGACTATGGGAGTGTGATTTATAGTTCGGTGGCGCCCTCAGCATTGCGTTTGCTCGACCCAATGCACGACTGCGGATTTGGACTAGCGACAGGAGCTTTTAGGACGAGTCCCGTGACAAGCGTGCTGGTGGAGGCTGGAGTCCCCCCATTGAAGGTCAGACGTGCACAATTGCTCCCTAGTTAGGTTGCACACATTCGTAGCTCTGCTGAACATCCTAATTACGTATTCTTCCCACAACCACGGCGGTTCACTTCCCGCGTAGGCGGCCCACGTCAGGAATAACGATTGCGGCTCACGTGCAATTGCTTCTGCCTTGCACCACCTGTCCCTTCACCACCTGTCCTCCAGGTCCGTTCACCGACACATCCGTGGTGTAGGTGCAGGCCGAAGCTTCGCCTGGACCTTCCGCGTCGCCCTAAGGACTGAGTTAACCCTGCAGCTATCCGCTGTCACTTCCTCTCGATTCTTCAAGTGTTGTGGAGCTCTGAAGTGGTTTACACAGACGGCTCGATGGCTGACCTTCATTATGGCCTCTGTGGACAAAGGCGAAGCCAACATTACCATCATTCCTTGCCCGATGGCCACCAGCTCCGTAGTGAATACACTGCAGCCATGTCTCTCGCACATCAGTATATCCGTTCATGACCCGAGTAATCGTTTCTTCTGCGTACTGACACCATGAGCAGCCTACAAGATAGCACTGAACGACGGGACCAGTCGACGTTTGTGTGGATCCCAGCGCATGTCGGCATCCCAGGCCACGAACTTGCCGACCGGCTGGCCAAACAGGCTACGCGGAAACCGCTTCTGGAGATGGGCATCTCTGAACCTGACCTGCGTTCTAATGTACGCGGCAGGGTTTTTTGGCTTTGTTGTGCATACTGTTATGCCATTCCGTCTCCCAAACTTCATGTGAACAAGGAGACTATGAACGTGTGGAAGTCTTCCATGCGGGCCTCTCACAGGGAATCAGTTTTCCTCCGCCGGCTCCACATTGGCCACGCCTGGGCGATCCACGGTTACCTCCTGCGCCGTAAAGACCCGCCTCAGTGTCGGTGCGGTGTCCGGTTGATGGCTGACCCAAATTCTGGTGCACTGTCCCACTTTGACTGCCCAGCGACGAAATATTGGGTTTCTGGACTCGTTGCTGCTCATTTTATCTAAGTCAGCTAATGAGACGTTGTCAGTTTACCGTTTGATCAAATGAGAACCCACCCTCACGAATAAATGTTTTAGCGCATCTCCATTGTCCCTCTGTGTCCTCCACCCTAGCGCTAATAGGGTGGAGATTTTAATGTGTTGCAGGGTGGCTGGCTTTTCCTTTTTATTATCGTGGTCGGCTAGCTGCTGTAATCGGCTTTGTTTTACTCTCTACTGTTTTAGCGTTTTGTCTTTTTGTTCCATTTAGTGTTGGTTGCCTTTCTTGTGGTTTTCCCCTCCTTTCTTGTGGTTTTTTCCCCTCCTTTCTTGAGGTTTTTTCCCCTCCTTTCTTGTGGTTTTTCCCCTCCTTTCCTGTGGTTTTTCCCCTCCTTTCTTGTGGTTTTTCCCCTCCTTTCTTGTGGTTTTTCCCCTCCTTTCTTGTGGTTTTTCCCCTCCTTTCTTGTGGTTTTTCCCCTCCTTTCTTGTGGTTTTTCCCCTCCTTTCTTGTGGTTTTTCCCCTCCTTTCTTGTGGTTTTCCCCCTCCTTTCTTGTGGTTTTTCCCCTCCTTTCTTGTGGTTTTTCCCCTCCTTTCTTGTGGTTTTTCCCCTCCTTTCTTGTGGTTTTTCCCCTCCTTTCTTGTGGTTTTTCCTCTCCTTTCTTGTGGTTTTTCCCCTCCTTTCTTGTGGTTTTTCCCCTCCTTTCTTGTGGTTTTTCCCCTCCTTTCTTGTGGTTTTTCCCCTCCTTTCTTGTGGTTTTTCCCCTCCTTTCTTGTGGTTTTTCCCCTCCTTTCTTGTGGTTTTTCCCCTCCTTTCTTGTGGTTTTTCCCCTCCTTTCTTGTGGTTTTTCCCCTCCTTTCTTGTGGTCTTTCCCCTCCTTTCTTGTGGTTTTTCCCCTCCTTTCTTGTGGTTTTTCCCCTCCTTTCTTGTGGTTTTCCCCCCTCCTTTCTTGTGGTTTTTCCCCCTCCTTTCTTGTGGTTTTTCCCCCTCCTTTCTTGTGGTTTTTCCCCTCCTTTCTTGTGGTTTTCCCCCCTCCTTTCTTGTGGTTTTTCCCCCTCCTTTCTTGTGGTTTTTCCCCCTCCTTTCTTGTGGTTTTTCCCCCTCCTTTCTTGTGGTTTTTCCCCCTCCTTTCTTGTGGTTTTTCCCCCTCCTTTCTTGTGGTTTTTCCCCCTCCTTTCTTGTGGTTTTTCCCCCTCCTTTCTTGTGGTTTTTCCCCCTCCTTTCTTGTGGTTTTTCCCCCTCCTTTCTTGTGGTTTTCCCCCTCCTTTCTTGTGGTTTTTCCCCTCCTTTCTTGTGGTTTTTCCCCTCCTTTCTTGTGGTTTTTCCCCTCCTTTCTTGTGGTTTTTCCCCTCCTTTCTTGTGGTTTTCCCCCTCCTTTCTTGTGGTTTTCCCCCTCCTTTCTTGTGGTTTTCCCCCTCCTTTCTTGTGGTTTTCCCCCTCCTTTCTTGTGGTTTTCCCCCTCCTTTCTTGTGGTTTTCCCCCTCCTTTCTTGCGGTTTTCCCCCTCCTTTCTTGTGGTTTTCCCCCTCCTTTCTTGTGGTTTTCCCCCTCCTTTCTTGTGGTTTTCCCCCTCCTTTCTTGTGGTTTTCCCCCTCCTTTCTTGTGGTTTTCCCCCTCCTTTCTTGTGGTTTTCCCCCTCCTTTCTTGTGGTTTTCCCCCTCCTTTCTTGTGGTTTTCCCCCCCTCCTTTCTTGTGGTTTTTCCCCCTCCATTCTTGTGGTTTTTCCCCCTCCTTTCTTGTGGTTTCCCCCCCCTCCTTTCTTGTGGTTTCGCCCCCCTCCTTTCTTGTGGTTTCGCCCCCCTTATTTCTTGTGGTTTTCCCCCCCTTCTTTCATGTGGTTTCCCCCCCCCCTCCTTTCATGTGGTTTCCCCCCCTCCTTTCTTGTGGTTTCCACCCCCCCTCCTTTCTTGTGGTTTCCCCCCCCCCTCCTTTCTTGTGGTTTTGCCCCCCTCCTTTCTTGTGGTTCCCCCCCCTCCTTTCTTGTGGTTCCCCCCCTCCTTTCTTGTGGTTCCCCCCCTCCTTTCTTGTGGTTTCCCCCCCCCTCCTTTCTTGTGGTTTCCCCCCCCCCTCCTTTCTTGTGGTTTTGCCCCCCTCCTTTCTTGTGGTTTTCCCCCCCTCCTTTCTTGTGGTTTTCCCCCCCCTCCTTTCTTGTGGTTTTCCCCCCCCTCCTTTCTTGTGGTTTTCCCCCCCCTCCTTTCTTGTGGTTTTCCCCCCCCTTCTTTCATGTGGTTTTCCCCTCCCTCCTTTCATGTGGTTTCCCCCCCCTCCTTTCATGTGGTTTCCCCCCCTCCTTTCTTGTGGTTTTTCCCCTCTTTTCTTGTGGTTTTTCCCCTCCTTTCTTGTGGTTTTTCCCCTCCTTTCTTGTGGTTTTTCCCCTCCTTTCTTGTGGTTTTTCCCCTCCTTTCTTGTGGTTTTTCCCCCTCCTTTCTTGTGGTTTTTCCCCCTCCTTTCTTGTGGTTTTTCCCCCTCCTTTCTTGTGGTTTTTCCCCCTCCTTTCTTGTGGTTTTTCCCCCTCCTTTCTTGTGGTTTTTCCCCCTCCTTTCTTGTGGTTTTTCCCCTCCTTTCTTGTGGTTTTTCCCCTCCTTTCTTGTGGTTTTTCCCCCCCTCCTTTCTTGTGGTTTTTCCCCCCCTCCTTTCTTGTGGTTTTTCCCCCTCCTTTCTTGTGGTTTTTCCCCCTCCTTTCTTGTGGTTTTTCCCCCTCCTTTCTTGTGGTTTTTCCCCCTCCTTTCTTGTGGTTTTTCCCCCTCGTGTGGTTTGGTGTTACGAGAGTTTGAGAATAAAACTACTTCCTAATAAGACAGGAAGATCTGCAGCATATAGGCACTTGGTGCAGAGAGTGGCAACTGTCCCTTAACATAAACAAATGTAATGCGAATACATAGAAAGAAGGATCCTTTATTGTATGATTATATGATAGCGGAACAAACACTGGTAGCAGTTACTTCTGTAAAATATCTGGGAGTATGCGTGCGGAACGATTTGAAGTGGAATGATCATATAAAATTAATTGTTGGCGAGACGGGTACCAGGTTGAGATTAATTGGGAGAGTGCTTAGAAAATGTAGTCCATCAACAAAGTAGGTGGCTTACAAAACACTCGTTCGACCTATACTTGAGTATTGCTAATCAGTGTGGGATCCGTACCAGATCGGGTTGACGGAGGAGATAGAGAAGACCCAAAGAAGAGCGGCGCGTTTCGTCACGTGGTTATTTGGTAACCGTGATAGCGTTACGGAGATGTTTAATAAACTCAAGTGGCAGACTCTGCAAGAGAGGCGCTCTGCATCGCGGTGTAGCTTGCTCGCCAGGTTTCGAGAGGGTGCGTTTCTGGATGAGGTATAGAATATATTGCTTCCCACTACTTATACCTCCCGAGGAGATCACGAATGTAAAATTAGAGAGATTAGAGCGCGCACGGAGGCTTTCAGACAGTCGTTCTTCCCGCGAACCATACGCGACTGGAACAGGAAAGGGAGGTAATGACAGTGGCACGTAAAGTGCCCTCCGCCACACACCGTTGGGTGGCTTGCGGAGTATAAATGTAGATGTAGATCTAGATGTAGGTACCGATGACTCGTAGTTTGGTCCTTCCCTCCACCCCCCACCCCATCCCCCGTGGTTTAAACCAAGCACCCAACCAACATAATGTGCAGTAAACGGAATAAAAATTTATATTCTGGAAGAAGCAGAAGTAAGCTTACAAAAACCACTAAGTGAAGTGAAGGTACTGTACTACCTTGTTAGCAAAAAATTTATAACGCGTGGAACAAGGAGGATCGAACAAGGCGACTAGTACAGGCACAGAGTGCATTACTGGACAAGGGAAGTATGCCAAAATCAAACACTGACGACGTACGTCTGGAGCACATCACACTTTTGTAACAGTGCATCTTGCTTGCCATCGTGTTGACTTTCAATTGGACACGGGAGCATGTGTAACGTTGCTTAATAGTGCTCAATTGGACACGGGAGCATGTGTAACGTTGCTTAATAGTGCTCAATTGGACACGGGAGCATGTGTAACGTTGCTTAATAGTGCCACATATGAACAGTTAGACTCACCACGCCAGTCAAAATGTAGCACGCACCTAAATGTATACAACAAACATTAAATCCCAGTACCTGGACAGTGTAGTCCACGTACAGTAAATTTCACTGTCGTAGTGAGAGATTTGTGTTGCCATCAAGAGATAATGAAAATATTTTTGGCTTAGCTTAGTTTGACTTGTTTCGACTTATCATCCAAGACAATGTACTTTAAGTGAATGCTTCTACTCCAAAAGACAGTGTAGGTAATTTGCTTATTTTAGGAAATCAATTATTTTTCTGATGGATTTGGAAAAGTTAGTAATTTTGTAGCGCACAATACCGTGAAAGACAATGCACAGCCAACGTTTCTGGTTTCGGCCCGTTCCCATTGCTTTACGAGACAAGCTAGTGAATTAAAAAACTGCAAGACAGTGGTGTGATTGCTCCGATATAAGTTAATCAGTGGGCAAGTCCATTGGTTTCGATGCTTACGTCACCTGGTCGAATTTTTGTAGGCTTCAAAACTATCGTCACTACACAGACATTGGCACTTACCCATTGCCTCGCCCTGTGAAGTTAAGGATAGAAAAGTAACGGCCTGTGCCAAGTCTAAGATATGTTTCAAGCAGGTATATTTGCAAATACCACTAGATGAAGAATCACAGAATGTGTTTGTTGTTGTTGTTGTTGTTGTTGTTGTTACACACTTAGGCCTGTTAGAGTATTTGCATTTGCCCTTCGGCTGTGCTTCCGCACCCACCATTTTCCTACATTACGTCCGCCCACGGTAGCTGAGTGGTCAGCGCGACAGACTGTCAACCCTAAGGGCCCGGGTTCGATTCCCGGCTGGGTCGGAGATTTTCCCCGCTCGGGGACTGGGTGTTGTGTTGTCCTAATCATCATTATTTCATCCCCATCGACGCGCAAGTCGCCGAAGTGGCGTCAAATCGAAAGACTTGAACCAGGCGAGCGGTCTACCCAACTGGAGGCCCTCGTCACACGCCATCATCATTCTACATTACTTTTGAACAGCTGACTGCTCAAGTGCCGTTCTGTTCGAACTACCTTGACGATATTGTCGTCTCTGGCAGTACGCCAGAGGAACACACTGCCAGTTTGTGTGTTCTTTTCAGAGTGTTATCAGATGCAGGACTCAACTGTCGTCTCGAAAAGTGACTTTCTTCAGACAGAAGTACAGTACTTACGCCATCTGATAGTCAGGGCATGCATCCCCTCCAACCTCGTTCGCTTCCAATCCGTGACCTGAATATTCCTCGCCTAGCACTGAACTGTATTCAGATACACTGCAAGTTGACGTGCTAGATTCGTTTCGTTTCATTCCGAACGATTCTCCCCTTCTCTCACCTCCCCCCACCCCTCCCCCGCCTCCCCCTCTCCTAATGGCGTTCGCCACTCTTTGGCGTGTGTGCGCTTGGCCAACATGGGGCACCAGCCTTCGGAGTGCTTTTCTCCTTCCTTGCTGCATGTCCATCCTCTTGCTATACTTCCTCCCCTCCCTTGGGCAACATGTCTAGGACGTCACTGGGATTCTTCTGCATTGTCTGTCGCAGAGTTAACAACAGTCTCACCTATGTTTGTCGCTCCCTTTTCCTTTCTTCGCTCCCCTTCTCCTCTCGTTCCCCCGCTTCGGCGTTTGAGGTTCATCTTTTTCTTCGTCCTCCCTGTGCGCTCCTGAGGGCCGTCTCACGCGTCTGACGCGTAACAGGTGACTGGGTAATGCTTAATTCCCAGCCCTGAGTAGACAGCTACGGTTCGCACGTACCCGCTGGTACGGGTCCAGGGAGGGATGATTGCCTGAGCTGCAAACTTCCCAAATTGCCGATTGGTCCCTCCGTCAGATATGGCCTGAGGTGTGAAGAATGACCTAAGGCGGGTGCACCCCCTTGTGCATGGAGCCCCCAGTTGGAAGGAGCGTGCCGTCGGAGGTGCTAGCAATCATTGGGAAGATGATCGATTCATTGCGAGAAGATCCCCATCAGTGTTTACGAAACGTAAACGTCATGAGGCTAATGATTGAAAGACCCTTCACGCTGCACCATGGTTGCTCATAGTGTCGTGTGCTGAAGACGGTCAGTCTTTCGACACGGTAAATCCGTTTATTATTCAGAAAGTTGTTGATGCGATTGCTGGCCCTGTGAAATCCTGCTCTTGTTTAATGGAATGGCACTTGTGCTTGAGAATCAGACGCCATCTCCGAAAGCAAACTGCTTGCTGCCTTGCTTTTCCATGGCTGCCCTGTTTGTGTCGAGGCCATAGAACTTCGAATTCTTCCCATGGTGTAATTTACACCTGGCTGCTCGATGCTCTAACCGAGGCTGAAATCCAACTTTACCTCTCTGATCAGGGTATCACTGCCTTTTTCATTACACGATGGACGGCAGATTCCTCCCTAGTACCCACCTGTACTGTCACTTTTGATAGTGGTGCTGCTGTCAAATATCAAAGCAGGCTATGAAATCGTCACAGTCCGGCCATACAGTCCGAACCCGATGCACTGCTACGATTGTCATCGTTTCAACCACACTAGAACGTCTCGTCGACACCCAGCCAAATGTGTAACCTTCGGTAGGGTTCCACACGAGGGCGATTGTCTGCCGCCGCCGCCGCCTCCTCCCTGCTGTATCAACTTCAATGGTGGCCATATCTCCTCCCCTCGGGATTATCCCGTGTATCTTGATGAGCGGGCTGTCAAAGTGATGCGAGTAAAGGAAAAGGAGCCGTACCCAGTAGCTCGCACGTTATTTGCTAGTCGGAAACCCTGTGGTATTCCGTGAAGAACAGAACTACGGGTGCTAGTTTCCCCATCCTTCATGAAGGACATGGTCATGCAGACATGCGACCTCAAATTCAGCTGTAAGGTAGTGAAATCGCCCAGTGTCAACAGCGCCAGTTCCCCCCCCCCCCCCAATCTCGCTGTGCTACAAATCGTCAAACTCCCCCTTCAAGGGGCGAAGCCACCAGCTACACAACCAGTAGGCAGGAAAGGACAGGAGGAGTACTCACATGAAGAATTCCTCCATTCCTCCAGCCAAACAGAAACTTACTCTAGCGGAATAATTCGATCCTTTCCGGTTAAAGGCAAACGGTCTTCTCATACGCCACCTCGAAGATCCTCTTCGATGGTGTCGACACGTGATACCTAAGCTCAGCCAGTCTCCGTGTCTCCGTTGCCCGCCAACAACCGTTTTTCTGTATTGTACTCCGCAGACAGACCACACTAGCAAGCTGATGCTTCTGTGGACCCCATGGAGCAGGATCCTCCTGATTCTGTGCGCTGTAGTAGCGTCACCATCTCATGGGGACGTCATGCTGCTCATACGGGATGACATTCATAGTAAACCCACCTCCATGATTACCTATCGTCAAGTTGTTGCAGTTCGCCTTTTCCTTCCCCACATGACCTTTTCCCCTCTGTACCATTTATGTCCCTCCGTCATTCGGTGTCATCGTGGTAGACTTCCTTCAGGTTATTGGGCAGCTACCTCCTCCATGTTTACTACATCCCCTTTGCACCTCTCTGACCGGTCCTGGTAGAACCGCAACCTTGGATGACGTCTTAACAAACTGGAGCATCCACTTTCCTTTCCGACTCCTCGCACACCTGTTCTCATTTGGACCTATCATTTGGCACTGCCCAGCTTGCCCTTTGTCTTGAGTGGTCCATTCTTTCTGACACCTACTCGAGCGACCATTTCCCGTGTGCTCTCAGTTTGCAGACTCGTACCCCAGCTGCACGCACGCCCAAATGGCAGCTTACAAAGGCTGATGGGCAGCTTTATTCCTACCTGGCGACTTTAGAAGAAAAAGATTTCCCCAGTTGTGATGACTAGGTGGGCTATCTCACCAACATTATCCTTACTGCTGCAGAACATTCCACTGTTTAAAGTGAATGAAGATTGCAATTGTAGACAGTGTCATCGCGTTCTTCGGGATAGCAAACGAGCAAGCTGTATTTCATTCACTAGTTCTTTTAACAGTTCCACCACTTTCTCTGTCATGTGGGCCAACTACCGACAGCTCTCTGGGACCAAGATCCATTCCCCAATTTCCGGCCTCACAGTAGCAGACGATGTTATTGTGGACCCTATTGCGATCTCCTACACCTTGGGCCACCATTTTGCTGAAGTTTCGAGCTCTTCCCACTATCACCCTGCCTTCCTCCATCGGAAACGAGTGGAGTAGGCTCGGGCGATACCCTTCTCTTCTCCGAATCGTGAGTGCTAGAATGCTGCATCTACTAGCTAGATCATGCTCTCACTACATCCCGATCCTCCGCCCCAGTGCCGGATGCCATCCACATTAAGATGTTGCAGCACCTTTCTCTTGCGGGCAAGCACTTCCTGCTTAACACTGCACAACGTCCGGGAAATGTGCCCTCCGCCCAGATGCGGGCGTGAGCCACCATCATAACCATATGAGTCTGGTCAGGACAAAAACCTTCCTTCTAGCCACCACTCCATCTCTCACCAGCTATGTTTGCAGGGTGATGGAATGTATGATTCATGCCTGGCTGCTATGGTGGTTAGTCTCGCAATTTATTAACCACTGCAGTGTGGATTTCGAGTGTGCAGTTCTGCAGTAAACCATCTCGTCACTATCCACCTGTGTGAAGAGTGGTTTTCCGCAGAAATCAGGCTGTGGCCGTTTCGTTAGACACGGAGAAAGTGTAAAACACCTGCTGGAGGACTGGTATCCTCTGTACTCTCTACACGTGGAGCTTCCATGAATGCCCACTCCGTTCGCTTCAGGAAGTCATGAATCACAGTTTTCAAGGTACGTGTGGGTTCTGCTTTGCTGAATAAAGGTATTCGACAAAACGGTGTGCCTCCTAAGCGTTGTCCTCTTTGCTATCGCCACTAACTCTATAATGGCCTGCCTCCCCCTGGGCATCTCCGCCTTCTTTTTCTTGACGATTTTGCCGTCTATTGCAGTTCTCCACGAACTATTGTCATAGTGCAGCGTCTTCAGCAATGTCTCGATCGTTTTCACTCGTGGAGCATAGACAACAGGATTAGTTTCTCCACACACAACCATTTGTATGAATTTCTGGCTGAGCAATTGGTTTCTTCCGCCATCTTTATATCTTGGGTCTGTTGCTCTTCCATTCGATGAAGCTACGAAATTCCTGGGGCTCATGCTCGATAGGACATTTCCTGCGCCCTCTGCCGGCCGGTCTGACCGAGCGGTTCTAGGCGCTACAGTTTGGAACCGCGAGGCCACTACGGTCGCAGGTTCGAATCCTGCCTCGGCCATGGATGTGTGTGATGTCGTTTGGTTAGTTCTAACTAAGTTCTAGGGGACTGATAAAATCGGATGTAAAGTCCCATAGTGCTCTGAGCCATTTGAACCATTTTTCTGCGCCCTCCCACGTGCTTACCTGGCAGCCCACTGCATGTGGTCCCTCAATGTCCTAGGTGTCTCCAGTGGTACTTCCAGGAGAGCAGATCGAACCACCCTCTCTTTGTTTGTACCGGACCCTTGTCCATTCGAAACTGGCCTGTGCGTGTTTCGTTTATACATCTGCACATCTGTCCCTCTTACGCTGTCAATACTAGCCATCAACGTGGCATCCGTTGGGCCACTGGTGCCTTCTGCACCAGCCCGGTTGAGTGTCTGTCACGGCAGTAGGACAGTGGTGGTTTGGCAGCTTCTGTGTACACTCTCCTCAACAGATGCGCATACCGTTTGTCATGGGTGGCAATCCACGTATGCCTCTTCCGTCGAAGACGCCTGGTTGTCAGTAAGGGACGTAACACAAGAGGGACATCTCCTGGAGTTCGCTTTCGGTCCTTTCTCCGTCAGCTTAACTTGACGCTAGCTGCAACTTTCCCAGTGGGTTTAAACCATTCACCACCTTGGTTTCGTGTGGCGGCCCGTGTTCACCTTGGCGTTCATTCGTTTCCTGAGGACACTACTCCAGCCTAGCCTTACCGCCTTCAATTTCACGACCTTCGCAGGTGCCACGTCGCAGGGAATGGATTACATGCACATTGTTTTAAATGTAGAATACGACCAGGGAGAACACATTTGCCAGACCGTATATTGTGTCATTGTTAGTCTGTGTTCAGCGGTTAGTAATTCAATGGAAAAAACACCATTGAGTATTTGCAGTTAACATCCTAGTTGACCAAATCCAGCATCTACGTAGTAACATATGTTTGTGAAGCGCTTTGACATTACTAGCACCGGATCTACGGAAGCGTTTACATGTTCTCTACGAATGTTGTATTTGTCCTTCTCTGCACACGTTCATTATCCCCTTGTAGTCGCATTTGGCAAGGGTCCCCCTACATTTGACCAATATTCTACGATAGAACAAACGAATGTATGAAACTAAGAAACTGCAGTCGTCAAAGGAGACTACTTACAAGACATGTAACAACGTGAAACATGTTCTCTTTGAGTGATAAGACTGTAACAATTTGTATGTGAATTCAGCTTCATGTGGCCACACTCCGATATTTCTATGAGTTGGCTGAACGCAGATACGAGTAGTTGTAGTTTCTTGGAACATTTAGGACGAGATGCCAATCCTTGAACTGCAGGATAGTTCGCATTAAGTCACTGCTTTGTTACTGAAGTAGTTGGGTAATACTAACACTTTGAGAACAGCGGCTCCAGTGATTTGGGCGGAGTGTGTTAAGACTTGGCGACTCCAGCCACCCCGAAGCCACCGACCCGACACCTGGTGGCAGGAAACTGACTCTGCGGACTCAGATAGGCAGAAATCTCTACAACCGCGAGAGAGAGGACAGTGACGTTCCTTCCCAGAATCCTGGACTTTAATTGAGCGCCGTGTTCCCCAGTATGAGGACGATCTCTACACTTCTTGTAAAGGACTTTACACGACATCTTCCAGATTGATGAATATGTAGGAACAACCCTTATAATCATAAAAAAAAAATTGAGGCACAAAAAGAAACTGGGTAATATGTTTACCTGTAAAATTCACCAACTAGTGACGAAACTAAGAGTACAGGAAACATAACATTGCTGTAAGCGGAAGTGTGCGTCTTCCTGTCAAAGATCACAAATATGGAGAACCAAGGAAAAGACTTGCAAAAGCAACACATATTCATTACAAGATGTTTCTTATTAGACAGAGAGACACTCTATCAACTCAGCATTGCATTAACTCAAGAACGACGCATTTCGCCCGTGTAGGGCATCATCGGGTTATCGGAAAACGTAAGGGGCGACGACATTACAATAAAGCCGGCGTGGTCCTATCCTAGACTACTATAAAGCTAACTTTGATTTTAAACCCTCATAGAATAAAATTATACCGAGAAACGTAGTGTAACTGAAAAAATCAGAAATTTTCTGCCGAAAGTACGCATCAAGAAGGTATGATAACGAATAGAACGTACTAAAAGACAACCCATAGGGAAAAGAATATTACATTAGTGAAAGAAAATCATCGGGATGAGGCACGAGTAGACATCGGAGTGACCGAAGAAAAAAGTCATAGCAGCGCAGACCACGACCTGACGAGCAAATTCTAAACACAGCCGTGCTCTATAACGACCGCAGAGACCCGGCTGTATGCAAATAGTGTACACATACCAATAACGGCTCATGCAAAGTGTTGGACTACTAGTAATGACAGCCTCGATGCACCACCAGCGTCGAGTGTACAGCTTAAGAGTAAAATTGACATAGTGATGGATATATTAAGAAATAAATAAAAAATGATTGGGCATATGGCTACACACACAATGCAAGATATGCTAGATAGAAAGCATGCACCGAGACATCGAAAACTCTAATTTTTTCACACTGCTTTTGAGCATCAGTCTTATTTTATTTCTCTTCGTATTTTAACTCAAAGTATAAGGCTAGAAGATGATAATGCTAAAAAAGGCAGAATACAAATGCATACACATGATGGTGCCCAAAGGCTGGTAATAAACATTCGCACACTAAGAAGGAACCTGATTTTTGCGTTATGTTTCCTTTCTTATAACAAGTCATTGAATTAGTTTTTCCATTTTTAACAGTTTCGACCTCTTAAGGATTTTGTACCTCAATCTGCTTTGTGTTTCCGACTGCAGATCGCTGAGCACATAAAATCTAGTGGCCACCAGCCAAGGCAGAAGTGTGCTTAAAGGGGAGCCGTACCGCCCAAAATGACAAAATTTGACATTTCTAAAAAATGGTTCAAATGGCTCTGAGCACTATGGGACTCAACTGCTGTGGTTATCAGTCCCCTAGAACTTAGAACTACTTAAACCTAACTAACCTAAGGACATCACACACATCCATGCCCGAGGCAGGATTCGAACCTGCGACCGTAGCAGTCGCACGGTTGACATTTCTACTTTTATGCAAATTATGAAGTATGGATGTTTATGCTTAATTTGCTGTTAGTATTTTCAAATATTTAAATCGAATATTTATTTAAAATGGTTTTACTGAATCATGCAATCACATTTCCGAGAGTTTTGTTTTCCATCATTTCGCATATTTGCATTTTTCTCGGGAACTATATAGTCTAGAAGGCTGTGATTTCTTTTGTTTTGTAGAGAATTGTCCGTTCCATAAGTTTCTTACGCTGGTGGTACTTTGCAGTAAACTCTTTGAACTGTACATTTGTTTGTTTTTGACGTCAGTTATCCACTAGCTGTGTTTTAGTTTCTGTGTTTCCTGTGCTACCTTTTGGTTTTGTCATGACGAAAACTGTTTAAAAAAATGAAACAAAGGAAACACAGATACTACAGAACAAATATAGCAGCAGTAAAAAAAGAGTATCACGCCCTTCGGCGCTAACCAATTTGAGGAGTATGAGGACTGTCACTATTTACAACCAGAGTGCTTCCAAGAAAGAACTGCTGGGTAATGTAAAATACAACGCAGCTTCAGACAGTGGAGTAAACTGCAATATCATTATTAATCTCCATATACTTAGTGTGTTGTCATATGTTTGACAATAAGCTTTTCAGAAATCTCAATATCCCTTCCACATATTTCAGCTATCTCAACGCATTGGTCTGGCGTGCACTTTGAAATGTACAAGCGAAAAGACTTTACAAATAATGTGTTTAAAGACTTCAGACGTAAGGGTACAGAACGGACTTTTTGATATTAATCTACGATACTTCTGTGGACTTCCCAGCGTAATGGCCTTATCTTATGCGTGTAAGGTTCTTTGTGACTTGCTGAACCTCCCTAGTCTATTAAATACAACTCCATAGCACACGCCTTGACACTACTGCTTACTATGGAGTCAATGACTACAGCAGAAGAACAGGCTGCAGCAGAAAATGGTAGTTCTGGCAAAGCAATATCATTCGGCGGATCCTGGCAAAAAGAGGTTTCCAGTCAAAGAATTCATGTGCATCTATTATCAGCATCGACAATGGGAAGGTGTTGACCACTTACTGTCAGGGTTGTAGGCAAGCAGGCAAGAGTACTGAAATGCAAACTAAGCATGAAATGAATTGTCAGAGAACCTATGAAGGAACTAGTGGAGGGTGGAGGTTGCTTCTGCAGTGAAAATGTTCTAACGTTCCCAGCATGACCGTGCTGTTCGCTACAAGAGTTTTCTTGGGGGATGGAGACTTACGATCGTATAAGGCAGTGGTGGAGAGTAAACCCTATGGTGATTTGTCAATTACAAAACTAGAGAGCATTAATCATGTGCAAAAGAGGATGGGGACGAGACTACGTAGACACAAACAGCAGTTGGGAAGTACCAAGTTATCTAATGGTCTGATCAATTTGTCAGTCGATGTCTTAGATTACACAGCATAATGGTATGAGCAATTTACCTCTGTTACTTCTAATAGCCAAACAGCTCTCTGCATATCACCTAATTTATTTTCACAAGCTGTCTACAGATGCTGAACCAATACACAATCTGTGTTCCACTGAATGGTGTAAATAGTTCAAGGCAAAAGAGGGTAAAGTAGAAAAACTGGATTCATGGCAAGCATAACAGCATTTGGTATAGTAATTTTGTGCGAGAAAGTTTCATCATCTTGCCCAACCAGAGCTGTTGAAGAAATGTCTCAAGGGCAAAACACAAAATGCGAATGAATCATTTAACAATGTTGTATGGTCAAGGATACACATTTTTGGTTTGTTGGAAGATCATTCTTTGAACTTGGCTATTCTGGAAGAGTAAGAACAGCACCCAAAACACCATCATTAAGACTACAGGTTTTGGAATATCTTGGCATTCATAAAGGCTACAACACCACTGAAAGCGTGATGGACTAGGACCAACTGCGGATCATGAAGGCAGAGATTGCAACAAACAATGTCAACAGAAGTCAGATCCAAGAGGGCAGTACTGGGTGAGGAAGATGGAGGAGATGAGGACTACCATCCAGGAGGATTCTAACATTTTCTTTATGTATCAATTGGCTGTATATAAAACTTTTTTTCTTTAAACGCAATTTTCTCAACATGATTTTTCAGTATAAAAGCCCCTTTTTCTCAGAAACTTCTGAATCTAAATCAATGAATTATTTACCACATAACATAATGGTTCAAATGGCTCTGAGCACTATGGGACTCAACTGCTGTGGTCATAAGTCCCCTAGAACTTAGAACTACTTAAACCTAACTAACCTAAGGACAGCACACAACACCCATCCACCACATAACATACATATTTACTGTAATAGTTAGAGCTACATCATCATTCAACTACTACTAAAGTAAAATTCAAGAAATTAAAATTATATTGCTCTACAATCACTTCGCAAATTTAGGGAAAAATCATAATTTGTTTATACCAAACATAACTGATCACTCAATAACAAAAATAGTCAGTGATGGAGGAGGAGGAGGAGGAGGAGGAGGAGGAGGAGGAGGAGGAGCGGCGGCGTCGGCGTCGTAGCCATTACAGAAGGCGACATGTTTCAAGTTTTCCAGTTCATTTGGCGTTTATCGAAAGCCTTCTGCAAGCGACTCGGCTGCACACACTACGCCGTGTCATCACTGTAAGTACGAGACTAACTACTTTATTACGGCGACAGTGCTAATCGAAATGTCAGTAATACGCTGTATTACAGGTTTAATGTCATCAAATTTGTAATTGATTCAAAGCTGCAAAACTAGAAAGTTGAGAATACCATTGCTATTCATGACTTCATATCAAAATTGTTGTCTTTACGTATGAAGGTCGTTAAACTCTTTGTTTTAGACCAGAATTGAAATATCCGATTCTTCGCCGCCAATTATCTGCTTTTAGAGGCGATCTGTCGATGGCATGTCTTTCAGGGCGACTACTTGGAGGCTCTGGTCAAAGTATTTCACGAATACATCAGCAAGAAACACCGCAAGGCAATTACCCGTGGCCAGGTCATACGACTGCTTATAGAATTTGTTATTAAAAGTTAGGCTCTTGACGTCGTACAATTTCTTAAGATGAGCTATAACTTCCACAATTTCATCAGTGCCCAGACGTTGGTGCCTAAAAAGGTTGTCCTGAATAAATGAAGTAATGTCTTCTAGCGGAAATGTTTCGTATCAAGCGACAGTAATGTTGAGCCTAGAGGGAAAGATTTACCATTTAAGAGTTGTACAAGTCCCTTTCTTTTAGAAATGGCAAAACATTTCGCGAAATGGGATGTCACTGTCAATAAATTAAACCAAATAAATGGAATCTACTTAAGTTCCAACCTACGATTTTCGCTGCTACAACAACAACAACAACAACAACAACAACAACAACAACAACACGTTGTTGACATACCTACCTTGTTTCCGAGCAAAAGGACTCACCCGTCCCACCTCACGGGCGTGCGCACAGTCGAGGGAAACAGTCAACGTCACGTAAGACCGCTCGCTCAGAAGTGTCACTTCGTTGTTCCTGTTTCGACAACAGAGTTGGATCAAGATTAAATGTGCCAGAGATTGTACACCACGTGTGTCGTCAAGGTATTCAAGAGGCGTGCGGGTAATCGGCATTTCCGTACAGAACAGTGCCGACCTTCGTTGAAGGCTTTTATCCATCGTGCCAAACTGTGGCAAACATGCATCGGCCAGGTCGTCCTAGCGTCTCTGAAGACGAAGTGAATGCTGTTGCCGCGTTAGTAGACAGCGATCGACGCCATACGATTCGTGAGCTTGCCCACGAAGCCGGATTAGCGCATATGACTGTGCTTCGCATCCTGAAAGAACGTGTGAGCACGCGAAAAATTTCATCACGATGGGTTCCGAATGACTTCACGGAAATGCAGAAATGGATGCGTTACGACACATGGATTGCTATGAGCGCGAAGAAGAGGCTTTCTTACTTCGTATCGTAACACTGGATGAGACATGGGCCACATCGTACGAGCCAAAACTGAAACGCCAATCCAACGAATGGCGTCATTGTGTCGCCGCGAAAGTCCAAAGTGCATCAGAGCCACATTATGGTGAGTTATGGTGATTCTCGTGTACGACTGTTCAAAGTGGTTCAAATGGCTCTGAGCATTATGGGACTTAACTTCTGAGGTCATCAGTCCCCTAGAACTTAGGTTTAAGTTGTTCTAACTAACCAAAGGACATCACACACATCCATGCCCAAGGCAGGATTCGAACCTGCGACCGTTGCGGTCGCGCTGTTCCAGACTGTAGCGCCTAGAACCGCTCGGCCACTGCGGCCGGCTGTACGACTGTGATGGTGTTACCCTAACGCATTACGTTCCTCCATGGCAGACCGTCAATGCACAGTATTACAGTTCGTTTTTGGAGCATCACCTGCGTCCAGCTTTGCGAGAGAAGCGGCGACACTTTCTGCGTAATCCAGCCATCATTTTGCACGACAAATGCGCGGGACTGGGGAGTACTGTACCATCCACCATATTCCCCGGACTGAAGTCCTTGTGACTTTAATTCCGAAGATGAAGGAACCACTTCGTGGCATTCGCTTCAGAACTGTTCCAGAGGTTCGACAGGCAGTCCACCGCTCCATTGCCATCAACAACAGAACGCAAGCAGACATTCGGATTCTGGGGAGTTTGCGTGACGTTGCAAAGACGAATCAGAGCGTCTTGGAATCTCAAACAAAATAAAATACAGGAAAGCTAACTACTTAGAAACTTTCAAAAGCGAATTTGCATTGAAAGTGAGGAAATTTGAGACTCTAACGGACAGATTCAATGAACATAGAATCATCATTACGGCTGTGCAAGAGACCAGGTTTGAATCGGAGGATTCAGGGTACTTAAGGGGAAGACGGGGACAAAGAGTTGTGAAGAAAGCTCCCCACCTTGTGGCAGGTTTCGTAATTGACAAAGTATTAGGCTCCATTATGAGCTCTGAGTCTCCTGGTCGACTTAACGTGTGTGGTGTGTGGATAGCCTTTCAGAGGCAGAGGCAAAGTATATACTGTTGTCAATGTTTATAGGGGGGGGGGGGGGGGCGGCGGCGGCGTGGCGTGAACATTTAAAACTATTCTGGGACATTCTTTTTGTTAACCTTCTCCTCAAACTAGATGACACGATCCAAAAGATGCCCAAGAAACATAAAATTCCCGTAGAGGGATGACAACGCCCAAGTGGAGAGAGAGAAAAGTTGTGCCGGGGATCTCCCCAGTATATGCCTCAACAACAGTACGAACCAAAATGGTATCAGGCTCATCGAATTATGCCAGGCGCACAGTTTGGTCCTGAAGTCAACTAGTTTCAAGAAATTTCCAAGAAAGCAGATGATGTAGATTTCACCTAACCCTCTCCTGGGAGAATTTCAGTTAGATCATGCCGCGATAAAGCACAAATTTCATAATAAAATCCAAAATGTTGGTGTTCTCAGAGGGACCAACCTCGACTCCGGCCACTACCTATCTAAAATTGAAGATCATCCCCAAAAGTCATGATCCAGATAAAATAGACGGGGAGGAATATTTCCTTTGCACAAGGTTTTTCCAATGGGAATTAAGCAAGTTAACTAGCGACCGATAAGACGAGGAATGGAAGCAGATGGAGTAGAGTCGGATAACCAAGGCAGAGCGTCTCCGGTTACCAGGATGAATTAGCACAGGTGGTGGAGCGAGATGATAGATTACTTGATCTGAGGAAGAAGGCGTGGCACATCTGGCAAAGCAAAAAAGGACGAGGGTGCCTGGAAGCACTCGGACACCATCTTCCTGGTTTCCACCAAGGAGATCAAGAAAGTTAACAAGGCGCAAGAAGACCAACTGCTCAGGTAGATAAATAACGACTTCGCTAAGAACAACACGAGAAACTATTATGGGATCTTCAGGGAGAAGCTAAAGAGATACGACCCCCGAACTCTCCAACTTCAGGACTTAAAAGGGAACATGGCATACAGCTGCCCCTACTACTATAAGCTAGTAGCAGAATACTTCAAGGAACTTGTACACTACGAGTAAACACCAAAAGATGGCGTTTGATGATAGATAGGGGTTTAGAGTCTGTGTTGGGGGATGGCTTCAGTCCGTGAGTGAGATCCAGACAGTACAAAATCATATGGAAATTTTCAAGCCATCAGGGTGTAACGTCTACGCTCGGGCGTACGTTAACTCTTTAAAGCCTGTACTATGGTAAGTTGACGGGCTTCACCTTATAAGAAAGGATTTTAGTAAATATGTTGACCGCGTGTACCTGAATGGAGGCACAATCAGACTTACACCCACTCAGTAACAACAATGATACGTCAAGAAAGTCTAAAGTGCAACTACACGTTAGGACGGGCAAGAAACATACACAGCAGATGATACCAATTGTTAATAATACGGTCGCCAGCCTAATTAGGCATTGAGTTTTTTCCTTGTTATGCTTGTACGTACATCCACATGTACAACACGTAGTAATACTGCATTATATGGTAAATTTTAGAACCAGAAAAATCTACTGAAGTAAGATTTTCCTTTTCTGTACTAATTTGGACAAGCTATAAATATACAGCATTACACTATGATTACTACAAACTGCGTTTTGTCTATTGATCCGACTGAAATCGGCCATAGGTTACCCTAGAAATAGCACTTTTGAAACACACATACAATGTCAATTTTAATAAGGGTAACACTGATAAATTTAGGTCTTATATTGACTTTAAATTCTGAAGTGTACTGAACTGATTTGACCAGCAAAGTTAAATGAATAGAAAAGAAAAGAGTGGAGGGGGGACCCCGAAACTGTTATGATCACTGTGTTGAAATTATTAACTATTGGAAGTATTAAGCACTCAAGATTTACAATATATGAGTTACTACTCTTTTTGTCTTATTACTTCCTCATTTAACTACCATTATTTTTGTCTCAAATTAATTCAGCTTCATTACTAAACCAATTCCAAAATTATCTTCCAACTTCGTCAGACCTTTGTTCTTTGCTTATATTTTCATTAACAATAAAGCTCCTTAAACATTTTTCTAGCATAGATAGATCTGCAGGTAATTCTTATTAACATAAACTTTAAATCTTCATTTCGGGACACTCGGATTGCACAACATTTGGGAAGGACCCTCTCTAGGTTAGTGATGAGGATAATAAATTGATAGGACAATTCTGGTAAAAGTTAAGTTGTTATTGAACAGTCAGGAACAAAATTAGAATTGTATTCGTGTGGACCAGTGTTAAAGATTCAACCTGTTCGTGTCGATGCGGCGGTTGGCGGGCGGCGAGATGGCGAGGCGCAAAGCACACATACAATCACAGCTATGGCTCTTGATGTATCGGCACTTTGCTTCTTCTTAGCGTCGCAATCCTTTTCAATTTAGTGCCTATAGAATATAGCCATGCTGTATAGTCGTCGGAAACGGCACAGCCGAGGCTCAATGAAATCACGTTTTCCAGGAGAGCCTCCTCGATCCAGAATGTGTTTCTCAGACCGATGCCCAACTCAGACTATCTTGCGGAGCCCGTTATGCCGTGCCGCGCCCGTGTGTATTTCCCCGCGCTCGCCTGCCATCCACCTTTTACCGCTCCCTTACAGACAGGGTATTCACCAAAGGTTTTGCATTCCACATATCCTAATACATTGCCTACGTATGGACCAGGCGCACAATTACAATTTTAAACATGTTACAATAGATTCAACATGGGTTACTCTTCAATTCTGTTATAGCATTGCTTGAAATTTGACATAAATATTAATATTCACATCGAAAGTTGCTTACAGTTGCTTTAACATGACGACACACAAAGAAAAAGAAATGAAATCAAAACATTGCTTACACTAATTTATCGAAAATCAGAAGAAAAAATTATTATATGTACAGTTGTTGTTAAAAGGGGAAAATCAGGAAACAGCCGAATTATGAAAGTATGCTAGCAAAAATGCACTTGTCTTACTCCAGAAACTTTTTGAGGAAATGTGGAAAAAAGGAATCATTCCAGAGGAATGGAAAATAGCCCTGATACAACCTATTCACAAAAAAGATCCGAAATCTGATCCCAGCAACTATAGAGGGATTTCCTAGGTGGCTGAGACCTACAAGTTATTGATATGTCAAAAATCCGCTTCAGTTGCGAAATGTTACTGGTCTTTAGCTGAAACCTGGGTAGAGTAATCTAGCCTTCTTCAGAAGCATAAAATAAAATAAACTAATACATGCCAGAATAAGGCACGGTCAAACATAAAAGCTAAGGTACCGTGGTACCGTGTCAAGCTACGTTACTTAGCTGAGGAACAGCCCCGGCCCCACTTCGCGGAAAGCGGTCAGTTAGCTGTGGACGCTACATTGGAACTGACTGTGTCACGCAGATATGTGCTAAGCAAGACGGCGGATCACGCACGGAAAGTCAAAGGTGCCTGCCATTGGCTGTCTTCATAGGTAATTTCCCAGTACATAATTTTAAACTGTAAATTTGTATCTACTTAGTGCCTTGTTCTCTCACAATCTCGATGAGCGTTAACTATAATCCGACACCTTATTAACTGACGATAAATTTACTTCGACGATAAGTTCAGCTTGTTGGATTAAAAGCCACATATAAACTTGTTCATCCCCAGCATGAGATCGTGCGGAACCATACAACATAGCGGTGATGCGACGTCCATAACGCGAGGACTTCTCAGGGTTAGGAGAAGGTGGAAATGCATTACTCCAAGTATAATGGAAATCATTGTATCAATTTGTTAATGCAAAATTTGACTAACGTTGCTATATTATGGCACTTAATTACTACACATTTATGGTTGACTGGGTGTGTAAAACTTAGGGCATGATTTATGACTTTATGCACAGTTGGTCAACGTTGTGTTTTAGGAAACCTGTAATAACTTAACATACACTAACTATACATACGGTATCATGTTTAGTCACAAGGGTGACGTGGAACAAAACTCTTAAGGGAAAAGGTTAATTATTAGATAGCAGTCGCTTGAAGACCCATGTGCATTTAAATGGGTTATGCCACCCTAATTGTCGAAATACACCAGTGTATCAGATATTACCTGTTTAGGATATTGCTATTAACTATTTAGAATGAGGATTATTGTATGTGAGAATTCCACCACAGACTACCAAGAAATAAGGACCTAATATTTAAAGTAGGGGTATGTCAGGGCGTTGTAAGACCTCGTGAATGGACTATCATTGCCTCGGTCAGAATTTTTGAATATTTCCCTTAAAGGCAGCGATGATGAGCTGCGCTCAGCTCGCGGTCATGCCGTTTATTGCTCGCCATACTGTTTTTATGGCTCTGTCGCCTCTTTTTTATTTAATTCTTTTGGCGTCACTAAGTTGCTATGCAAGTTCGCTTGCCCGTGAGTGGCAATTCAGTTGGGGACGGAGCGCCAGAGGGGCGCAGACAGCCAGTACATGACTGCTGGCCCCACACATGAACTGTCCAACGGAAGGAGATTGGAGCGGGGTCGACCGCCGGTTGGTCGTTCTGTTGGTCGTCTCATCGGACGGCGTGTATTTGGTCGCCGACCGCTTATTGTGTGTGTGTGTGTGTGTGTGTGTGTGTGTGTGTGTGTGTTTTTTTTGCCATTTCTCCTTGTTGTTCCACGGTGATTGGTTTTAGGATTGTCTGAGTTCTTGGTGCAAGTTTTAACGTGGAACTGTGTAGTGTAGCTTCTGTGATTTCCACTGAGCAGGTGAATGCTGTCTGCGTACTGGAGTAGCCAGTCGGTCGGTTGCGACAGAGCAGCAAGGAAGTCTCCGCAGTGTGAGGTGAGGCCGGGGCTGATGGCGGCGTACATACGCCGTCGGTGTTGTGAGCCACTAGTTGCTTGAGTTGCAAAGTTCGTCGCCCACAAGACCTGGATACTGGAGTTGAGTAATCAGTTAACCTGTTATGAAACTTCAATTGACGTGACATCTCTTCGTTTACTGCTGGTTGTTGTTTCCTGGACTGTTCCCGCAAGCAGCAACATGTGTTGTGCTGGAGTTAGAATCAGTTCAATACCTAAATACCACACAGAAAGACGCTGCAAAATTTGCTAACTTCTTAGTGAAGTGCACCAGCCGTATCTTCTGCCTTGTGGCTGTTAACGTGTTTTCCTCGCCATGTTGATGCTGTCTGGCATGACGTGTAGTTCGAGAGCTTTGGTTTTCCATTTTTTGGTCTTTAAGTGGTTATTATGCCTTAACTGTGTTTAGAAGCCATTTTGTCAAGTCTTAGGACTGCTGGGATTTTCGTCCCCGCTGATATTTTCGGTTGTTGTGCCATAGGCCGGGTGGAAGGGAACTGATCAGGTTGTTTGGTTCGTCAGCCGTCCCTAGGTTGTGCTGCCACCCGATTATTTAGTGACACGCTTGGCTGACTGTCTCACCTATACTGTTGTCAGTTTCCTACACAGACCGACCCTTGGAACACTTCTGCGAACCATTGTTCTGTTCTTTGGGATTGTGACTTTCTTTAGTCTCAAGTAATGTGCTAGGCCTTCAGCCGTGTATTAATTTAGTTTGTTTTAGTGTTCAGTATAGGGCCTTCAGCCGAACCTAATGTGAAATAACGTAAGGTAAGGCCTTCAGCCTACTTAGATTTCAAAACAGACTTTTCACATTTTAATTTTTTTTGCAATTTCCTTGTTGGAGTTCTTGTAACTGAGGGCTTAAGGCCTGGATAACAAGATGGAAGAACTAAGGCCTTCAGCCGTATATATTCCGTAACGCAATTTTAATAACTTGTGTTCTGGGCTTCAGGCATATTGTTTCTGAATCCTTTTAAGGACATGTGATTATTTGCTAAAAACAAAGTTTGTATGTTTGAAAATCAGTTTCTGCTCGTTGCACAGAGTATCCATGTAGATGTAGAAATCACATTTAAGTGCCTGGCAGAGGATTCATCGAATCACCTTCACAATTCTGTTATTCCAATCTCGTATGTAGATGTTCCTCCTTTCTGCGCACTATCTTTCCGTACGAGCTGTGATTTCCCTTATTTTATCGTGGTGATCGTTCCTCCCTACGTAGGTCGGTGTCGACAAAATATTTTCGCATTCGGAGGAGAAAGTTGGTGATCGGAATTTCCTGAGAAGATTCCGTCGCAACCAAAAACACCTTTCTTTTAATGATGTCCATCCCAAATCCTGTATCATTTCTGTGACACTCTCCCCCATATTTCGCGATAATACAAAACGTGCTGCCTTTCTTTGAACTTTTCCGATACACTCAGTCAGGCGTATCTCGTAAGGATCCCACACTGGGCAGCAGTATTCTAAAAGAGGACGGACAAGCGTAGTGTAGGCAGTCTCCTTAGTAGATCTGAGTGTCCTGCCAATAAAACGCAGTCCTTGGTTAGCCTTCCCCACAATTTCTGTGTGTTCCTTCCAATTGTAATACCTAGGTATTTATAGTGTGATCTAAAAGCCGTAAATTCTACTAAGCAGTCTAACTTCAGTTAAACGGGTTCCTTTTAGCACTCATGTGGATGACCTCACACTTTTCGTTATTTAGGGCCCACTGCCACTCTTAGCACCTTTCAGATATCTCTTCTAAATCGTTTTGCAGTTTATTGACTAATAAATTCATCAGAAGATCAAAACAAGCGACAGCGTCATCTGCAAACAACCGAAGACGGCTGCGCAGATTGTCTCCTAAATCATTTATATATAAGGAACAGCGAAGGGCCTACAACACTACCTTGGGGAACGTCAGAAACCCCTTTTGTTTTACTCGATAAATTTCGGTCAATTACTACGAACTGTAACCCCTCTGACAGGAATTCGCAAATCCAGTCACGTAACTGAGACGATATTCCATAAGCACGCAACTTCATTACGAGCAGCTTGTGTACTACAGTGTCAAAAGCCTTCCCTAAATCCAGAAATAGGAAATCGATGTGAAATCCCTTGTCAATAGCACTCAACACTTCATGTGAGCCGGCCGAGGTGGCCGAGCGGTTCTAGGCGCGACGGCTACCGTGGCAGGTTCGAATCCTGCCTCGGGTATGGATGTGTGTGACATCCTTAGGTTTAAGTAGTTCTAACTAACCTAAGTTCTAGGGGCCTGATGACCTCAGCAGTTAAGTCCCATAGTGCTGAGAGCCATTTGAACTTCGTGTGAATATAGAGCTAGTTGTGTTTCACAGGAACGATGTTTTCTAAACTGTGAGTTGACTGTGTGTCAATAGACAGTTTTCTCCGAGGTAATTAATTATGTTAGAACACACACGTTCTAAAATCCTGCTGCATTTCGATGTTAATAATGTGGGTCTGTAATTTAGTGGATTACTCGTACTACCTTTCTTGAATATTGATGTGACCTGTGCAACTTTTCAGTCTTGCGGTACGGATCTTTCGTCGAGCGAACGGTTGTATACGGTTGTCAAGTATGGAGCTAATGCATCAGCATACCCCAAAATGAACCTAGTTGGTATACAGTCTGGACCAGAAGACTTGATTTTGTTAAGTGATTTAAGTTGCTTCACTACTCCGAGGATATTTACTTCTATGTTATTAATGTTGACAGCTGTTCTCGATTCGAATTGTGGAACATTTACTAAATACAGCCTTCCGAAATGCGTTCACAAAAGAAGACGAAGTAACTCTGCTTTGGCAGCACTGTCTTCGATAGTATCTCCATTGCTATCGCGCAGAGAAGGCATTGGATTTTCCGCCAGGTTTCGAGACAAAGAGATTCTGGTCGTATGTGAAGTATGATTACCATGTTTCCACAACGAAACGTAGCGGCAAGAAACATTCTGTAAGCATCTCGCATGGAAGCCTACGAAAAATTTCGAGCTTCTGTAAAAGATCGCCAATCTTGGGGATTTTGCGTATGTTTAAATTTGGCATGAGTGTTTCGTTGTTTGTGCAACAGTGTTCTAACCCTTTTTGTGTACCAAGGAGGATCAGCTCCATCGTTTAATTTATTTGGCATAAATCTCTCAATTTCTGCCGATACTATTTCTTTGTAGACCAGATGTGGCTTAAATTCAATTACATTATTAATTTGGAATGAGTGGAGATTGTCTTTCAGGAATCAGGAAGACGTCAAGTGAATTGTTATCTCCTTTTTTAATAGGTATATTTTTCGCCTATTTTTTTTCGAGGATTTGGGGATTACAATATTCAATCTCGCTGAATCGGTTTTGATGATCGTTATTAACTCAATTCATGAACAAACGCGAATGATAAACTGTTGTGGAAACGCACTAACTGCTCGAAATAATTTTCAGAGAATGCGTTTAGCACAATTTTGGATGATATTTATGCGTACCTCCGTAATCAAACATGTATTTCCGCCAACATATCGAGGATAAATTAGTCACCACCAACTAGTATCGTATGAATCGGGTACGTGTTTGATTTAAAAATGGTTCAAATGGCTCTGAGTACTATGGGACTTAACATCTGAGGTCATCAGTCCCCTAGAACTTAGGTTAGTTAGGTTTAAGTAGTTCTAAGGACATCACACACATCCATGCCCGAGGCAGGATTCGAACCTGCGACCGTAGCGGTCACGCGGTTCCAGACTGAAGCGCCTAGAACCTCTCGGCCACCAGCGGCCGGCTGTTTGATTTAAAACTCAGGTTTTCTTTGAGCCTTCCGGCAACTGTGTCATATGAATTGGGAGGTCAGTAAAAGAATCCAATTATTATTTTATTCCGTTTGCCAACAATGACCTCTGAAGTAGATACTTCCTTCAGTTAGTATGGGCAAATTCGCGACAAGTTAAACTACTTCTGACAGCTATACACGCCACCGCCTACCGTGTTAGAGCGGATCAGGTTGTGCAAGGGGGCATAGTCATCCGAAACTAGATTTCAGATAATTTTTTGAAGATTATTGAGTACCAGGATAATGGAATGTAGTCGAATTCAGTCGGGTGATGTTGAGGGTATTAGATTAGGAAATGAGACACTTAAAGTAGTAAAGGAGTCTTGCTACTTGGGGAGCAAAATAACTGATGATGGTCGAAGTAGAGAGGATATAAAATGTAGACTGGCAATGGCAAGGCAAGCGTTTCTGAAGAAGAGAAATTTGTTAACATCGAGTATAGATTTAAGTGTCAGGAAGTCATTTCTGAAAGTATTTGTATGGAGTGTAGCCATGTAAGTGAAACATGGACGGTAAATAGTTTGTACAAGAAGAGAATAGAAGCTTTCGAAATGTGGTGCTACAGAAGAATGCGGAAGATTAGATGGGCAGATCACATAACTAATGAGGAAGTATTGAATAGGATTGGGGAGAAGAGAAGTTTGTGGCACAACTTGACCAGAAGAAGGGATCGGTTGGTAGGACATGTTCTGAGGCATCAAGGGATCACCAATTTAGTATTGGAGGGCATCGTGGAGGGTAAAAATCGTAGAGGGAGACCAAGAGATGAATACACTAAGCAGATTCAGAAGGATGTAGGTTGCAGTAGGTACTGGGAGATGAAGAAGCTTGCACAGGATAGAGTAGCATGGAGAGCTGCATCAAACCAGTCTGAGGACTGAAGACAACAACAACAACAACAACAACACATTGAGTACCACTAATTGGCTTACAATTTCCAAAATTATACAATGGATACCTAACGTCTGGAATGTTGCACATGAGAATACAAGACAGGAAATATAATCTGTTGAATTCCAGACCAGGGCATGCTCCTGATTGAATAAAACAGAGAGAAATGTTTTAAGTACACCTCATATAACCAGTAATGTGAGGTAGACACACCCCGCTCTAGCGACCCTGGCCAGCATCGGCTAGTGGCGGCTGCTGCCGCCCTGTCGAGATAACGCTCATGCAGGCCGAGCAAGGGCCGGTGGCCCAGCAGTAGGCCAAAATCACAAGGTCCCTCATAAAACATAATGACTACCTCCTCGGCTTTAGCGTGTATGATGTACTTGGTACACGGATCAACTTCTCCTTTTGCTCGTTCTCTCACTTCTTACATCCCCATTTCTTACTTCGTTCCCCTGATATTCATCCTGAGATTGTTTCTGGCGCTTGCTTGAAACTGTCGTAAACGTCCCATTTGTACAATCGTTGATCTCGATGGCAACTGTGAAACCGTGCTGCCTGTGAATGCGAAGCTAGCCATTTGGTACAGGTCCTAGTACCGTGTCACAAACTTAATCTTCCCTCCCGGAGAATACGAACACGATATTGTCACTCACTGGCCTACCTTGTTTGAAGTGAAGTTCCCGAATGCTCCCTCCTGTCTTGGTATTCGCTTGTTGTACTTCCTTCACAACTCCTATCATTCTTCCAAATTATGGTACCGGCTCTCGATTACTGCGTCCTTTAATAATATCCAGTGGTGACGGTATCTTCTCAACTTCTACCGTCTTGAATGGTGACAACCTAGTGCTGTTGTGCACGCAGTCACCACGAAGATAATGCGTCCCTTTCCGTATGGTAGGACTCAATGAAATTATGAAGCAGCTGCCGAATTGTCTGAACATAGTCCGCTTCATCCTCAGTAAAATGGAACGACGGAACGTTTCCTCATTTCTTCACTTTCAACAATCCAGACAACTCCTTCTTCTGATATGAAGTTTCGTCCATTGTACCGTACTTACTTTCCACGGTACCCTATATTTCAACACCCATACATTCACCAACGCTGTGACTGTGAATTCCTGCTGGTGTGGCGTCTAATAAGAAAAATGGCCTGTTATAGTCGTCACAAAACTATTCCCATTGGTTTTCAGTTCAACGATCCTAACACATTCACCCCAACAAAGCTTACGAATTCTTTCGCTTCTGGCAACCTCTTGCAATACTTCTTGTTTCTGCCTCAAATCCATATGGTGCACAAACTCTACTCAATTTATGACGTACTGATCATCACTTCACCTTCCTCTCCACCAGCACATCCCCGCGACCCTCTGATTCGTCATTCTCTACCATGCCCAGATAAAACGTGATCATGCATTTCTCTCAGTACCTCTTCTCTTAATTTCGTTAGGATTAGGGCACAAGTAGTTGTACTATCTCCCTAACCAAAAACCCATCAGACACGCTGAACTGCAGCCGCTTACTGTTCTGCTTACACTTTCCATCAGCGATGTGTGCTGCTTGCCGCTCACATGCTCTTAGCAGTAATAGCTGCACTAGACCATCTTCCTTTTTAGTGCATCCAAATTTCCATATTTTCTCCCCTGTTTGAAATAATCCACATACTCAACTTCACTGGATGTTACGGCTCATTTCGTGAGTATGTTGGATGGTTCCTTCAAACCGACATGCTCAGTTAAAACTTTGTACTCCCTCCCGTAAATGTAAAACTGAAAGTGTTTCTGCATACACCAGGCTAAGTACCACTTATCTCTGTGGTAGAATAAGTCTTCTCAGCTTCAGTCAGTTGCCTTGACGTAAAATCAATAGGATGTTGCTCTCCATCGACACCCTGACACAACGCGCACCCAGCAGCATTGTTCAAGACATTACATAATGTCTGTTGTTTCCAGATTTTTGGAAGGAATTTCTATTATGTTAATACTTCTTTTAATTCGATATAGCACAACCATTTAATAATTACGTAAGGAAAGGTTTTATTATGTGGTCTCAAGTGTGTCAGAAAACATCTATCCACAAACACCCTCACGAATTTTGTCTAACAATTTCCAAGGTTCAGTAAAGACTGTAATTCCTTGCTCATTCCGGATGCTAGTAAATCCAGCACCACGTATTATGTTAATCACAGTTTAGGCCTCACACCCTCCTTATAAACTACATGACGGGGTAATTTACTTTCTCAAACGCAAAGTGACATTTTTGAGTGCTAAGTGTTAAATGAGGAGCCCATAACCTTTTCAGTCCTTTCCTCAGTCGTTGTCTGTGTTCCTCCGTATCTCCTAAAAGGACGATTGTCATCAAATACTCTCAACATTGACTTGGCTTCGTCCAAAAACGCTCTAATGTAGCTGGTGCATTCGTTAAACCAAACGGCGTCCTTCTATGCAGGCAATGTACCCAAGGTACTGGAAACTTACATATATTCAGAGCAGTGAAGCAACTTTACCTTGCAACTGAAGGCTGGAAAAAAATTGTTTATTTTCTATACATATACGGTTGCTGACTCGCTGCATGATGTTAAAGATTTGCAACTTAACTCACGCAATAAAAGCAAGACTTTCGGTACAGACAGTATGCCTGTTAGATACCTTTCAGAGTATGCTGATGAAATAGCTAAAAAAATCATATAAAACCACTCACGCTCAAACACTGCAAGAAAGTGAATAGGAGCAGTCCACTAAATTACAGGGCCCTATGAACAACATCGAACAATATGAATTACTTCAAGAAGAACAATGTATATTCAAAAATCGAACACAGTCTATTGACTCTCAGTTGTGTTTCTCAAGAATGGTATTCCCTAAATTCGTGTTGACTAACTTTTTACTCACACAACTGCGGCCTCCGACGCTTCGGCTGCGGCCGCTGACCCAGGTCCACGCCGGGTGTTGGAAGATGTCAGAAAAATTTCGAGCTTCTGTAAAAGATCGCCCGGTTGTGACGGCGGATGCACAGGACCTAGGCCCAGCACGATCTTGACAACGGCTCACTGATGTGGTCAGCATTGGTGACGGGCGAGTCTGCCGCGATGTCTGCTAATCCTGGGTTGATGATTGACAGAGGACCAGAGCTGGTACTGTCCCCTCACGTCTGCTGCTGGATGGGCCGCCCTTACTGCAACATCTCCTTAATAAAGATTAACATGTCGATCACCGAGCTGAGCGCTACGCAGCGACCCAGTACACATCTAACTGCAAGTCTAACTGCGAGTGCGAGTGCCCTGTTGCTACCAAAGCTGGCGTATTTAAAGGAAGCACGAGCGACGCCCTGACGTCATGCTCGTTTGTAATGACCGCATTCGTTCCACTTACACTGCTGATTCATCTGTCGTACTCGCCCCTTAGGTGTTCTTGCGACGCAGTTACGTGTTGTTACGGCAGACTTACGCGAAGTTGTGAAATGCAGTACAGCTGACGCTATACCTCTGTCTTGCACTCTACGAAGGTCTCCGTCTAACACAAACCCGCGTGCAAAGCAATTCTCTCTCGCCTGTTGTGTGTAACCCGGCCATTGCCCCTGCGTGACGACATATTCCGATATATGTGCAATCCTCTTTGCTCTTGGCTAACCTACTGCCTCTGGTTCTCGGCATAGGCAACGAAACTTTCACAATATTCCACGTTTCCAACTCTTTACTATTCCGGGACACTACAGCATGGAAACGAGTGTCCAGACCACACCAACATAGCAACACGCCGATTTTACAAATGAGCAGGAAAAAACGTGAGTAAGCGCCGTTGAAATACGAAACATGACCCAATGAATACTAAATCTCAGCAAATAGTTCTCCATACTAACGCTTCGTAAAATATTTACCGATGTCAACAGGTCAGTCCAACTACACAAATGCAACGAAAACATGGTATGTCGAAAAAGGGATACGTGCAACGATTTTTACTGGAATATATATTCTAAGGGTTGGATTATAAGAAAAAAATCAATGTAGACGATATCCTAACATTCCTTCTGACTCACTCACTCACTCACTCACTATATTGACAGGCCTGCCTTGGCCCGAGGTGTAGGAGTTTAAGCTGGTTGAGCTGTTCCTCCTGAAATCTTCTGTGTTGGGAATGGTTTTCTTCTCGTTTTGGATTGGCCTCTGGTTTCTGTGGATGAAGGAGCTAATCTGCCGGATGATTCCGGCGGCTTCTTGTTCTTCTTTTTCTTGCTGCTTCCTGGCTGCCCGAATTCTATTTTCTTGAGGTGGGAGAAGTCCAACTGTTGCTGGATGTACATGAGTGCTTGGTCAGTCATGTACCGCCAGTCGTCGTCGGTGAAGATCGGGTGCTTGTTTATGAGCTCCAGATCTGCACGCCTGACGAGTTCCCTCCCGTGGATCTTCTGGTTCAAGGGTTCGCACCCCCAGTGGAATGGATAAGGTTTATGAGGGCGTGAAAGGGTAAGGATGACCATGATGGGGGTAGCTACCGTCCCGCAGGGAATCTGCGATCTTGGTGAGCACCTCCCTCACACAGTTCTTGTTGGGGAGGGGGAGGCACTCGAACGGCTCGTCTTCTTCTTCTCCCTCGGTTTCCATCGGCATTTCCTGTGTCGTCTGCGTTTCCGCAGAGACAGGAGTGACGACTGCTTCCGAGGGGGCCGTCTCCTTGTTGTCGGCGGTTTTCCCCGACTGCATGACCGCCTCCCTAGCAACCTGCGTTGCCGCGTCGGCCAGGGAGGCGGTCGTTTGTGTTGCCGCGTGTACCCCCGTACTGGGGGTAAAAGGTGATGATTTTACTATTTTATATTTCTAGTTTTTACTGAGTTTAACGAAGGCGATGTTGGCCTGATATATTTGACGATGCCCTTTGGCTACACTGACTAAATGATTCTTCTAAGAAATACCAAATTAAGGTATTTACTCTCTCAATAGGTGATCTGTTTATACATGCTTATAGGTTATCCAAGTCTGCACAATGCGATCGCGATTCTTAAATAGATGTCTTTGTTCTCTGTTTTCTATGTAGATAACCTGAAGATCCCTGAATACGGCGAAACGCGTCGTTCAAAAATAAAAAACTAAAATTGCAACCAAGATTGTTTTTAACAAATACTGTTAAGCACTGGTTTGCTGTATGCCACATATGGATTGGAAAAATTTCTATTGATCTCTGCAGTTCCTGGACACTCATTTTCTCTCTCCCTCCTGATGCACATGATGAGTCATTGGCAAGTAATATTTTTCATGTCATAATTGTTAACACAACTCTTTCAAATGAGCCTTAACACAGACGGAACTTGCGACCTCGCACTCAAGAGGGTTCCTTGTCCGTGTTGCCACCGATCAAAACATAAAGAACACAGTCCCATTACTTGCACAGTACACTTACTTTATGAACATGCCTTGTATATTGATTCAATACCGAGAAAGTATTTCAGATACTGTCCATTTTATGTATATTAGGATTTTCTTCAAATATCACATATATATCATGTACACTTGTAGGAAGTCATTTTTTGGGAAGCTGTATTCATTTGTACACAAATTATATTCTTCAATTACTGCCTGCAGAACTGCTACACACAGGAAGCAATAATGTATGTAACTTATCTGGACACGTTGAATATTCAGTGAGTTACAATGTCTGCCGTCAACAAGGTGTATGGGCCGATAAAGGATGGGCTGCGGCCGGTTGTAGAGCTTGTCGCAGTGTGTCTGGATTGCACACTTACTTGGCGGAGTAGCGCGCAATCGTCCTACTAGCTGACGAGCTGTAGATGTAGCCAGGTGCACTCTTCGCCTACAAGATTATCTTGCCTGTGTGTATGGTGGAGAACGTGCCACACAAACTGTGGAGAAACAGGGATACTTTTATGCCGAGCAAATCATATACTAGTTACTACATTTGTAAAGTAAATGTGTGTGTGTGTGTGTGTGTGTGTGTGTGTGTGTGTGTGTGTGTGTGTGTGTGCATGTGTGTGTGTGTGTGTGTGTGTGTGTGTGTGTGTGTGTGTGTGTGTGTGTGTGTGTGTGTGTGCGAGAAAGCTGTTTCGATATTTTTAATACGTAGATAACTTTCGTATGGAGCCAAATAAAATTGAGACCACTTCAACATTCCTGTATACAAAGTAATAGAACACTTGTAAGGCAAACTTCTCATGAAAACAGCCTACAATTCTTCATGCAAAACTGTAATTAGTTTTGAATATTGACAATTATACGTAGGGACTATTCTACATGAAATGCGTAAACTACTGAAGATATTTACTCAGTGGGTAAGAAAATACAAAAAATTTAACCTAGAAAAAAAACACATGTGTATTTGATAGATATACTTCTGACACCATTGAAATTTCTGTAATTTAAAGACTGTATGGAGTCTAAAGGACATTACATTGAAGCTACATAAGTCTGTTCTTACCTGCATGTTGTATATGGTCTAAACATTCTACTCTTGCAAGTAACAGGCAAAATGTAAGGTGATTAAAATCCTTAACAATTTTCATCTTAAGATTGGTTAAGATCATTATTATCAGTTTGATACGAAGGCAGTCGTTGTGCTACCAGTAAAAAATTGGGAACTGAATATTTCAAAATAGTTACACAGAGAAAAATCAAAGTGAAGAACTTTTTGAATGTTGACGTAATTATTATCCTTCGGCATGAAACACGGTTACAGTCACTTCGTCATAGTTCCATTAGTAGACCCCTTTAATTAAACAAATATTGTTAAAGAGTGTAAATTTTATCAAGTAGTGAAAACACTACCTCGTGTCCTTTCTTTGTCAGGGAGTGTGTATTTTACAAATGCTGAAGTGCGAAGAGAGACTGTGAACCACTGCAAGACCACTCCTCAGGAGAGGAAATTAAACAATAGTTTAGAAGAAAAAAGAAGAAATTACGTATATACACGATGTGATCACAAGTATCCGGACACCTGGCTGAAAATGACTTACACGTTCGAGGCGCCCTTCGTCGGTAATGCTGGAATTCAGTATGGTGACGTCCACTATCGCAGCCGTAAGTTCGATCAGTTGCTGGAAGGTATCCTGGGAATAGCACCCCATTCTTCACGGAATGCTGCACTCATGTGAGGTATCTATGTCGACCCGTGAGGCCTGGCACGAAGTCGGCGTTCCAAAACATCCCAAAGATGATCTATATGATTCAGGTCAGGACACTGTGCAGACCAGTCCATTACAGAGATGTTATTGTCGTATAACCACTCCGCCACAATCCGTACATTATGGATAGGTGCTCGATCGTGTTGAAAGATGCAGTCGCCATCCCCGAATTGCTGTTAAACAGTGGGAAGCGAGAAGGTGCTAGCCCTTTGCTGTGATAGTGCCACGTAAAACAGCAAGGGGTGCAAGCCCCTCCATGAAAAACAGGATTGCACCATGACACCACCGCCTCCGAATTTTACTGCTGGCACTACACGCCCTGGCAAATGACGTTCACTGGGCATTCGCATACCCACACCCTGCCATCGGATCGCCACACTGTGTACCGTGATTCGCCAGTCCACACAACGTTTCTCCACTGTTCAGTCGTCCAATGTTTACGCTCCTTACACCAAGCGGGGCGTGATTTGGCATTTCCCGGCGTTATGTGTGGCTTATGAGCAGCCGCTCGACCATGAAATCCAAGTTTTCTCACCTCCCGCCTAACTGTCATAGTACTTGCAATGGATCCTGATGCAGTTTGGAATTCCTGTGTGATGGCCTGCGTAGATGTCTGCCTATTACTCATTACGGCCCTCTTCAACCGCTAGCGGTCTCTGTCAGTAAACTGACGAGGTCGGCTGTACGATTTTGTGCTGTACGTATCCCTTAACGTTCCCACTTCACTATCGCATCGGAAACAATGGACGTAGGGCTGTTTGGAGTGTGGAAATATCGCCCACAGACGTGTGACACAAGTGACACCCAGTATCCTGACCACGTTCGAAGTCTGTGAGTTCCGCGGAGCGCCCCATTCTGCTCTCTCACGATGTCTAATGACTACTGAGGACCCTGATATGGAATACCTAGCAGTAGTACCTACTATGAGAAACGTATGTTTTTGCTGTCCGGATACTTTTCGTCACATAGTGTAAGTGAACATAACACATTTGTTGCACAGCTTTTAGTAAAAAATGGTTCAAATGGCTCTGAGCACTATGGGACTCAACTGCTGAGGTCATTAGTCCCCTAGAACTTAGAACTAGTTAAACCTAACTAACCTAAGGACATCACAAACATCCATGCCCGAGGCAGGATTCGAACCTGCGACCGTAGCGGTCTTGCGGTTCCAGACTGCAGCGCCTTTAACCGCACGGCCACTTCGGCCGGCAGCTTTTAGTAACATTTAGTGATTATATTCCAAACTGATACGAGCATAGCGTTCACATCAGTATTAACTGATTTGCTATTAATTTTGACTAATGTATTTCGTTATTTACAAACATCTTCTTACCGGGTGACATAAGAGCAGCTGTGTATATTCCTATAATAATAACCTAAATCTCCCGTAATGTGGTACTTGTACGTTACTGTCGTGAATATTGGAAGAGAAGAAATGGAAATTCCACGGGTGGCAGTTGCAGGTCAATGCAGTGGAGTGAGAAATATCATCCGCTTGTCCTCTCTCTGCCGCAGAAACGAAATTTGGCAACTACAGTATGGAGATTTAATTTAAAGGTAGGGTGTGCCGCTGACTGCCTACGTTAAAATCGAACAGTCGATATCAGGGAGCGGCTATATTGCATCGGATTTATTGCGAGGCAATGCCATTTGCGTCGGTTAATAAGGCCGCTATCCGCTTTTCATGAAAGCGACGAGAGTGGCTTCAGCCGCAGCCGCCCGTGGCATATGTATTAAACAAATGCCGATAGTGGAGGACTGCTGATTCTGCGTTGGGAGGTTCACTAGACGAGATGCCGCTACACGTCAAAACCAGCCAGGTGTAGACAAAAGGCCGTTGCGGACAAAGGGTGGGCCGTCCTTCGGGACAGCTGGGAAGCTAGACGAACAGTGGCAAGTTCAAATTCTTGGTGTTTATGACATCGCCCTAGCTTACACCGAAACCTCGTTCTAATAGTAGCGACAGCCACGTTCCTTAACGAAACTGAAACCAAAATCCTCTGAAAGTATTGGAACACGGGTAAATCCCACATGTATACTTCCAAACCAGTTTCACTTTTGCGTGTAGAAGCTGTGAAACTGGAAAGACAGCATCACACTTCCGGAAGAATATCATTCACACAATCCTACGTACAGCACAGGCAAATAAATGCAAGGAATAGAGCTCATTCATCTTAACAACTGATGCATGCAAGTGCTGGCAAGAGTAACATTTGGAAAAAAGGAAAATAAAATTGAGGATCTTCTATATGAATATGAGACTGGCATTAGTAGTAAGGGTAAAGCCACCAGAGATGCAACAATGACACGGTTATTCACATGAAAGTCAAAACGTAAGAAATATCAAGACACTTCCAATGGATTTGTTGACGATGTACGGAAGGTGCAAGATGTTTAAAATCATTAAAAAATGAAGCATGTTATGTATAAGCTGCAGGTAAATATGGGTAGCATACAAAATGCCTAAAACCCATTGCAGGACAATAAGAATTAAATATTAGTTTTTATGGGGGACAGTACGATTCGAAGTTAAGGAGTGTTCGGATTAAAAATGCCGTAAGGAGGTAGTATTACTGCCCTTACGTTCAACTTGTACATCGAAAAGGCTATAACGAAAAAAATAAAAGAATTTTTCAGAAGTGGAATTTAAATTCCAAGTGACAACAGTCGAAGAAGACATGCATTTCTATAGCGAAAATGACATAGAATTGCAGATCATGAGGAATAAAATGAACTGTTTAGTGACCATAGAATATTGATAGAGAATAAAACGAAGACATATGATAATAATAAGTCCAGCGATAGACTGAACATCAACATTGTGGGCTACACAGTAGACGAGATGAAGATACTCGGGTACTTGGGAAGCAAACCATTGCTTAATGGTTTGTAGCAAGGAGGATATAAGAAGCTGACTACCACAGAAAAAGAGAATATCCTACTTTAAAAGAAACTTCAAATTGTGAAGTAATTTTCTGAGAATTTAGGCGATTAAAGAGCATTGCATGCAAGTGAATAACGGACTGTGCAAAAATTTGAAAAGGATACAATAAAGCGTTTGAGATGTGGTGTTACAGAAGAATGTCTAAAAGTTAGGTGGACAGACGAAAAATTTGTAGGAAATCCATAGAAGCAGCCAGGAAACAGAATAAGTGGGAAATATTCTCTAAGACAAGACACAGGATGACAGGAGATCTGTAAAGATACCGGGGAATAACTTCCGTGGTTATAGAGGAAGAAGGAGAAAGGAAAAACTGTAGGGCAAGACTCGTCTCCCTGGTGCTTCTGGAAACGTGTCTGCAGCAATGTTCCGCAGTCTTGATCCGCGAGAATGTGCAGGCGGTACTGCTTTCACAGCTACACAGAACAATTGTATCAGAATGTGGGAGTTGTACTCACATCACTATGCACTTCCCGTCAGTGCTCAGGAAAATCCAGCCACAGGCGACATGTTCCACCGATACTATGCCCGACAGCTACTACGAAAGAGACGCATATCCCTCCTGGCCGTATGTCAGATCCTGACATTGAAGTTATTGAATATCTCTGATGTCTCTGTTTTTAACTCAGACACGGTGTAGCTAGAATACTCAGGCATTTTTATAAAAGCTTGCCACTGCGAAAATCTCCGACGACATATCGGTCACACAATTCCTTGATTTACGGTATTTTATTTTATTCTGAATCTGAACTTGACGCTTCTGATTTTCTTTCAAAAATTATACCCTTTTAACATTTATATTTCCCACGTGGCTCATTTTAAACCTATTAAATACCTTCGGCTATTGAGTTTCACCATAATGGGATCTTCCTATAAGATCGTTATCCCATGCGCGACTGCCAACTATGAGAACCAGGTAATTTTTCCTGTTGCCTTTGGAGAGCCAACTCATTACTGTAAGGCAACATCGGCTGGTTGCTGTCCACTCCACACTAATGGGAGCGCAAAAAATCCACAAGAAATTTGGGAAATTAATACAGGTTAAACCAAAACAAATGCAACCGACACCTTAAAAATTCTTATACAAAATGTTGTTGAAGAAAATCAGTGCTATTAACCTATGGGCAATTTTAGTAACAAAGACAACGTCAAAGAAGCAGTAAAATAGTGGAATACATGAAGTAAACTTTTCACAATGGAGGACACAACAAAAATCAAAATTTTCTCTTAAATTTGCAGTACGTAAAACCCCTGTCGTACCAGTTATAACATACGCTTGTGAGACTTAGATATTAAGAAATTTAACACACACAAACTAAAAATGTCGGATGGTTCAAGTGGCTCTAAGCCATATTTCACACTTGCCTAGATAATAGCGATTAGAACTCGCTGCCCACCCCAGAATTTATTGTTCTCTTGTGCTTCCATAGTTACTCTTTCGCAATTCCGATAAAAGCCAAGTAAGAATTATGACTCGATTTACAGTTTTAAGGTTCAAATGGCTCTGAGCACTATGAGACTCTACATCTGAGGTCATCAGTTCCCTAGACTTAGAACTACTTAAGCCTAACTAACCTAAGGACATCACACACAGCCATGCCCGAGACAGGATTCGAACCTGCGACCGTAGCAGCAGAGCAGTTCCGTACTGAAAAAACTAAAAATATTTGAAAGGAAAATTTTGATAACTCAAGGTAAAATCACAGCTGAACTAAGGAAACTAACAAATATGTTTATGATTTACATGGGTAACTAGACATAAGAAAAACTGGGAAACTTTTGTGGCATGGAGCCGCACTTCATCCTCCGGAAGGAACGAAAAACGACCAAGTGTGAACAAAAATCTTCAAGGACGAAGACGTTAAGTACATTTCTTTGACAGCATCAGTGAAGATGTGAAAATCCGACGTATGAGGAACTAGGAAATTAAATGTCAAGACAGAACTACAAAACAATGTGAAATCAACGGTGGAGAGCTATTTTAGCTTCTGAAGCTTGTTAATACTAATGCTAATATTAGAAATAAATTGGCACATTGTAGAAGTAGATAAAAATACGGTATATTGGTGTTGAGGTAAATATATGCTTAGATGAAGTTGACGAGTTACATTCCAGCTAAGCTGAAAACACCTAAAGACGGGCCATACAGCAAAAACTGGTAATCGTCTATATTACATCACAAATGCGACTAAAATAATTATGCAACACTTATTCTATTTCCCTAAAGGCATACTATCCACCCTTTCATGAAACTCTGTTGAGTGTATATTGAGGACCTGTGATCAGGTCAGATTCTACATTTACGCTCGAAACATTGTGAAACTCCCGTAGGTATCGTGAGAGTAAGGTTAGGGATACTAAAGCAAGAGCAGAGATAACCCAGTATCACTTTTACTGTGCAATGGAGTATGAAAGCATCATCAGAAAATGTCAACGACAATGTTCAGTACGTTCAATTTCAAATATTCCCGTTGTACAGATTGTTCCACACAATTTCGGGCGAACATCCTGATGTCTGACACTTTCTACCACAATATTTCGGCGCAGAGACTTCCGTCCATTTTCAAGTGGATATTCACACAAATGCACTAAGCTCCCATATTTAAGAGCCCGCCGGTGCATGCGTGGTGCCTCCAGCTGACGTTGCGCATCCGCTGCTTGAGCGCATGCACTTCTGTTGCAAGTCTGTGGGCTGGGCCACGTGTCCTCCATTGACTTCGTACGTAAAAATCGCAAAACGACGCCGGCGCTAAGTTATTCTGTGACAAGATTCCAAGAAGACTGCTAAGGGACTCAGTCATATTTTCACTAGTTCATTGATGATGGAACTTCAAAACTTGGACGTATATACCACAGTTCTTGGTTCACTGTATTTCATCAAATGATTGGCGGAAATTCAGTGTTCGGCGGCAGCCGACTTATTGATGTGGAGTAGGTGAGTATGCCCTGATTTTCTAAGATGCAATTCCTCGCAATGAAATTAACACTTTCGTTATCATCATTTTATCTGAAAGTGTTTCGCCCTCTTTCTTCAGTTTTGTGTTGATTTCTCCTATTTCCTACATGACTGTAACCACCGAATCATCATCAAACTGGAGCGAGAAAAACTTTTGCTGAAGTTGGTGAATACTCACTATGGTCTCCTTTTCATACACAGTCTTCTATTTTTTCCACATACCGGCTGACGTCTTACATCGAGTATAGATTTAAGTGTCAGGAAGTCGTTTCTGAAAGTATTTGTATGGAGTGTAGCCATGTATAGAAGTGAAACATGGACGATAAATAGTTTAGATAAGAAGATAATAGTCAATGTCAGAACAAAGATGAATTGTTAAAGAAAATGGATAGTGTAATACCGAGTGATGTTCTCACTCCAGTAAATGAAAGTAATGAGCAGCATGATGTTACTGTTTTCGAAGCAGGTGAATCGGTGGGAGCACTGAAATTACAATTGGAAATAGAAAAAGGATATGAGGTATCATTTCTGAGAAAGCTGACCAAATTACTAAGCAAATGATAAATCTGCCGAATAGTATAGACAGGCATTCGGACGACATTTTACTGACTCATTTTTCATAAAAGGGAAGAGTTAAAGCTTTGAAACAATTTATAGAAGCAGCAGAAACGAGAAGTAAATATGATCCGTCATCAGCTGACACAAATCTAAAAAAAGTAGCAGAGATAATGATACTAATGATGTGGTTATTCCCGTGTAGATTCGTATTCTTTATTAGTTACTTAGGATCTGTACATGCATTAGACTTCGTCAGTACATTTTCGTATTAATATTACGAAACAGGTATTGACATTCTCTACATTGTTGTAACTGGCATTTCTAAAAGTTTTTCTAAGGAATCAACTGGGTTTGCCAGCAAGGAGCTGTGGAGTTTTTCCTTACATGATTTGATAAGTACGTATGCTTGTGACATGTTTACACAGTTTGTTATACAGGGTGTACATAAAGTCCTGGAACACTTCCTATTATTTATTGCACAAGACCCAAACATTGTACAGATATCATATATATATATATATATATATATATATATATATATATATATATATATATATATAATATGTGTGTGTGTGTGTGTGTGTGTGTGTGTGTGTGTGTGTGTCATTTTGAAGAGAAACCCTGAAAGTTTTTTTTTTTTTTTTTTTTTTTCATGTATACCACCACAGCGTAGTTTGGCAATTGACAGATAATCAGCGCTAGTCGCAAACATGGCGGGTTCAGATGCGGAGAGAGCTGTTTCATGAAGCGACCTCCCCGCTCACTAGATCGTGTGAATTTTTTCTGTCCGTACACATTAAAGATCTCATGTATATACGGCTTTTATCACGTGATGTAGCAGAGCTCCGGGAGAGAATATGGGAAGCGACTGCCACAGTCGACGATGCCGTGTTGGGACGGGTATGGCAAGAATTCGATTACCTTATTGACGTCTGCCGGGTCACTCATGGTTCGCTTTCGAATGAAAAAAAAAAAAAACCTCTCACAATTTCTCTTCAAAAAGCAATACATATGACATCTGTACACTGTTAAGTTCTTGTGCAATAAATAATTGAAAGTGTTCCTGGATTTTACGTACACCCTGTATATTGTGATCGTCACGTAAATATAACAACGGTTAGTTTTTGCTAGTCTATTTTGTAGCAAGAAGATAGATGTATTCATTCTTCTATTGTAATCAGGTCTTCGATTTGTTACAGTTAAATTTGGTAGCTCAGTGAGTATGTAACTAACACTTTCTTGAAAATGTCAATTAATTACAGCTAAAACCTTACACTTAACGAACTAAAGCTTGCAGTGAGTTCTACCATAATCCGGATGCAGCACCAGCTACTGCCGTGTCTGGGAGCTGACGAGTCTTCTCCATTTGGCTCGGTCCTCCCACCACTTTTCTTCCTCCACTTGCTGCCAGGTCACACCTCTCCTTTCCACAGATATTCTCACTCCCGTTCTCCACCGTGTTCTTGGGCGCCCTCTAGGTCTTTTTCAATCCATCTTTAGTTCTCCCATAATTTTGGGGAGTCTCTGCCTACACGTCCTCTTAACATGCCTATACCATCTTAATCTCTTTTTTTTCAATTTCTTCTCTCATACTTTCTTGTTTAAAGTTCTTTCTGATATCTATGTTCCTTCCTTTGTCCGTTCTTGTTCTTCCCTTAACTGTTCTGAGAAATTTCATTTCCCCTACTTGCAGTCTGCTCCAGTCCCTTTCTGTCATCGTCCATATTTCTCCTCCATACGTGACAATAGGGAAGTAATAACTCTTATACATAAGGAGTTTTGCTTTTTCTGAAACTTCCTTATTCCAAATCAGGTGTTTCATTGTTTGGTAGAAATTGCCTCCCTTCTGTAACCTCCTATTAATTTCTTTGGTTATTCTCCCATCGCTACATATTTCACTCCCTAAATAAGTGAAACTGTCTACCAGTTCGAGGGATTCTCCATTCAAAGTAATATTTCCGTTGATCAGTTTGTATATTCAAAATAGCATTACTTCACTCTTATTTTTATTTATTTTTAATCCATACCTTTTCATTATTTCCTTCCACGCATCGCAAGTTGTTACTGTACATCTACCTCTTTATCGCCTCATATTACATATCACCTGCACAAATCATCTTTTTGTCTTTTATTTTTACTATATCTTTAACTGCCCTATTCATTCCCTCCATCACAACATTAAAAAGTGCAGGAGATAGAATACTTCCTAGTTTAAGTCCTTGTCTTATTTTGAAGTACTCAGAGTTCCCCAGTGAAGTTCTAATTCTACAATTGTGTCCTTAGTATATTGTCTTTATTAATTAATGTATCCATCTTCTATATCCCTTTCTTCATTTCTTCCCAGAGTCTTCCTTGTTAACTGAGTCATATGCCTTTTCTATGTCTATAAAAACCATTATCACCCTTTTGTTATACGCCCAACTCTTTTCCATCAGTTGGCGGATAGAAAATATCAGGTCGATTGTGCTTATTCCTTTCCTAAACTCATGTTGTTCTTCACTCATCTCCTTTTCTATCTTTTGACTTATTCGATTCAGTAAAATTCTTTCAAAAATCTTGGCTGTATAACTCATAGGCCCCTAAGGGTTATTCCTCTGTAGTTTTTACAGAGTCTTTAATTGTGTGTTTTGAAGATGGGAACAATGTCTCCACTTTTCCAATCGTTTGGTATTGTACTATTTCTCCACAGACTTGATTGTACTCTATACAGTCACTGCATTCCCGCTAGACCTGCTACTCTTATCATGTCCACTCACACTTTATCAGATCCTGGGGCTTTCCCCCCATTCATCTTCTTCACAGCTATTTACATTTATTCCTGTATAATTTATCCTAATTCTGCTTCCCAGCTTCTCTCAATTTCTGCATTATTTGTTGTTTCCTCGTGTACCTGCTCCTCAGCGTTTAACAGTTTCTTAAAATGTTCTTTCCAGAGATCTTTTATATTACTTGGATCTTCAATCACAGTACCATCCTTTGTTTCCATTTTTACTGGTACTTCAGAAGCCTTCCTTTTTATTTTTCATCATTTTGTAGAACATTTTCTTATTGCTCTTCACATCTTCTTCAAGTTTTTTTGTACACTCTCCCCATGCTTTTTTCTTTGCTGTTTCCACTATTACTTTGCACTTCTTCTTTTCCTATATACATCCTTTGTGGTCCTCATCATTTTTAGTTTTCCACCACTCTCTCCATGCTACATTTTTCCTTCTAACTGCTTGGATTCTGATATCATCCCACCAACTTGCCTGTCTTACTTTTTACTTTCCAGATGTTCTACCACATACGTTTTGCGCTGCTTCGACTAATGTGTCTTTGAATGAACTCCATTCTTTTTATACATCACAGAAAACTACTTTTGGAAATTTTTGTGTGATTAATTCTCTATACTTATCAGCACTTTAACTCTCTTTCAGTTTCCAATCCCGTATCCTCATAACTTTCTTCTGTTTTCTATTTTCACACACTGATTCATTTTCCATTGTACCACCAGTAATCTATTGTCTCCATCTCCGCTCACTCTTGGAATTACCTTCACATTTGTTACTTTCTCTCCCCGTTCACTATCTACTAGAGTATAATCTATTACACAATTGGTTGTTCCATCCAAACTGGATCTGGTGATAACATGACTTTCTCTCTTCATAAACCAGCTGTCTGATATTTTCATTCCATTCCTTTGGCACAAATCCAGGAGTCTTTCCCCTTCTTCATTTCTGCCTCCATATCCAAAACATCCCAACACTTGCTCAAATCCCTTTCTGTCTTTGCCTACCTGTCCATTAAAATCTCCCATCACTATATTAGCACTATCTATATTGTTCTTTAACTAATTTTCAAAGTCCATCTTCTCTTCTTCGTTACACCCCACTTGAGGTACATAAATCTGGATAACTTTTAGTGTTTGTTTTCGGAATCTCAGGTTAAAGATTATGATCCTGTCTAATATGTATCTCACATACACTCCTGGAAATTGAAATAAGAACACCGTGAATGCATTGTCCCAGGAAGGGGAAACTTTATTGACACATTCCTGGGGTCAGATACATCACATGATCACACTGACAGAACCACAGGCACATAGACACAGGCAACAGAGCATGCACAATGTCGGCACTAGTACAGTGTATATCCACCTTTCGCAGCAATGCAGGCTGCTATTCTCCCATGGAGACGATCGTAGAGATGCTGGATGTAGTCCTGTGGAACGGCTTGCCATGCCATTTCCACCTGGCGCCTCAGTTGGACCAGCGTTCGTGCTGGACGTGCAGACCGCGTGAGACGACGCTTCATCCAGTCCCAAACATGCTCAATGGGGGACAGATCCGGAGATCTTGCTGGCCAGCCAGGGTAGTTGACTTACACCTTCTAGAGCACGTTGGGTGGCACGGGATACATGCGGACGTGCATTGTCCTGTTGGAACAGCAAGTTCCCTTGCCGGTCTAGGAATGGTAGAACGATGGGTTCGATGACGGTTTGGATGTACCGTGCACTATTCAGTGTCCCCTCGACGATCACCAGTGGTGTACGGCCAGTGTAGGAGATCGCTCCCCACACCATGATGCCGGGTGTTGGCCCTGTGTGCCTCGGTCGTATGCAGTCCTGATTGTGGCGCTCACCTGCACGGCGCCAAACACGCATACGACCATCATTGGCACCAAGGCAGAAGCGACTCTCATCGCTGAAGACGACACGTCTCCATTCGTCCCTCCATTCACGCCTGTCGCGACACCACTGGAGGCGGGCTGCACGATGTTGGGGCGTGAGCGGAAGACGGCCTAACGGTGTGCGGGACCGTAGCCCAGCTTCATGGAGACGGTTGCGAATGGTCCTCGCCGATACCCCAGGAGCAACAGTGTCCCTAATTTGCTGGGAAGTGGCGGTGCGGTCCCCTACGGCACTGCGTAGAATCCTACGGTCTTGGCGTGCATCCGTGCGTCGCTGCGGTCCGGTCCCAGGTCGACGGGCACGTGCACCTTCCGCCGACCACTGGCGACAACATCGATGTACTGTGGAGACCTCACGCCCCACGTGTTGAGCAATTCGGCGGTACGTCCACCCGGCCTCCCGCATGCCCACTATACGCCCTCGCTCAAAGTCCGTCAACTGCACATACGGTTCACGTCCACGCTGTCGCGGCATGCTACCAGTGTTAAAGACTGCGATGGAGCTCCGTATGCCACGGCAAACTGGCTGACACTGACGGCGGCGGTGCACAAGTGCTGTGCAGCTAGCGCCATTCGACGGCCAACACCGCGGTTCCTGGTGTGTCCGCTGTGCCATGCGTGTGATCATTGCTTGTACAGCCCTCTCGCAGTGTCCGGAGCAAGTATGGTGGGTCTGACACACTGGTGTCAATGTGTTCTTTTTTCCATTTCCAGGAGTGTATATATGACGGTAGTATCTGTTCCCGAAAGAACAGTTACCGTGGATAACCACGCAGATTTGCTAGAAATGAAATAATAATTAAATGGGCACCCTAGCTGCAAACAGCCGTTGATGTACTTCATTGGGGACATGTTGAAAATATGTGCCCCGACCGGGACTCGAACCCAGGATCTCCTGCTTACATGGCAGACGCCCTATCCATCTGAGCCACCGCGGGCACAGAAGAGAGTACGTCTGCAAGGACGTATCCCTTGCACACTCCCCGAGAGATCCACATTCCCAACATGTCCACACCACTACATTCGTAGTGCGCCTAATAGATATTTGCCCATCATACTCATTACTCGTGGCAGATTAGTCTTCCAAGTGCCGTACGAGTTCGGGCATAGCGTGTGCGTTCGCACAAGAAGGTCAATGGCCGGGAAGCCATATTTTAACTATACATTAAAGTAGTATCTGTTCCCGAAAGAACAGTTACCGTGGATGACCATACAGCTTTGCTAGAAATGAAATGATAATTAAGTGGACGCCCTAGCTGCAAACAGGCGTTGATGTACTTCATTGGGGACACGTTGAAAATGTGTGCCCTGACCGGGACTCGAACCCGGGATCTCCTGCTTACATGGCAGACGCCCTATCCATCTGAGCCACCGCGGGCACAGAAGAGAGTACGTCTGCAAGGACGTATCCCTTGCACACTCCCCGAGAGATCCACATTCCCAACATGTCCACACCACTACATTCGTAGTGCGCCTAATAGATATTTGCCCATCATACTCATTACTCGTGGCAGATTAGTCTTCCAAGTCCCGTACGAGTTCGGGCATAGCGTGTGCGTTCGCACAAGAAGGTCAATGGCCGGGAAGCCATATTTTAACTATATCTGACGGTAGTATCTGTTCCCGAAAGAGCGTGCAAGGGATACGTCCCTGCAGACGCACTTTCAAGAAAGCTTTATACATTCTTATTCACCATCACTGCCACACCATTTCTTCCAAAGCTTTTATTCCCACTCCAGTACAGCTTCCCTCCTCCTCTCAAATTCTTCTCACATTTTCCCTTTCACTTCGTTGCGCTGAATCCCAAAATATCTAACTTTCTCTCTGTTAGTAGATCTGTAATTTCTTCCATTTTTCCATTGAGGATTAATATATTAAGGGTGTCAATATTTAGGTTATTTTTTAGTCCATTTGGTTTCATCTTCTTGTACTGATGAATATCATCAGATCTCCCATCATTCGCACCAGTACTTGAAGAAGCAGTGGAGTTAAATCCTGAGTGGTTCGTTCCGAGGCTCGTCTGTGTTTTGAAAGCAATATATGAAGTCTTTCCTACTGGCTTGCTAGGCCTAACACAATAAAGGCTTTTCTGTTGGGTTGTCTCCCTCAGCCTTTCGAGTTTGTCCTCCATCACAAGGCAGTGGTTCCCTTCTCATTTAATCCCTAGAAATTGAGGGTCGCCTCATCTGCCATCTACCCCATTCTTTAGTCTTTCTTTTCCACCACTGCTGCCATCAGGGTCTTCCTGTAACCCTGGGCATGGGTTCCGTGTTATATCCCACGGGATTGGGTCCCTGCCTGAACTCAGCCATCTTATCACTCTGGCCTACTGAAGTGTAGAATGCCCACCCCCGCGACGTGGATGTGCCAGACAGGAATTACTCCAGTGGAGGAATAGGGAAGGGGACCCTACCCCCCTGGAGCCAGGTTAATGATTGTGTATGGTGCCACAATAAAAGGTTTCTGCCATAATGATAATGATATTATTCCGCAATAATGATAATGATATAATGCTTTATTCAAAATCGAATGATTCATTGCGTATGTATAAAAACAGGTTACAATTTTAGATACATAGCACAATAATACATTCTTCTGAATATGAAATTGATTAACAAAATGGTTTAGTTACAAATAAAATGGTTAGCTTAACACTATTTACATACTTTGCGAAGCACTTCTTATTCTGCATCTAAATATAATATTGTTCTAATGTGAAAAAGGATTTGTAACAGGAATTTCTTTTGCTGTAAGTTAAGCTTCATTGTGGGTAGGGTCACAACTTTATTGGGCAGTGCATTGGCTAACAGTAAACCTGCATATTGTGGACCCTTTTGATAGAGTTCTAGGCTGCTGATGTAAAACGTTTCTTCATTTCTTGTATTGTACTGCTACAAATCAGAGCAAATGTTGGGCTGTAGTCCCTTAACAAGTAATATTGCTTTGAGATGGATATGATTATTACAGTTAGCACCCTAGTTTTTGGAAACAAGCCCCGGAATGATTCCTTACATTTTGCTCCACACATGATTTTTATATCCCTTTTTTGAAGTTGCAGTAGCTTATTACGATTTGGCTTGGTTGTTATTCCCAAAATGTCTAGTCTGTGATTCAGGTGAGAGGAATATACAGCATAGTACACAGTCCTTAGACCAACAGCGTATTTGCAGAACTTGTTAACCATATTAATTACAAATATATTTTAATACAAATTACATCCTAGGTTTTCAACATGTGTGTCCTATTTAAATTGTTAAACAGAGAAATTTTACACTAAAGTCAGTTTTCTCCTGAATTACAAGAATTTCATTATTTTTTTGCTCTTTTCCCAGAGTAGTAATCCCTAATTTAAAACAGATTGGAAAAATGCAAAATATGTTGTCCTTACGTATTCAGAGGGACACATGACATCAGTCTCTTCAGTAAGTATACTACACTTGATACCTGTTCTACATAGGTGTTTCATGTCAGCTAGCTGTCAAGTATAATGCCTAAAAATTTAACATTTTGTTTTTCTATGTTTACTGTCTTTGGTAGACTGAACCACATATTCTGTGTCTTATTCACATTTAATAGTAAACTGTTTGCACCAAACCAGGTTGCTCCATTTTCTTTCACCAAGTTTATATTTTGACAAGTTCTTTAAATACATAGTTCACAGACAAAAAATCTGCATAATATATGTCTTTACATGTGTATTATCACATAAGTTACTTATTTGGACTAGGAATAGGAGAGGCCCTAATTTTGAATTCTGCAGCACTCCATGATGAACACCAAGTGTATCTGATAAGTGATCTCCTGAACTCACCACCTACTTACTTTTATTGAGATATGATTTAGTTGTAACTTTTACTGCAGATTCTACAGTATTCTAGTTTGGAGACCAAAGCATGGTGGTCAGCATAATCAAAAGCCTTTCTCAGATCACAGAAGGTTTTCCTGTGTATGAGCATAATCCTCAAATATGGTAAATGCAAATGACTACAGAAATTTGTGGCATGTATCCTAACATTCTCAGAAACAAAATTCCTCTTGCAGCTACAGTTGAAGCAACACAATGAAGAGTATTTGTGCATACCAAAGAATGACAGTTCCAGTTTCAAACAATTTAAAGCTAAAATTTTTCGAGGTCTTTACAAAAAAAAAAAAGAAAATTTAGGGCTGAGGTGTTCATTGCTCTTCAATGGACATGTGCAGTATTGTGCATAACTCCCGAGCTGTTGCAACGCTGTTTCTACCATTAGTTTTCTGCACTGCTTCCTACTATCATATAATCCTTTGTATCTGTCAAAAACTTCTCTTCGGCTATTGAACTATCCAGAGAAAAGATAGAGTAGCTATAGCCCAATATGACTGTATTGTATAAAAGTAGCATACACCTCATGCTAAACGGTGACAAAACAAGATAGTGACAGATGAGTTTTTTTGGGAATCGACAAGAATAAGATAATTATTTGAGGAAAGCTCTGTGTATGAAATCTGGGACTTCGGATTAAATTCAAAAATGGTATATTTGTGTAATAATGTTTTAACTGAATTAGTGATGTGCTGTGTAAGTTGAACATTAATAAGAAAGAATTTTAAGTATTTTGTGGCTGTACAGAAGTAATGATTGAAGATAGGAAGGACTTAATGGAGTATAATAGGAATGGGGAGGAGAGTAACTGAGATGTGAGACTGTTTTGCTGATGTGTGTATTTGAGAGTGAGTGCTGATTATTGGATAAAGTAATGAGTTTTGATGAACAATGGTAAGAAAAAGTATTAGATAATTAGTTAAATGGAGAAGGAATAGGTGAGAAAAATAGTTAACAATGAAATGCATATAGCAAGGCGTGAAATGGTGAAAACAGGATTCTTAGTTGAACTGAAAGAGAGAACAGGAAGATAACATGGGGAGAAAAGTAGAGAATATCCTAGGCAGAAAGTGTTACTGATCTCGCCATTATGTAGTCAAGAGGAATGAATGGGATTAGTAAAGCAATAAGCAGCCATTAAGGAAAGCTATGATTACTGTGATGGTGTGTATCATAAAAATTGAAGGTAGGTAGTTAAAATGAAACTTGGAAGAGATGTGCAGCAATAATAAATTTGTAATATTTTATATTTTTGTTTATTTGTATGTACCTGCACTCTTGCAAACGACTGTCTAATTTTTATTTTTTTTTTTCTTAGGAATTGTCCATTGCAATAATTTTAACTCTTGTACTTTCAACAACATGAATTGCAATGCATTGTAGAGAATATGGAATTTTGTTGATAGTGCTTTGCTATGTACTGAAATGATTCTGTATGTTTAAGGGATATGTATTTCCAGGGAAAGTTAAAGTGAAAGATGTATTTTGAGGAATGCTGCAAAGGGACAGCATTCAGATGACAGAAGAAACTGATAAAAGGATTTTGAAATTTGCATCAGGGAAGAATAACAAAGAAGATATGTTGGCAATACTTGAGATTTTCTACCCTTTCAGTTTACGTCTTTTGCCATGGCATTGTTTAACTCTTAAAATTGTAAGACATCATTATGTAGAGATAATTGCTTGTGACAACATTCTTTCAGTCTTTTAGGAACAATAATATTTAATGAAAATGAAATTATATATATATATATATATATATATATATATATATATATATATATATATATATATATATATATATATATATATATATATATATATATATATATATTTGAACTTAGGTAAGTTATAGTGTGTGCAAACATGATGTTCTAAGTCTGGAGAAAAACCAGATGAGAGTAAAAAATTTCATTTTAGTGAGTGTCATAGATAAATTTAATATTTGACAGAGGGTACTTATTAGATCTTTGGTGTGTTTTGATGTTAATGTCTGTGAAGTGGTAAGAGGAAATGTATAGAAACAGATCCCATTTACGTAGGTTTTATAGCTGTGTGTAATGTTGGGTCGTTTTGTAAAAGCAAAATGAATGGTATAGAGGTAAATGAATAATGTGGTATAGTGGGATATTGACAGGAGAAATATTCTAATGAAGTAAGGATAATGTTTGAAGAAATAGGTTGAAGTTGTCATCCTGCAGTAGTCAAATATGTATGTAGCACAATACATATGAAGCTATGATAATAACATAAATTAGGAGAAAGGTGATAAGAAGTGAAGAAGGTAATGTGGATTTTTGTAAGTTCAGTGCACAAAAATAAAATGTTGGTTACTTTACTGCTACCTTTAGCTGAGTTACTTTTCAATCATTTATTCTGATTCCACCCACATTAAATGCTGAAAAAGAGGCAACAAAACAGGCCATTTATAGTACTATTTACTCAGTAAGCTAAGTTTACTTTGGAGTAACATATTTACCATTTATCCTTTTCTTTATTAGTATATGATGATATTTCAAGATTTTTATTGTTACTGACTGATGACTAACGACTTTCTAACTGCCTTCCTGTGTCTGCCCTCTACTTCACGTATGTGTACTACTTTTTATTGATTTAATTCTTTATTGTGGTATTTGGAACATCTTGATGTATACTGGTGTGACATGTGTCCACGATTCTGTGATGCACTTTAACCTTCCTCCCAAAGCAGGACAGAGCCCTTTATTACCTTTGTTAAATAAATGTCATATTTCTCTATGTCTCTTTCTTTCTTAGATATTTAATGGCTACATCATGCCTTGTGTTCTTATAATGCATGTAATCAGGAGTCTAATTTCATTACTACTGTGTTATGTACTGGAAATGTAATAATCTTTTCTTACCTGTCAAAATCATTTTACTTGTACTTTTATTCAGAATTTCACTTTAAAATTTATTTTTATCACTTATCTATGAAGTTCTCTGGTATAATTTGTTGTATGCTGTTTTCTGTTTGCTAGCAACATCCTGCCAAATAATGATCAGGCAAGTGCGGAGGTTATGTAAGGTTTCTAGATAATCTTTGTGTTCAGGAAGGTGATGTAAGTTCAACATTTTCATTTGATTTCATAGTTCGTATTTACACTCTGAATATTTTTGAAACAGAAGTTTTCAATAGTCAATATGCTATGTCACAGAAGTTCTAAGTACAAGCACAGTGATCTTCAGTTGCCTGTAGCACTGTCATTGCTACAGCATTCTAAGAGCAGCTAGGGAGTTAGTCAAGTGTTGGGCACTCTAGCGAGCTATCTGGAAATAGCTAGCAGAGTAAAGAGATGAAGACACAGAGGATGTTGAATTTTGGGAATTTGATTTGATAAAGTTTAATTGGAGAAGTGAAATTCTTTAGACACTGTTGTTGCTACATCGCTTGCTTGCACATAATTTATGATGTGTGTGGAAAATGGAACATTTTATTAGGACTTTTCGTTATTAGTCAGGGTTCATTAGTTTCATTGTTTTGTCATGATTAAGCAAAGGCATCAGTTCATATGGCTTGCTCTCAACGGTTATATATTTACCACTCCGTTACCATTTCAATAATTAATCTCATGGCAGTGTAATAATCATTAGAAAAAGTAAGATTTGCAAAGATCATTACAATTGTCAAGGAATGAGTTTCAGTATCCACCATATTGTTTTTAAAAAGTTAGCTTTCTTTCAATCATTTAATTAGTTTTAATTGTACACTGCCTCGTAAACAAAGTTTATTTTCTGGTTATGTGTGTCGCAGCATTCCACTGAGCGGAACACAATGGCTAAAATTAAACCATGATCTACTTAGAAGAGCGTCAAGTCCTTGCACTGCCCTATACTAGGTCTTCTTTGCTTCAGCTAGTTTTCTGCTGCACGACCTTGGAGAAGCACCGAGTTTCTGCTGCCACAAATAAACCATGAAAATATGATAGGTTAAGTTACATCACAGCCAAGACATTAAGACCATTCACAGATAAGCTTTATATTCTAAAACTACTACTAGGTTCAGTTTAAGTGAAGCTCAGTTCAGATTGCATTTCATATGCAGAAGTGCTATTCTCGCAGTGCAGAGTTACATTTGTGTATCAGTAAGTGTTTAGAATTTTGTTGCTTTTGAGTCTATAAATTTGCAGGGCATTTTCAAAGAAACATTATGGTTATTTATTCTTTTAATATTAGTTTTGTAGTTTTACATACCATTTGTATTCTGTTAGTTTAGCGTGTTCGAACTGCATGTCATCATCATCACACATTACAGCACTGTCCACTGCACAGTAAAGAATTTCACAGAACAGTTTCGTTAGTTTACAGTTTTGGTTTTCTAATTAATTTAATGAAATCTAATTGCAATATGGATATATAGTTATACAATTTCAGATAGTTTTGGTGACACATTTAGTCAAATAGCGTTTCTGTTACTACACCACTTGCATTGTTCACCATTACAACAGAGATACATGTAGTTAAAAAGTAGGGAACAAGTCCAGTTCATGTTTAGTTCACAGCGAATAACCGTTTTCGTTCATAGAAGTTACAACACAGGGACATCAGGAAAAATGGTTATGTGTGACAGCAGTAGTTTATGCTACATCTGGAAGCTGTGTGTTTTAGTATAATGAACATACCATATAAAGTTTTAAAAATGCTGCACAGAATTGCAGCACCACATTAGTCATATGACCACATTTAAACACGTGGGTGCATAGCCTCTTTAGCTGCATTGCTTCATATTTTGCCCTTCACGCACAGAAAAAAAACATTTCAATAATTTAATGGCACCCCTCCTTACATGTGAATTTGTCCCTAAATACAAAGAAGTAAACACATAAGTAACATCCAATACAATGAACATGCGGTACATTTTTTGTTATGAAATAACTATGACATACAAATTTTAGAATGATGAGCGATGCCATGCCAGTTGGGCTACTCTAAGAAACTATTTGGCAATAAATTTGCTATTTTCTAGAGATTTTGTCTGTGGAGGATTAGAAGGCATCAGAAATATAGTCAACCACCTGACAAGTATTTGCAACACACCAATGTATCATGACAAGGTGTTGAGCAAAGCTGCTCTAGCTAACTTGATGTGTGTCATTACTTTCATTGTTGATGAAACCCAGGATAATTCTATACTTGACAGAGTGCGCCAAATTTCTATAGTAAATTCAAAGAAACAACACTTTATTTGTTGATTACCTCTAATGATGTCAATATATTAATGATATATGTTTTTTCGATGCTTCTACATTGAAACAGTCTCTGATACTGATTAACTTACTCCTAATTAGATACTCTACCTACTTGTCTAGTTTTCACTATCCTCCCATAAAATCATATTTCCAGGGCTTCTATTGCCCATGTTTAATTTCTATATAATTGTAAAAGCCAAACAAATGTTTTCAGACACTGCTTCCCAGTACATAAATCGATATCCTGTATTTAAGAAATATCTCCTTTTTAGTGAAGATAATTACTTTAATAACACCTTTATGGCGATTAATGGCACCCTATTCTTATATTTATTATTTATATTTTTCATTGTCCATATCTACATAGTGTGGACACAGCGAATAAGAGATGGTTTAATTCAGTTGCAGGTGTTGACTATATTTTAATTTTGTTGACACTGATAAGCTCATTTCAAGATAAAATTCATTGTGTCCAAATGACCTACCAAGTCCCATGCGGTCTGTAGCACAACGTTAGTGTCCTAAGCAAGTTTTGAATTTTTCTTTCTTCTCTCTGAGTTAGGATTCGTTTCCCAAATCTTGCCTTGGTTCTCTTTCCTGTGTAGTCTATATACAAATGGAATAATATGGGGAGAAGCTGCAAATCTCTCACTGTCTTCTGTACTATACCTTTCATTTCATGTCCTACTGTTGTAACTGTAGTTTGGCATTCCTATATTTTACTCACGAATTAATAACTCTATAATTTTGAAGGGTGTACTACAATAAACATCAGAAGGCTACAGTTGGGATACTTGGGTGACTTAAGAGCTGTGTCGTCAGTTGTGGTCTGTACATGAGCTTCACAAGACGTTATTTGTTACAGCATATATTCGTTGACTTCGAAGCAGGAAACTGTTCTCTCATTTGATATACTAATTCTGAACTGGAAGACAGTGAGCTTCAGAAAAGGCTGTAACGAAAATAGGAAAGAAAATTTTAACAAAAAATCAATTCTGTAAGAATAAAATGTTCTCAGGTTTCCAACCGCGTCAATTGGTTAAAATTGCGCGAGCTTTCGGCCAATCACTCCTTGGCCATTGTCAAGTGCTATGACTGCCAGTGGGCTGTTGGTGCGCCCTTATATATGCTAGCTGCCGCCTGTGACGTCACTGGTGCCCGTGACATTGCCATACATGGGCATGTTTTGAGTCGGCGTTCGATGAGCCCTCTTCAACCGCGCGATCGCTGGATCCCACGCAGCGGTGAGCTGTAAGCCACCGTCTCTATTCAGGGTGTTTGTGGTAAATTTTATTTCAATAGCTTCCTTTATTAAACTGTCCCAGAAGACGTTAGTGCGAGCCACGACAGAGGTATCGCCAAATTTTATGTGGTGACCGTTTTCTAACACATGCCCAGCTAACGCAGATTTCTCTGGATAGCGCAGGCGATAACACCTCTCATGTTCTTTCCTGCGCTGTTCCACAGTGCGCTCTGTTTGTCCGATGTACTTCTGGCCACACTCACAAGGTATTTAGAGGACTCCGGGTGTTCTGAGACCTACAGCGTCTTTAACTGGTCTCACTAATTGACGGATTGTCGTTGGAGGCCTGAAGACTGATTTTATCTTGTGTATTTTCAACAGGCGGCTTATCTTGCCCGACACAGAGCCACATAATGGCAGCAAAGCAAGTTTCTTTTCCTGCTCTTCGTCGTTGGTCTTATTCTGATCTTTCCCAGAAATCACTTCTTTCACTTGATGGGTGCTGTAGCCGTTATTCCTGAAAACCTTGCGTAGGTGGCTCAGTTTGTGGTGCAGGTTGTCGTCGTCTGATATTACTCTTGCACGATGCACCAATGTTTGCAATGCTGCGCGCTTCTGTGCTGGATGATGATGATGGCTGGTGGCGTGCAGGTACAGGTCTGTGTGAGTGGGTTTTCTGTAGACGCTGTGGCCAAGGCACCCATTTCGTTTACGGTGGACAAGGACGTCGAGGAAGTTCAATGCATTATCTTTTTCCAGCTCCATGGTGAACTGGATATAACTGTTGATGCCAATGAGGTGTTCCAAAAACTCGTCTAATTTCTCGCGGCCGTGTGGCCAAATGTTGTTGTTGCGAAAGGCGGCCGAACTTTCCTTTCTGCTTCTCTGTAGTTCGTTTCTAAGCTGACATCTATTGAGAAACCGTAGCAGCGTCGACCCATTCCCAGTCCAAAGCTGTGAGTGTTCTTGATAACTGCAGGTGCAAGGCCATGAGAGCATGTCCATTTGCATCCAGCTGTTGCCCTGTGTTGTGAATCCTTTCTTGTAATAATGCAAAGCTGGCACGACGAAATATCCTCCTGGTGGCAGCGGCGTTGATATGATGGGATACCATAGCCAAATTGCCATATATGGCAATGTCACGGGCACCAGTGACGTCACAGGCGGCAGTTAGCGTATATAAGGGCGCACCAACAGCCCACTGGCAGTCATAACACTTGACAATGGTCAAGGAGCGCTTGGCCGAAAGCTCGTGTAGTTTTAACCAATTGACGCGGTTGGAAACCCGAGAACATTTTATTCAATGTTATCGCCGCGAGACTCTGCATTCATACAGTTCTGTAAGAAGTTGAATTGGTATTGTATACGTCTTTTATTTCTTCTGTTATAGCATCTCAAGAGGAAATATGTTACACCAAGACAAGCAACATTAAAGATAATCTAGTAAGTAATTCAAAACCTAAAAATTAGTATTAAATCTCATCCTGACAAGAAATAGTAAGAGTAATTTCAGAAATAAGAACAATTAAATGAATGTAGATAATATTAGTCCAAACAGAGTTTTGGTGATTTACATTTAGACTATGAAGACAGCATAAATAGAGCAATAACCTTGTAATAGATCTATATAGATGTGAATTGATGTCAAAAGTTACTTTGAGTGTGGACCTGATGCACAATTATCAATGGGCTCTATGGAAGTGGCGTGCTTAGAGGAATTCAAGAGTTTGTTGGTGCAACCGTATGGCACTGTACATGTCACAGTTCTATCAGAACACGGATAATTCGCCATAGCACCAGTAGCAGCAGCGAACTCAGTATGGTAACTGTTGTGTAGTGCAGAACTGCCAACCTGAAATAGTTAAACATAACCACATTTTGTTAAATGTAATACAGCCATACAATATAACCTATATGGTCAGTACTGTCTTCAAACATCCAGTTAACTGATAGAATATCACAGTCAAACATAGAAGAATACGAATTTGTTTCGAAACACAAATCATGTTCATAAAATTACACTTTCCCAGCTTCAGTTACGATTATTTTCCAGTATTTATTAACGGGGCTCATTTTGACTGCAAGGTGCCATCAATAAGGGTGGTATCCAACGGCTATCTGGGACGACTCCAGACACGTCTTCGGCCTGGAATCTCATTGACTGGAACACAATTGCCTTCAGTGATAAGTTCTGCATAGGACTGAGCCCTGATGACCAGCAAAGATATATCTGCATATGCTGCAGACAGCGATGTGATACAAACCTGACTATCCCAACCATATGGCCCGACAACCAAGAGTAACAGTCTGAGGAGCCATTTCATTTCATAGCAGGATCTGTTTGGTTGTCATCCATGGCACACTTACACCACAGAGATATGTTAACGATATACGATGCCATATTCCCTTACCTTCCATGCAAGATATCCCAGGCTTACGTTTTAGGAAGATAATTCCCTGTACACACAGCGAGAGATTGTATCGCTTGTCTTCGTGGTTCTCAAACCTTGCCTTGACCGGCAAGGTCACTGGATCTCTCCCCAGTTGAGAATGTTTGGACGGAACCCTCTAACGAACATGAGATTTTGACTACCTAACATGCCAATTGGAAAGAGTTTGGCACAATATCCCCCAGAACAACATCCAACAAGTCTATCATTCAGTGCCAAGCCGAATAATTGCTTGCCTAGGGGCCAGAAGTGGACCAACGTGTTATTGACATGCTTAGTCTGTGAAGCTCTTTCTCCTGAATAAATCATCCAATTCTTCAGGAACTGCAATTATTTGTTTGTTTTTACACATACATTATATCTTCCGATTTCCGTTCTATTCAGTTAATTCCTTCGTGGTATGTCGTCTTTTTGTGTTAGATGGTTCAAATGGCTCTGAGCACTATGGGACTCAACTGCTGAGGTCATTAGTCCCCTAGAACTTAGAACTAGTTAAACCTAACTAACCTAAGGACATCACAAACATCCATGCCCGAGGCAGGATTCGAACCTGCGACCGTAGCGGTCTTGCGGTTCCAGACTGCAGCGCCTTTAACCGCACGGCCGCTTCGGCCGGCTTTTTGTGTTAGAGTGTATACGCTTATATGGCAGAAGGAACTCAACAACAAACGCAGCACCAGCAATTCACACTTTCTCGCACAGCTTCTTTAACGGCTAAGGTAATTACATGTTTCAGATCCTGAGATAATAAGCATACTAAGAAAACAGATACTTTTGCAGGAGGATATTTACATGAAGTGATAAGTTATAAACTGTGATTATTCAGCATTTATTGATTTATTATAATTTCTCACATTATTTTCCAATAAAATACTGAAAAATAAGCGTGACGGAAGTTGAGAAAGCTTTAAATGTTCCATAATGTAGTGGAAAACATCAATGAATTCCATGGAACATAAATATTGTTGCTGCTTAAGGCTGATAGAACATTTAAAGCCCTTCAACTCCATCTTGTTTAACTTAAGTATTTCATTACGAGTATTTGACGAAATGTCCGCCAAATGAGTAGTACGATTTCTGTGCTTCAGAAAACGAAAGTTCTTATGCGTATATCACTCACTGTTTTTACCTGATTCACGACATTATTACTTTCTTTAGTTTATATAGTAATTTCAACGCTAAGGATTTATCTGTAAGATGAGGTTCCAATAGGATTAACCTACAGAACTCCTTTCATTATAAAATTATCACATTCTTGTGTCCTAGGTTTGGCTGTAGTCAATATCTAGTATCCTTTTAAGATCATGCAAGTGAAGTTTTGAGATTGTACAGTGCATTTTAAGAATAATCTCTTGTTATTTGAAATTCCATTGCACTTGTTTTGGTGGTAGTGTAGAGTGGTTTAATACATTGTTGTTGCCTATTAGGACTACCGGGAGATGGGGGTTTCACCCCATGAACCATGGACCCTGTCGGTGATGACTTGGCTTGCGTGCCTCAGCAATAGAGATAGCCATTCCGAATGTGTAACAACAATGGACTGTTATCTGCTTAGAGGTCAAACAATCACGTGGATCCTGAAGAGAGGCCATATTCTTTTTAGTAGTTGTAGGGGAAACACTCTGTATGAGTGACTGATCTGCCCTTGTAACATCAACCAAAATGACCTGGCTACAACAGTGCTGTAAACGGCTGAAAGCAAGGGGAAACTAAAACAGAATCAGTTCCCAAGGGCGTGCAGTTGTATCCCATGGTAAAATGATGATGGAATCGTCTTGGCTAAAATGTTTTGCAGGTAAAATAGTTAAAATTTCCGGGAGGTGACTACTCAGGAAGGTTTTATTATCAGGGGGGACAGAATTTGCGATCTACAGGTCGGAGCATGAAACGTTAGATCCCTTAATTGGGCAGGTAGGTTCGAAAATTTAAAAATGGGAGTGGGTAGGTTGTAGTTAGATCTAGTGGGACTAAGTGAGGTTTGGTGTCAAGAGGAACAGACCTTGGGTCAGGGGAATAAAGGGTTGTAAATACAAAATCAAATAGGGGTAATGCAGGAAAAGGTTTTATAATGAATAAAAAAAGGAATGCAGCTAACCTAGTATGAACAGCATCGTCAACACATTATTGCAGTCAAGAAAGACACAGATTCAATACTCACGACATTAGTAGACTTTCATATACCAGCTAGCTCTGCAGATGATGAACAGGTTGAGGAAATGTATGATGAGATAAAACAAATTATTCAGATAGTTAAAGGAAACGAACGTTTAATTGTGATGGGGGACTGAAATTCGACAGTAGAAAAAAGAAAAGAATGAAAAATGGTATGGACTGCGGGAGAAGAATGAAAGAGAAAGCCACTTGTTAGAATTTTGCACACAGCCTAATTTAATCTTTTCTGGTTTAAGAACCGTGAAATGGTTGTATACACGGAAAAGATCTAGACACACTAGAATGTTTTGCATTGATTATATAACTGTAAGGTAGAGATTTAGGAATTAGATTTTAAACTGCAAGACATCTCCATGCGCAAATGTGGATTCTGAGCACAATTCATTAGTTATGAACTGGAGATTAAAACTGTAGAAACTGAAAAATGATAGGAAAATAAGGTGATGGAACCTAAATAAGTTAAAGAATGAGAGGCTGTTGAGCATTTCATAGGGGGCATTAGGCAACGATAGACTAGAACAAAGGAAGGAATACAGTAGAAAAGACAGTTGGGTACCTTTGAGGGATGAAATAGTGAAGACAGCAGTGGTTTAAATATGTATGAAGACAAGGCCTAGTAGAGATTCTTGTATATCACAGGACATATTGAATATAACTGCTGAGAGGAGAAAACAAAAATGCAGCAAATGAAGCAGGCGAAAGGGATTACGAACGTCTAAAAATGATATTGCCAGGAAGTCCAGAATGGCTAAGCAGGAATGGCTAGATGACAAACGTAAGAATTTAGAAACTTATTTCACTACGATACAGTCCACAGGAAAATTAAAGAGGCGATTGGAGGAATGTGAAGCAGCTCTACCATTGTCAAGAGCTCAGGTGTGACACCAATACTAAGCATAGAAGGGAAAGCTGAAAGATAAAAGGAATATATAGAGAGTTTATACAAGGGCGATGAACTTGAAAGCATCACTGTAGAAACAGTACCGAATTACCAGGCTGATAAGTCATGGTTGCATAACACAAACACGAATTCTTTACAGAAGAACGTAAAAACTGTTAGTAGCCGATTTCGTGGAAGATCAGCTTGGGATTTCGCAGGAATGCAGGACCTCGCGAAGCAGTACCGAACCTACGACTTAACTTAGAAGATAGGTAACAGAAATGAGCGTTTGGCGTCATTCGCCGGGAGGCGCCTTACGGGGCAGGTCCGGCCGCCTTGGTGCAGGTCTTATTACATGCGACGTCACATTGGGCGACCTGCGCGCCGTTTGGGGATGAAATGATGATGATGACAACACAACACCCAGTCCCTGAGAGTAGAAAATCCCCGACCCAGGAATCGAACCCGGGTCCTTAGGACGGCAATCCGTCACGCTGACCACTCAGCTATCGGGGCGGGCAGAAGATAGGTAAAGGAATGGCAGACCTACCTCTTTAGCAACTGTAGACTTTTGACTGGAATACTCTGTTTGATATTTTGAAGGTAGTAGGGGTAAAATACAGGAAGAGGAAGCCTATTTACGCCTTGTACAGCTACCAAATGGCAGTTATAAGATTCGAGGGGCATGAAGGGGAAGTTGTGGTTGAGAAGAGAGTGAGACAGGGTTGTAGCCTATACCTGTTGTTAGTCAATCCGTACACTGAGCATGCAATAAAGGATGGCAAAGAAAAATTTGGAGTAGTAACTAAATTTATGGGAGAAGCAATAAAAATTTTATTTTGATGTTTGCTGATGACATTGTAACTCTCCAGAATGAGATTTTCACTCTGCAGCGGAGTGTGCGCTGATATGAAACTTCCTGGCAGATTAAAACTCTGTGCCCGACCGAGACTCGAACTCGGGACCTTTGCCTTTCGCGGGCAAGTGCTCTACCACTTTTTTTTTTAATCTCATTTTCTTCGTTTTTTCGTTCGTGTCATTTGCTCGGTGCGGACATCGCAAGACACCCGTTTCAGTTCGTTATTGATCCATTAACTAAGTTTTTTTTATTACAGAGGGCAGCTAACCCTTACCATCTGAGCTACCGAAGCACGACTCACGCCCGGTCCTCACAGCTTTGCTTCTGCCAGCACTTGCCCGCGAAAGGCAAAGGCCCCGAGTTCGAGTCTCGGTCGGGCACACAGTTTTAATCTGCCAGGAAGTTTCACATTGTAACTCTGTCAGAGACAACAAAGGATTTGGAAGAGCCGTTGAACAGAATCGGTAACGTCTTTAATGGAGGTTGTACGATGATAATTGACAAAAGTAAAGCAGATATAATGGAATAGTTGAATGAAATCAGATGATGCTAAGGGAATTAGATTAGGGAAGAGTCACTAAAAGTAGTTGATGACTTTTACTATTCGGCCAGCAAAAATCTGATAGCCAAAGTAGAGAAGATATAAAACGTCGACTGGCAGTGGAAAACAGTGTTTCTGAAGAACGAAAATTTGTTAGCATTGAATATAGGTTTTAAGTGTTAGTAAATGTGTTCTGTAGGTATTTGTCTGGGATGTAGCCATGTACGTATGGAAGCGGAACAGTGTAGATAAGAAGGAATAGAGGCTCTTGAATTGTGGTGCTACAGAAGTATACTGAAGATTAGATCGGTAAATCGCGTAACTAATGAGAAGGTACTGGCGAGAAATGGTGAGACAAGAAATTTGTGGCACAGCTTGACTAAAAGAAGAGGCCCGTTGATATGACATATTCTGAGACATCAAGGGATCACAAATTTAGTATTTGAGGAAAGTACTGGTGTACAGGAAGACCAAGAGATAAATACAGGAAATAGAATCAGAAAGATGTAGGTTTCAGTTGTCATTTGGAGATGAAGTGGCTTGCGCAGCATAAAGTAACACTGCGAGTAGAATCAGACCAACTTGGAACTGAAGGCCACTACAGTATACAATCAACAGAACGATCAACAGTAAACATGGAGTAATAGCGGAGTGTAACATAGCCTACAGTTGCGACACTCACTGCTGTGAAAATTGTTACCATCTGACAGCTGAAATGGCACTAGCCTTCCTAGAGAGGAGAAAGAATACCATATAATTAAAGTTTGTTTCTATCCTTCTACTTAGTTAAGGAAATAGTAATTATATTTTGTGTTCCAAGCATGAGTAAATTGTCGAAAGACACAACTTATTCACGAAAAAATACTTTCGAATACATTCATAGCTGCACCTTACTCCGCTGAAAGGAAGAGAATATGTGGGGAAAACGAACGCTTGAATCTTTTCTTGTGAGCTCTGATTTCTCTTATTTTATTATTATGATTATAGATACAGATGGGCGCCAACAAGACACACTGGTGTCCAAAATTAAAGCAACAAACTGCTATTTCCCCGTCCTTTGTCTAATTCACGTTATAGTCATACAAATTGTCAACAGATGTAGCTGCACGCCAGCAGTGACGTCAGGGCACCTATAAAGTGGGGTAATGTTTGCAGGGTCGTCCCACACCCACAACCGCTGTGTACACAGTCACAGACGGTGCAGCGTGGCACAGTGAATATGCCTACAGACTCTCTGCTGTGGAGGGCCACAGGAAGAATGGAAGCGGGAGAGTCGTAAACTGATGTGGCCCGATGGCTTAAACTGAATCGTTCTTGTAACGGCGACCGGAACGGTCGCGGGGTTGAAGTGATGGAAAGCGCGGCGGGACTGGCGGTGTGGCCCGTGAACAACAACACAACGGAAGAGGACGGACACGACCAACGAAGGACAGAACGAACAACAAGATCGAAACAACGGAGTCACAAGAAAGCCTAACAACCACGTCCACTCGCACACAGAACAAGAAAGTAAATAAGCTGTCTAACACGAGGCGATGTGTCCAGAGACGTACGCAGGGTTAGCCTGGCTGGCTGAGCGAGAGGCAGGCGCTTAAGTATTCTACCGGGGGCGCCGCTATTGGCAGCTGGAACCATGTGTTCAACTGTGGCGCCCTCACACTAAATGCGGGCCAGGAGGCTCGCGCCGCCATAGCTTACGGCGCGATGGTGCAGAGACCTCTAGGGGTTTTCGACGTCCATGAAGTCTGGCGGGGATGGCGGCAGAGGGAAGAGGAACTGGGCTCATCAACAGCTATTGGCGGGGAGGAAGGGACGTCCTAGGTATCCATGACAACCGATCCGGAGTCCAGGGTGGGGGAGGGAGCCGCCGATCCACCCGGAGGCGGAGAGGGCTGGCGGCAGACCCGCGGGGAGACGGCAACCGGGGGCAGAGACGGTGACTCGAGGACCACGTCTGTATCTGAAGGGAAGAGGCAGCGGCACGAGACCCGTGGCGGCACGCGGGCGGAGCTGATTGTAATGGCGGCGCTCCAACCCTTTCGACGTCGGCACCGACGTCACACGCCGCCCATGGACCGCGACGACCGTGGCGGGTGTCCAACCCCAATTGCGCCCGTACTCGCGGGCCCACACGGCCGCGAAAGGGGCATACCGCTGCGAGGGCCGGGAGTGGCGGTGGTAGGAGGATGGCATCAGCAAATGGAGCAGGGCCCGTGGCCGTCGTCCATGAAGGAGCTCTGCCGGACTGCGTCAGTCAATTGGCGTAGTGTGATAGCTGCTCAAAAACAGGGTGAGGGCCGACTTGGTTGGAGATGTGTCGATCACCTTAGTCAACAGGTGTTTAAAAGTGAGGAGAAGCCTCTCCGCTGCACCATTGGACCAAGAGTGGAAAGGGGGCTACAGAAATGTTTGATACTGTTGGCCTGACAGAAGTCATGGAAGGAGGACGCCGTGAATTGGGGACCATTATCAGAGACCAACATGTGTGGCAGGCCCTCAATGGTGAGAATCTGGGCCAGGGCCATGAGTGGTGGCTGCCATGCAGACAACATATGGGTATCCGGAGTAGGCATCAACGATGAGTAACCATATGGACCCCAAAAATGGGCCTGCAAAATCGATATGGATCCGATCGCAGGGCCAGCGAGGCACAAGCCAGGGTGCAAACGACTGAGGGGAGCTTGCCCGGTGACGCACACAGACAGTGCACCCACGGACCAGGAGCTCAATGTCGCCATCAATGCCGGGCCAATACACATGCTGGCGAGCCAAAACTTTCATTCGGGACATACCCCAGTGCCCGTGGTGTAACAAACCGAGCACCCTAAGCTGCAATTTTGGAGGGATGACCAGGTGATGGGCATCTGACTCTGTGGCCAACAGAAGGACATCATAGACCACAGAGAGCCTGTGGGACAGGTGGCACCAGGGGTTGAAATAGGACTGCATCCGACGAGTAACATAGGACGGCCACCCGTGGACCACATAGTTGAGAACCTGCGGCAACACAGGGTAGCGGCGGCGGAATCAATGTGAAAGCAGAGGACTTGTTGTTGGTCAAAGGCAGGATCGGGGCCTCCTGGGAGACGTGACAAAGCGTCCGCGTTAGCATGGTGGGCGGTGGGTGTAAAAACAATGCCCAGCGTTGGAGACGTTGAGGTGGCCGCTCTGGAAGGTGAGAGTGGTGTCCAAAAAGTGTAACCAAGGGTTTATGGTCCGTCAGGAGGGTGAATTTGCCCCAAAGAGATAGGTGTGAAATTTTTGGACAGCGAACACGATCGCCAGAGTGTCCTTTTCAATCTGGGAGTAGTTCTGTTGTGCTGGGGTCAACGTCTTAGAGGCATAAGCGATGGGCTGTTTGGAGCCATTGGCATCCTGGCACACAAGGACGGCCCCAGTGCCATATGCCGATGCATCAGCTGCCACAACCTAGGGGCCATCCGAAGAAAAGGGAGTAAGACAAGGGGCGGACTTGAGCATCGATTTAAACGGAGAAAAGCCTGGTCACAGGCAGGCGTCCAATCAAGAGGTACCCCTTTGTTATGCAAGTGATTGAGGGGTTGAGCAATGGAGGTAGCCTGGGGCAAAAACTTTAAGTAATAAGTAACCTTGCTCAAAAACACCTAGAGTTCAGATAAGTTCTTGGGGCGAGGAAGGGCCTCAATGGCCGCAACATTACGACCCGAAGGGCGAATGACTTCTTTGCTAAGCCAGTGGTCTAAGCATTTCACTTTCGGTTCGAAAAAACAAGACTTGTCCAGCCGACAGTGTAAACCAGCAGAGTGTGAAATAAGGCACTGAGGTTTTGCAAGTGTACCTGGCGGGAACGCCCGGTGACCAAGATAATTCACACAGGCAGGGATAGGCTGTGTAAGCTGCTCCAGGAATCGCTGGAAAATGGCCGGCGCCGAATAGACACCAAAGGAAAGGCGCTTGAACTTATACAATCCGAAAGGCGTGTTGATAACCATGATGTTCTGAGATTCGGCATCCAAGGGCAACTGGTGTTATGCCTCAGCCAGGTCGATCTCCCCCGGCAAGCTTGGCAAGAGGGCCTTCCTGTCGGGGAATGGGGTAAGTGTCAATCAGGGACTGAGCATTGACAGTAGCGCCGAAGTCCCTACACAGCCGTGATATCACCTACGCACTATACAGGCTCCAGCACGCCAGCGGCCTGGAGCCGATCAAGTTCCTGCTTGACCGCTGGTCGTAAAACCACTGGAAAGGGCCGGGCCTGGAAAAAGCGAGGCTGTGCATCCGGCCGTAGGGTGATGTGTGCCTGAAAGCCGGAAGCACATCCGAGATCCGGTCCAAACAATGGCGCAAAAGCGGAGCACAGATCGTCCAAGTCCTAAGAGGGAGCAGCCGTGGAAACGACCTTAACTTCGTCGGAAATTGAAAAGCCCAACAGTTGAAACGCATCCAGGCCAAAAATATTCGAAGCCGGCGGATGGTCGACGACAAAGAGGGTAAGGAACTGGGAAACATGCTTGTACGTCGCCTGGGCTGCTGATGAAGGAGAATGGAACTGTCTCTGTAGGCGACCAAATGGTGAGAGGGAGGCGACAATGCAAATGAGCCCAGCCAGGTAAATGTCGTCATATTAATTAGAGAGACGGTGGCCCAAGTGTCGACATGAAAACTGACATCCTGAGTGAAAATGCGGAGATTGAGGAAAAACTTCCGCACTGACGGGTAGTCCTGTGGGACGAACGACCGCAGAGCATGGACTGTATCTTGAGGACCAGGAGGGGCAGGACTGGAGCGAGTCGAATGACTACTACAAACAGATCGGATGTGGCCCTCCTTGTTACACAGCGTGCACGTTTTCCAGCGGTGGGGACAATCAGCCCGCGAACTGGCAGTAAAGCACTGTGGGCAAGAGGGAAGTGGGTCGCGCGACCGGCGACGAGGGGCGACCGAAGGCGCCGATGCCATAGAGACGTCGGACAACGAGGAGTCCCGACGGCACTGGCCTCTGTCGGCCGGGCCACGTCGATGTCACGAGGGCGGAACCCGTCGTAACGCCGCGATCGCCGCCACCTGCGGTCGCGCCATAAGACGCTCGTTAGCGGCTTGAGCAATCTCAAAGGAGTGGGAAATGTGGAGAATCTCTTCCAAGGAGGGGATGTCGAGTTTCAACGCCGCAGAGCGGACCTCCCTGGATCAGGGAGTCCGCATACGAAGACTTACACTGCTGACTGGTGCACGTAAAATCGCATCGACGGCTGAGACCCTGCAAGTCCGTGACCAGGAGCGATACGATTGACCCGGCTGTTTATGGTACTGGTGGAACTCCAGCCGAGAGGCGACCACGTGGTAGCGATGGGAATAATAGTTTGTCAGCAAAAAGGCAGATCTCCTGGAAAGAGAGAGCCACAGGATCGGACAACCGTGCCAACATGGGGAGAAGAAAGAACGTGTCCGGGGAGGCCCAAGACAAAATCAACGACCGCTGAAAAGAGTAGTCCGTGACTTGAAAAGCCGTAAAATTATGTTGTTTCAGCCGATGCAAGTAGGTTTCCCAGTCCTCTTTAGAGTCATTAAAGGGCGGAAACGACGGCCGACGTGGGAAAGCATCGGACACCCGAGGACTCGGAAGCTGTTGTGGCAACGCGTCCCGGGCATCGACTTTGTCCGTTAGCAACTGCAGCGACTTTTGTAATATGTCTAACTGGAGCTGCTGCTGCCGCATGAGCTGCTGCTGTTGCTCCAGCAGACAGACCAACCTGGCCTCCATACCAACAACGACCACCGTTTACCTCGTCGCCAAAATGTTGTAACGTCTACTGGAACCGTCTACATCTACATCTACATCTACATCTACATCCATACTCCGCAAGCCACCTGACTGTGTGTGGCGAAGGGTACCCTGAGTACCTCTATCGGTTCTCCCTTCTATTCCAGTCTCGTATTGTTCGTGGAAAGAAGGATTGTCGGTATGCTTCTGTGTGGGCTCTAATCTCTCTTATTTTATCCTCATGCTCTCTTCGCGAGATATACGTAGGAGGGAGCAATATACTGCTTGACTCTTCGGTGAAGGTATGTTCTCGAAACTTTAACAAAAGCCCGTACCGATCTACTGAGCGTCTCTCCTGCAGAGTCTTCCACTGGAGTTTATGTATGATCTCCGTAACGCTTTCGCGATTACTAAATGATCCTGTAACGAAGCGCGCTGCTCTCCGTTGGATCTTCTCTATCTCTTCTCTCAACCCTATCTGGTACTGATCCCACACTGCTGAGCAGTATTCAAGCAGTGGGCGAACAAGCGTACTGCAACCTACTTCCTTTGTTTTCGGATTGCATTTCCTTAGTATTCTTCCAATGAATCTCAGTCTGGCATCTGCTTTACCGACGATCAACTTTATATGATCATTCCATTTTAAATCACTCCTAATGCCTACTCCCAGATGATTTGTTGAATTAACTGCTTCCAGTTGCTGACCTGCTATTTTGTAGCTAAATGATAAGGGATCTATCTTCCTATGTATTCGCAGCACATTACACTTGTCTACATTGACATTGAATTGCCATTCCCTGCACCATGCGTCAATTCGCTGCAGATCCTCCTGCATTTCAGTACAATTTTCCATTGTTACAACCTCTCGATACACCACAGCATCATCTGCAAAAAGCCTTAGTGATTTTTCGATGTCATCCACATGGTCATTTATGTATATTGCGAATAGCAACGGTCCTACGACACTCCCCTGCGGCACACCTGAAATCACTCTTACTTCGGAAGACTCCTCTCCATTGAGAATGACATGCTGCGTTCTGTTATCTGGGAACTCTTCAATCCAATCACACAATTGGTCTGATAGTCCATATGCTCTTACTTTGTTCATTAAACGACTGTGAGGAACTGTATCGAACGCCTTGCGGAAGTCAAGACACAGGGCATCTACCTGGGAACCCCTTCTGAGTCTCGTGGACGAATAGCGCGAGCTGGGTTTCACACGATCGTCTTTTTTGAAACCCATGCTGATTCCTACAGAGTAGATTTCTAGTCTCCAGAAAAGTCATTATACTCGAACATAAAACGTGTTCCAAAATTCTACAGCTGATCGGCGTTAGAGATATAGGTCTATAGTTCTGCACATCTGTTCGACGTCCCTTCTTGAAAACGGGGATGACCTGTGCCCTTTTCCAATCCTTTGGAACGCTACGCTCTTCTAGAGACCTACGGTACACCGCTGCAAGAAGGGGAGGGGGGGGGGGGGGGGCGGGCAAGTTCCTTCGCGTACGCCGTGTAAAATCGAACTGGTATCCCATAAGGTCCACCGGCCTTTCCTCTTTTGAGCAATTTTAATTGTTTCTCTATCCCTCTGTCGTCTATTTCGATATCTACCATTTTGTCATCTGTGCGACAATCTAGAGAAGGAACTACAGTGCAGTCTTCCTCTGTGAAACAGCTTTGGAAAAAGACATTTAGTATTTCGGCCTTTAGTCTGTCATCCTCTGTTTCAGTACCATTTTGGTCACAGAGTGTGGACATTTTGTTTTGATCCACCTACCCCTTTGACATAAGACCAAAATTTCTTAGGATTTTCTGCCAAGTCAGTACATAGAACTTTACTTTCGAATTCACTGAACGCCTCTTGCATAGCCCTACTCACACTACATTTCGCTTCGCGTAATTTTTGGTCTGTGTACGAATTTAATATGAGAATTAATAAAGCAAAAACAAAAGTAATGGCATGCGACAAAGAAGATCAAGTGAAAGTCCAAGTTCATGTAGGCAATGAACTGCTCGAACAAGTTGATAAATTTACTTATCTGGGCAGTAATATTACCAGGGATGGAAGGAGCAAGGCAGAAGTGAGAAGTAGAATAGCTCTAGCGAAGGCTGCTTTTAACAAGAAGAAAAACATATTAACATCTAAGAGCATCAGCCTTGAAATCTGGAAAAGATTTTTGAAATCATATGTGTGGAGTGTGGCATGCTATGGTGTGAAACATGGACTCTCGGGACAGAGGAAGACCAGAAGCTAAATTCTTTTGAAATGTGGTGCTATAGACGCATGCTCAAAATAAAATGTATCGACAAGGTCACAAACGAAGTGGTTCTGGAAAGAGCAGGTGAGAAGGGAAGCTTCTGGAGTTTCATTGTTAAAAGAAGAGTGCAATTTACAGGCCATCTATTAAGACATAAAGGACTGAACACAATCATAGAGGGATATCTCGAGGGAAAAAGACCAAGAGGAAGACCACGACTGAGGTACATGGATCAAATCGCGAAAGATGTGGGATGTAACACCTATAAAGAAATGAAGAGAAAAGCTGAAAGACGCTCAGAATGGAGACAAGCTGCCATTGTAGCTGTTGCAAACCAATCCTTGGATTGACCACTACAGAAGAAGAAGAATTTTTGTTTGTCTGCGAGGCTTTGGCTATGTTTATGTTTGCTGTGAAGTTCCCTTTGCTTCCGCAGCAGTTTTCTAACTCGGTTGTTGTACCACGGTGGCTGTTTTCCATCTCTTACGATCTTGCTTGGCACATACTCATCTAACGCATATTGTACGATGGTTTTGAACTTTGTCCACTGATCCTAAACGCTATCTGTATTTGAGACAAAACTTTTGTGTTGAGCCGTTAGGTACTCTGTAATCTCGTGGGGTTGAAGTGACGGAAGGCGCTGCTGGACCCTTGGAGTGGCCCGTGAACAATCCACGTCCACTCGTACATAGAACAAGAAAGTAAATAAGCTGTCTAAGGCGAAGCGATGTGTCCAGAGACGTACCCAAGGTTAGACTGCCTGGTTGAGCGAGAGGCAGGTGCTTAAGTACTCTATCGGGGGCGCCGCTATTGGCCGCTGGAACCACGTGTTCCACTGTGGCGCACTCACACTAAATGCGGGCCAGGAGGCGCGCGCCGCCACAGCTTACGGCGCGATGGTGCAGAGACCTCTAGGGGTCTTCGACGTCCGTGACGTCTGGCGGGGATTAAAATTCCGCAGCGCGCGGTACCAGAATTCTGTTGTTTCTGGGATGTGGTGACATTTATAGAGACTGAAACAATATCCCAAAGAGCAGTGTAGGGCCGACCACGTGTGTCATCAGAAAGAATGGACGGTTATTTGGCTGTAAGGGCACGGCAGTACAGCCTTAGTACTGCATGGCAACTGGCATCTCACGTCGCAGCATCCTCTGGATGGGTTGTATCGAGGTAAACAGTGTACAGGAGGCTTCAGCAGAGTAGCCTTTACTGTTAGAGATCTACTGTCTGTTTACCTCTGGAATGTCTTCACAGAAGGTAACGTGGAGCCATCAACATTCCACTTGGACGGTCGAACGGAGCGCCAATGTTCTTTTCACAGATGAGTTCCGATTTCGCCTGGAGAGTGTTTCTCGACGGATTCGCATCTGGAGTGTACATGAAACACGATTTCTGGACCCAAACATTGGGGAAAGAAAAGAAATGGTTCAAATGGCTCTGAGCACTATGGGACTTAACTTCTAAGGTCATCAGTCCCCTAGAACTTAGAACTACTAAAACCTAACTAACCTAAGGACATCACACACATCCATTCCCGAGGCAGGATTCGAACCTGCGACCGTAGCGGTCGCGCGGTTCCATACTGTAGCGCCTAGAACCGCTCGGCCACCAAGGCCGGCTTTGGGGAAAGGTTGGAAAAAACGAAGAACTTTTTGTATTACTTTCTGTATTGTTTCCATTGTTTCAAGTTTACTGTCAGGTTTTTGTACCATTTTCTGGAAAAATAAAAGTAACCTTGCAAAATATCCGTTTGTTGCCTTAATTTTGGACACCAGTGTAGCCGGGGGAGAAAGTTGGTGTTTGAAGTTTAATGAGAACTTGCTGCCGCAGCGAAAAGTACCTCAGTCTTAACTACTTCCACCCCATTTTCTTCATCATATCCTGGTACCCTCTCCCGTATTTCGAAATCATATAAAGCGAGCTGTCCTTGTTTGAACTTTTCCGATGTCCTCCGTCAGACCTATGTAATACGTATCTCACACAGCATCTCAGTACTCCGGAAGAGGGCGGAAAAGCCCAAGATAAGCAGCCTCTTTAGTGACCAGCCACATTTTCTAAGTGTACTGCCAATAAATCGCAGTCATTGGGTTGCTTTCTTTTCCCACAACATTATCTATGTGCCGGTGTCAATTTTCAGTTGTTCGTAACTGTATTTAGGTGAGCTTCCAGCCTTTAGATTTATGTGATTATTGCGTAACCGAAATTTATCGGATTACTTTTAATGCTCATTGGATGACTTCACACTTCTCATTACTGAGGGTCAACTGCCACGGTTTTCACCATAAATACGTCTTGTCTGAAGCATTTCTAAATTCGTTTTGATCATCTATGACATTACATGACGGTAAATGACAGCATCATCGGCAAACAATCTAAGAGGTCTGCTCAGACTGGGTCCTAAATCGTTAATGTAGATCAGAAACAACAGATGGCCCATAACAAACGGTTCAAATGGCTCTAAGCACTATGCGACTTAGCATCTGAGGTCATCAGTCCCCTAGACTTAGAACTACTTAAACCTAACTAATCTAAAGACATCACACACATACAGTCCGAGGCAGGATCAGAACCTGCGACCGTAGCAGCAGCGCGATCCCGGACTGAAGCGCCTAGAACTGCTCGGTCACAGCGGCCGGCTGGGCCCATAACACTTTCTTGGGGAACACCAGCTGTTACTTCTGTTTTACACGATGACTTTCTGTTACCTGTTCTGACACGAAATCACGAATCAGTCAGACAACTGAGACGAGACTCCATAGGCACGCAAACTAAATAGAAGTCGCTGCGAGAAATGGTGTGTAAGGTTCTCTGGAGATGTATTAATATGATTCTTGCCGTTTAGGGCCAGATGTAGCAAGAGTTGTGGAATTGGTTTCTTCTTGGTTGGGAAATAGTTGTTTTGATTTCGACGTTATTGTCACGTCTGTGTGTTTTTCCCTTCTGTTTCAGATTTCAAGAGTTATATGGTATGTTAAATACTACGAGGGGCGTTCAGAAAGTAAGCTCCTATCGGTCGCGAAATTGAAACGACTATGAAAATCCGATAAAGCTTTGCACAGATGTGTTGGGTAGTGTCTCTAGTATAACCCCAGTTAGCATCACGTCGCTCTTCTCATTTCTGAGCTCGCAGTGAGTGCGTAAAGATGTCTAGAAAATAGTGTCTGCCGCCAAGTACGAGGGCCTGGTGAGAAATTTCGCCTGAAGCTATGCAGCTAACACTACATAACTGTCGTGCTGTTTCGTCTTCAAGACAATTCTCAGCCTCATTCTGCAGGGGCAATGAAGATGCTCCTGCATCGTTTTCAAATGGAAATGTTAGATTACCCACAATACAGTCTGCAATTGTCTTCCCCTGAGTTTCATCTCTGGTCACATGAACCGCTGTCTTTGAAGACAACATTTTGACACAGACAACGAGGTGTAGGCCAGCGTGGAGAATTGGCGGAAAGCACTGGCGGCTGCCTTCTATGATGAGGCTATTGAAAAGTTGGTACAACGCTATGACAAAAGTCTAAGTCAGAACGGCGACTACGTAGAGAAGTAGCTGAAAGGTGTAGCTAATTGTTACAAGTAAAACATTTCTGATGTTCACTGTGGTTTCATTTGGCAATCAATCGGAGCTTACTTTCTGAACAGGCCTCGTATATGTATGTATCGCATTCCGAATAAGTTTCCTATTTCTCCGTTCATTGATTTGATTGGAAATGTAGTGAACAAAACTTGATGTTGTTGAGTAGATGTTCGACTCCTTACTGCAAAAGGTCAGGTCTGCTGGTGTTTAGTGGCCACTTACTGCTATTATAAGGAAAAGGTCACCTTCAGCAAATACCTGAAATTTACAAGAGAATCGTAAATGATATGCTCTAAAATGTAGCGTTTCATATTTTCGGAAGATCTTTAGGAATCCAAAAAGGTCAGACGTGGGGTCTTCTTGTTGTTGCAAGTTATTGCTCTACTCTCGCTCCCGTTGGTAAAAACCATTGTACTATTGTAAGCAATTACTATTCGCTTTCGCAAGATCGCGTCGAACAATGTAACTTCCAGGCAGTTTGGTGTGCTACTGTCGCAGTGGGCAACACGACTCTTATGTTAGACCGTGATGACAGAACAGCCCTCAGATAAACGCGTACGCTTTCATGACAGTGGGCTTAGTCTGCTCTATCGGTGTCCAGAACAGTCCGCAATCAATACATAAATGTTTCCTTACAAGTGTTGTTCCAAATGCGGACCACCACGATCACAACAGTGTCTAGTGCGACGAAACATCCACTGGCGTGCATGCTCAAGAATCCCAGGAGTCCGGTTGCCTATCTGTTGCTGCTGCGACATCCCTAGCAAACAGGTCGATCTGAGTCTCGCAAAATAGGCTCCTTACGTGCCTCCAGAACAAGAAGTCCATTTTCACTGTCCATGGAAGAGCACCATGGCGACCTATCGCAGCTTGCATTAGCGTGCTTCTTAAATAGAGTGCAAAACGTGTCTAATTCCTGTCGTGCTCAGTTTGCACAGATCGATGAATTCTCAGTTGGGCATTTTGTAGTAACTGTGCGGAAGAAACGTTTTGTACTCTACTCTGTTCAGATTACCACAAAGTACGTAAGGTATAATCACATTTATATTTCTTTAGTGGTGTTATCAGTCCCACAATAAATCCTCTCCATTGCCAACCTCTTCATCTCAGGAGTAGCACTGTCACCTAAAGTCCTCATTTATTTGATCGATATATGTAATTCTCGGACATTATCTCCATATTCTTATGCTCTGCAGCTCCCTCACGTACCATCAGTTTATTACTTGATGTGTTGGCACATGTCCTATCACCCTGTCATTTCTTCTCAACGATGTCCATGTGTTACCTACCTGGCCTATCCTAATTTTCAAAATCTTTTTCTCGCACCTCATCTAAAACGCTTGTACTCTCTCCTTTCCGATTATCCCACAGTCCAAGATTCACGTCCACACAGTTTTGTGCTCCACACGAACATAGTAGAAACTTCATCCTCAAATGTATACTGCTAGTGGACTTACTTTGGCAACAAAACTCCCTCTTTGTTTGTTCTATGTGTATGTCCTCCTCTCTTCACCCACCATGTGTTATTTTGGTCCAAAGGTAGCAGCACGGTGACTATGTTGAGAAATAAATATTTAGACATGAAGAATGAAAATGTAGAATTTTAATGACGTTTGTTTAAGTTAAAAAACTTTGATTCCCATAAAAATTTCCGAGGCAGTACTTTTTAGCACGCTCTCGAACAAGCCCTCTTTGAGAGGACCGCTGGGAGAACAAGGGCGACTTCTTGTATCAGAAGTATTTGACGACGATAGCTGGTGACTGTGATTCAGAAGTCGAGTAGTGACTGGAACTGAACTCGGGCCTTAAAACGTTTTGATTACTGATCAAAGTCTGGACCCCTAGGCGTAGAAAACAGAAAATCGCCGAAAATACCCGTCACCCGCCGCCCACTATATCGATACATTCACAACTTCGTAGGGTTAACACAGCTGCTCCCGTTCTTCGTTTTATCAACTTGACAAACCTGTCAAGGACATTTGATTATGCTGTTTTTTTTAATCCTCTGCCTGTCTATGTCTTTTATAGTATTGTCCCTTTTAGTTGCTGCTTTAACCTCGTGCCTCACGGTGCATTCCTAACTTAGTCTGGGTGCTAATGACCATTGTAGTTGTGCGCCCTAAAACCACAAAAAAAAAATTATCGCGTGAGGGTTTTTATCATACCATTCATGGGTTTTTCTATTGTTGGAAACGCCCTCTCTTGTGACTTGGCGTCGTCTGTAAACAGAACAAAAATATTAAAACAGTGCTTGCCTGTACACTGTGTAAGAATTTGCAAACTTTATTCGAGATGATAGTACACTGCCTTCTATGACTTCACCTTCTGTGGATGATACAGGTGTAATTGTTGTTCATGCAAAATTCTCGAAATAGTTGTTCAACTTTGTTCAGAGTTTGTGGAACACGCTAGCTACTAGTGGTTGGATAGTCACCAACCGCGTGTAACTCTCGTACAGATTGGGTGCGGTGGCGTGTCTCTGACGTCTAGGATGCCGCTGTCGTTTTTGCACCGCTCTTCCACTGTGATGAGAGAAACCTTACATAAGGTGCACATTGGAAAACTCTTCATGAGTACATCAATGCACACTATTGTCTGGTACTGCTAAATACATCTAACACTGCCCCAAGAACAAACCCAAGACAGAACCGAGGAATACTGAACGTAAGATAGCGGGTGAAGAATATAGTGGACATTGCTGTTTGTGAGCAGAAAGTAGCGTGAGTCAGTGGAGCTAGTTTGTTTACGAACGAGAGACACAGTGCATACCGTGAACAGCTGTGGTGCGGGTACTTTAAATACAATACAAAGATAAATGCGCGTAAGAAATCAAACTAAATGCAATTATTGTGTGACAAGGCATGGTAGACCACAGTCACTTACACCAAAGCACTCAGAAAATTTCCCCAAAAATTATCCATAATTTTTCACTGTAGATCGACTCACTCACTGTACTCCGTTAGTAACTGTGGTGTCACCGCCAGACAGCACACTTGCTAGGTGGTAGCCTTTAAATCGGCCGCGGTCCATTAGTATACGTCGGACCCGCGTGTCGCCACTGTCAGTGATAGCAGACCGAGCGCCACCACACGGCAGGTCTAGAAAGACTTACTAGCACTCGCCCCAGTGGTACAGCCGACTTTGCCAGAAGGGGATCACTGACAAATACGCTCGCTCTCATTTGCCGAGACGACAGTTAGCATAGCCTTCAGCTACATTTGCTACGACCTAGCAAAGCGCCGTATTCAATTGATATTGAGATTCTATTAATGTATCATCAAGAGCGATGTTCTACAAATGTGGATTAAAGTTAAGTATTCCAGAAGCTACGTACTTTTCTTTATAGCATTCATTACGTATCCTGTTTCAGACCTCCCGCCAGCCTACGTGAGTTAAGCGCGTGCCTTTCGGCTTCCTCTCATTGTGTCTAGGCTGTCTTGTCTAGACACAACAGTAACTGTGAGATGGCATTGTGGGAATCACATGCACAAAATGTGTACACATGTTTCAAACAGCAGAAAAGGAGCAAAAGAAAAATAAGTAAAAGAGCTGGTCGCATTCGGTGTATAGAATTATTTAAAATATGGCTATCTTCAGTACTTCAGGTGACTACATGAATGAATATATTTTGGAAATCATAGAAAAGAATGGTAAGTATGCCAGTATACATGAAATTCGTAGACACACACTTAGCAGGTCAATACTCAAACCATAATGTTCTATCATCTATTAAAATTCCATAATAAATTGCCAAAGGAGACAAAGTAGATAATTACATGGAGATGACAAAATTCATGGGATAGCGATATGCATGTATACAGATGGCTCCAGTATCGCATAGACAAGGTATAAAAGCGCACGGCCTTGACGGTGTTGTAATTTGTACTCAGGTGTTTCATGCGAAAAGTATTTCGACGTGATTATGGGCTCACGACGTAAACCAACAGACTCTGAACGCGGAGTGGTAGATGAAGCTAGACGCATGGGGAATTCATTTCGGAAATCGTTAGGAAATTCAATGACAGTGTCAAGAGTGTACCGAGAATACCAAATTTCAAGCATTATCTCTCACAACGGACAACGGTGGCCGACGACTCTCAGTTAAGGACCGAGAGCAGTGGCGTTTGCGTAGAGTTGTCACTGCTAACAGACAAGAACCACTGCATGACAACCACGATAATCAATGTGGAGCGCTCGACGAACGTATCTGTTAAGGCAGTGAGGCCAAATTAGGCGTTAATGGGCTGTGGCAGCAGGCGACCTAAGTTGCTAACAGCGGGACATCGCCTTCAGCGCCTCTCGTGGGCTCGTGTCCATATTAGTTGCAACGTAGACGACTGGAAAACCATGCCCTGCGCGGATGAGTCCCGATTTCGGTGGACAAAAGCTGATTGCAGGGTTCGAGTGCGCTGCAGACCTCGTGAAGCCACAAGCTCAATTCGACAACAAGGCACTGTGCAAGCTGATGGTGGCTCCATAATGGTTTGGGCTTTGTTTACACGGAATGGACTGGGTTCTCTGGTCCAAATGAACCGATCATTGAATGGATACAGCTATGTTCGGCTACTTGGAGACCATTTGCAGCAATTCATGGACTTCATGTTTGCAAACAAAGATTAAATTTTTATGTATGGCAGTGCACCATGTCACGGGGCCACAATCGTTCGCGACTGGTTTGAAGAGCACTCTGTTCAATTCGAGCGAATTATTTGGCTACCAGTCGAACATTTATGGGTCATAATCGAGAGGTAAGTTCGCGCACAAAATCCTGCACCGGCAACGGTTTCGCGATTATGGAGGGCTGTACAGGCAGCACGGCCAACATTTCCGCGTGGGACATCGAACGACTTGTAGAGTCCATGTCACGTTGAGTTACTGCACTAAGCTTGGCAAAAGGAGATCCGTAACGTTGTTGGGACGTAGCCCATGATATTTCGTGTAAAGCGCAATTTTATTTGAGAAGGTAGTCAATACTTTGCTGTTAAACAAAGCATGATACAAAAGTAAAGATTACCTTGAGAAGTCGAAGTATTGGTTAATAAAATAGCGACTAAAACACAACTGTCATATTGCAGTAAACTTTCACAGTGTAATGAATTTGATTGGTTAATTGCACACACTGATTCGTTTGTTCGTAATGCTAATGTTTCAGTGTGCCTGTGAGCTCAGCGTCTTACATGATGAGGAGACGCTATCTTTGAGGTATGTGGACAGCAAGACACAGACGCATTGCAGTATATTTGCAATACTGAAATAATCTGGTATGTACAGAAAATAGGAACTGAAAGACACTGCATGGCTATACTGCGCAAATTAAAGGGTCGCTTTTTTTGACACCTAGCCACATTCTTGCATTGCGACACAGAAGTTTGAAATTTGGCTCAAAGCTGCCTCCGCAACAGTACAAAAGCTTGACGCCCTGCGAGTCGGCGACGCTTCAGACAGCAAGATGTTGATACATGTGAGAAAAATGGGACAGAGCTCAATAGTTCATGTTAAGTGTGACGTGTGTTAACGATGGCTCCGCCCGCCGCCACTGTGGACGTGTGACACGATGGGAAGGCCGTAACCCCCTCCTCCCCTCTCCCCCACTTAACGAGGTCTCGCCACTTCTCTTGACGCCTCTGCGATGAAGGTCAGAAGCGCGACGCCCAGCTCTGAAATCACACGGTTCTGCTGTGTGTGATCGAGAAATACATTTCAGACACACTGCCGCTCAGAATCGTCACGAAGATTTCTAAAGGTGTGAAAGGCGTTAATGAAGACCAACCCTTTCTTTGATGCGTTCTTACACTCACATCTTGCTGTCGAAAACGATTGTTAGAAGTGCGATGTGCAACAGGATTTCGTTCTTGACAACTTTCGTCGCTGCTGACACCCTGACGATTCAACCGTTCTTTAAGGACAATGCGGTGCTGCCAGCCAATTGAATGTGATCTGATCATTTGGAATGCTGCTCGACCGCAATTTTTGCTTTGGTAGTACCATTAGGGACCGTTCAAAACCATTCAACGAAAATTTAACGTGATCCGAAGCGTCAAAAGGGTATTGATGGTTTCTTAGACTCCCTGTTTTGCACTCTTCTGTAGCGAGACCGTGGGAGATACGACCATGATACGTGGGTGAATATAGCGGCAAAGGGTCTCTGTAGCACCCCCCAGCTCAGCAACATCCTCTCTGCCAGCCGCACACTTTTTTTAAGCAACTTAAAAATGCACTGTGTAAAGAAACACCTCGCCCAAGCCATATAGGCTCCTGCAGTCAGGCAACCTCTTCGATACCCTACAACTGAGTGGCACTAAACTGCTGCTCCAGTATCTGCTGATGAGTGTGCAGAACGTGTACACCAGAGCAAAAATTTTAGTCGCAGTACACTCCAAAGACGTCATATCTCGTACAGTGGGGCTGTAGCCCCACGATGTCCTTAGAGAAGGACACAGGGTGTATCAGCAGCGTCGAAAGTTGTAAAGAACGTCGTCCTGTTCCACACGGCGTTGCAAACATTCGTTCTGACGGCGAGATGTTTGTAAACCAACGCCTCAAGGGAAGGGCTGGTTTCATTGACGCCCATTATACTACCTCCTGAGGCCTTTTCGTGTCGATTCTCAGAGGCGATGTGTTCTTCGGCCACCCATTACTAAACTATGTGATTTCACGGCGTTGCGTTGCGGTCCTGACCTCCACCGAAGAGGCGTCAAGAGAAGAAGTGATGTGTGGTTGCTGTCTGAAACGCCACCGTGTCCGAGGGCGATGTTGCAGAGCACCTCTGAGCGAAATCTTACACTTCTGCGTTGCAATGGTGACCATTTATTCTTTTGCACAATAAAGAAGAATTTCTCCTAGTGTAACAAGTAAATGAGCATTGTACTTTACACATGAAACGAATGAAACAGTGCAGTTGTCAAGACTCTGGGCTTATATTCGGAAGCATAGAGGTTTATGTTCTGTCTGCTCATTGTGATCGTGGTTTTCTGTTGTTTTCATAAATAATTTCAAGCGAACGCTGGAATGATTACTTAAATAAGACAGTGGCCAACGACCTAAATATATCAATATGTGTACTAGAATCGACATATTTGTCGCAGAAGAACAGGAACTGAAAACATTTCTCGTTTATTCTTCACACTCACAAGAAACCACTTGAGTGCTAGGTCGCAAGTTCAATCTGAAGTAAGGCTCATTTTAAAGTGGTAACATTCACGACAGGAAATACATTAGCTGCTAATGACTCATCGTGTGCATCAGGAGGGCGATAGAAAATGAGTGTCCGGTAGGAGCAGAAATCAAGCTTCTATGGAATGTATGCATTATTCTTTACAATATGGACATCGCCTACATTCAAGAAATGCTCAAAACAAACCACTGACTTGCACCATGAACACCGAATGAAAAATGGCGGGCCACCGTGATCACTAAGATTCGCACCATCATGAAATCGAACTCCTTGGGAGCTACAAACTGTGAAGGACGTCCAGCTAGGTATCCACTCTTAAAAAACGAATATGGAATCATACTGGCGTAATGCGGTGATGAGAGCTGGTGGAATGTGATGGGATGCAACCGAATACGAAACACTGTGCCGTGGAGCTTATCCTGAAACTGGCCACCCTTAAAGTCGTAGCTGCAGATAGTGCGACAATGTGTTCTACAGGCACGGAGAAAACAAACATCCAGAGTCTGAAATTGTCCTGTGGTTCTAGGTGCCATGAATTGCAATGTCACACACTTTCCAGGAGGGATAGTTTACTCTAAAGAAGGATGATATTTATCCGCAGACCAGGAATTACGCAAAAGCAAGTTATTTTGACCATCAAGTTGCTAAAAGCAGTGCTCGTGGCACAGTTGTAATTCTCTTACTCAAATTTTGCCACTCTCTCTTGCTGTGACTTGAATATTCGCTACTGCCTTTGCAAGATCATGCACACAACAAAGAATAGTAGGGGCCAGAGCACCTCCTACATCTCGCAGCACAATAAATAACTTTCCAGCCAATTTACCACGCAGATTAACAATCGGCATAATTGTGTAAGAATGCGTTAGACACTGATGTTAGTTGATCTTGATAAGACTCTCTTAGTGCGCCCCCTTTTCTTATGCACTACACGGTTACACTGTTGCGGAATTATTCGAAATCTGTACGTAATTGTTTTTTTTTTACTATGTTGTGGATTATCTTACACGTGCGCAATGATGTTTAGTACCTGCTCCTTGGACAATGATTGTCGTTTAGTATGTTCCACTAGAGACGGATTTTGTCGCTCTTTGTCCGACGAGGATGATAAACTACATGACCAGACACCTGTTTCATTATCACTTTCACCTGTTAAGCGTGTGCGATCATCATTGCACTCCTTATGTACATTGACCGCACCGTCGAGTGTATACATCACACATTCCACTGACTCAACTTTCGGCAACTCTAGTATTTTATCTGCCACCACCTTCTCACTGCGGTTCCTTGGGTTCCTTTCTGACGAAATGCCAACTTCTGCAACTGTTGTAGATATAATGCAATGCGAAATTTCTTATGTTCCTTATCGATGAAACAACAATTTCGGCGACTGTTGTAGGTATAGGACAATGTTCGCTTCGTTTATCGTTGCCTTTGCTCTGCTTTGTACGAACACCACTAACACTGTAGCACTGCTGGGAGTTACTCGTCGACTAAGTAGCTAAACTACACTCCGTAGCCTCATTCTGCCCACTGGATACCTCCAGTCCCGCCCCCTCTCGCCATTAGCAGCCAATATTGTTGCTGCATGGTAGACAATACGTGGGGTGTCGAATCCCTTAGACATCCTTGGTCATTTACGACCTTGCACTCAAGGGGTTCGTTGTGAGTTTTGAATATATGACACGTTTCGATCTTTCTGGATCAGCTTCAGATCTATGTAGTTGCTCCAGCTGGCATTGTGCATGCTAAACAATAACACATTTTATGACTAACGATAGATTCTTTTTCTCCAATGTTTTACTGTCAGTCGCACAAGCCACTATACCACTATATCCCTTTATTCTAGTTTTATTCTCTTTCAACTTTCCAGCCCCCATTGGCTCGCTGCATAGAAATACTAGAAGCCATCCGAGTTTCGGGAAAACAGAGCACAGTCTCTTCTTCACTCGGCCTTACTCCCCTTCGCGCAGAAAACTCACCGATTGACACCCAGCAGATGTGTGACCCTTCCACGTGGCTGAAGACGCATGGCAGTTTTATCCGCGTCAAAATGCTACTCGCGTAGTGGAAGAACACGAAGTCGGCACACACAGCGCCTTCGTTGTCTCTGCGCAAGCCAGTGAGATCCAGACGCTCAGACAACAGCGTCATTACGCGAGATAGTATCGGTCATCATCGGAAACTTCCGCCAGGCTCCCTCTTTCGCGTACAGCAGACATATGAAGATCACTTGAATGTGCCCAGGGCATGTATTGTTCTATGGGGCGCCTGAGACCACTGGCGAAGCATGCGCTTAGCATCTGTGTGTGTGTGTGTGTGTGTGTGTGTGTGTGTGTGCGTGTGCGTGACATTTCCTACACCTGCAAATATTCATGCACAATTAATGACGTACCGATAAGTCACTGTGTCTGGATACAAAGTTGCAGCTAGCGGGACTCATTCGACCATCATCCACAGCCCTGGCTGAAGCCTGGACACGGCACTTTTGACACGCTGGGTTGAAGTCTGTTGCTTCTCAATGCCGACAGTTGTGACATAATACGTGAATTTTAATCCAGTTTCACTGAATTTCTTCCCAATTTTGACGCTGTACTCTCCTAGTCTCTGCCACGCAAGAAATGGATACACTCCTCTCTTGAGTGCTAGAACAACATGTATCTGTCATCTTCACTCAGTTCAGAGCCTGTATCAAAATCGTCTCTTTGGTTAACTCGGTAACCTGATTCCTATTCATTTCGAGGTGAATTCCTGAAATTTCGGCTTTATAGCGAAAAAACTGGTATCCTTTTGGAGTAATCTCCAATCATGAAAGATTACAAAGTTATTAGCATTCTTATTGCTGTGGCCACCCAGTTCATACATCGTAGCTCCTATTGAATCGGCATCCCACTTCACGTCCAACCAACACGGGATGCCTGCATCACAGGGCGTATATTTACCAGGAGCACCTACGACGTCTGTGGTGTGTTTCCAACACAAATATTTACCGGCGGCCGCAAGACAACCTACCAACGGCTGCCAGGGACCGCTACCCATTCGCGGAGCCTGCAGAACAGCTTCACCAGAGGTCGGAGGTAGCGTAGGAACTACTTTAATACGCCAGGCACGTCATCGCAAACACTTCCGGCAGATATACCCGCCAAACGGGCCTTATAGGGCGGCGCACTTCCGGGAAAAGGGCAGTTCGAAGCACCGCTAGAATGTACACTCCTGGAAATGGAAAAAAGAACACATTGACACCGGTGTGTCAGACCCACCATACTTGCTCCGGACACTGAGAGAGGGCTGTACAAGCAATGATCACACGCACGGCACAGCGGACACACCAGGAACCGCGGTGTTGGCCGTCGAATGGCGCTAGCTGCGCAGCATTTGTGCACCGCCGCCGTCAGTGTCAGCCAGTCTGCCGTGGCATACGGAGCTCCATCGCAGTCTTTAACACTGGTAGCATGCCGCGACAGCGTGGACGTGAACCGTATGTGCAGCTGACGGACTTTGAGCGAGGGCGTATAGTGGGCATGCGGGAGGCCGGGTGGACGTACCGCCGAATTGCTCAACACGTGGGGCGTGAGGTCTCCACAGTACATCGATGTTGTCGCCAGTGGTCGGCGGAAGGTGCACGTGCCCGTCGACCTGGGACCGGACCGCAGCGACGCACGGATGCACGCCAAGACCGTAGGATCCTACGCAGTGCCGTAGGGGACCGCACCGCCACTTCCCAGCAAATTAGGGACACTGTTGCTCCTGGGGTATCGGCGAGGACCATTCGCAACCGTCTCCATGAAGCTGGGCTACGGTCCCGCACACCGTTAGGCCGTCTTCCGCTCACGCCCCAACATCGTGCAGCCCGCCTCCAGTGGTGTCGCGACAGGCGTGAATGGAGGGACGAATGGAGACGTGTCGTCTTCAGCGATGAGAGTCGCTTCTGCCTTGGTGCCAATGATGGTCGTATGCGTGTTTGGCGCCGTGCAGGTGAGCGCCACAATCAGGACTGCATACAACCGAGGCACACAGGGCCAACACCCGGCATCATGGTGTGGGGAGCGATCTCCTACACTGGCCGTACACCACTGGTGATCGTCGAGGGGACACTGAATAGTGCACGGTACATCCAAACCGTCATCGAACCCATCGTTCTACCATTCCTAGACCGGCAAGGGAACTTGCTGTTCCAACAGGACAATGCACGTCCGCATGTATCCCGTGCCACCCAACGTGCTCTAGAAGGTGTAAGTCAACTACCCTGGCCAGCAAGATCTCCGGATCTGTCCCCCATTGATCATGTTTGGGACTGGATGAAGCGTCGTCTCACGCGGTCTGCACGTCCAGCACGAACGCTGGTCCAACTGAGGCGCCAGGTGGAAATGGCATGGCAAGCCGTTCCACAGGACTACATCCAGCATCTCTACGATCGTCTCCATGGGAGAATAGCAGCCTGCATTGCTGCGAAAGGTGGATATACACTGTACTAGTGCCGACATTGTGCATGCTCTGTTGCCTGTGTCTATGTGCCTGTGGTTCAGTCAGTGCGATCATGTGATGTATCTGACCCCAGGAATGTGTCAATAAAGTTTCCCCTTCCTTGGACAATGAATTCACGGTGTTCTTATTTCAATTTCCAGGAGTGTATTTAGAGCTGCCACCCCGGCAGCCACGGCCATACGCCTCTTCTAGCTGGCCTATCTCTTTCAGCTGGACTTGGTATAGTCGACGAACATCTTGACATTGTAGAATTGTTTATTGTAATCTCTCCCCGTGAAGAGTCGGGTCTTTTCTATTATTATTTGTTATTTTATATTTGTGACGATTCGCAGTTGGGATCGAGTCTGATGTTCTTTTGGAAATTGTATTATGGTTTTGTTTTCGTGAGTCCAGTATATTGTTTTTGGACTTGTGTTTTCCACATTTCTATTCTGCTAGCGCAGACACTTCACTTATCGCATCGACTTTTTTCTCCCACAGGACACCATCTATACATCTGCTTCTGCTGTATTGTAATTAAAATTCTAATGTAATGTGTTACGTACGTATTCATTGGCAAAATTCATTTATTTGCATGAGATCTTTCAGTATTTAGTTTTACCTTTATCTGTTGGTATCAATTACGAGAAATTTTAATATTTACTGATATGTAATTGTTATTTCAGTTTATGTTTCGAATTTCTGTGACTGAACGTTTGTATGTAAATGAAGTGCGCTTATAAACTATGTGTACGGTATAGACGTGTATATGGAGCCAGTCTTATAGTTTTTATAGGTTTTATAGGTCAATGAAGCAAGTATAATGAGGTGGAGATTTGTTGGGTAGCGCAATGATATTTGTGAGTCGACTGTAGTAGTTGTACTGAATAAAAGAAGTACACATACCAATGAAATTTCTTCCTGGCTGCTTCCAAGTTGTCGAAGCTCTCATTGAAAATGTACAGGCGAAATCCACGCATGACATTTTTATAATGCCACTCGAAGTCAATGTCGGCGATGTCACAGGGAAACAGCTTGCGGTCGGCTTCTCCCATATGGCCCCACATGCACACCAAGTTGTCGTCTTTGAAAGTCCACTCTTTAGTGGTAAATGTCTCCAGGACTTGCATGGTTCCATGAATACGCGAGTACACGTCCCACAGTCTGCAACATACACGCGGTGTCAATGCTGCAAACAGATCATCCTTGTCATGATTAACAGTGATGCTCATAGTTAAAAATAAAAATTTTATTACGGTAAACATCGTAACATTTTGGTAAATCCTAAATATGTCTATGACTGTTCCATAAATACAGGATGAAAGTAAATAAAACCGACAAACTGCAGGGACCAATTCCTGGCTGAAAATGGAAGAGAGAAGGTCCTATGAACATGTTTCCGGATATGCATTGCAGCCACGGTAGATGGCGCTGACAAATGAAAGTTCCTCTGACTACATGCTGTATGTTCCTTGCGTGCCGCGCGGGATTAGCCGAGCGGTCTTGGAGCTGAAGTCATGGACTGTGAGGCTGGTTCAAATGGCTCTGAGCACTTCTGAGGTCATCAGTCCCCTAGACTTAGAACTACTTAAACCTAACTAACCTAAGGACATCACACACATCCATGCCCGAGGCAGGATTCGAACCTGCGACCGTAGCGGTCGCGCAGCTCCAGACTGTAGCGACTAGAACCGCTCGGCCACTCCGGACGACTGAGGCTGGTCCCGGCGGAGGTTCGAGTCCTCTCTCAGACATGGGTGTGTGTGTTTGTCTTTAGGATAGTTTAGCTTAAGTAGTGTGTAAACTTAGGGACTGATGACCTTAGCAGTTAAGACCCATAAGATTTCACACACATTTGAACATTTTTGATCCTTGCGTCTTGCAGGCTGTGTGATTGACGCAGTGTACTGTAAAAAGGGGAATGGTTCCCTATTCATGTTTGCGTACTGCCAAGCAGGTGGTGACGGTCGAGAGGCAGCTCAACTATACCAAAATAAGTACCCCCACAGACACCAACCACGTCACGCAACATTTCACTTAATCGAGCGCTCCTGCCGTACATCGGCCTAAGCCGTGGATGTGACACCAGATTTGGTTTCACATTTTTGTCTTTAACATTTATAGTGACCAACGAGCTCACGGCGACGAGCTGTTGCTTCTGGTTGAATTTCTACACGAGGGACCAATTCGCACAGTTGTCTCATCTCATCCGCCAGCCCATTCTGCTGGCTAGTGAGACGTGTTCGCACGTCTTTGACTTCTAACGTTCCTTCCTGTGTCTTTTCAGCCACTGCCTGTCCCTGCTTTTTAAGAGCAGAAATAGCCTTCTTGGGCGCGCTCATTCCGACCGTTGCCAGCGCTGCCTCATCTCGCGCACTCTCGTCCTAATAATCTGGCTGTCTTAGGCAGGCGTCTGGAATTTACCGCTACTTCTTGCGTCTCATCTGACGTTTTCCTAATGTCTTCAACCTCTGCTTTTACACCCTTAACTTTATCCTGACCTAAGTTACGTTTTCGACAAGCTCATCAGCCTTTCTTTGAATTTTCTTAATTTCTCCATCTGTTGTTGCTTCTGAATTTTCCTAATCTCTTTAATGAGGTTCTCCGGTCACTAATCTTATGTCTGTCGTCTCCTTTCTTCTCTTTCTTGTCGTCTCTTCTCTGGCTCTTACATAAACTGAATGATCGTTTATAATTATGCACTTCCAGTAACCTCCCCAGGACTAGATGCTCGGGACACAATTGCGCTGTGGCGCATTGTCTGCGAAATCGGACTCTTAATTTCCCTGACTGTACCTCTTTCCGTGTTTACAGATCCTACGTGACCTGCCACCTCAGCATCATTTTCACTTTCATTTCATGGGTGAAATGAGCCCTCATAATCGGAGTATTCTGCATTTGACATTTGTGCCCCGTTTGCTGAGTGATTTAAACGAGCTGGTTCCGCAGTCCTATCTTGTTTTGCATCAATGACTGACTCTTGTTCCATTTTGGACAACAATAGTGCGAGGCTCTTCTCACCACACACACAAACTTAGCTTCTCGTAGGCATTCAAATCACCTGCTACTTCTGCAGGCTTCTGACTCAAATGCCTCACGCTCCGTATTTCCATTCAGACATTTTTCAAATAATGCACACACTTCTGCCTAAGCCCATGAAACAAAACTTACACTGAAATGTCGTACACATCCCCATTAGCAATTTGCTCATCTGCTTTTTCTCGGAGAAACAGTCTCCTAGCCTTCTTAACTGATTTATTAACTTCCGTAAACATAGTTGCTATAATGACATCATGATCTCTACTGCCCGTTTGTATACCGACATTGTCGATAATATTCAGCCGATTTGTAGCTAAAAGATCTAAGATATTTCCAGTGATTGTGGACTACCAAACTAGCTCCTCACGACAGTGTTCAGAGACCATGGTTCAAAAGTACTTCGCATGACTGTCTGACTGTACCTCCTGAAATGAATCCATAGACATCTCAGTCTACAATGGTGAGCCAAAATACACTCCTGGAAATTGAAATAAGAACACCGTGAATTCATTGACCCAGGAAGGGGAAACTTTATTGACACATTCCTGGGGTCAGATACATCACATGATCACACTGACAGAACCACAGGCACATAGCCACAGGCAACAGAGCATGCAAAATGTCGGCACTAGTACAGTGTATATCCACCTTTCGCAGCAATGCAGGCTGCTATTCTCCCATGGAGACGATCGTAGAGATGCTGGATATAGTCCTGTGGAACGGCTTGCCATGCCATTTCCACCTGGCGCCTCAGTTGGACCAGCGTTCGTGCTGGACGTGCAGACCGCGTGAGACGACGCTTCATCCAGTCCCAAACATGCTCAATGGGGGACAGATCCGGAGATCTTGCTGGCCAGGGTAGTTGACTTACACCTTCTAGAGCACGTTGGGTGGCACGGGATACATGCGGACGTGCATTGTCCTGTTGGAACAGCAAGTTCCCTTGCCGGTCTAGGAATGGTAGAACGATGGGTTCGATGACGGTTTGGATGTACCGTGCACTATTCAGTGTCCCCTCGACGATCACCAGTGGTGTACGGCCAGTGTAGGAGATCGCTCCCCACACCATGATGCCGGGTGTTGGCCCTGTGTGCCTCGGTCGTATGCAGTCCTGATTGTGGCGCTCACCTGCACGGCGCCAAACACGCATACGACCATCATTGGCACCAAGGCAGAAGCGACTCTCATCGCTGAAGAAGATACGTCTCCATTCGTCCCTCCATTCACGCCTGTCGCGACACCACTGGAGGCGGGCTGCACGATGTTGGGGCGTGAGCGGAAGACGGCCTAACGGTGTGCGGGACCGTAGCCCAGCTTCATGGAGACGGTTGCGAATGGTCCTCGCCGATACCCCAGGAGCAACAGTGTCCCTAATTTGCTGGGAAGTGGCGGTGCGGTCCCCTACGGCACTGCGTAGGATCCTACGGTCTTGGCGTGCATCCGTGCGTCGCTGCGGTCCGGTCCCAGGTCGACGGGCACGTGCACCTTCCGCCGACCACTGGCGACAACATCGATGTACTGTGGAGACCTCACGCCCCACGTGTTGAGCAATTCGGCGGTACGTCCACCCGGCCTCCCGCATGCCCACTATACGCCCTCGCTCAAAGTCCGTCAACTGCACATACGGTTCACGTCCACGCTGTCGCGGCATGCTACCAGTGTTAAAGACTGCGATGGAGCTCCGTATGCCACAGCAAACTGGCTGACACTGACGGCGGCGGTGCACAAATGCTGCGCAGCTAGCGCCATTCGACGGCCAACACCGCGGTTCCTGGTGTGTCCGCTGTGCCGTGCGTGTGATCATTGCTTGTACAGCCCTCTCGCAGTGTCCGGAGCAAGTATGGTGGGTCTGACACACCGGTGTCAATGTGTTCTTTTTTTCCATTTCCAGGAGTGTATTATGACCACTTGCTTAATAAATTGTTTGTCCCTCTCAGGAACGAAATACATCACTGATTCTGCGTGTCAGGGACCCGACAGTTTTGTTGGTAGGTCTGTGGAGGTATGTGGCATTAGATGTCTACGCACAGGTCATGTACATCGTAAATAACGAGCCGCTGATTTGCGTACGCAGTGAGGAGAGATTATATCCCAAGACATTTTTCGAAACAGCTTTTAGTTGTGTTACCAGAGAATTGGGATGCGTCACCAGCAGAATGGAAGGGGATGCTCTGTCTTGGGGAATGAGATAAGAAGAATCTTGTTTGTCATACTGTTAGCTTAATAAGAAGTTCATAGCAAATATTGGTCTAACGGTATGCAACGTAAAATAAGATTAATATTTTTGAAGGGACAAATTTCTTGAGAAGTGTGTATGACAGTTACAAAGATAGCTTCCGAAGTTTAAGTGAAAAGAATTTATATCTAGATTACACACTCAGTGAAGAAGACGTCACTGGTGTAGTATTGGTCAAACTGCCAGGAGTGTACGGAAAAAATTAACGGGAATTTATAAAAAGAAAACTGAACATATTTTACAAGCATTAGCCCAGTCAGATGCTTTGTCGGAAGAAGAGACAACCAATAACGATTCGGAGGTCGGAGGTATGAACTGGCGGTCAAGAAAAAGTAGAAACTGGTGGGCTCATAATGGAGATCACATGAGACAAGAGAGAACGAGAGGCACAGTAACTGCTTTAACAGGCGTGGAAGAGGAGGTTGGAACCGGGATGATACGAACAGTAACAGACGACATACAGAACGTAATGAGAGAAACAATGGTAACAGGGTATATAGAGACCACGAAAGAGATGGCAACGAAAGGGAAAAGTGGAAAGGTGTTTTAATGGGGTATGAACACGAACTCATGTGGCGAACGGATCAGTGGCAATGACACGGTTGATAAAAGGAGATTCTGGGGATGTTTGGGGAATTCTGTTTGAGGGAGACGAAGTTACAACTGAAGACGAATATCAACCTATGGTAGATGTTAAAGTTGATGATATTAAGACAGTTTCGGGTATTGATACAGATAATGATTTGTGCTTTAGCAGAGCGACTTGATGAACAAATGGTAAATAAAGAAGAGGCGCCAAAACTACCGTTGCAAAGAGTTAATGTTGTCCGTGCAGTAGGTGGCAAGAGTTAAGTGATGGAGAATCAAGTATTTTTGGACGTAAGTAGCTGTTATGGAGTTACGAAAGGTAGTATGACCCTGACGGAAAACAGTACTCAAAGCAAAATTAAATTTCGTATTCAGCTAGTCCTAACGGGAAGGCACAGAGTAAGTATCATTTGAACATAATGCGCAAGTGTTTTCAACAGGAGTGTGATAAAGAGGTAAGTATTTTACAAAGCGGGAAGAATCATAATCATAATCAAGCCACAGCTCTGGGGTGTACGCATCTAAAGAGCGGCAAGTTGTCATTTTTTTCTGAGTTTTCCTCGTAGTACGTTTACTAAATTTCGTGCGCTTTTTCTGTGTAAGAGATTCAATCTCGCGTTTTTTAAGGGCGAATTCTCAAAGTCTGTAGCGCAAGAGTTGCTCATTGGACAGCCAGCTATATAGCCCGATATCGCATCAGCGTCCATTGGTGACGCATCAGGAAGGTAGAAAGTTGCATATCTAGGATTATTTTGTAGTTTAGTTCTTCAGTTTCTCTTGCCAGTATGGTTAGGATGTGTGCATGCACTGTTGCGGACGGAGGGAGAACTGGCCACAATTCGCCATCAGCTGAATGCGCTTTTGGCTGAGGTCAGTCACCTTCAGGCTGCTGCCTCAGGGTGTAACAGTGAGGAGATTCCGGCGTGTCACGTGTCGCTCGTTTTGCCCAGCGGCTCTGCTTCCGAGGCACCCACTAGTGTAACCGACACAGCACGTTGAGTGGCGGTAGTTAACGCGTTCACGTCGCTCGAGGTAGGACCAATGAGGAAACCTGCCACCTAGCCTGAGAGTGAACTGGTGGCAGCTCCTTCAACAGGGTCCGAGCACACACTTGGAGGGAGAGGTTTACTAGTTACCGGGAGCTCTGACATTTGGCACCTTATAGAACCCCTTAGGCAGGTGGCCTTCACGTCTGGGAAGAAAGCCAATGTGCATGCGGTATGTCTGTCCGGGGGCCTCATCCGAGATATGGAGGTGGCTATCGAGTGTGTAGGGTGCAGTCTTCGGCAAGTTGTTGCTCATATCGGCACCAACGACGCCTGTCCCATGGATTCTGAGACCATCCTCAGATCACACAGGCGGCTGGCAGAGGACTGCTGACCTCACATGCGGGGTCCTAGCAGATCTCGCAGTCTGCAGCGTTGTTCCTAAAGTTGCTTTGGAGACGATTGGAGGGTATCAACCGAACGCTTTGTCGACTCTGGCTGCAGACTTCTATATCTGCGTTATCGTGTGAGTAATTGTTGCACTCCCCTTGATAGGTTTCGGGTGCGCTACACAAAGGAAGCAGCTACAAAGGTAGCAGAGTACTTGCGGAGACCACACAAGAGTTGTTTTTGGCTAGACGGTAATTTGAGATGCTGTGATAAACACTCAGCAGTCAATACGCAGCTAGGGAAGTCAAAGACATTTCGACAGTCGAAATTTTATCTGTAAACTGTTGAATCATTCGTAATAACGTTTGCGAATTTACTGCCCTCCATAAAATTTCTCGCGCTTGGATTACTCTTGGGACTGAGGGCGGGCTGATACCCGAAGTGGAAAGCTCTATTTAGCGAGTCGTGGAACGTATATCGAAAAAGCAGATTAGAGGCCATAGGAGGGGTGTTTTCATAGTATTTGATAAAAGTAATTTTTCTATTAGATCGAATTTGGGTGTCATAGTGAAGTTATCCGGTCGCATACAACAGGCCCAGGTGAAACGATTATTTGTTGAATGTTTTTACTGGCAACCCGAACTCTGCTGAGTCAGTTCTACGATGAGTAACGCAGAAATACCTAGATCACGCAATACTATTTGGAGGTGACTTTAACCTAACCAGCATAGGCTGGGATGTCTATGGATTGATGGTGGGGTGTGGGAAAGGGGGGGGGGGACAGACAGACAATAATGCGAAATACTTTTTAACAGGATTTCTGAATACAGTCTTGACGAGAAAGATGTGCAGCCTGCAAGCAGTGGAACTATCTTAGGTCTTGTAGCTACAAAATAGGGCAGACGTTATCGAAAATGTCATTACAGAAACGTGGATTAACGATCATTATTTCATTGTAGCAACTATGGTTACGAAAGTTAATAAATCAGTATAGAAGGCTAGGCGTGTGTTTCTGATAGATAGAGCAGATAGCCAGTTGGTAGCATCTCACTTACACAATGAAATGACCTCACTTAGTTCCAGTAAGATGGACGAAGAGGACTTATGGGCAAAGCTTAAGCAGACTGTAAATGGTGGTCTGGAGGATTATGTGCCTAGTAAGTGGATTAAGGACATAAAAAACCCAGAATGGTTTAATAACGAGATGGAGAAGATACTGAGGAAGCAGAGGCTGTTGGACTCTCGGTTCAAAAGGAAACGCGAAAGTGACGCAAGCGAAGACCAGTAGATATTCTTGTGTCTGTGAAAAGATCTATGGGCGAAGCATACAATTAAGGCCACCGTCATACCTTAGCAAAAGATCTGGCAGAGAACGAGAGAAAATTCTGGTCTGGAGAGCTACATGCCTAGTAAGTGGTTTAATAAAGTACGAGGGTTATTCGGAAAGTAAGGAACGATCGGTCGCGTAATGGAAACCACAGTGAAAATCCGATGAAGTTTAGCACAGGTGTGTTGGACAGTGTCTCTAGCATGCCCGTCGATCGCATTACGTCGTTCTTTTTAATTCTGAGCACACAGGGAGCATATAAATGAACCTAGAACAATAGTGTCTCCCGCCAAGTACGAGGGCCTGGTGAGAAATTTCGCCTGAAGCTATGCAACCAACATTACATAACTGTCGTGCGTTTTCTTCTTCAAAACAATTCCGCAGGGGCAATGAAGATGCTCCTACATTGTTCTCAATAGGAAATGTTTGATTACCCACAATACAGCCCATAATTCTCTTCATCTGAGTTTCATCTCTGCTCACATGAACCACTGACTATGAAGACAAAATTCTGGCACAGACAACGAGCTGTAAGCCAGCGTAGATAATTTGCGGAAAGCACTGGCTGCTGCCTTCTGTAACAAGGGTATTGAAAAGTTCGTACAACGCTACGACAAACGTCTAAGTCGAATCGGCGACTATAGGGATAAGTAGCTGAAAGTTGTAGCTAACTGCTGCAAGTAAAACAGTTTTGATTTTCACTGTGGTTTCCATTTCGCGACCTATCGTTCCTTACTATCCGAACAGCCCTGGTAATTTAGAAGGTGATATGGGAGCAGAGGCTGTTGAGCTCTCGGTTCCAAAGAGAAAGCCTAAATGACGACAAGCAAAGGTTAGTAGAGCTTCTCGCATCTGTGAAAAGACCTATGCGCAAAACATACAACCACTACCATTGTCACACATTAACAAAAGATCTGTCAGAGAACACGAGAAAATTCTGGTCGTATGTAAAATGGCTAAGCAGGTCTAAGGCCTTCATTCAGCCCCCCGCTGATCCGTTTGGTATGGCAGTTGAAGATAGCAGAACGAAAGATGAAATTTTAAATTTTACATTCAAAAATCGTTCATATAGGAGAATCGTACAAACATACCGTCATTTGACCATCAGGCAAACTTCTGTATGGTCAACAATGATCCTTGGCGTAGAGAAACAACTGAAAGATCTGAAAGAATAAAATACGAGCTATGGATGGAATCTCAGTTCCGATTTAAAAAGAGTGCACTACGGCACTGGCCCCTTACGTAGCTTGCATTTCTCGCGAATCTCTCGCCCAGCACTAAGCCCCAGCGACTGGAAACAATCACACGGGACTCAAGCATATAAGAAGGGTAAAAGAACCGACCAGCAAAATTACAGGCGAATATCCCTAACTTCGGTGTGCTGCAGATTTCTTGAACACGTCCTCAGTGTGAATAGCCTTTCTTGAGACTGAGAAGCTTATGTCCACGAATCAGCATGGTATTAGAAAGCATCACTTGTGCGAAAGTCAGTTCGCCTTTTTCTCACATGATACACTGAGAACGATGGCTGAAGTGCAACAGGCAGTTTCCATATTTCTAGATTTCCAGAAAGCATTCGACAAGGTGCCCCTTTGCACGCTGTTAACTAGGGTACGACCATTTGGAGTAAGTTCTCAGATATGTATGAGTGGTCGAAGACTAATTAAATAACTCAACCCAGTTTGTTGTCCTCGACGGCGAATGTTCATCAGAGACAGGGGTATTGTCGTGAGTGCCCCAGAAAACTGTGACAGGATGGGTATTGTTCTCTCTATACGTGAATGATTAAGCGGACAGGGTGTGCAGCAATCAGCGGTTGTTTGCTGATGATGCTGTGGTGTGATTGCAAGAAGATAGAAGAGGACTTAGACAGTGATGACGCTGTGGTGTGATTGCAGGAAGATAGAAGAGGACTTAGACAAAGTTTCCAACTGGTTGAAAATTGGCAGCCAGGTCTAAATGTGGAAAAAATGTAAGTTAATTCGGATGAGTAGCAAGAACAAACCTGTAATGTTAGGTTACAGTGTTACCAGTGTGTTATTGACACAGTCAAGCCGTTTGAATATCTTGGCGTAACGTTGCAGAGCGATATGGAATGGGGAGAGCATGTGAGAACTGTGGTAGAGAAGGTGACTGTTAGGAAAGAGTGGTTCACCTATAAAGGAGACCGCATATATGAAGGTGCTGCGACCTGCTCTTGAGTACTGGTTGAGTGTTTGAGATCTGTACCAGGTCGGATTGAAAGAAGACATCGAAAGTGCTAGATTTGTTGCCCGAAGGTTCGAACAACGCGCAAGTGTTACGGGAATATTTCGGGAACTCAAATGAGAATCTCTGGAGGGAAGGCGACGTTCTTTTGGAGAAACACAATTAACAAAATTTAGAGAACTGGTATTTGAAGCTAACTGCCGAACGATTCCACTGCTTGCAACATGATTGCACGTAAGGAACATGACTATAAATTCCGAGAAGTTAGGCCTCGTACAGAGGCATATAGACCAGGGGTTCCCAACAAAATTTTCTCGAGGACTCCCTCATCGAGCATGATTGGTACCTTGTCATATCACACTTTGTGCCAAGAAGGAAGACACGAACTCATCTCTAAGTCCAAAAAATTTGGCAAGATCCTACCACGAGAAAGCCATCTTACTTTCATATGAATAAGAAGTTGCACATGCTCACTGCCGATCTCTTTACACAACAAAGAAAATAATCTGGATTGCAGGTGTCGAGTTTTAATGTAGTTGATGATTTGAACTACTCCATTAAGTATCTTTTGCAAAGGTTCAGACAAGCTTTTGGCTACTAAGGCTTAACGCAACAGTGAGTCCATTTGACCTCAGGGGCTGCCGCTTTGATACGAGCTAGAAGACCTGTTTCTTTGCCAGCCATTGAGTTTGCTCAATCCGTCGACAAGCCTACACCTTTTTTCTAGGTGACGTCGTGTTCATTGAGATAATTATTTAACGCAGTTAAAATATCGTCTGCTGTCGTATGCAGTAGTTCGCATGAAGAAAATCTTTGAACACCTGGTCCTCCCATAAGAATGGTTAGAAAACCAACATTATAGCCTTTTTTCATATGTCTTTGCTTTCATCCAATTGTGGAGCGTACATGTCACTCATGCAAAGTCTAACCAGCAATGTTTCTTCGGTGTTAAATGCCATATCAGTAATTCGTCTTTGAACAGTATTATTTGAAAGCGGGACAGTTCCTATTACCTTAGCAGCTACGTCACCTAAGATTCTCTTCCAAAGTATTATTGCTGATGGCAGTATAAGATCCTCAGAAATTGTGTGGTTTTTCCCACATTTAACAACAAGCTGAGCCACCTCGTAAGACGCAAGGGTTGCATTTTCATTTACATTTGCACCACAGTGTTTGGCAATTGTTTTACGATTTGTTTTCAACTCCCCTAATTTATTTTTGAAAAAATCTGATGACGTACTTCTGTACTCTGGGTACTTTGTATCAAGCTGGTGCTGGAGTTTTGCTGATTTCACACATTCATTCGAAAGGCTTTCATAGCAAATGACACATTGAAGTTTAGGCTGTTGCTCAGGTCCAGTGAACTTAAAACCGATTTCCGAGTAATCAGAGGTATATTTTCTAGTTTTTCCAGTAAGCTTAACACTGATCTTGGAAGGATTAGGTTCAAGGGACGCCGACGATTTAGGTTCAATGGACACTGACAACTTCGGTTCTAGAGTCACTGACCTACTTGCCTGAACATCAAATGCATCATATTCCTCTTCATCTGCAGGCATTTCTCGTTTCAACGAACCACTTTTTAACCAGCGGTCCATTTTTAACAACGCGAACTGAATCTTGCGTGAAAAACAACGCTTTACAAGCACTACTGTTTTAATACAGCATATTGAATATGTACACAGTACGGTCTGTGAAAGCACTGGCAATAAATTAACAATGGCCGATTGTCGTTTGAAATGTGAGGTTCTGTGTAAAGTGACTGTCATTTGTCAGCTGCAAAGAGGCAGAGCGCGCAGTCTAACTGCAAACATCAGAACTATTTGCCTATATCTAATTCTAGTTTTGGGCTAGAATGTGCTAGTGTCAGTTGATTCTAGGAAGACGCTACACGCAGAAGTTAGCGTCCGGTAAAGATCTGCTCATGCTGGAAGCGGCTAAAACAAAAAAATCTGTTGTCATACGAAGTATATTTAATATATTTTTTATTCTAACAGCATCATGCGGACCCCTGTGGCGTAGTTCGGGGAGCCCTGGCGGTCCGCGGACCACCTGCTGGGAACCACTGATGTAGACAATCGTTTATCCCTCTGTTTCCGAGTGGAACGGGAAAGCAAATGATAGTGGTACGGGATACCCTCCGCCACGCACAGTAGTGTGGCTTGGGAAATATATATGTAGATGTGGATGTAGAAAATATGGTTGGAGCAAAGACAGTAAGTGAGATAAAGGATAAAGTAATGAATTCTGATGTCAGAGATCTATATGTTAAATAACAGTGATAAGAGAGATAAATTTTCCTTGCACATAGTAGATAATGTGCCATTGTACTGTGTCATAATGGGACCTATCTGTCTATTTTCTGCCTCTGTAGTGTCAATTATCGAAGAATGCTCCGATGGATTTTCTTGGAACGGCCAGCGAGCAGCTAAAAAAAGTAATGTTGTAATATCAATGTTTCCTTTGTGTCTTCGCAAATTTTAGATACGTAAATAATATTTAGAAACGCATTTATTATCTTGTGTATTACATTTGAGGTGTTAAGTTTCTTAGGCTATTTATGCCCAGAGGTTCTCAAATTGAAAGAGTAATCATCCCTAATTTTTCGTGAGCGTGTGTGGTAAATTTGAAGTTTCTGTTTAATGCAATACATTTGAATCCTAAGGAAATTTATTCGAAAACTGCATGTTTAACGTTGTGTGATGAGCAACTAAATTTATATGATGGAAGAAAGTAACAAGTGAAATAACTGCACACGAAAAAATAAAATGACCAACATTGTCCAGACTTCTCCTAGGGTATGTAGGACAGCAATCCTAGTGTTTCCAAAATTGGGATGTTGTTTACAAAAACTTCCAATTTTGAAAGGATGCTACAGTGGGGCATGTGTAAGGTTCCCCTTATTTTCGAACCACATTGCATTTCTCTTATTTCCCAAATATTCATTTTATGTCGCGTCTGCAGGTATCAGTTGCATTCGGTAAGCTCAATCAGTACTGCAGAACGCATTAGCAGGCCACAAGATATCAGTTCTCACGCTAGCTGAAACAACCAATGGATCATCTGATGCTGCCAGTATGAGGGTGAGACACAGTGGCTAGCCGTAAGACAGGTACATCAGCGGAATTTATGTAGGGAAACCGCAGTTATTATGGCGCTAAACAAATTTTATTCAAAAAGTATTACATAAAAAAGCCACTTTCCCAACTACAAGTGTTACAAGAAACCTACCATTCGTAAGCACTTTCATATCCCAAGATTAGCACGTTTCTATAAACAAATGGATAATGTTTAAGTTAAGGAAGTTGCACGAACAGTTACGATGTTTTACGATTGTAAAAATAAGATGTCGACTGTGTGGGACACTCGCAATTCGCCAATAGGGTGCCTCCGAGTGAAGTCTAGTACGTTCCTGAAATATGGTAGTTTTGAGTTATTAAGTGATAATTTGTTTCATTGTCATCATATTACGGAGTTTTCGCATATAAACGCAACATGGCGGCATCTACAGACGTGTTGTTGTTGTAGTGGCCTTCAGTCCTGAGAATGGTTTGATGCACCTTTCCATGCTACTCTAACCTGTGCAAGCTTCTTCATCTCCCAATACGAACTGCAGCCTACACCCCTCTGAATCTGCTTAGTGTATTCATCTCTTGGTCTCCCTCTGCGATTTTTAGCCTCCACGCTGTCCTCCAATACTAAATTTGTGATCCCTTAATGCCTCAGAACATGTCCTACCAACCGATCCCTTCTTCTACTCAAGTTGTGCCACAAACTTCTCTTCTCCCCAATCCTATTCAATACCTCCTCATTAGTTACGTGATCTACCCACCTTATCTTCAGCATTCTTCTGTAGCACCACATTTCGAAAGCTTCTATTCTCTTCTTGTCCAAACTAGTTATCGTCTATGTTTCACTTCCATACATGGCTACACTCCATACAATTAATTTCAGAAACGACTTCCTGGCACTTAAATCTATACTCGATGTTAACAAATTTCTCTTCTTCAGAAACACTTTCCTTGCTATTGACAGTCTACATTTTATATCCTCTCTACTTCGACTATCATCAGTTATTTTGCTCCCCAAATAGCAAAAATCATCTAATACTTTAAGTGTCTCATTTCCTAATCCAATTCCCTCAGCGTCACCCGACTTAATTCGACTACATTCCATTATCCTCGTTTCGCTTTATTCATGTTCATCTTATATCCTCCTTTCAAGACACTGTCCATTCCGTTAAACTACACTTCCAAGTCCTTTGCTGTCTCTGACAGAATTACGTCATCGGCGAACCTAAAAGTTTTTATATCTTCTCCGTGGATTTTAATACCTACTCCGAATTTTTCTTTTGTTTCCTTTACTGCTTGCTCAATATACAGATTGAATAACATCGGGGAGAGGCTAAAACCCTGTCTCACTCCCTTCCTAACCACTGCTTCCCTTTCGTGCCCCTCGACTCTTATAACTGCCGTCTGGTTTCTGGACAAATTGTAAGTAGCCTTTCGCTCCCTGTATTTAACCCCTGCCACCTTTAGATTTTGAAGGAGAGAATTCCAGTCAACATTGTCAAAAGCTTCCTCTAAGTCTACAAATGCTAGAAATGTAGGTTTGCCTTTCCTTAATCTTTCTTCTAAGACAAGTCGTAAGGTCAGTATTGCCTCACGTGTTCCAACATTTCTACGGAATCCAAACTGATCTTCCCCGAGGTCGGCTTCTACCAGTTTTTCCATTCGTCTGTAAAGAATTCGCGTTAGTATTTTGCAGTTGTGACTTATTAAACTGATAGTTCGGTAACTTTCACATCTGCCACCAGCTGCTTTCTTTGGGATTGAAATTATTATCTTCATCTTGAAGTCTGAGGGTATTTCGCCTGTCTCATACATCTTGCTCACCAGATGGTACAGTTTTGTCAGGACTGGCTCTCCCAAGGCCGTCAGTAGTTGTCTACTCCCGGGGCCTTGTTTCGACTCAGGTCTTTCAGTGCTCTCTCAAACTTTTCGCGCACTGTCGTATCTCCCATTTTATCTTCATCTACATCCTCTTTCATTTCCATAATATTCTCCTCAAGTTCATCGCCCTTGTATAGACCCTCTATATACTCCTTCCATCTTTCTGCTTTCCCTTCTTTCCTTAGAACTGGGTTTCCATCTGAGCTCTTGATATTCATACAAGTGGCTCTCTTTTCTCCAAAGTTCTCTTTAATTTTCCTGTAGGCAGTATCTATCTTGCCCCTAGTGAGCTAAGCCTCGACATCTTTACATTTGTCCTCTAGGCATCCCTGCTTAGTCTTTTTGCACTTCCTGTCGATCTCATTTTTGAGACGTTTGTATTCCTTTTTGCTTGCTTCATTTGCTGAATTTTTATATTTTCTCCTTTCATAAATTAAATTCAATATTTCTTCTGTTACCCAAGGATTTCTACTAGCCCTCGTCTTTTTACCTACTTGATCCTCTGCTGCCTTCACTACTTCATCCCTCAGAGCTACCCATTCTCCTTCTACTGTGTTTCTTTCCCCCATTCCTGTCAATTGTTCCCTTATGCTCTCCCTGAAACTTTGTACAACCTCTGGTTTAGTCAGCTTATCCAGGTCCCACATCTTTAGTTTCTTTAGTTTTAATCTACAGTTCATAACCAATAGATTGTGGTCAGAGTCCACATCTGCCTCAGGAAATGTCTTACAGTTTAAAACCTGGTTTCTAAATCTCTGCCTTACCGTTATATAATCTATCTCAAACCTTCTAGTACCTCCAGAATTTTTCCATGTATACAACCTTCCTTTATGATTCTTGAACCAAGTCTTAATTACGATTAAGTTATGCTCTGTGCAAAATTGAACCAGACGGCTTCCTCTTTCATTTCTTACCCCCAATCCATATTCACCTACTATGTTCCCTTCTCTCCCTTTTCCTACTCCTGAATTCCAGTCACCCATGACTCCTAAATTTTCGTCTCCCTTCACTACCTGAATAATTTCTTTTATCTCACCATACATTTCATCAATTTCTTCATCATCTGCAGAGCTAGTTGGCATATAAACTTGTACTGATGTAGTAGGCGTGGGCTTCGTATCTATCTTGGCCACAATAATGGGTTCACTATGCTGTTTGTAGTAACTTACCCGCACTTCTATTTATTTATTTATTTATTATTACACCTACTCCTGCATTACCCCTATTTGACTTAGTATTTATAACCCTGTATTCACCTGACCAAAGTCTTGTTCCTCCTGCCACCGATCTTCACTAATTCCTACTATATCTAACTTTAACCTATCCATTTCCCTTTTTAAATTTTCTAACCTACCTGCCTGATTAAGGGATCTGACATTCCACACTCCGATCCGTAGAGTGCCAGTTTTCTTTCTCCTGATAACGACGACTCCTTGAGTAGACATATTTCAAGTAATACAGCTATCAGCATCGTCACTTACAGGGGAAGGCCACGACGTTGGGATCACGCATTTACCTCCAACTCTGTACACCATTAGTAGACTTTTAAACAACATGATGTGCAAGTAGTAAGGTACACTACTGTGGCAATTCTTATAAAATTGCAAGAGAATTTTAACTCTCTGTTACATAACTGATGTATCCATGCCACATGTACGAAGTCAAGGTGGTAGAGCGGATCAGCTCAATGTGTTCGGTCAGAGGTTAGCTGCCCTTTGTAATTAAAAAAATAAAAGACTGAGTTAATGGATCAATGATGAACTTGAACAAGCCTCATGTGACGTCCTTCCCGATCACACAGAACGAACAATAACGAACAAAATGAGATTAAAAAAAGTGGTTAGCTTCAAGGCTGTGCATAGAGGACAGGGACGGGGCGATGGTTCGAACCCTGCAAGCAATTATACTTTTTTCATCACTACTGACGTTATTAAAATTGTACGGATTTTGAGAGGTAATATAATGATAAAATCAAGTGCATTTTCGTGAAGTTGTAGTGATTTCATATGCTACCATTTGTAATTCTATATCTACGCACAGATACAGAAGGCGCATAATGCATGCGAAAGACTTCTCTTGCGATTTTCTCGGAATTGACAGAATGGTGCACCTTACTACTTGCATATTACGTTGTTTTAATGCTTTGCTAAAGGTGTACAAAGTCGGAAGTAAATCTGTGATACCAACATTGTGGCCTCCCCTTGTTAGAATTACATGGTGTAGAGCTGCACTTTCCAGAGAATTCGGGGGCATAGTTATGGCATCTGCGAGGGACATAAATCACGAGATTGTCAGTATTGGGACAACCTTTGTATGGGGACAATGTACCATTATCCAAGATGGCGGCGATGATGTCATCCAAGATGTCAGCGATGACGTCATTCGAGATGGCGGATTTTGAGGGAAGATAGAATTTTTGGTGGGAAAAAAGGTCAATTGAGCTACCTCCACTAACCTAATCCCCACCCCAAGAAGAATAGCGCGAAGGTCAAATTCCAACATGATAATGCGTGACACCCCTACTTATGTCTACGAAGCAAAGAAAATCACGGGAATATAGGACACTTAGTCAACCTCCACAAGCCTAACACCCACCCCCAGAAAAATGGTGCGAAGTTCATATTCCAGTAGGATAATGGAGGGTAAAAGGGACTTGTCTTTATTATTTAACCAATTTCAAGCAGATGTGTTCGCCACTGCGTCTGGACCTCAACTGGCTTAGTTGATATCGGTGCCACCAGAGGGCGCTCTCCTGACGTCAGGTGATGACGCAAGTACTGTCATTCAAGATGGCTGCACCCGATGTATTCACCACCAGCTCCAGAGCCCAACTGGCTTAGTTCATACTGTAGCGACCAGAGGACGCTACTGTGAGGTCAGTTGATGACACGAGATCGTCCGCTCTCTCGCGCTGCGCCACCGGCCCACGGGCATCTGACCACTTGCGTCAAACACTCTCAGACGCCACATCCATACACACGCGGTACGCAGCCTTCTCTAAATATGCTAACTAAACTAATACCCACATCGCGCATCTAACCTACCAATTAACTAAGTACTTAATTCCATTTCAATTTTAATCGTATTCAATAAGTCAATTTAAAATTTTAATATTTAATTATCAAATGAGAAGTTCGACATTTTCCCGCTATCAGTGCAGTGTTCATTCATGACATAGTATCCCCCGACCACCCACCCCAGAATGCTGCACGTCTATTGGCTGCTACATTAGTCACGTGATTCGACTTCATTAAACCTAGGACTTGGAATCAATTTTCACCAGTGCCACACACACCTGGACTCGGAATCAAGTAGTTAAAGTCTCCACCACGTTCCTCAACCCAGCATCACGCCCCTTTACTGACCCATATCGCTGGTCTAGAGTACAATAACTTGCACAGCGCATGATGTCATCCAAGATAGTGGGGCAAAATAGCGGGGGAACAGATCTTAACACAAGTCTTTTATTTTGCAGGCGCTGTCTCCACCACGAGATTTACAGTCCAACTGACATAGTACACATTACCGCCTTCAGATCGTACTGTCATCCCTCCTATGACCCAATCCCAGATGGTGGTCTATAGGAGCGACCACTATGCAAAAATTACTCAGACTGCGCTAGGATGCTGGGGAGAGTAAGGAATAAGACCACGCTATTTATTTTCGAACATTTCATTTAGAGATCGAATATACACTCCTGGAAATTGAAATAAGAACACCGTGAATTCATTGTCCCAGGAAGGGGAAACTTTATTGACACATTCCTGGGGTCAGATACATCACATGATCACACTGACAGAACCACAGGCACATAGACACAGGCAATAGAGCATGCACAATGTCGGCACTAGTACAGTGTATATCCACCTTTCGCAGCAATGCAGGCTGCTATTCTCCCATGGAGACGATCGTAGAGATGCTGGATGTAGTCCTGTGGAACGGCTTGCCATGCCATTTCCACCTGGCGCCTCAGTTGGACCAGCGTTCGTGCTGGACGTGCAGACCGCGTGAGACGACGCTTCATCCAGTCCCAAACATGCTCAATGGGGGACAGATCCGGAGATCTTGCTGGCCAGGGTAGTTGACTTACACCTTCTAGAGCACGTTGGGTGGCACGGGATACATGCGGACGTGCATTGTCCTGTTGGAACAGCAAGTTCCCTTGCCGGTCTAGGAATGGTAGAACGATGGGTTCGATGACGGTTTGGATGTACCGTGCACTATTCAGTGTCCCCTCGACGATCACCAGTGGTGTACGGCCAGTGTAGGAGATCGCTCCCCACACCATGATGCCGGGTGTTGGCCCTGTGTGCCTCGGTCGTATGCAGTCCTGATTGTGGCGCTCACCTGCACGGCGCCAAACACGCATACGACCATCATTGGCACCAAGGCAGAAGCGACTCTCATCGCTGAAGAAGATACGTCTCCATTCGTCCCTCCATTCACGCCTGTCGCGACACCACTGGAGGCGGGCTGCACGATGTTGGGGCGTGAGCGGAAGACGGCCTAACGGTGTGCGGGACCGTAGCCCAGCTTCATGGAGACGGTTGCGAATGGTCCTCGCCGATACCCCAGGAGCAACAGTGTCCCTAATTTGCTGGGAAGTGGCGGTGCGGTCCCCTACGGCACTGCGTAGGATCCTACGGTCTTGGCGTGCATCCGTGCGTCGCTGCGGTCCGGTCCCAGGTCGACGGGCACGTGCACCTTCCGCCGACCACTGGCGACAACATCGATGTACTGTGGAGACCTCACGCCCCACGTGTTGAGCAATTCGGCGGTACGTCCACCCGGCCTCCCGCATGCCCACTATACGCCCTCGCTCAAAGTCCGTCAACGGCACATGCGGTTCACGTCCACGCTGTCGCGGCATGCTACCAGTGTTAAAGACTGCGATGGAGCTCCGTATGCCACGGCAAACTGGCTGACACTGACGGCGGCGGTGCACAAATGCTGCGCAGCTAGCGCCATTCGACGGCCAACACCGCGGTTCCTGGTGTGTCCGCTGTGCCGTGCGTGTGATCATTGCTTGTACAGCCCTCTCGCAGTGTCCGGAGCAAGTATGGTGGGTCTGACACACCGGTGTCAATGTGTTCTTTTTTTCCATTTCCAGGAGTGTATTTATCACACTGACCCGAAACACTCGCCATGTTATGCTTGAGGTAACAATACACAGTCTGCAGACACGCAAACAACTAATTTAAGCAAATAATTTGAGTACAGACATTCATACTTCTCCTAAATGATTCAGCACAGTTGTGTCTAGACACGGTTATTAGTCGTAAACTGTTCAAATAACTCATAGCACAGAATACAGATCTGCTCGCAAAGTAAATCAATCAATGCACGGAAGCAGCCTCCGCCAATCCCTCTGCAGCAGATCGTACAGACAGTCCTTACGACGTGGTGCAGCCCTCAGCTGTCAAACCGCGCACAGCCCCCGCCTGGCTCCCACAAGCTTGAGGCAGCGATATCTCACTCATGCCGCATGTCTGAAAAATTTCAATCCAAATAATTGTTCACCTAGACGCACGTGCAGACGTGATCGGGCGAGCTACAGCCGAACGCAGGCGAATGTTGTACGTAAGCGCCGTTCATGATTCTTGTCCGCTGGCGGGAGGGGGAGGGGGGGGGGCGGGTGTATTTACAGAGCGCGCCCTCCTAGTAGCACCGCGCATGTAGTGCGTTCCACGCTACCCTCACTCTAACTACGGTCCGGCGAGGACGCTGCAGCATTCCATTCCACAATAGCAGAACCTGCTTTCGCCTTAGCGATTCTAACGGACCACACGTCACGTTTGACTGACGATTCACCGCGCGTAGGTATCTACCATCGCAAGCGCATCCAGTAACGTTATCAACCTTACACTTAAGTCACATTTCTATCTAAAATAATAACTCTAATAAATTCCAAAGCCGTCCAGAAATACTTAACGTGCGCTTTTGTACTAGTTTTCGTCTTCTCTCAGCTTTTATAAACGGGAATTTATGCCCTAACAGAAACTCGGTACGAAAGTAACGCACAATACCGTCCAATGCAGTCTTCCTCGCGGACCTAACCCCATCACGTTATACCAACCCTGCTCTCAACATACGCAAATGTCCGCACGGCTATGTAGAGGCTACCATATCGCAGTAAAAAGCATGTTACTGAATCCGACATCATCATTTGCTCTAACCCAATTTACTCGCCGAATTACTGATGCCGCTGTTATTGAAGAACTATCCACCTCTACTTTCGCGAACTTACAGCGGTTATTTTACACAGATCACTAAATTCAGTTGACAGTTAAAACCACAAAGTTATCTCCACATTATCAAATACATACCAGACTCACAAGAGTATTGGAAGCCAGGAACATATTTACAATAGTAACTACAATTAAATATTACGATTGTTGCTATACTCTGACACCAATCAATGTGCAGGTAACCTCTCCTCTTGACGACTGTGCTTCAGTATCTATAGCGAATATAATTTTCCACTTAAAAATTCTCACTCATACCCTCATCGTTATCAGTCTGCTCAAACTATATGCCCCTCATCATGGGACACACAGTCATCCACTCTAGTCATGCCGTAACATAAACCATGCTATCTTTAAAATACAATATATACACAGTTCACGCAGTGAAAGCCACAGTTACTTTGCAATACAATGTATACACATTTTAGACAAACAGTGATCTTTACATCTGTACAGCACCCGAAATTGGACCGTGAAACCGATCTAATCCCAGCAATATATCACCGAGTACCTTGTCGATCTAGTAAACATACAGTTCACATCCCCCATCAAACAAAATCACCCCTTTTACATCAGCCAGCCGAAGTCACTCTCAGAATTGTTCTACAAATTCACCATCATTTTCCCCTCGACACAAAGGCGTTACTGTCTCTGCTTCCTTGTCTGCTCTCTTTTCTATGCACATCTCAAGACTCGGGGATTATAATAACACACGTAATTTCGCCATAGTATTATAGAATTTTCGCTACACTTCTCGATATCAACTACACAGCAGTAGCCTCCCCGTAGCTAACGCAACAAATTCCCGACATATAGACTCGAAATCATTTCTCTACAAATACGAAACTTTAGCTACGTGGAGCGTGTGGAGCGTCCTCTAGACCACTGAGTAACTAAAACAAACACATTGAAAGTCATATTTCCACCCGCGAATACCGATCTCGCTGATCTAACATACTCCAAATCATCCATATAATTTACAAACCAACTAAGGGCCTTCCCATGTCTAGAGAACAGGCGAGCATATCTTCCACACACCTCATTCGATCTTCTTTCAACTAAATAAAGACGCGAAATGTGCACAAACAGTCAACCGAACAATTTACATTAGCGGGAATAACACTCCATCCCAATCATACCATCTTCTCAAAGTTCCACTTGATCACGTAAGCCGTCTCACACATACTAACAAGGGAACCTCCCCATCGCACCCCCCTAAGATTTAGTTATAAGTTGGCACAGTGGAGAGGCTTTGAAAAACTGAACACATATCAATCAAGAAAATAGGAAGAAGTTGTGTGGAACAGTGAAAAAAATTAGTAAAATATACAAACTGAGTAGTGCATGCGCAAGATAGGCTATATCAAGGAGAACGTAAGCTCGGGAGCGCCGTTGTCCCGTGGTTAGCGTGAGTAGCTGCAGAACGAGTGGTCCTTGGTTCAAGTCTTCCCTCGCCTGAAAATTTTACTTTCTTTATTTTCCCAAAGTTATGATCTGTCCGTTCGTTCACTGACGTCTCTGTTCACTGCAATAAGTTTAGTGTCTGTGTTTTGCGACCGCACCGCAAAACCGTGCGATTAGTAGACGAAAGGACGTGCCTCTCCAATGGGAACCGAAAACATTTGATCGCAAGGTCATAGATCAACCGATTCCTCCACGGGAAAACACGTCTGATATATTCTGTACGACACTGGTGACGGCATGTGCGTCACATGACAGGAATATGTTGTCGACCCACCTAACTTGCACACTTGGCGAATGGGTAAAAAGATTCTTCTACCTTGCCCGATTTAGGTTTTCTTGTGGATGTGATAATCACTCCCAAATAAGTGATGAAAACATAAGAGTTTGTCACATAAACTGAAAATAAGAAATTAAACTTTTCACTCGAGGGAAGACTTGAACCTAGGACCTCTCGTTCCGTAGCTACTCTCGCTAACCACGGGAGCACGGCGCTCCTTGACTCCCAGTGTCCTTGATGTTGCCTATCTTCGCATGGACTACTCAGTTTGTATATTTTACTAATTTTTGTCATAGTTCCACACAACTTCTTGCTGTTTTCTCGATTGCTCTGTGTTCAGTTTTTCAAGGCCTATCCACTGTGCCAACTTATAACTAAATCTGAGGGGGGGTGCGATGAGGAGGTTCCCTTGTAAGTATTAGTTCGCTATCTGGTCGTCTAGACAAAGGCAAAGTTAACTCATATACGTTCCTACAATCCAACAGACCTCTACATTTGCACGGATGCTGCTATTTACAGGAAACGTGGCTCACTACTACCACGGACTATCCATACACGGAATCATTCCGGAAAACCGCTCGCACATATGTTTATCATTATACTTACAATTAAATGTTACGATCGCGCTCTCAACTGAACAGCATCCGAGAATGGCGAATTATCGGAAATACAGCCAGTTGTCGGCAGTGGCTCCGGAAATGGCTGTACCTTCCTTACAACTGGACATACCCCCCCCCCCCCCCCCGTTGCTATCACAGTACTCCAAGTCCTTACCTTTCCTACAACAGGGCATAGTCATTTCCTTTCCACAAACACACATACTTTATAACACTGATGCTCAAATGCGAACATATCACGCTCCCACTAAGTATATTACTTGGTCAATAAATGTTTGCCTACCATAGCAAATAATAGTGATCGAAAATCAGCGATTGGCATGCATCTCTCTTAAGTGCTTCTTTCGAGTCCTACCACTGTGTCCTAGAAAGAGACACGTAATCGGCGAGATGTTAAAGAAAAAACGTATCCCAGCAACATGTTACTGTCACATTCAGTCTTGTTTCTACAGGTGCACACACGTATCCATGTTAAAATCTATACCCTGTTTTCGAATCGAGGTATAACATTACCTCTGAATGAGTTGTTTCTTTCCGGACAAGTACCGTGACAATGATCGTAGGAATACGTATTTTCAGCCAACTATGCAGCCTAGGGATAAAATGACTGAGCTTTGAAAGTGATTCGGCTAAGGAACGTGGTATGTACGCTGTATTTGCGACTCCCTCACAACCCCTCAACCAGATAATTCTTTAATATTTGTAACGCACTCTGTCTCGACATCATATCAGAGGTTCCTCGATATATCCACCGAGTTATAGGCGATGACTGATTGAGAAGGAACACAAACAGTAGTAGTAGATGATGTGCTGACTGAGGTTGTAAGAAGAAAAATGTACACTAGCTTCTCAGATCTCTAGTGTCATGCTATATGTTCGAAATGATGTCAATCATTTGGAATCACCTCTCTCCAATCGGATCACAACCACTACTCAATCATATTTGTCGCACCCTCATATCTCGAAACGAGTCACCTTCCCCGAACGTAGTTTCTACAGTAAAATTCCAGCGTGGTTGTAGTCGCCCCCTACACGTCGTGCAACTGATCCGATTTCTACAGCTTCGCCCATGTGATAGGTCCAATTTAAGTCTGAACTGAGCAGATGTCGGAGAAAGACATATCCACCACCTTCAGCAGCCTCTGTAGAAACAGAACGACCTGAATTACTGCAACAGGACCGTGTTTTGACCATTCGGTGGAAATGCACGCAATTTCGTACGTCCCCAAGCTAGATACAGGTAGTACAGATCCACGTCCATTCAAATCAGTCAGCCCAACAGATACAAATTAAGAACTATGAAAGCTCATACGAATTAGAAGTCACCAAGGCACCGATGCGGGCACAATGACACATAGCTGCGGTCGGCCTCCAGCGCAAGGAAAAAGATTTCACAATACGACTTCCCACAATAGCGTAGCGTGCAGCCATCCAAGCATTCCTAGCGGTATAGCCGCTTATTCACCGGCTCTCACCTCAAACTGCTACTGCTACTGCTACTCCTGCTGTGTCTATGACACGATTCTATTAAATATACAGACACCACAGAGCCCACTTTTAAGTTTGATCACCTATACTATAGGCCAGTGGTTTCCAACAGATGGTTCGCGGTCTCCCAGGGGTCCGCGAGCTATGCGAGAGGGGTCGGCAAGATGCTATTAGAATAAAAAAATATATTAAATATATTTTGTATGAGAACAGATTTTTTTGTTTTGGTCGCCTCCTGCATGAACAGAGCTTTAGCGAACGCTAACTTTTGCGTCTAGCGTCTTCCTGGGGCCAACTGACACTAGCAGACTCTAGCGCAATACTAGAATTAGATAGAGGCAAATAGTTCTGCTGCATGCGGTTGGACTGCTCGCGCTGCCTCTTTGCAGCTGACAACTGACAGTCACGTTACATAGAAACTCGCATTTCAGACGACAATCGGCCATTATTTTTTGCCAGTGCTTTCACAGAACAAGTTGTTTACATATTCAATATGCTGTATTAAAACAGTAGTGTTTGTAAAGCGTTGTTTTTCACGGAAGCTACAGTTCGCGTTGTTAAAAATGGACCGCTGGTTAAAAAGTGGTTCGTTGAAACGAGAAATGCCTGCAGATGAAGAGGAAGATGATGCATTTGATGTTCAAGCAAGTAGGTCAGTGACTCTCGAACCGAAGTTGTCAGTGCCCATTGAACCTAAATCGTCGGCGTCCCTTGAACCTAACCCTTCCAAGATCAGTGTTAAGCGTACTGGAAAAACTAGAAAATATAGCTCTGATTACTTGGAAATCGGTTTTAAGTTCACTGGACCTGAGCAACAGCCTAAACTTCAATGTGTCATTTGCTATGAAAGCCTTTCGAATGAATGTGTGAAATCAGCAAAACTCCAGCACCATCTTGATACAAAGTACCAAGAGTGCAGAAGTATGTCATTAGATTTTTTCAAAAATAAATTAGGAAAGTTGAAAACAAATCGTAAAACAATTGCCAAACACTGTGGTGCAAATGTAAATGAAAATGCAACCCTTGCGTCTTACGAGGTGGCTCAGCTTGTGGTTAAATGTGGGAAAAACCACACAATTTCTGAGGAACTTATACTGCCATCAGCAATAATACTTTGGAAGAGAATCTTAGGTGATGCAGCTGCTAAGGTAACAGGAACTGTCCCGCTCTCAAATAATACTGTTCAAAGACGAATTTCTGATATGACAGTTAACACCGAAGAAACATTGCTGGCTAGACTTTGCATGAGTGTCATGTACGCTATACAATTGGATGAAAGCACAGACATATCAAAAAAGGCTATAATGTTGGTTTTCTAACCATTCTTATGGGAGGACCAAGTGTTCAAAGATTTTCTTCATGCGAACTACTGCATACGACAGCAGACGATATTTTAACTGCATTAAATAATTATCTCAATGAACACGACGTCACCTAGAAAAAATGTGTAGGCTTCTCGACGGATTGAGCAAAGTCAATGGCTGGCAAAAAAAAAAAAAAAAAAAAAAAAAAAAGGTCTTCTAGCTCGTATCAAAGCGATAGTCCCTGAGGTGAAATGGACTCACTGTTGCGTGAAGCCTTAGTAGCCAAAAGCTTGTCTGAACCTTTGCAAAAGATACTTAATGGAGTAGTTCAAATCATCAACTACATTAAAACTCGACACCTGAAATCCAGATTATTTTCTTTGTTGTGTAAAGAGATCGGCAGTGAGCATGAGCAACTTCTTACTCATATGGAAGTAAGATGGCTTTCTCGTGGTAGGATCTTGCCACATTTTTTGAACTTACAGATGAGTTCGTGTCTTCTTTCTTGACACAAAGTGTGATATGACAAGGTAACAATCATGCTCAATGAGGGGGTCCTCGAGAAACTTTTGTTGGGAATCCCTGCGCTAGGCGAATTATCGTATGACACGCTCCCTCTGGTCCTGTTTAGTTGTGTCAACACGCTTTTGTACAACGCCAAACATCTCGTTTCTCTGCCACGAGTTTCATGCCTGTCTCATGTTCTAAACTAACATTAAGACGCCCTGATACATTGCCAGTCACAGAAAGGTAGACATCGCGCACTGTAAATCATTTTATTACTGCAACTACCATAACACGCTACACAACAACTTATATTAAATAAAAACCCACTTACAACATAACGAAAGTAGAAGACTCTTACGGCGTTGGCGTAGGTCCCCAAACGGATATCCGAAAGCGAATGACGACCTATACATTTATTCTCGTCTCTCACACTGACGGAAATACCTGACGACTATGCACCCCCTTTCGACTCATTCCTCATATTGCACTAATGTACGCGATCACTGTTTCGCTGCTAGCAACCCTCGGATGTTCCCTTGCATCCACGGAAACATTTTCCCCAACACAAACAAGCCATAGCAGTCACTCATTATCTGCTAATCAATGCAGGGATGGGATGGAAAAGACACCATCCATATACTCTAGTACTAAACATGAAACTTGATAGCGCGAACAATTTTACAGAAACTTCGACACCGGTCAATCATGTGACAGCATGCTTCCTCAATCTCTGTATCATAGCTAAACCATCCATTCTCTATTTTGCAAGTATCATTGCGAACATGGAAAGATGACTACATAATACACCCATTCACAGCTAATTCTCGAACACATAACTCATCAAAGTATATCAGACAGTACTCTACATATTTCTAAGACCTCGATCATAGTACCTAAATTATGATTTATCTCTCTGCGTATGGGAGCCACAGAGCATTCTCCCCATCTTAGGGTAAAAGTATGTGTGTTTGTGGAAAGGTGTAGACTATGCCCTGTTTTAGGGAAGGTAAGGATTTGACTTGGAGTACTGTGATAGCAATGGGGGGAGTATGTCCAGTTGTAAGGAAGGTACAGCTATATCCAGAGCCACTGCAGACAACTGGGAGTATTTCCGATAATTCGCTCATTCTGGAATGCTGTTCAATTGGTAGCGATATTGTAACATTTAATTGTAACTATAATAATTAACATATATATGAGCTGTTACCGGAATCATTCCTTGTATGAAAAGTCCGTGGTGGTACTGATCCACGTTTCCTGCTAATAGCAGCATCCATGCGAAAGTAGAGGTCTGTTGGATTGTAGGAACGTATATGAGTTAACTTTGCCCTTGTCTAGAAGACCAGATAGCGAACTAATACTAGTATGTGTTGGGTGGCTTTCGTGATCAAGTGGAACATTGAGAAGATGGTATGATTGGGATGGAGTGTTATTCCCGCCCATGTAAATTATTCCGTTGACTGTTTGTCCACATTTCGCGTCTTTATTTAGTTGAAAGAAGATGGAGTGTGGTGTGTGGAAGATACGTTTGCCTGTTCTCTAGACATGGAAAGGACCTTAGTTGGCTTGTAAATTATGTGAGTTCGGTATTCGTTGGTGGAAATATGATTTTTCATGTGTTTGTTTCTAGTTACTCAGTGGTCTAGAGGACGCCCGACGAAGCTAAGGTTTCGTGGTTGTAGAGAAATGATTTCGAGTCTATATATCAGGAATTAAGTTGCCTTAGCTATGGGGAGGCTACTGCTGTGTAGTTGATATCGAGAAGTGTAGCGAAAATTCTATAATACTATGGCGAAATTACGTGTGTTATTATAATCCCCGAGTCTTGAGATGTGCATAGAAAAGCGAGCAGACAAGGAAGCAGAGACAGTAACGCCTTTGTGTCGAGGGGAAAATGATGGTGAATTTGTAGAACAATTCTGAGAGTGACTTCGGTTGGCTGATGTAAAAGGGGTGATTTTGTTTGATGGGGGATGTGAACTGTATGTTTACTAGATCGACACGGTACTCGGTGATATATTGCTGGGATTAGATCGGTTTCACGGTCCAATTTCGGGTGCTGTACAGATGTAAAGATCACTGTTTGTCTAAAATGTGTATACATTGTATTGCAAAGTAACTGTGGCTTTCACTGCGTGAACTGTGTATATATTGTATTTTAAAGATAGCATGGTTTATGTTATGGCATGACTAGAGTGGATGACTGTGTGTCCCATGATGAGGGGCATATAGTTTGAGCAGACTGATAACGATGAGGGTATGAGTGAGAATTTTTAAGTGGAAAATTATATTCGCTATAGATACTGAAGCACAGTCGTCAAGAGGAGAGGTTACCTGCACATTGATTGGTGTCAGAGTATAGCAACAATCGTAATATTTAATTGTAGTTACTATTGGCTTCCAATATTCTTGTGAGTCTGGTATGTATTTGATAATGTGGAGATAACTTTGTGGTTTTAACTGTCAACTGAATTTAGTGATCTGTGTAAAATAACCGCTGTAAGTTCGAGAAAGTAGAGGTGGATGGTTCTTCAATAACAGCGGCATCAGTAATTCGGCGAGTAAATTGGGTTAGAGCAAATGATAATGTCGGATTCAGTAACATGCTTTTTACTGCGATATGGTAGCCTCTACATAGCCGTGCGGACATTTGCGTATGTTGAGAGCAGGATTGGTATAACGTGATGGGGTTAGGTCCGCGAGGAAGACTGCATTGGACATTATTGTGCGTTACTTTCGTAACGAGGTTCTGTTAGGGCACGAATTTCCGTGCGTAAAATGCGTGAGAAGACGAAAATTAGTACAAAAGCGCACGTTAAGTATTTATGGACGGCTGTGGAATTTACTAGAGGGGTTGTTATTTTAGATATAAATGTGACTTAAGTGTAAGCTTGATAACGTTACTCGATGCGTTTGCGATGGTTTATACCTACGCGCAGTGTAGCATCAGAATCGCTAAGGGGAAAGCAGGTTGTGCTATCGTGGAATGGAATTCTTCAGCGTCTTCGCTGGACCGCTGTTACAGTTAGGGTAGAATGGAATGCTCCACGCGCTTGGCTATGCTTGGTGGTACGCTCTGTAAATAATCCCCCCTGGTCATCAATGGCACTTATACAAATTTCGCCTGCGTTCGGCTGCAGCTCGCGGTTGCGCTCCAGCCCAATTACGTCAGCATGTGTGTCTAGGTGAACAGGTATTTACATAGGAATTTCTCAGACATGCGGTATGAGTGAGATCTCGCTGCCTCATGCTTGCGGGAGCCGGGCGAGGGCTGTGCGCGGTTTGACAGCTGACGGCTGCACCACGACGCAGGGACTGTCTGTACGCTCTGCTGGAGAGGGGTTGACGGAGAGTGCATGCGCTCGTTGATTTGCGAGCAGGTCTGTGGGCTATGAGCTGTGTGGGTAGTTCACGATATGATAGTGTCTAGACATAAGTGTGCTGAATTATTTAGGAGTATGAATGTCTGTACTTAAAATATTTGCGTAAATTAAGAGTTGTTTGTGTGTCTGCAGACTGTATTGTGACCCCAAGCATAACATGGCGAGTGTTTTGCGTCATTGTGATAAATATATTCGATCTCTAAATAAAATGTTCGAAAAAAAGTAGAGTGAACTCTCCCCAGCACCCTAGCGCAGCCTGATAAATTTTAGCATAATTCTCGCCCCTACAGACCACCATCTGGGACTAGGTCATAGGAGGGGTGACAGTACGATCTGATGGCGGTAATGTGTACATGTCAGTTGGACAGTAAATCTGTCGGTGGAGACAGCACCCGCAAAATAAAGACATGTGTTAAGATCTGTTTTCCCACCATTTCGCCCCACCATCTTTGATGACGTCATGCAGTGTGCACATTAGTACTCGTTATTGCACGGTAGCCGCCATCATGGGTGAGTAAGGCGGTGTGGCGCTGGGTTGAAGATCGTGGTGAAGACCTTAACTACTTGATTCCAAGTCCAGGTGGGTGTGGCATTGGTGGGAATTGATTCCGAGTCCTAGGTTCAATGAAGTCGAATCACGTGACTAATGCAGCAGCCAATACGAGTGCAGCATTCTGAGGGTGGGGGAGGGTGCTATGTCATGAGTGAACACTGCACTGATAGTGGGAAAATGTCGAACTTCTCATTCGATAATTGAATATTGAAATTTTAAATTGACCTATTGAATATGATTAAAATTGAAATGGAATTAAGTACTTACGTAATTGGTAGGTTAGATATGTGATGTGGGTGTTAGTTTAGTTAGCATATTTACAGAAGACTATGTACAGCTTGTGTATGGAGGTGATGGCCGAGGGTGTTTGTTGTAAGTGGTCGGGCGTCCGCGGGCCTGTGGTGTGGTGCGAGAGAGCGGACGATCTTGTTTAATCAACCGACCTCACGGTAGCGTCCTCTGGTGGTCACAATATGAACTAAACCAGTTGGGCTCTGGAGCTCGTGGTGGTTACATCTATTGTCTTGTGGAGCCAACACCGTGTTACTAGAGGACGCCGAAATGCACGCGTTTTAGCTCCCGCAGGCTGGCGTGAGGAGGGAAGAACTATACTGACGTGAAATCTGCAACATGACAAGGAATTAGAATTCAGAAAGCGGACGTAGCCAGTTTGATACTTGACTTTAAACCATTAATGATGAACGTCGCTCTTGACGGCACATGAGTCACAATATTATCTGTTCAGAAGACATAGTAACTGAATATGGCGCCTCGCTAGGTCGTTGCAAATGACGTAGCTCAAGGCTATGCTAAACTGTCGTCTCTGCAAATGAGAGCGTATGTAGTGAACCATCGCTAGCAAAGTCGGCTGTACAACTGGGGCGAGTGCTCGGGAGTCTCTCCAGACTAGACGTGCCATATGGCGGCGCTCGGTCTGCAATCAATGATAGTGGCGACACGCGGGTCCGACGTATACTAAAGGACCGCGGCCGATTTAAAGGCTACCACCTATCAAGTGTGGTGTCTGGCGGTGACACCACAACATCGGTTGCAGCCATCTTGAATGACGGTACTTACGTCATCACCTGATGTCCGGAGAGCGCCCTCTGGTGGCACCGACATGAACTAAGCCAGTTGGAGTCCAGACCCAGTGGCGATCGCATATGCTTGTAATTGGTTAAATAGCAAAGACAAGTCCCTTTTTCCCTCCATTACTGTACCTGAATTTGAACTTCGCACTATTTTTCTTGTGGTGGGGGTTAGGTTAGGGGAGGTAGGCCAAGTGTCCTATCTTCCCGTGATTTTCTTTGTAGTGATAAGTACAGGTGCTATGCATCATCATGTTGGAATTTGAATTCCGCGCCATTCTTCTTGTGGTGGGGGTTAGGTTAGGGGAGGTAGCCCAGTTGACCTTTTTTCTCGCTAAAATTCACACTTCCCGCCAAATCCGACATCTTGAATGACGTCATCGCCGCCATATTGGATGACATCATCGCCACCATCTTGGATAATGGTACTTTGTCCCTTTACATTCGTTGTCGCAGTTCTTTAATCACCGCAAAACAGGTAGGAAGAAGTCCTACGCGACGACTCAGTAATTCAAGAACGTATTTCTTAATCTCAGAAAATCTCAGCTAAATAGTAAGCCAGCCCTACTGTACGCCTCTTATACCACCTTCTACGGACTTGGCAGCTAGACTGAAACACTTCAGGATATCGAATAAGTGAAAGGATCTTGCAAGATGGAATACGAGTAATGGTTAGACTATATCTGAAATGAAATTTATTAGCAGCCCGTCGAAACTCTTCAAATTAACAAATGCATGGAAAAATTCGGCGAATAATGTTCATCGACACAAAGTGTTACTGTTCGCATAAGTGATTCGTTTTGAGATTATACACCATATGCGGACGAGATTTGTGTTGTTCAAACGTCTTCTGCAGTACAGATAAGTGTAATATTTAGTATTTATTTTGTGGCTGCGGGGCTAATATTGTGCTCCATTAGTGCTCAGTGAATTCAAACTAAAAATGAAGCAAAATAAATTATAATATTTCTGTTGTATAGTAAAGTTACCAATTGTGTTCTCAAATACTTTTGCTACATCGTTACTGTTAAGCACACAGAATTATGGTTAGAGAAGTTACCTCGTCCTAAGAAGACACATTTACGTCTCTGTTTTACCAGAAATATTTATCATTTAAACTGGATACCTTTATTAGCCACATATGTCTTCAGAAAATTTAAACAGTAAATTCAGCAATGTAGCTATGAAACGTCTCTGTGAAGTCGTTTCATAAGACGCTTGTCGAATTAGGTACAACTTATTCGCTTTACTACCTGATTTTAGCTCAATTTATAAACTCTTCCAGAAAGTCTGAGCACTCAAATAAGGCCTATTGAACAATATATGTGTGTTTAATGTGGGGTTTCGGTTTTGTTTTGTGGGAAACACTGAGTTGGTCATCGTCTGCTGGGAGCAGACCATGTTGCTTCTCGTTCGAAGGAGAGCACAGGATGACCAACTTAAGTTTCCAATACCTGAACAGAGAGGTTTACCCATCTTAGTCAAAGACTGTTTTTGTGTGTGAGGTTGGTAACGGAGGGCTACCTCTCTGGTAGCTTCCGCTGCACGGGGAGCTAGGTAATCTCGAAAGAGAAAGGGGCGACTCTTCGGTGAACGCTTGGTGAATACGGATCGTAGCTCTTAAAGGGGGTTTCAAGTGATAGGAAGCAGGTTGAGTTAGGACTTCGTTATGTTTAAGAGTTGAAATACTTAAGAACTTCAGCTTAACTGAAGCGTGTGATGCGAGTATGATTTTTAATCTTTCATTAGTGGAAGTTGCGTTTGTCTTTGTGTGTCGATTTTGTGCCACGTGTTTGGTAATAAATGACCCTTCTGGTCCACCACGGCACTACAATAGACCTTATTTAACAGTCTGCTTGTTTAATGAGCCACAATTTCTACAAGAATATCTGTTCTTTCGTGCACTTTCTACAAAGCGGCACAACAGTTTGAGTCAGAATGCACCACGTGCTGTAGTTCGGCAGTTTGCAGGCAGCAGGCGCAATTAGTATGTTGAATAATTATCGCACAACCTGGTGCATTGGTTAAACCTCGGTCCAGAATAGTGCAACGTAGAATCGTAATGCGAATCTCACTGGTATGAATGCAAAAGGAGATGATAGTATCATTGTCTCCCACCCCCGGATTCTGCGTTTCTTGCTGTAGTTAAATTGTGCTCTGTTTCATTCTCACGTAATTCTTACTAAAATATTTCTGGTCAGGCACCAGTTAGGTGTAGCTGGGATGTGCAACCAAATACTTAGTTACAATAAACAATCGACGTGAAAGATAAATTCTGTGGTGTTGATCTTACCCACTTACTTCGATTTCCAATCCTGAATTAATCAAGTTACTTCATGCACGATATGGAGTGCTATTTATCTGGCTACTTAAATAAATTTGAATACTGGTAATTAAATTATTAAAGTAATTAAACTAATAATTTTCCAGCTCCGTTTTCTTTTAATGGTTAGGAAGCGCTTGGGCTGGTGGCGACCCTGAATTTCGGAAATTTTATCATTATTTCTGTGAGAGAAGCAGCGAGAAATGCGAGATAACGTATATGGCTCCATGAGAAACGTCGTAAATATAGTAATACGTTACAGCCTTGTGTCATGCGGAATAAAAAGTGTGAGTACATAACGGGATGAAGTACTTACATTGGTTTCGTCCCCTTGAGACACAGAAAAGTGTCTGCAATAATGGCTGGAATTAAGTGGAAGAACACGGCTGCAATAACGTACAGCGACTTCTGCTTGAACATAAATCCGTAGGCGTACCAGATGCTTTTTATGCTGGGAAAATGTCTGGCGTAAAATAAGTAGCCGTATATGGTATCCCAGGACGCTGGATGGCGAGCAGTTGATACACAATTGTAGACGAGCGGCTGAGCTGCTGGCAGTTGTGTAAGATTTTGCATTCTGTGTCTGGACCTGCAATAAATGAGACAACATCCACAAAAATGGAAGTGGACCGTTCGCTATTTTTGATTACTAGTAATGTGTGGGTAACATTTTAAACAGATATGCCACATTTATTCTCTTCATCTCCTAACGAATGTGCCACTGATGGTGCACACGGTTATGAACTCAGTCACTATAACAATCTATGTACATGGATACATTAAAGATAAATTACATTAAAATTCCACTGTTAAAAGAATTACACAAAAACAATTCGTAATATTCGGGAAGCAAATCACCAACAAGAAAAGATAACGTCTTATGCGAAGAAATTATCTAACGGGTAAATAAGTGCGAAGAAAAGTCGGCAAATTTGCTCGGAAGCGAATATAGAATGCGCCCTGAAAAATATGGCTTACTATGATTGTTATTGCTTCTCACTTACTCTGAAAGGAAGCTACTGTCGGAATCCAGAACGGATTGGTCTGATACGATCGTGGAGAGTTCTCACCAAAAACCGCGAACTGCTACGCCACAGACATCGTAACGTGAGTCTTCCAGGGCGTCACGTCTCTCATTCTGGAAGAACCATGAGGCTGGGGGAATAGCACAGATGGTGCTACCCCGCCAAGGCTGAACTCTCACATTCCTGTTTGGTGGCTCAAAGGTATCCGTACCATAGCCAGCAAGCAGCTGACTCTCGCCATTTGTCCATGGAGATATGAAATGAAGCATGGTGAAAGAGGAGAAACTTTTCTCTCTTAATGATGCAAGTTGGTTCCGGCGGGTCCAGGTAACTTGGGATGGCAGAGGTATTTGTTGTATCCTCTGACGAAGCGTGATGAAACACACTTTTACAACAGAACTGTTACAATAACTAAATAAAGCAAGCTTCTAAAAGGAGCCCCTTGAGTAAGAGGTAGCAAGTTCAATATTTAGTAAGGCTAATTTGAAATTTTTGTGTTAACAATTGTAACAGGAATGATATTAGCTGCTAATAACTCACTACGTGCATCAGGAGGGCGACGGGAAATGAATGTCCGGGATGCTATGGGATGTTTGTATAATGCTTCACAAAATGGACATCGTCGACATTCAATAAATGTTCGAAACAAACCAGCAACTTGCGCCATGAACAGCTAACGAAAAATGGCGCGCTACGATGATCACGAAGATTAGCATCATCATGACAGAAGGCGAACTCCTTGGGAGCTGCAAACATTCAGCTAGGTATCAGCCCTCAAAGAATGCATATGGAATGATACCTGTGTAACGGGTGATGAAAACTGAGGGAATGTGGTGGCATGCAACCGAAAGTGAAAGAGTCTGGCGTGAAACTTATCGTGGAACTGGCTATCCTTTAAGGCGTAGCTGCAGAATGTGCGACAATATGATTTATAGGCACGAAAAACACAAAGTTTCAGAGGTTGAATTTGTCCAGTGGTTCCAGGTGTTATGCACTGCACACTGTTACACACCGTTCAGTAGGGGTAGTTTGCTCTAAAGGAGTATGCAGACCAAGAATGAAGCAAAAGCAAGTTTCTTTGACCAGCTATTGTCCAAAACAGTGCTCATACACTTATTGTAGTTCGTCTACGCCCATTTTCAAGTCTTGCTTGGTGTGAGTTAAATATTCCCCACTTCCCTTGCAAGATAACGCACACGACAAACAATCACTGGGGAGAGACTCTCCAACTTCTCGCAACACAATAAATGACTTTAAAGACAATCTACCATCCACATTAAAGTCGGCATAATTGCATATGAACGCATTGAGGCATTGACGTTAGCAGATCTTGATAGAAATCTCTTGGTACCTCTAATTTCCAGGGTACCTCTCACAGACACGTCCTCTTCAAATCTCGAATGGTCGGAGTTGAAAACAAATTCCTTAATGAACAATGGGTTACTGTTGTTTATCTCATCTACAACTATTCGGGCCGATTCCGCAGTTTGCTATGCATCGCCAAGGTGACGCTTTGTTTGAAATTTCGTTTTCTTACGTCATCCAATTCTGTAGCACTTTTTGAAGTTAAGCAACCGTCCATTGCTTCACTTGAAATCACTGTAATCTATGACGTGCATAACGTAGAGGCTCGATAGCACGCACATCTAACGTCGATCAGTTGTAGAATTTTGGAACACGTATTATGTTCGAGTATAATGACTTTTCTGGAGACTAGAAATCTACTCTGTAGAAATCAGCATGGGTTACGAAAAAGAAGATCGTGTGAAACCCAGCTCGTGCTATTCGTCCACGAGACTCAGAGGGCCATAGACAGGGGTTCACAGATAGATGCCGTGTTTCTTGATTTCCGCAATGCGTCCGAAACAGTTCCCCACAGTCGTTTAATGAACAAAGTAAGAGCATATGGAATATCAGACCAATTGTGTGATTGGATTGAAGAGTTCCTAGATGACAGAACGCAGCGTGTCATTCTCAATGGAGAGAAGTCTTCCGAAGTAAGAGTGATTTCAGGTGTGCCGCAGGGGAGTGTCGTAGGACCGTTGCTATTCACAATATACATAACTGACCTTGTGGAAGTTCACTGAGGCTCTTTGCAGGTGATGATGTGGTATATCGAGAGGATGTAACAATGGAAAATTGTAAAATTGTACTGAAATGCTGGAGGATATGCAACGAATAGACGCATGGTGCAGGGAATGGCAATTGAATCTCAATGTAGACAAGTGTAATGTGCTGCAAATACACAGAAAGAAAGATCCTTTATCATTTAGCTACAATATAACAGGTCAAAAACTGGGAGCAGTTAACTCCATAAATTATCTGGGAGTAGGCATTAGGAGTGATTTAAAATGGAATGATCATATAAAGTTGATCGTCGGTAAAGCAGGTGCCAGACTGAGATTCACTGGAAAAATCCTAAGGAAATGCAGTCCGAAAACAAAGGAAGTAGGTTACAGTACACTTGTTCGCCAACTGCTTGAATATTGCTCTGCAGTGTGGGATCCATAGCAGATAGGGTTGTTAGAAGAGACAGAGAAGATCCAATGGAGAGCAGCGCGCTTCGTTACAGGATCATTTAGTAATCGCGAAAGCCTTACAGAGATGAAAGATAAACTCCAGTGGAAGACTTTGGAGGAGAGACGCTCAGTAGCTCGGTAAGGGCTTTTGTTGAAGTTTCGAGAACGTACCTTCACCGAGGAGTGAAGCAGTATATTGCTCCCTCCTACGTATCTCTCGCGAAGAGACCATGAGGATAAAATCAGTGAGATTAGAGCCCACATGGAGGCATACGGACAATCTTTCTTTCCACGAACAATACGAGACTGGAATAGAAGGGAGAACCGATAGAGGTACTCAAAGTACCCTCCGCCACACACCGCCGGGTGGCTTGCGGAGTATGGATGTAGATGTAGATGTAAATTATATCGTGCGGCCTTGAAAGACTGCAACACAGTTTTTGTAACAAGTGCGCCTTGTCCTCCCTTGATTACTCGTAGTTTTTCTTATGTACTACAGTACACGGTCATATTGCTTTTTTTTTGCTGTGCTGCGGATGATCTTCTATACATGTAATTATGTTTAGTGCTCCTTGAACAACGATTGTCATGCACTTGATTTCACTGGAAACGGCATTTGTGGCTCCATGCCCGAGAAGAATGATGAACGTAACGATTCGATTCTTATTTCAATATCACTTTCACTTATTAAGCACGTATCGCTATCATTTTACTCCTCATGTACATTGCCCGCACAGTCGAGCGCATACGACACCACACATCCCTCTGGTTAATCTAGCAGAAACGTCAATATATCATCTGCCACTTCTTTCTCACTCGGTGAAATTCCTTGTACTCATTTCTAATGAAATGTCAACATCAGCAATCGATGTTGTAGATTTCACTTTGTTTATCGTTGCCATTGCTCTGCCTCATATCGACAACAGTAGCCCCGTGGCTCTGTTGTGAGTTACTCGTCGACTAAACAATTCAAGGACACTCGGCAGCCTCATGCTGTTCTCATTGTGTGATACATATGTGGAGCGTCGAATGCCGTAAACATCACAGTCCTTTTGGGACCTTGTATTCAATGGGTTATCTTCACATCTTGGTAACTGCAAACCCTTTGTCCTGGAATATACACTACTAGCCATTAAAAATGCTACACCATGAAGATGACGTGCTACAGATGCGAAATTTAACCGACAGGAAGTAGATCCTGCGATTTGCAAATGATTAGCTTTTCAGAGCATTCACACAAGGTTGGCGGCGGTGGCGACACCTACAACGTGCTGACAGGAAAGTTTCCAACCGATTTCTCATACACAAACAGCAGTTGACCGGCGTTGCCCGGTGAATCGTTGTTGTGATGCCTCGTGTAAGGAGGAGAAATGCGTACCATAACGTTTCCGACTTTGATAGAGGTCGGATAGTGGCCTATCGCGACATCGCTGCTCGCGTTGGTCGCGATCCAATGACTGTTAGCAGAATAAGAAATCGGTGGGTTCAGGAGGGTAATACGGAACGCTGTGCTGGATCCCAACGGCCTCGTATCACTAGGAGTCGAGATGACAGGCATCTTATCCACATGACTGTAACGGATCGTGCAGCCACGTCTCGATCCCTGAGTCAACAGATGGGGACGTTTGCAAAACAACAACAATGTGCACGAACAGTTGGACGACGTTTGCAGCAGCATGGGGTATCAGCTCGGAGACCATGTCTGCGGTTACCCTTGACGCTGCATCACAGACAGGAGCGCCTGTGATGGTGTACACTATGACGAACCTGGATGCACGAATGGCAAAACATTTTTTCGGATGAATCCAGGTTCTGTTTAATCACGATGGTTGCATCCGTGTTTGGCGATATCGCGGTGAACGCACATTGGAAGCGTGTATTCGTCATGTCCATACTGGCGTTCACCCGGTGTGATGTTATGGGGTGCCATTGCTTACCCGTCTCGGTCACCTCTTGTTCGCATTGACGACACTTTCAGCAGTGGACGTTACATTTCAGATGTGTTACGACCCGTGGCTGTACCCTTCATTCGATCCCTGCGAAACCCTCTATCTCAGCAGGATAATGCACGACCGCATGTTGCAGGTCCTGTACGGGCCTTTCTGGATACAGAAAATGTTCGAGTGCTGCCCTGACCAGCAGATTCTCGAGATCTCTCACCAATTGAAAACGTGTGGTCAATGGTGGCCGAGCAACTGCCTCGTCACAATACGCCAGTCACTACTCTTGATGAACTGTAGTATGGTGTTGAAGGTGGATGGGCAGCTGTGCCTGTACACGCCATCCAAGCTCAGTTTCTCAATGCCCAGGCGTATCAAGGCCGTTATTACGGCCAGAGGTGGTTGCTCTGGGTACTGATTTGTCAGAATCTATGCACCGAAATTGCGTGAAAATGGAATCACATGTCAGTTCTAGTATAATATATTTGTCAAATGAATACCCGTTTATCATCTGCATTTCTTCGTGGTTTAGCAATTTTGATGGCCACTAGTGTATGTCGAGGAGCACGGAGGAGGAACTGGCATTGTGCTACGAGGTGAGGAGCTCTCATGCAGCCGAATAAACTCGGCGAGCTGTTTGTTGTGAAGGGCTGTTGGTGGCGCAGCCGCGGGTGTTGCTTATGGCGAAGACGGCAGGACAACTCTGCGGGCAGCAGGAGCGGCGGCGGTCACGCCAGGCGTTTCCCGTCGTGGACCGTTGAAGCGGTTCTTGTTCCTTCGGAGTCCGGGACGTGTCTGGTCTTATCTACCTCTGTCGCTAGAACTTCACAGAGTGTCTTGGCCCGCCGAAGAAGATGGAGTTTGCAGCAGGATGTTCTGCCTCCCGTGCACGCGATGATGCGGTCTTCTCGTTCTTCCAGCTCCTCGGTTTCCATCTATAGAGGCTGCCTATGCAGCGAGGGGCTATGCACGTCTTGTTGCGACGCTGCGCTGAATCTTTCAGCTCAATGTCCTTTTCTTTGGTCCCTGCATTATTTTCGAATAAAATGTACGGGCTGTCGTTCGGAATCGGATCGGTCATGCAGGTGTGGGACTTCCACGATATGGTGGAGTGGTCCGGATAGGAAGCCTCTTGGTAGATGCGGAGCCAGGCTGAGAGCACGATTCTGCAGATAATGGAGCTTCTTCGTGTGTTCTTCAGCTCCGTTCCCTGACGACGACTGCGGTGTACTCAGTTATAGAGGGGAACAGCGTCTCGTGACACCGAGACGCAGAGAAGGTGTGGGAGTCGGGTTCAGCAGAGGACAGAGCTTGCGAAAACGGTTTGTGACCCTGGATTTCACTTGATGACTGGGGATGTAAAATTGATTCCATATTTTTAGGTTTAAAAAATTGTTCAAATGGCTCTGAGCACTGTGGGACTTAATTCAAAGGTCATCACTCTCCTACAACTTAGAACTTGCAGACCGTAGCGGTCGCGCGGTTCCAGACTGTAGCGCCTAGAACGGCTCGGCCACTTCGGCCGGCTTTTAGATTTCCAGAAGGCTTTTTACATCGTAACTCACAAGCGACTTCTGATCAGATTGCGTGTTTATGGACTATTGCCTCAGTTGTGTGACTAGATTCTTCATTTCCTAACGGAAAGGTGACAGTTTGTAGTAATTGACGGGAAGTCATCGAGTAAAGCAGGAGTAATATATGACTTTCCCCAAGGAAGTGGTATACGCCGTCAATTGTTCCTCGTCTACATAAACGATTTAGGAGACAATCTGAGAAGCACTCTTAGATAGTTCGCAGATGATCCTTGTGGTGTCACCGCCAGACACCACACTTGCTAGGTGGTAGCCTTTAAATCGGCCGCGGTCCGTTAGTATCCGTCGGACCCGCGTGTCGCCACTATCAGTGATTGCAGACCGAGCGCCGCCACACGGCAGGTCTAGAGAGACTTCGTAGCACTCGCCCCAGTTGTACAACCGACTTTGCTAGCGATGGTTCACTGACAAAATACGCTCTCATATGCCGAGACGATAGTTTAGCATAGCTTTCAGCTACGTCATTTGCTACGACCTAGCAAGGCGCCATTATCAGTTACTATTGATATTGAATCATGTACGGTCAAGACTGACGTTCACCATTAATGGATTAAAGTTAAGTATTCCACCAGCTACGTCCGTTTTTCTAAATTCTAATTTCCTTGTCCTGTTCCAGACCTCACGCCAGCCTGCGTGAGCTAAAACGCGTGCCTTTCCGCCTCCTTCTAGTAACACGGTGTTGGCTCTCCTGCCAACCAAAACAATCCTGTCATTTAAGGTCTTATAAACTGATCAGATGATCAAAACAAATTCCTAAACTATTTAGACAAGATATCCCTACGGTACGACAAGTGGCAATGGACTCTAAATACTAAAAAGTGTTAAGTCTTCCACATATCAAAATGTATGTGCTGAATTTCTGTTGCACGACAAATCACACAAATCTAAAGGCTGTAAACTCAACTAAAAACTTATGGATTACAATTTCGAATAACTTAAGCTGCAATGACCACATAGTTAATGTTGTGGGTAAAGCAAACCAAAGATTGTTACTTATTGGCGGAACACTTACAAAGTGCAAAAGGTCTACTGAAGAGACTGGCTATACTATGCTTGCACGTCTTCCTCTGGAGTATTGATGCGTGGTGTGGGATCCGGAATGGATAGGATCGACGGAGGACGTCGAAAATGTTCAAAGAAGGGTAGCTCGTTTTGTGCTACCGCGATATAGGAGAGTAAGCACCACGGATATGATACGTGAATTCGGGTAGCAGTCATTAAAACAAAGACGATTTTCGTTGCGGCAGGATTTTCTCATGAAATACCAATATCTATATTTCTCCTCAGGGTGGGAAAATATTTTCTTGGCGCCCACTTACATAGGGAGGAATGATCGTCATAACAAATTAACAGATACGAGAGCTCGCACAGGAAGTTTTAAATGTCGTTTTTCCCACGCTGTGTTTGAGACTGGAACGGTAGAGAAATAGCTTGAAGATTGTTCGACGAACCCTCTACTAGGCACTTAATTGTGAACAGCAGAGCAATCATTCAGATGTAGACGTACGTAGATGTACGACGATACCCCATCCCTGACTGGACGAGCGTTTGGCGAGTCATTCATGCGCTCTTCCTGTCCAATTTCGCTCGGTCGACGTGGTATGTGGTCACTAACGAGAAATTTCCGATCCGACGCAGGCTCTATGCCATTCCACTCACCTCACAAACGCTCCCATATTCCTCCGTTGCGCGACAGTAGACACGGACGAATACTGACCGAACTGTGGACTTGCAAGCGAGTGCTAAAAACTGGTCCGCCAGACACTGCGTTCTGCGTCCCCTCCTCCCTTGCCTCGACTGTGCCCATGGACCTCTTTCATCCCGACGCCGTCTATTTCTCGATGACTTGGATGAATGTGGTCTACTGGATAAAGAGAATGGCGATACATTATATGTATCACGACGGCGGAAAGAAAGACCTCGATTTGCGGCAATGCATGATGGACGAGTTCATTGTATTAACGAACAGAACGCAATACCGATACCTTTTTGCTAACTATTTGGGGTCTTCATTCTGTTGGCCTGGTGTGAGAAGAAGCTGAATGTTTCCATGATCCCCATACGGTAACTTTCTCTGACTGTGTGCAGCGTCCCCGGACACCGACGGTTGACGACTGGTGGTGACTGTTGAAATGACGACCGCCTCTTCCTGGTCTCCCGCTTCGATAAGGTGATCACAGCAGGCAAAATGGCTCCTTTTGGTTCGCTTGATGTCTTCATTTTTGCCGTATGGGTTCATTTTATTGTTTATTTTTAATTAAAATGCAAAAAAAGAATTGTGACGGTGCACCTCAGCGGTGGGAGGGGGCAGACATCTCTCGGAATCCGAGCCCTGCTCGCCTCGCCTCCACCATCATGGCGCTGACTGTGCCCTTTTTTTTTTTTTTAGCCTGCGGCGCGCGTGCAGATTGACGCCTCATGTGGCGATTGTTTCTTTTTGTTGGTTTCTTCCTTCTGTGCTGTTGTTGTAGTCTTCAGGTCACTACTCTATCCTGTGCATCCCTCATCATCTCCGAACATCTAATGCAATCTACGTTCCTCTGAATCTGCTTACTGTATTCATCTCTTGGTCTCCGAGATTTTTATGCCCGCCGCCCCCACGCTTCTATCCAATATTAAATTAATTGTTGAGCCCTTGATGCTTCAGAATGTGTCCTACCAACCGATCCCTTCTTTTAATCAGGTGTTACCGTAAAGTTCTTTTCCCCCAATTCTATTCAGTAACTCCTCGTTAGTTACGTGATCTACCCATTTGATCTTCAGCATTCTTTTGTAGCATCACATTTCAAAAGCTTCTATTCTCTTTTTCTCTAAACTGTTTATCGTCATGTTTCACTTGCATACATGGCCACACTCCAAATACTTTCCGAAAGGACTTCTTGACGCTTAAATCTATACTCGATGTTAACAAATTTCTCTCCTTCAGACACCCTTTTCTTGCCGTTGCCAGTCTAGATTTTATATCCTCCCTACTTGGACCATCATCAGTTATTTTGCTTCCCAAATAGTAAAACACATGAAATACTTGAAGCGTCTTATTTCCTAATCTACTTCCCTCGTCATCACCTGATTCAATTCGACTACACTCCATTATCCTTGTTTTGCTTTAGTTAATGTTCATTTTATATCCTCCTTTCAAGATACTGTCTGTTCTGTTCAACTGCTCTGCGAAGTCTTTTACTATGTCTGACACAATTACAATGTCATCAGCAAACCTCCCAGTTTTATTTCTTCTCCATGGACCAATTTATACTCCAAATTTTTCTTTTGTTTCCTTTACTACCTGCTCGATATACAGATTGAATAATGTTGGGGATAGGCTAAAATCGAGTCTTACTCCCTTCTCAATCACCGCTTCCCTTTCCTGCCCCTCGACTCTTATATCTGCTATCTGGTTTCTGTACAAATTGTAAATAGCCTTTCGCTGCCTGTATGTTACCCCTGCCTCCTTCAGAATTTGAATAAAAGTTTTCCATTGTCAATAGCTTTCTATAAGTGTACAAATGCTATAGACATATGTTTGCCTTTCCTTAAACTATCTTCTATGAGAATCTGTAGGGTCAGTAGAGCCTCGCGTGTTCCTACATTTCTCTGGAATCCAAACTGATCTTCTCCAGGGTCCACTTCTACCAGTTTTTCATTCTTCTGTAAAGGATTCGTGTTACTATTTTGCAGCCATGATTTATTAAACTAATAGTTTGGTAATTGTAACACCTGTCAGCGCCTGCTTTCTTTGGAATTTGAATTATTGTATTCTTCTTGAAGTCTGTGGATATTTTGCCTATCTCATACACGTTGCTCACCAGATGGAAGAGTTTTGTCATGGCTAGCTCTCCCAAGGCTACCAGCGGCTGTGACAGAATGTTGTCAATTCCCGGGTCTTGTTTCTTCACGCAGTATCATATTTCCCTTCCCATCTTCCTTGACATCCTGTTTCATTTCCATAATATTGCACTCAAGTGTACCTCTGTTCCACCTTTCTCCTTTCCCTTCTTTGCTTAGGACTGGCTTTCTATCTTAGCCCTTGATATTCATGCAGGTGATTCCCTTTTCTCCCAAGGTCTCTTTAATCTTCCTGTAGGCAGCATCTATATTACCCTTAGCTATACATGCTTCTATATCCATACATTTATCCTCTAGCCTCTCCTGCTTAGCCTTTTTGTACTTTCTGTCGATCTCATTTTTCAGACGTTTATATTCCTTTTCACCTGCTTTATTTATTGAATTTTTACATTTTCTCCTTTCTTCGATTAAATTCAATATCTTTTGTCCTACCCAAGAATGTATACTAGTCCCCGTCTTTTTAGTACCTGATCCGCTGCTGCCTTCACTATTTCATCTATCAAAGCTACCCATTCTTCTTTTACCGTATTACCTTCCTCTTTTCCTGTCAATAGTTGCCTAATATTCCCTCTGAAGTCCTCTGCAACCTCCGGCTCTTTCAGTTTGCCCACGTCCCATCTCCTTAAGTTCCTGCCTTTTTTGCATTTTCTTCAATTTTAATGTGCAGTTCATAATCTTCTATACTAAAATAAAAGAAGAAAGTTTTGATGTAACTTGTCTCCTGCTCGATGAACACACCAAGTACTTGTGGTAAGTTTTGTTTCGTGTTGATGTTTTCTTTTGTTAGTTTCGATTAAGCAACAATTAAATTTTGGATTATAGATATAGCAGAACAAGAGGTTAAGGCAAACACTAAGAAATTGGTTGCGTTGTGGAACCGTACACTGATACAGCCCATAGATTTCTGATTCAAATCTCGCTTCGGTTATACCTTTTCTTCGTTCAAGTTGGAATACCCACATTTTTGAAAACATAAAATTCGTCAAATATGTGCTAATTAACACATATCTAATCACCAGTTCTTATGAAATATACACAGATTCACGTTGGTAATTACGTGTTGCCCTCAATATTCTAGTTTTCATTGCAAATATAAATTATTTATGTCAAAGATTGATTAAATTTAAAAAAGTACATAAGAACTTGAAGTTTTAGGACAAAAATAAAAAATCAGATAATCTTGATTTGCATCTTCTCCATTATTTTAAACCACTGGCGTGGTCGCACACGAACCGGAGTGGTAAGTATCGTAGAAAAACGGAAAACAATACTTTTCACGGCATTTAGCACACCGTACAAATGCTACATTTCAATAACAACCCAACAGATTTGATCTGGAACCATGATGAGGGACTTTTCGCGAGAAATAACAAGGGATTTAAGCTACCAGCTGTTCTGGAACTAATGTTGGAAGCTTTGTGCACGTCCGTGCCGAAGGCTGGCGGGATACAGAACGGCATGGCATAAAAGAAAGGAAAATGTAGCTTTTAGACAGCTTCCTGTATTCTACTGCTGATAGACTCGTTATCAACGTAGCGGATTACAGTTCTAGTATGGAAATATATTTCTCGGATTTGGATATTAAACGGTTCAGAATTACGAAACGACTGACTGTACGTAATACAGTCAGTTGCTTCAGCATTCAACTGGCTGTAAATAGTATGTCATTGGCTACAGTATTGAACTTTTTAACTCTTACATGTTTTTGGGTACGATTTAGTTTACTTATTGTTCTTCCTGCAATACGCATTAGTATTTTTCTTGAAAGGGTACAGTACCAACCGACATTGAAAATAGGTACAACATACTTCATTATTCTTGTCAGAACAACACATTTTTTGTAAAAATAACTCAATTTCAATTAATACAGCGAAGCTGGATACCAGTGTAGGAAAGAATGACAATTTATTTATTTAATTGATCACATGTGCACTCCCACAAAATATATCCCTACATCCAGTTTGGTGAGACCTGTGAAATGAATGAATGTATGGTCGTCTGCTAACCGCAGATAGTGAATGTGAATATATGATCATCTTTGAGACGACCCTTTGGTCACCTTTGGTAGAACCAAAGAGATAAAATTTACCTGAGCTTTGAGCGCCTGAAATGTGGCTGACCAATACGGTAGCAAGGTGCTCCCCCACTTCGGCAGAGGTGCGAGAGGACCTGAAGAACGGCCATGTTTCGGCACTCTGCCGCTGGATCTAGTGTTGGTAAGACCTGTCTTAGGTGTGCGCTGTAAAGACAGTGGAGACGTGGTATGCATGTGAAATACTTAAGAGTAGTTTAGAATAATAGTTTCTCTATTTCAGGAACTTTTGTGGGGAGAATTAATTGTCAGGCAGATAATATTAAGGGGATCGTAGTAATCTTCGGAAGTGACCGACGGTCACAACGAAACCACGTGTAGCAATAAGTTGAAATACTTCCGAATGCTTAAGTTAAGCTGAATTACTAGCGTGTGTACTATAAGTTGGAAATATTTAAGAAATGGCGTGTGCAGGACTTGAAATTAGAGACGAGTACTTCCACATGGTTAGTACTGTGTGAGTCTCAATCTGTGTATGAGACAAAGGATAAAGAGAAGTACTTGTCCATGGTATCAGTTGAGGACTCGCGTCTGTGATGAATATGTTCTTAATATTACTTTGTGCATTATGTTTCCGTGTGATGCTTGATTTAAACTATAACACTCTGAGAGAGAAGCAAGGTGAGTCAGCCGTCTATCCAGCAACGCCACTTGGCTTGCATTGCACAGGAAGACGTGCATATATCCTCCAGAGTTCATAGTAAGAAAAAAAAATTACGAAGTGGGGCAGTGTCGTGTGAAACTGGGATAAATACTAATTGAAGTGGGAAAGCTGAAAGTGATGTGATTATAATGTTGTGACTATTCCTTGTGTTGTATTCCATGTTGCAGTGTGGTGTATGTCATGTAATTAAAGTATGTGTGGTTTGCATGGGAGAGTAGCAAGGTGGTTTCAGAGGTAGTGGGTATGCATGTTCCTTTTGTACCGCTCGGTCTGGAGGAAAGTTTCGTGATGATGGTTGTGAGAGTCGAACTCTGAGATATAGCAAAAGATCCACCATCCTATCCAGAAAGTGCACTGTAGCGTTAAATAATTACGAGACCATAAGATAGAGAATCACCAATGTAAAGCCATGCCCACTGGGCGGAATTTCTCATGTGTTATTGTTGTAGGTTATGGAATTTGTGTGTTTTGGTTATAGAATTTATCGGAATAAATAAGATAGTGAAAAGAAAAAGATTGGTGGCCTTTTCCTTCGAACTGTATGTTGTCATGATATCCAGAATTTATAATGTGTGCGCCATTCATATTCAGTGCGATGGCCACGTGTTGATAAAAGCCGTTAAATAAGAAAGAAAATGTGGTATTGCCAGTGCGTAGTGAACAGTCAGAGTTGTGTAAATTACTAATAGTCAGATGTGCATTTCCGTTGTGTAATATTCAAACATTAGAAAAACTTGTAACTTAATTGTGAGTACTAGAGTTCATGTTACTCGATAAATAAGAATGAGCTCACTTGCATGGAAGACCACTCATCTTGCAGGCCTGATTGCTTGATGCCACAGTATGAGCAAGGCATGTGGGTGCCTCTCATTATTTACGTCTGACTTGTTTGAGAGGCACCCACATGCCTTCTTCATACTGTGGCATCAAGCAGTCAGGCCTGCAAGATGAGTGGTCTGCCAAGCGAGTGGATTCATTCTTATTTATCGAGTAACATGAACTCTATTACGCACACTTAAGTTACAAGTTATCCTCCTATATGATTAATACGCAACGGAAACACGCATCTGACTATCAGTAATATACAGAACTCTGACTATACACTACGCACTGGCAATACCACATTTTCTTTTTGTCTTTTATTTAACGGCTTTTTGTCAACACGTGGCCACCGCACTGAATATGAATGGCGCACACATTATAAATGCGGGACATTATGACAACATACAATTCGAAGGAAAAGTCCACCAATCTTTTTCTTTTCACTATCTTACTTATTCCAATAAATTCCCTAACCTAAACACACAAATTCTATCACCTACAACAATAACACATGAGAAATTCCGCCCAGTTGGCATGCCTTTACATTGGTGAATCTCTATATTATGGTCTCGTAATTATTTAACGCTACAGTGCACTTTCTGGATAGGATGGTGGATCTTTTACTATATTTCACACTTCGACTCTCACAATCATCATCACGAAACTTTCCTCCAGACCGAGCGGTACAGAAGGAACAAGCATAACCCACTAATCTTTTGAAACTACCTTGCTACTCTGCCATGCAAACCACACATATCCAAATGACATGACATACATCACACTGCAACATGAAATACTACACTAAATAGTCACAACATTATCACTTTCAGCTTTCCCACTTCAATTAATATTTATCCCAGTTTCACACGACACTGCCCCACTTCGTAATTCTACTTTCCTACTATGAACTCTGGAGATGTATGCACGTCTTCCTGTGCAATGCAAGCCAAGTGGCGTTTCTGGGTAGACGGCCGACTCACCTTGCTTCTCTCTCAGAGTTTGAATCTAGCGTAACACGGAATCATATCACGCAAAGTAATATTAAGAACGTATTCATCACACACGCGAGTCCTCAACTGATACCATGGACGAGTACTTCTCTTTATCTTTTGTCTCATACACAGTTTGAGACTCACACAGTACTCACCACGTGGAAGTACTCGTCTCTAATTTCAAGTCCTGCACACGCCATTTCTTAAATATTTCAACTTATGGTACACACGCTATTTCTTAAATATTTCAACTTCTTGTACACCCGCTAGTAATTCAGCTTAACTTAAGCACACGGAAGTATTTCAACTTATTGCTACACGTGGTTTCATTGTGACCGTTGGTCACTTCCAAAGATTACTACAATCCCATTAATATTACCTGCCTGACATTTAATTCTCCCCACAAAAGTTCCTGAAATAGAGAAATTATTATTTCAAACTACTCTTAAATATTCCACATGCATACCATGTCTCCACTCTTTTGTCATTACGGATCACAACTAAAACAGGTCTTAACAGCACAAGATCCAGCGGCAGAGTGCTGAAACATGGCCGTTCTACAGGTCATCTCGCACCTCTGTCGAGGTGGGGGAAGACCATGCTACCATATTGGTCAGCCACATTTCAGGCGCTCAAAGCTCAGGTAAATTTCATCTCTTTGGTCCCGCCGAAGGTGGCCAAAGGATCGTCTCAAAGATAATCATATATTCACATTCACTATCTGCGGTTAGCATACGACCATACATTCATTCATTTCACAGATCTCACCAAACTGGATGTAGGGATTTACTTTGTGGGAGTGCACATGTGATCAATTAAATAAATAAATTGTCATTCTTTCCCACACTGGTATCCGGCTTCGCTGTATTAATTGAAATTGAGTTATTTTACAAAAAAATGTGTTGTTCTGACAAAAATAATGAAGTATGTTGTACCTATTTTCAATGTTTGGCGGTACTGTACCCTTTCACCACCGGCTACGCATGCAGAAAAAAATGGCACGGTACTATCCTTGCAATACGAGGGTAGTTCCGAACATTTTTTTAAGAAAACTGTATTAGAACAAACGTAGCAAGTCATCAAAATAACCAGGAGGAGACCTTAGCCCCTGGTGACCTCAAAAAGACGACCAAATGCTTTTACTTTACCAAATTATTGACGCCGGCCGAAGTGGCCGTGCGGTTAAAGGCGCTGCAGTCTGGAACCGCAAGACCGCTACGGTCGCAGGTTCGAATCCTGCCTCGGGCATGGATGTTTGTGATGTCCTTAGGTTAGTTAGGTTTAACTAGTTCTAAGTTCTAGGGGACTAATAACCTCAGCAGTTGAGTCCCATAGTGCTCAGAGCCATTTGAACCATTTTGACACAGTTGTTGCATTATTGTACTCTCCACAATCCGGAGTAACGTACACATACAAATTTACATCAATCCAAATGACAAATAAAACATTATATCATACAAATAAAAAATAATGGTGGATAAAAATTTGCTTAGTTGCCGGGATCTCCGTTAATTTTAGGAGTAATCCAAACTTCACTAATTCTATGACAACTAAGAAAAAATACCAATTGTACTCATGAAATTTTAAATAGCTCACTGTCCAAGCACAGAACAAGTAATCTGACATTCATAAATTGCGTTATAATAATCTTTACACGGCAATGTCTAAATAAAAAACAAAATCAACAAAAGAAAAACATTGCGTACACTAGTTACACGTAGAAGTCAGGCTCCATATCAATACACGCAATAAATAGCAATAAGTGCTTGAATCCACCAGTAGCTCTCGTATCTTACTCTACTGCTCATTTCTCTGTTGTTACACATTTGGATGACAAGAACTTGCATTTCGACTAGCCTTCGTTACACTTTAATGTGAAATATCACCACTGTGATAATGAAAATAAGTGGCTTCAGTCAACACACCAACAAGATCATTACTGTCTACGACATCAAAATGCATCAATTAATTCCAATATTTGTTGTGCAATGCAAACTCTTGTCCCCTGTGACAACCTTACTGACCAATGCAACAAGAGCCGATACGTTAGTATTATGCCACTGGCTAATAATTAAAGCATCATTGTACCAAATATTCTAATAAACATGCTACGTGAACTTGATAACCCAGAACAAACAAACAAAAAAAACACTAACAATTCTAAACACAAATGTTGATGAAATACAATTACACTTGCTGCCCCTTCAGGAATGAAACATACAGAAAAAACATTTACACAATTACAAATACATTATCCCCTATCTTGCGAGTCACACAGATACATTTCATTCTGTGATTTTCTTGGGGTCAAATAAGTTGCTGACAGGTTCCCTAGAAACACTGTCTCGGTGTCAAAGCTCTCCCATGGTTACCCGGACGAAAGTCTTTAAGTCACTCAAATCAGCATTTTGAACACGCACTGAACAGTAAACTGTATCTCACATTAAACACAAATGTCATAGTCACTCTCAGAGTACCATCCCCACGAATCTGGTCGTCCAAAATTGGCCCTACAACTACTATTACCCATGGATCTGTCCTTTCAGTTCATGGTGTAATTAAAAGTCGTAAGTTCCACCAAACAGCACTTATTCCCGCACCAATTCAAGAAATGTCTGGTCCGCAGCTCGTGGTCGTGCGGTAGCGTTCTCGCTTCCCACGCCCGGGTTCCCGGGTTCGATTCCCGGCGGGGTCAGGGATTTTCTCTGCCTCGTGATGACTGGGTGTTGTGTGATGTCCTTAGGTTAGTTAGGTTTAAGTAGTTCTAAGTTCTAGGGGACTGATGACCATAGCTGTTAAGTCCCATAGTGCTCAGAGCCATTTGAACCATTTGAACCAAGAAATGTCGCCTACTACAAATGCAAATGTCAATGTCCCACTCCAGTTTCTTGCGTTCATACAATAATTAGTCACCAAACGACAACTGTTCTCTTCAAGAATACCAAGCGTCCCACATGCAATTCACAAAGCACACTTAACAAGTCACTGCCAAAAGTTTATGGATCCCACCGTTCAGTGGTCAAGACAAAACAAACTGATCGTCGTGTCTGCTAAAGACGAAATCTTTTCCACCACTCACAACGTGGCGACACCAGTCCTTCACCTTCCACCTTATGGAGACGTAACGAGCAGTCATCTTGTTTCACAGCTCCACAGTCCAGTACTAGTTAATAGTTGCTGGTAACAAATGCCTGCCGGGCTCTGTCACGCGTCGTTCATTCTGCCGTGGCGCCGCCGCTCGAGCTCGAGCCGTTGAGCAGAAGAAACCACCCGCTGTTGCCTCCGCGGGATACTTTCCCCAGTCGTAAGGGTGGCAGAACTTATGAATGGCCAGTGGTACGTGCGTGTCGCCCCAGGCCATTGACCTGCTGTAGCGGGCGCGTGGAATGTACCCCGACCGGCAGTGGAGTGGGGAGTGCCGCGGTTCTGTTGCCGAAGTCTGCTTGGCTTATGTGGTACGGGCGTGTTCGGTGTAGCCCTCAGCTCTACGACACCCAATCAGTCAGACCCTTCCGTGCATCTCGCAACATTACAGACAAAAGGATATTCTTACAGTATTTAAATACCCATTGATTACATGTATGATCTATTAGATACATTGGTAATAAAAGAATCTTTGTTCTAAAAACATAAAATCATACCCCGTAGTTTTCTACACATACAACATCAACATTTATCCCTTTTGTATATACAGCCCACACTTGTGCTACTGATTGTACCTGTCGTTCCTCATACAAAACATGAAAGTGTAAAAAAAAACAAAAGGAATAATAAGCAATCTATACAGCTCATAATTACAATATCAAATAGTAGGATACTCTAACATCCTATCACAGTGAAAATATTAGAAACTGTTTATTCTAAAACTACAATATACAGTGAACCTTTGTGCTTGTGACAGACTGAAATTAATACCCCTTGAAAGTGTTCTAACAAAAAAATAAGAAATAATCTACACAGCTCACAATTACCTACCACATGTTATTAAATAGTAAATTACTTTAACATCCTAACACAATAAACATTTTAGAAACTGTTGACTCTAAATCTATAACATACAATGCACCTTTGTGCTTGTGACAGACTGAAATTAGTATCTCTTTATAGATTTTACATTTTATTATATATAACAACATTTCTAGGACACGTATGTGCCATCCACATGTCAGATCCTGACCTGCCATCGAGGTTCATCCCAATCAAACAATAAAACACAATAATGTTTTAGTTATGGATCGGTAGCATTGATCACACTACTCTACGACTCTCACTCACCAGACATCACATTTTCCTTCTCATTCAACCCATTAATACACTAACAGAATAGGTCTAGAAGTCAGCTAACCTTAACACCACCACACTCACGACAACATACCATACCTTTGCTCCCTTATACCCATAACACCACCACACTCACTACAACATACCATACCTTTCCTCCCTTATACTCAACCACATTTGCATTCCTACATATCAGTAGAGTATGTCTGCTACATAGACAATTTTCAGTGCCAGCGGCATGTGTTTTAAGGCAAGATGCTAAGGGCTGATATGTTGGATTAGTTTCTCCTATTCTTCAATCCATTTTGACAAGAATGAAATGCCAGGATTCCATGCTCTCCTGTCATTCTGATAGGTCAAATAGTATCGAGGATAGGAACGGCAGAAACTATGAGTCGTGTCTCCGTTCACGATATTGCTCTCATTACCCAATCCTTGTAACAAGTGCTGAAATGACGTAGAATCGTCTACGCCTCTGCCTGCTATCGCTATATCTCTGCGCAATTTCACTGGCAACTTCGCTATACAGATCCTAATGAGCTCCCCAGGTTCGTATGTCACATCCAAATACCTACTTCGTCTCAGCATTTCCTGATAGCACGACACTGGATCTCTTATACCACCTTCGTTACAATTTGGCATCATCAATATGCTTTGCTTAACCTGGTCCTGCTTACTTTTCGACCAGAATTCATTTTAAAACTTGTCACAAAATATCTTGTAGCTACTACAGTCTTTAATAAATTCCTGCATTGTCGCTCTAGCCTCGTCCCTCAAATGGTTACACACAAACTTCATTTTGAGGAGCGGTCCCCACGATGAAGGTAATGAATCTTGAAATTGAGACAGCCACAGGCATGGATGTTGTTTTCCGGATCCTGATAATTACCAAGTGTACGTTTGTACCGACATGAAGTGCCTCCTACATTCTTCTTCCGCATTTATGTTTTCCGACCTTGGACTATACCCAGTTGGGTTTGCCACATATTTTATCCGACACAACCGTTCTAACTCTCTGAGTTCGTCTTCCTCTTTCTCCCTATTTTCGTTTTTTGAATTTATCTCACTCTCCCTCTGCAGTCTACCTGGTGGTGTTTCACCTTCACTTCTGCACGCTAATTGCAACTGTGCTAGTTCTTCCCTATGTCTCCTATTTGTTTCTAATTGTGCCTCTTTAAACTGTAATTGTGATTGTATCTCCCCCTGGTTGGCATAAACCTCTCGCTGCGTACTGTCAGAGCCTGTCTCGCCTCTTATACTGAGCTTTTCTACATCTGCACTAATCGTATTCATTCTGACCACTACCTCTTTGATTTGCTCATCTGGCAACACGTCCCTACGTTCAGTAGTATCACTCTTTATTGCAAATACTTGTACCTCCAAATTATTAGCTTTTTCTTTCACGGCGTCACATACTTGCTTCAACGCACCCAGATTCTTCTCCCCCTCATCTAACCGATTATTAACTGCGGGCAGACGCTCATCGATAACTGGGTGTAGCTTCGTCATTGACTCTTTATTTCACTTATCCAATGCCTCCATACTTTCCTCACTAACTTTATCCATCGCTTCCCATCTTTCCTTATTACCTTTATCCATGGCTTCCAATCCTTCCTTATACGCTTCCCATCTTTCCTTATTATCTTTATCAATCGCTTCCAATCTTTCCTTATACTCCCTATCTCTCTCCTTATTGTCTCTACTCATCGCTTCTAATCTTTCCTTATTATCTTTATCCATCCTCTGTAAAAACTGCAATAGCACATTGTAATTTGCTACTTTTGGTGCGCTCACATTGTTCGCCTGAGAGACCGTCGCTTCGCTAAGGGTAGCTGCACTTTCACTGTATACCTGACCTAGTCCCGGCTCGCCCGCGTCGTCGGGAAAAGCCCCCGTTTGTGGACAAAGCCCGTCGCATAAAGGATCACCTAGCCGCAGTCCGCTGAACAATTCAGCCCCTTCCGAGTGTTTGTCGTTCTCGCTCATTAGCACATGGTCAACAGCTACTTCCTGCTGCACTGCTACGTTCACCCTAGAATCACTATTCTCCATGGTGACTACACTTTTCAACTGCGAAATAGTTACTACGGACATTACGCAAAAAAAATTATGCAACTATCTTCCAGCCTTGGACGATATAGCAATTAATTACATAAAAGAAAGATCCTCACCAATCCAGAAAGAAATTGCAAACAGAAAAAATTTTACTTCTTAGCGCTATCACAATATGTTCCTTCAAAATAAAAAAAATCTTAACAGCAATAAACCTAACAGCAAAATATCCTGGCAGAATATCCTGGCAAAAAATATACTGGGAAAAAAAATCCTGGCAGGGTCTAAATTATGAGAGGCATCCACATGCCTTGCTCATACTGTGGCATCAAGCAGTCAGGCCTGCAAGATGAGTGGTCTGCCAAGCGAGTGGATTCATTCTTATTTATCGAGTAACATGAACTCTATTACGCACACTTAAGTTACAAGTTATCCTCCTATATGATTAATACGCAACGGAAACACGCATCTGACTATCAGTAATATACAGAACTCTGACTATACACTACGCACTGGCAATACCACATTTTCTTTTTGTCTTTTATTTAACGGCTTTTTGTCAACACGTGGCCACCGCACTGAATATGAATGGCGCACACATTATAAATGCGGGACATTATGACAACATACAATTCGAAGGAAAAGTCCACCAATCTTTTTCTTTTCACTATCTTACTTATTCCAATAAATTCCCTAACCTAAACACACAAATTCTATCACCTACAACAATAACACATGAGAAATTCCGCCCAGTTGGCATGCCTTTACATTGGTGAATCTCTATATTATGGTCTCGTAATTATTTAACGCTACAGTGCACTTTCTGGATAGGATGGTGGATCTTTTACTATATTTCACACTTCGACTCTCACAATCATCATCACGAAACTTTCCTCCAGACCGAGCGGTACAGAAGGAACAAGCATAACCCACTAATCTTTTGAAACTACCTTGCTACTCTGCCATGCAAACCACACATACCCAAATGACATGACATACATCACACTGCAACATGAAATACTACACTAAATAGTCACAACACTATCACTTTCAGCTTTCCCACTTCAATTAGTATTTATCTCAGTTTCACACGACACTGCCCCACTTCGTAATTCTACTTTTCTACTATGAACTCTGGAGATGTATGCACGTCTTCCTGTGCAATGCATGCCAAGTGGCGTTGCTGGGTAGACGGCCGACTCACCTTGCTTCTCTCTCAGAGTTTGAATCTAGCGTAACACGGAATCATATCATGCAAAGTAATATTAAGAACGTATTCATCACACACGCGAGTCCTCAACTGATACCATGGACAAGTACTTCTCTTTATCTTTTGTCTCATACACAGTTTGAGACTCACACAGTACTCACCACGTGGAAGTACTCGTCTCTAATTTCAAGTCCTGCACACGCCATTTCTTAAATATTTCAACTTATGGTACACACGCTATTTCTTAAATATTTCAACTTATTGTACACCCGCTAGTAATTCAGCTTAACTTAAGCACACGGAAGTATTTCAACTAATTGCTACACGTGGTTTCATTGTGACCGTTGGTCACTTCCGAAGATTACTACAATCCCATTAATATTACCTGCCTGACATTTAATTCTCCCCACAAAAGTTCCTGAAATAGAGAAATTATTATTTCAAACTACTCTTAAATATTCCACATGCATACCATGTCTCCACTCTTTTGTCATTACGGATCACAACTAAAACAGGTCTTAACAGCACAAGATCCAGCGGCAGAGAGCTGAAACTTGGCCGTTCTATAGGTCATCTCGCACCTCTGTCGAGGTGGGGGATGACCATGCTACCGTATTGGTCAGCCACATTTCAGGCGCTCAAAGCTCAGGTAAATTTCATCTCTTTGATCCCACCAAAGGTGGCCAAAGGATCGTCTCAAAGATAATCATATATTCACATTCACTATCTGCGGTTAGCATACGACCATACATTCATTCATTTCACAGATCTCACCAAACTGGATGTAGGGATTTACTTTGTGGGAGTGCACATGTGATCAATTAAATAAATAAATTGTCATTCTTTCCCACACTGGTATCCGGCTTCGCTGTATTAATTGAAATTGAGTTATTTTACAAAAAAAATGTGTTGTTCTGACAAAAATAATGAAGTATGTTGTACCTATTTTCAATGTCGGGCGGTACTGTAGCCTTTCATGATTTCATGCCATGTGCAAGTTATTTGGGTCGCTAGCTAAACTTTCAGGTCATGGGTTACGCTCGCTTGTTATAGTATCATTTTTATTTTAGGTTTTAATGGGAATCTCTATAGTGCAGTCGATTTTCCTGTACAAGCTACTATTACGGCAGGAATAGTTTTTAGCCAGTAGACTGCCTCCCACATACCAAAGATAGTGAATGCTCACCTCTCCATGTTGAACTTCGGTGAGTACCTCTAAATCACCTTTTTATCCATTGTGCCATTGCGTAAAATTGCTCATCACATTTTTTTATCCTTATCAATAGGTTTCGCTGGAGCGTTCAGCTCCATATCTCATCACTTTTAGCACGTATGCAGTTTTGCGGATTATCTTTTGCATGGACCTGACTATGATCGAGGGGTTTCCATAATATGTTGTGCAAATCATGACCTGACCCCAGTGAGTGCACTCTCCATTACGGTTTCATCTTAGGTTTGGAATTATTTATATTTTCTACAAGATTGTTTTTACAGTTACATACAGATTTTCACCTGAAGATGCAGCTGTAAGGGCTCTGAAAGGAATTTTACTGATGTATCTGAAATCAGTGTGTTTGCAGTGTTTCACATCCTTTATAAGGTGAAAAATAACGTCTTTTCTGGAGAACACAGAGATCTTGCAGGTTTAAACGCTGACTTGTTGCTCACCTACAATACTGTTATGCGACTGATGATTACAAGTTTTAATATCATAATACTATCATTTTGAAGATCAGTACGCTGAAATGTAATGGTCCACATTTTCATGGCCTTAATTAGACTGACCATTATGCATAGAAGTATGAACGACAGTCCCACAACATTTAGCCAACAGCGGAATCTTGGAACGGTTAAGTTCAGTCCGACAACGCAGTCATTGTGCTCTTCTGGTCACTGCGGGCACTGCTGGCTGTTTTATACGGCGCTGCAGACTGCTGGGCAACCACACAGCGTCCACGTTGTGACCTCAGCTGAATGTGATCTCTAGTTTCCGTTTTCAAAATTCGTATAGAACACATCACACACATGCCTAGAAAATATTTCAGTTACGTTCTGCTGACCCCGAGGCTGTCTCCACGGTCCCATACTACTCCAACAATGGTAACTGAGCTTTATCCTGTGTTTCTCTACAAACGGAACTGTGTGCGTCTGTTTTCTTCCCAGTTGTACGGTAGGTTTCGCTGAACTGCTGCGAGGGACAAGGACATGAATATCCCCTGGTTTACTAGGATAGTGAGCTACTACTCTGTAGCATGTTCATCGATAATGAAAAACACAATTGCAGTGGACGCACGAGTAGCACCTGGAGGCACATGGTTTCTCTGTTGGTTAAACTATTGATACAGTCTTTACGCAGACACCTAGTAATAGTTCACTCTGAGTAAGAGATACAGCCAGAATAACTAATGTTCCATACGTATCACTGAAAATTACGTAGCCAGTCTTAATGACTGACTCCCTGGTGAACTTACACTGCGGTGACAAAAGTCATGGTATAGCGATGTGCACATATACAGACGGCAGTAATGTACAGTACAAAAGGTCTAAAATGGCAGTGCATTGGTGGAGTTGTGATTTATACTCTCATGTGAAAAGGATTTCGATGTGATTGTAGCCGCACGACAGGAATTAACAAACTTTGAAAGCAGAATGGTAGCTGGAGCTAGGAGTAAGGCATATTCCACTTCGAAAATCGTGAGGGAATTCAGTATCCCGAGATGCACGGTGTCAAGAGTGTGCCGAAAATATCCTATTTCAGGCATTACGTCTCACTACGGACAGCTCAGTGGCCCACGGCCTTTACATAACGACCGCGTGCACCGGCGTTTGCGTAGAGTTCTTAGTGCTAACAGGCAAGGTTCAATGTGTGAAATAATAGCAGAAATCAATGTGGGACGTACGACGAACGTATCCGTCCGGACATAGCGGTGAAATTTGGCATTAGTGGGCTGTGGCAGCAGACGAGCGACACGAGTGCCTTTCCTAGTAGAATCACATCGCCTGCAGCGTCTCTTCTGGGCTCGCGACCATATCGGTTTGACCCTAGACGACTGGAAAACCGTGTCCTGGTGAGATGAGTCCCGATTTGAGTTGGTAAAAGCTGGTGGTAGGGTTCGAGTATGGCGGGATCGCCTTGTATCCAAGTTGTCAACATGGCACTGTGCAAGCTGGTGGTGGCTTCATAATGGTGTGGGCTGTGTTTGCACGGAAAAGACCGGGTCCACTGCTCAAACTTCACCGATCATTGACTGGAGATTGTCATGATCGACTACTTGGACACCATCTGTAGCCATTCATAGACTTCATGTTCCCAAATAACGACGAAATTTTTCTGGATGATAATGCACCATTTCACTGGGCCACATTTGATCGCGATTGGTTTAAAGGACATTCTGAACAACTGGACCGAAGGGGTGGTCACGCAGATCGCCAGACATGAATCCCTTCGACCATTTATGATACATAATCGAAAGTTCAGTTCGCGCACTAAATCCTGTATCGGCAACACTTTCGCAATTATAGAAGCAGCAAGACTCAATATTTCTGCGGGGGAGATCCAAAGACTTGTTAAGTCTACTCGTATGCCACGTCGAGTTTCGTCACTTAGGCAGGCGAAAGGAGATCCGACGTGATATTAGGACGTATCCCATGACTTTTATCATCTCGTTGTCTTTGAGCCGTGTGTGGCTCGTGTTCCCGTCATCATGTACACTCCTGGAAATGGAAAAAAGAACACATTGACACCGGTGTGTCAGACCCACCATACTTGCTCCGGACACTGCGAGAGGGCTCTACAAGCAATGATCACACGCACGGCACAGCGGACACACCAGGAACCGCGGTGTTGGCCGTCGAATGGCGCTAGCTGCGCAGCATTTGTGCACCGCCGCCGTCAGTGTCAGCCAGTTTGCCGTGGCATACGGAGCTCCATCGCAGTCTTTAACACTGGTAGCATACCGCGACAGCGTGGACGTGAACCGTATGTGCAGTTGACGGACTTTGAGCGAGGGCGTATAGTGGGCATGCGGGAGGCCGGGTGGACGTACCGCCGAATTGCTCAACACGTGGGGCGTGAGGTCTCCACAGTACATCGATGTTGTCGCCAGTGGTCGGCGGAAGGTGCACGTGCCCGTCGACCTGGGACCGGACCGCAGCGACGCACGGATGCACGCCAAGACCGTAGGATCCTACGCAGTGCCATAGGGGACCGCACCGCCACTTCCCAGCAAATTAGGGACACTGTTGCTCCTGGGGTATCGGCGAGGACCATTCGCAACCGTCTCCGTGAAGCTGGGCTACGGTCCCGCACACCGTTAGGCCGTCTTCCGCTCGCGCCCCAACATCGTGCAGCCCGCCTCCAGTGGTGTCGCGACAGGCGTGAATGGAGGGACGAATGGAGACGTGTCGTCTTCAGCGATGAGAGTCGCTTCTGCCTTGGTGCCAATGATGGTCGTATGCGTGTTTGGCGCCGTGCAGGTGAGCGCCACAATCAGGACTGCATACGACCGAGGCACACAGGGCCAACACCCGGCATCATGGTGTGGGGAGCGATCTCCTACACTGGCCGTACACCACTGGTGATCGTCGAGGGGACACCCATAGTTCTACCATTCCTAGACCGGCAAGGGAACTTGCTGTTCCAACAGGACAATGCACGTCCGCATGTATCCCGTGCCACCCAACGTGCTCTAGAAGGTGTAAGTCAACTACCCTGGCCAGCAAGATCTCCGTATCTGTCCCCCATTGAGCATGTTTGGGACTGGATGAAGCGTCGTCTCACGCGGTCTGCACGTCCAGCACGAACGCTGGTCCAACTGAGGCGCCAGGTGGAAATGACATGGCAAGCCGTTCCACAGGACTACATCCAGCATCTCTACGATCGTCTCCATGGGAGAACAGCGGCCTGCATTGCTGCGAAAGGTGGATATACACTGTACTAGTGCCGACATTGTGCATGCTCTGTTGCCTGTGTCTATGTGCCTGTGGTTCTGTCAGTGTGATCATGTGATGTATCTGACCCCAGGAATGTGTCAATAAAGTTTCCCCTTCCTGGGACAATGAATTCACGGTGTTCTTATTTCAATTTCCAGGAGTGTATTTTATACCCTGTTTTTAACGTACTTTCACCTCAATACGTTAATTTAAATTACTACTGTCACTCATTCGCTGCTTTGCCTGACGTGAACGGCGCTAGCAGCGAGTATCAATGTATCTCCTGTCGTGATATCTTTGCTCGACTGCTATTACTTCCCGCGCGTTGTCCGTCGGAGGCCAGTTAGGATAGCGAGTTCAGGTCTGTCAACCAGTTGGAACGCGTCTGGAGCGCCGTCCGGACCTGCCAGTCGCTGGCTTGCAGCAGCAGTGAGCCCTGCGTCGACATCGCCCGCCCGACCGTTACCGCCACGCATCACTTAAGCCGGGCCTGACCTTTGGTGGATTGTTGGTCGGTCGGTCCGTGACTGTCCCTCGGTTGGGGTCGCACGAATTAAGTGAACGAGGGCAGACTGATGCAATGGAGACTCTCAATTGTCCTTTTGGCAGTGTTAATGTTGTTGTAATTTAACTGTATTTTATATTTTTAATTTGGTAAGGTCAATTGTGGGCTTTCAGCCCTGGAAACATGTTCTCAGAGTTTCCTTCAAGTCCAAACATTATCGCCTTCTGCTCTTGAAAAGTTATTGTAATTTCCTATGAAAGGTTTTACAACTTACTGTAGGCCTTCCGCCATTGGTGTTACATAAAGGAAATTTTTAAACTTAACTTATTGTTTTATCAATTGTTCCAATATATATTTTCTTAATTTGCAGAATTTAACCTTCAGCCATCTTATTGCGTTTATCTCTTTCTGTGCACCTTGTGGGCCATCAGCCCTTTTAGCATCTTAAAGCACTGTGGCCTTCTGCCTTCAGTAATCATCATAGTATATTTGGAATTTTGAAGATTTAGTCCGGTGGCTTCAGCAGCTCCGCATGCTAAATCTAACTGTGTGTCATGTCTTTTCAAAATTGAACTCATTCTAAAGCATCTGTTGGGAGGCCTTCATCCGCGAAGCAAATTTAATTCTTTCAAAAGTGTATTTGTGTACTAAATGATAATAAATTTCAGTTATGAAATGAATCCGATCGCAACTCCTTTGGCCCTTTCCACAACCCTAATTACTTGTTAGCTCTGCGTGATTTAGTGGGCGTTCCAGTATTGTCGGGTTATTTGTTTTATTTAAAGATTCCCTAACCCCTAAGAGGAGTTTAACCCTCCTTCAATATTTTAGAAATAAAGGATAAAGGGATAAAATAGAGTGTTAGCCTGCTGAGGGATAGTATACCGAAATTTGATTTCTGATGCGGTCATTTTGAGAAAATTTGATTGTGTTCTCAAGGTGGCGCGACCGTTAGATTCTGCTTATCACAAGGATCCTCTCTTTTTACTGGAGTGACAAAAATACGATCGCTTTTCCACAGTTCAATCAAAGCAGGTCTTGAAATCTCTGTGCACACACAAGTCTGACTGTTCTCTAAGCCCCGGCAAGCAGTCCTCGGCCACTGCTCCTTCCAGTAGTTGGTGCACGGTGTGCTTTTTTATGTCAGAATCTCACTGGAGAATGGACACTGATTTCATGAATCCCTGGAACTCAGTTGCTCCCTTTCCCATTCTGCTGGCGTCTCTACGGACCAGTTGTAGCCATTAGACGACCCCGATGTGACCACGCTCTGCTCTCGACGTTTGCCTTCATGAGTCATATCACAGTTGGGATGTTTACTTTTAAGCGACGATAATGATGTTGCTCCCATATAAACGTAACTGACTGCAATTGGCGTGGCAACTATATCGCTCTGTTCCTGTCAAGCGAGATCTTTAGCCATGTCGTTTGAAGTCTCCAGAACCACGCAACATCCGTCAACTCGATCGTTATCCCATCGATTCAGCCTTCTCTTTCACGTGTGAGGATTCCGGCGTGCATTGATCTCTTTCTGTACGTTATTCTGTCATATATTAAAGACGTTGTTATGCTTAAGGCTGTTGGGAGCCATTAAGAGCACTCCGAGGTGGGAGATCAAGGACACAATGCAGCGAGCGGACAAAAGTGGAAGCGTTCAGGTTACCGGTTCCAGATAGTAACACTAGAGCCGTGTAGATTGCAAAGGCTCTGGATAGCTGTCCCGTGGGAGATTTTTCGTTTCAGGGAATTAACCGTAACTCCAACCACCACTCAGACGCTGTTATAAAGCGTCACAGTAGCAGATGGTCACAAAAAGGCACGTCTTAGCAGGCGTAGAACGCTTATCATTTGCTCATCAGAACGGGGACGTCAGAGGATTTACACTGGTGAGAAGAATTCGTGGCGGGACGCATCAAAACAGTCAAAAGACGGATGACCAACAAAAAAAAAAAGAAAAAAAGAGAGAGCCACAACAATGGTTCCCATTCACGAAAGGCCTCTGCGCGGGAGGAAGTGTCGTAACACTGTTGTTGCTATTAATAATAGGAGTGGCAGAGAAGTTTAGTTTTCAGTTGAACGCAATTGCTATAAAACTTGGAGTACAGTTAATGTACAGTCCAGAACCAACCCTACCTACCGAGTAGGAGAAGAGGAGAAATCTAAATAAGGTTGGCCAGAGGCGCCCTGGAGGTGAGGAGAGCAGTTGAATGGAATGGACAATGTCTTGAAATGAGACTATGAGATGAACATCAACAAAAGCAAAACAAAGATAGTGTAATGCAGTCGAATTAAGTCGGGCGATACTGAGGGATTTAGATTAGGAAATGAGACACTTAAGGAAGTAAAGCAGTTTTGCTATTTGGGGAGCAAAATAACTGATGATAGTCGAAGTAGAGAGGATATAAAAAGTAGACTGGCAATGACAAGGAAAGCATTTCTGAAGAAGAGAAATTTATTAACATCGAGTATAGATTTAAGTGTTAGGAAGTAGATTGTGAAAGTATTTGTATGGAGTGTAACCATGTATGGAAGTGAAAAGTGGACGATAAATAGTTTGGACAAGAAGAGAATAGAAGCTTTCGAAATGTGGTGCTACAGAAGAATGCTGAAGATTAGATGGGTAGATCACATAACTAATGAGGAAGTATGGACTAGAATTGGGGAGAAAAACTTGTGGTACAACTTGACTAGAAGAAGGGATCGGTTTGTGAGGCATCAAAGGATCACAAATTTAGTATCAGCGGGCAGCGTGGAGGGTAAAAATCGTAGAGGGAGACGAAGAGATGAATACACCAAGCAGATTCAGAAGGATGTAGGTTGGAGTAGGTAGTGGGAGATGAAGAAGCTTGCACAGGATAGAGTATCATGGAGAGCTGCATCAAAGCAGTGTCTGGACTGAAGACCACAACAACACCAACAACAACAACGGAAGTTGCAGACTGATGTCAAACCTCTATATTCCCTCCATCCTGTGTTAGGAAACGATAAACTATGCTGATGACGTTTCAGTCACTTTCTAACTTTGTTTATTGGTTCTTGTGTTCATTGTTTGATATATCTGCCACGTATGTGAGTGGGGCTGCTCTCGGCTGCATGTGAAATCGGATAGAATTCATCTCATTGTTAATCATTAAACCGTTTCCCTCCCCCCATGAACCATGGACCTTGCCGTTGGTGGGGAGGCTTGCGTGCCTCAACGATACAGATAGCCGTACCGTAGGTGCAACCACAACGGAGGGGTATCTGTTGAGAGGTAGACAAACGTGTGGTTCCTGAAGAGGGGAGGCAGCCTTTTCAATAGTCTGGATGATTGACTGATCTGGTCTTGTAACACTAACCAAAATGGCCTTGCTGTTGTCGTACTACGAACGTCTGAAAGCAAGGGGAAACTACAGCCGTATTTTTTTCCCGAGGGCTTGCAGCTTTACTGTATGGTTAAATGATGATGGCGTCCTCTCGGGTAAAATATTCCGGAGGTAAAATAGTCCCCCATTCGGATCTCCGGGCGGGGACTATTCAGGAGGACGTCGTGTTATCAGGAGAAAGAAAACTGGCGTTCTACGGATCGGAGCGTGGAATGTCAGATCCCTTAATCGAGCAGGTAGGTTAGAAAATTTAAAAAGGGAAATGCATAAGTTGAAGTTAGATATAGTGGGAATTAGTGAAGTTCGGTGGCAGGAGGAACAAGACTTTTGGTCAGGTGAATACATGTTTATAAATATAAAATCAAATAGGAGTAATGCAGGAGTAGGTTTAATAATGAATAAAAAAATAGGATTGCGGGTAAGTTACTACCAACAGCATAGTGAACGCATTATTGTGGCCAAGATAGACACGAAGCCCATGCCTACTACGGTAGTACAAGTTTATATGCCTACTAGCTCTGCAGATGACGAAGAAGTTGAAGAAATGTATGATGAGATAAAAGAAATTATTCAGGCAGTGAAGAGAGACGAAAACTTAACAGCCATGGGTGACTGGAATTCGACAGAAGCAAAAGGGAGAGAAGGAAACATAGTTGGTGAATTTGGATTGGGGCTAAGAATTGAAAGAGGAGGCCGTCTGGTAGAATTTTGCACAGAGCATAACTTAATCATAGCTAACACTTGGTTCAAGAATGATAAATGAAGGTTGTATACATGGAAAAATCCTGGAGATACTAAAAAGGTATCAGATAGATTATATAATGGTAAGACAGAGATTTAGGAACCAGGTTTTAAATTATAGGACATTTCCAGGGGCAGATGTGGACTCTGACCAAAATCTATTGGTAGATTAAAACTGAAGAAATTGCAAAAAGGTGGGAATTTAAGGAGATGGGACCTGGATAAACTGACTAACCCAGAGGTGGTACAGAGTTTCAGGGACATCATCAGAGAACAATTGACAGGAATGGGGGAAACAAATACAGTAGAAAAAGAATGGGTAGCTCTGAGGGATGAAGTAGTGAAGCCAGCAGAGGATCAAGTAGGTAAAAAGACGAGGGCTAGTAGAAATCCTTGGGTAACAGAAGAAATATTGAATTTAATTGATGAAAGGAGAAAATATAAAAATGCAGTAAATGAAGCAGGCAAAAAGGAATACAAACGTCTCAAAAATGAGATCGACAAGACAGAGCACTGAAAGACCTGAGTCGAAACAAGGCCCCGGGAGTAGACAACATTCGATTAGAACTACTGACGGCCTTGGGAGAGCCAGTCCTGACAAAATTCTACCATCTGGTGAGCAAGATGAACGAGACAGGCGAAATACCCTCAGACTTCAAGAAGAATATAATAGTTACAATGCCAAAGAAACCAGGTGTTGACAGGTGTGAAAATTACCGAACTATCAGTTTAATAAGTCACAGCTGCAAAATACTAACGCGAATTCTTTACAGACGAATGGAAAAACTGGTAGAAGCCGACCTCGGGGAAGATCAGTTTGGATTCCGTAGAAATGTTGGAACACGTGAGGCAATACTGACCCTACGACTTATCTTAGAAGAAAGATTAAGGAATGGCAAACCTACGTTTCTAGCATTTGTAGCCTTAGAGAAAGCTTTTGACAATGTTGACTGGAATACTCTCTTTCAAATTCTAAGGGTGGCAGGTGTAAAACAAAGGGATCGAATGGCTATTTACAATTTGTCCAGAAACCAGAAGGCAGTTATAAGAGTCGAGGGGCACGAAAGGGAAGCAGTGGTTTGGAAGGGAGTGAGACAGGGTTGTAGCCTCTCCCCGATGTTATTCAATCTGTATATTGAGCAAACAGTAAAGGAAACAAAAGGAAAATTTGCAGTAGGTATTAAAATCCAGGGAGAAGATATAAAAACGTTGAGGTTCACCGATGACATTGTAATTCTGTCAGAGAAAGCAAATGACTTGGAAGAGCAGTTGAAAGGAATGGACAGTGTATTGAAAGGAGGATATAACATCAACAAAAGTAAAATGAGGATAATGGAATGTAGTCGAATTAAGTCGGGCGGTGCTGAGGGAATTAGATTCGGAAATGAGACACTTAATATAGTAAAGGAGTTTTGCTATTTGGGGAGCAAAATAACTGATGCTGGTCGAAGTGGAGAGGATATAAAATGTAGACTGGCAATGGCAAGGAAAGCGTATCTGAAGAAGAGAAATTTGTTAACATCGAGTATAGATTTAAGTGTCAGGAAGTCGTTTGTGAAAGTATTTGTATGGAGTGTAGCCATGTATGGAAGTGAAACATGGACAATAAATAGTTTGGACAAGAAGAGAATAGAAGCTTTCGAAATGTGGTGCTACAGAAAAATGTTGAAGATTAGGTGGGTAGATCACATAACTAATGAGGAGGTATTGAATAGGTTTGGGAAGAAGAGAAGTTTGTGGCACAACTTGACTAGAAGAAGCGATCGATTGGTAGGACATGTCCTGAGGCATCAAGGGATCACAAATTTAGCATTGGAGGGCAGAGTGGAGGGTAAAAATCGTAGAGGGAGACCAAGAGATGAATACACTAAGCAGATTCAGAAGGATGTAGGTTGCAGTAGGTACTGGGAGATGAAGGAACTTGCACAGGATAGATTAGCATGGAGAGCTGCATCAAACCAGTCTCAGGACTAAAGACCACAACAACAACAACAAACCGTTTTATAAAAATTGAAATCCTGTCCATCATACCCGGTCTTCGCAGTAACTGGTACCGCCTCTAAATAGTGACGAAGTTGATTGCCGTCCACAGCCGAGACTGAATAAGATACACTAGGTGATCAAAAGTGTCGGGATATCTACTAGTGGACTTAATATGTGGTGCGTCCACCACTTTCATTTATGACAGCCTGAACTCTATTGGGGACACTTCCAATGAGATGTCCGAATATCTGAGGCGCAAAGGCAGAACATTCTTCCTCAAGAGTTGAGACCAGAGAAGGTAGTGAAGTTGAATACTGGTGCCTGGAGTGAAGCCGACTTTCAGATTCATCACGGAGGTGTTCTAGCTGGTTCAGATCGGTGCTCTAGGCAGGCCAGTCTACGTCATGAATGTTAGTGTTCACAAAACACTGCCTCACTGATGGTGCTTTACGTCTGGGCACATTGTCATACTATACAGTCATCGTCTCCCAGCTGTTCCTCTACTGTACGCAGTACACAGTGCCGTAAAGTATGTTCGTATCCTTCAGTAATCAGAGTTTCTGTAAGCATAGTAAGGCTGCTCCACCCTAACCACAGGAGACACGCCTATATCGTAACACCACCTGCTCTGTGCTTCGCTGTTGACACTACACCTGATATCAAGTAACGTCCCCTAGTCACTCGACAAAGCCAAATGCTACCGTCAGATTGTCACAGTGTATAGTTTGATTCATCACTCCAAATCACTGGTTTCCTGTCATCCACCGTCATGTCGCACCACTCTTTGCTCCGTATCAAACGCCGCTTAGCACTGACTGCAGTATTGGAAATCAGAATAAAGGCGAGGTTCTCGCGACACCAATAGTCCAATGTCTGAAGCATACATGTATCGAGTTCATTACAGAGTTAGTAGATGCATACAATACATAAACAATCATGACGGAATTACATAGTTGCTTTCAAACCACCATTAACAACATAAGGCTTTTCCTTTTCCTGGGTGGACTGGTAGAAAGGAATTTGCTGTCCTGTTGTGCTATTGCGTTTTAAGTACTTTGTCCAACCTCCGTTCTTTATAATACCTCAGAAATTCTCTTAGGCTTTGATTTTGTAAGTGTTTGTAGTTAATGCAGTGAATTGTTGCCCACTCTTCTCGTAGCGCTCTTCTCTCCTCACATACGGACACAAACTTGCTTCCATTGCCATAAAAACGCCTTCCACGTATTCCCCAAAGGTTTTTCCAGACGGTTCAAATCCGGGTTACGTGCAGGGCAGGGCAAGACATAAATATCTTCATCATCAAAACACTTTTTGGTTCTAGCAAAAACATCCTGAGAAGCATTTTCTCGTTGAAACGTTTGACTTTCGTCGATAGGTCTCCATACATTCTCATAAATTTTATCTCTAACATGTCACTGTACATGTTAGAGTTCATTCTAATGTTCAGTGATGCAGTGCGTGTTTTACCTTTGGCGCAGGAGACTGCCCAGATTATAACACTTCCACCACCAAAATTTCTGAACATTGTTACCTGTTGCTCTTTTCTCAGATCATGCCAATAATACTAAAATACATTTGATCCATTTAAATTAAACTTCTTTTCATAACTGCAAACCTGTTTATCCATTCCGAAGTCCATGATGTATGATTTTCAGCAAATTGCTGTCTAGCCTGTTTATGTTTGGGTGTTAGAGCAGGTTTCTGCTGTCGATTCTTGAAAGCAAGGTGTTCGTCATGTGTCAAAATTTGTCGTACAGTGTGGCAGTTACTGGCAAGTGTAAATCAGCAACAAGATGACAAGAATAACTAACTGCGGATCTTGCTTTGCGTAAACGTAATCATTTCGATGAGTCAGATAATTTTATATTTTGCCCGTATTTTCCGTTCTGTCAATATCGTACTCCCAATCTAACGAAATTATCTAACGCTGTATTTGAAAATTTCAGCTTCCTGGCGATTTGACAATCAGAGTCCCATTTCGTTGTATACACCGTGTGGTGTCACAGCCAGACACCACACTTGCTAGGTGGTAACTTAAATCGGCCGCGGTCCTTAGTACATGTCGGACCCGCGTGTCGCCACTGTGTGATCGCAAACCTAGCGCCACCACATGGCAGGTCACAAGACACGGACTAGAACTCGCCCCAGTTGTACGGACGACATTGCTTGCGACTAGACCTACGAAGCCTTCCTCTCATTTGCCGAGAGACAGATAGAATAGCCTTCAGCTTAGTCCATAGCTACGACCTAGCAAGGCGCCATTAGACTTACAGTGATTGTAATTAAAGTCTCCTTGTGTGATGTACCACAACACCAGATTAAAGTTAAGTATATTATTCCAGCTACGTACTTTTCTTCAAAGCCTTAATTACTTATCCTGTTCCAGTACTTCAAGCCCGTCTGCGTTAGTTTAGCGTGCACTTTCAGCCACTTCGATCTACAAGGTGTTGGCCCAGCTGCCGACACATCACACCGATTTTTGCTCTTTCGTCACATGATAACCGTTTTGTACGTAGCGCTCTCACAATCGTGATTTATGTCTGCAACACGCACTGTCACTAGTTGTCTCTGTTTCTTATCCGCACTAAAGGTACATACGCACACCCTAGCCGCGCGGGGTAGCCGTGCGGTCTGCGGCGACTCATCACGGTTCGTGCGGCTTCCCCCGTCGGAGGTTCGAGTCCTCCCTCGGGCACGGGTGTGTGTGTTGTCCTTAGTGTAAATCAGTTGAAGTTAGATTAAGTACTGCGTAAGCCTAGGGACCGATGACCTCAACAGTTTGGTCCCATGGTCCCTACCACAAATTCCAATTTGCACACCCTACCACTGTACACAGCCGACTGCCTTTATAGCGAGTTCCATATACTACCACCCGAATCGTTGATGTCTCGTTGTATACTGGTCTACTGACTAGGGCTGTCGATATAATACCGGTATGTCGATACATCGAAATTTTTTCCAAAACATGTCGATATATTTAGGTGATAAATTTTTCTCAGATATATCGATATCGAAAAGGCAATATTAAATGCCGATATTTTTTATTTATGTTATATTTGTTTCGTAATTTTTGATAAATATTTCAAGTTGGTCTTTTGAAATTCTGGTAGAACATAATTTTACATTCACTGCGTGAAGGCGTCTTACTTAATTTGCAGCTTTCACCACGTCCAACGTTTCTTTTTCACTGTGCGAAGCAAGTCTAGGTAACACAAAGAAGAAGTCGATTGTGAAGAAATGGCACACCAGTTGCGTTAAAAAACAATTTTTAACGCAGCTAGTGTTCTGTGTCTTCACGTCGGCATTCTTCAAAAACAGCTGCCAAAAATGATGAACAAAAATGACAAGATTGGTCTTTACGGTGGGGAGGACCTTTGAGGGGAAATGCTGACGTGATCGGCGTTCAGCACTATTAACGGAAACTGCAACGTTTAACTTCACCACGCAATTTTGACGCTACAACTGCTAGGTCACTGGCATTTATAAATATGAAAAAGAAACAGCGAAGTCGACATGAAGTGTTCCAGACAAATCCGATATATAACGCAACCGAACGACAGAAACACAGGACATCTTCCATTATGTCTATTACATACAGTTACCATTTACAGCAAAGTGTTTTTCGCCAAATGTGAACGAGCATAGTTTTTCTTTCAATGCTTGCTCTGTGAAGGATCAGCAGGCTACTTGCTTGTTGGTGTACGAAATATCTAATAACAAATCAATACTTAAATACACAGCTCTAAACCCGGTAGTACATTTACAATGCTCAACCAATATTGGTTTTGGCCGGTACGTCTATACAATATTCGTCGGTATATCGGTATATCTACACCATTTTTCCAAATATCGGGGACCGTTAATGATATTTTTTTAAATATTGATGTATCGAATTCCCGATATTTTTTAAAATATCAACAGTCCTACAACTGGCATCAAATGCGATATCATTTCACTCTTTCACTGCATACGTCAGTCTTCTGTTTCTCGTACTATGGCATATTCATTGTGCACTATTATTCCAATTGAAAACGTTAATTTTCCTACAAAAATAGATTCTTTTATATTGATTGCCACTAATGCATAAAACTGTGAGGCTTAAGAGGAGCTGCTCAGCCAGTGTATCCCATTTTTTGTAACTGCCTACGCACAGGTACTGTATTGGCAGGACTACTGGTGGCATTTTGAAACTCACGCTGACTTTAGACGATTTTTTTTACACCTTCCATCCACACTACTCGTCGGTTCATCTCTGTCACCACAACATGTCTTCTTTGTCTTGTTTTAGCTGATGCTGCTCCTTTATACACTCCTGGAAATTGAAATAAGAACACCGTGAATTCATTGTCCCACGAAGGGGAAACTTTATTGACACATTCCTGGGGTCAGATACATCACATGATCACACTGACAGAACCACAGGCACATAGACACAGGCAACAGAGCATGCACAATGTCGGCACTAGTACAGTGTATATCCACCTTTCGCAGCAATGCAGGCTGCTATTCTCCCATGGAGACGATCGTAGAGATGCTGGATGTAGTCCTGTGGAACGGCTTGCCATGCCATTTCCACCTGGCGCCTCAGTTGGACCAGCGTTCGTGCTGGACGTGCAGACCGCGTGAGACGACGCTTCATCCAGTCCCAAACATGCTCAATGGGGGACAGATCCGGTGATCTTGCTGGCCAGGGTAGTTGACTTACACCTTCTAGAGCACGTTGGGTGGCACGGGATACATGCGGACGTGCATTGTCCTGTTGGAACAGCAAGTTCCCTTGCCGGTCTAGGAATGGTAGAACGATGGGTTCGATGACGGTTTGGATGTACCGTGCACTATTCAGTGTCCCCTCGACGATCACCAGTGGTGTACGGCCAGTGTAGGAGATCGCTCCCCACACCATGATGCCGGGTGTTGGCCCTGTGTGCCTCGGTCGTATGCAGTCCTGATTTTGGCGGTCACCTGCACGGCGCCAAACACGCATACGACCATCATTGGCACCAAGGCAGAAGCGACTCTCATCGCTGAAGACGACACGTCTCCATTCGTCCCTCCATTCACGCCTGTCGCGACACCACTGGAGGCGGGCTGCACGATGTTGGGGCGTGAGCGGAAGACGGCCTAACGGTGTGCGGGACCGTAGCCCAGCTTCATGGAGACTGTTGCGAATGGTCCTCGCCGATACCCCAGGAGCAACAGTGTCCCTAATTTGCTGGGAAGTGGCGGTGCGGTCCCCTACGGCACTGCGTAGGATCCTACGGTCTTGGCGTGCATCCGTGCGTCGCTGCGGTCCGGTCCCAGGTCGACGGGCACGTGCACCGTCCGCCGACCACTGGCGACAACATCGATGTACTGTGGAGACCCCACGCCCCACGTGTTGAGCAATTCGGCGGTACGTCCACCCGGCCTCCCGCATGCCCACTATACGCCCTCGCTCAAAGTCCGTCAACTGCACATACGGTTCACGTCCACGCTGTCGCGGCATGCTACCAGTGTTAAAGACTGCGATGGAGCTCCGTATGCCACGGCAAACTGGCTGACACTGACGGCGGCGGTGCACAAATGCTGCGCAGCTAGCGCCATTCGACGGCCAACACCGCGGTTCCTGGTGTGTCCGCTGTGCCGTGCGTATGATCATTGCTTGTACAGCCCTCTCGCAGTGTCCGGAGCAAGTACGGTGGGTCTGACACACCGGTGTCAATGTGTTCTTTTTTCCATTTCCAGGAGTGTATTTTCATTTTACAGTTACATCACCAACTGCCGATATAGTTAGCTTTAGATGGGTTCCCTTAAGTATTTGTTACTCCAGTGTGAAATCGACATTCGAAGTCACTTACATCTCCTGAACGACGCATTTTACTGTTACTGCTCCTGTTCGGACGACAGAATACCGTCAGTCTCCTCTTATACTTGGGGGTCTGTCTCTCATTATATTTTCCATCAGATAGTGCCACTTCTTTGGAGCGCTCATTTCGTGTCGAATAGGTAGAGGCCTCGAGGTTCTGTGGCGAGTTATTTATGACCTGCCGCCTGGGGGAGGGTTAGGATGGAGGGAGTGAGGCTGGTGTTACAAATATACACATGACAGAAAGTGAGGGAATTGCTATAGACAGATTCCGAATCCTCTACTATATTTATTTAAAATGTACACCACATGTGACTGACGTCAAGAACTGTACTATGCAGTCATCACATCTAAGCTGGCCGCGGTAGCCGAGCGGTTCTTCTCGCCCAGTCCGGCACCGCGCGATTGCTGCGGTCGCAGGTTCGAATCCTGCCTCGGGCATGGATGTGTGTGATGTCCTTAGGTTAGTTAGGTTTAAGTAGTTCTAAGTTCTAGGGGACTGATGACCACAGCTGTTAAGTTCCATAGCGCTCAGAGCCATTTTAACCATCACATCTAAGACATGGTGATAATCATGTACCTCGGGAGTAGCGTCTCAGAATGACGTGTGACAACCGTACAGTCTGTGCAGCTGAAGAGAGATGCTAGAAATAACGTCAGCCTGTGGCGAACGTACTTCCGCTCCAGGATGGCACCTCTGGTCAGGATAAGCGACCCTTTGAAGACTACGACAGCGAACTAATATTGTACGAGCGTATTCCACCTATTTCTGCAAAACACAAATTCAGCTTAGTTTCCTTACGAACCATGTTTCTGGACATATGTGACATCATCAGCATGTCATTATTTTATTTCACACCCTACGTAATATTTCGAACTTCAGACACGACAGTTTCACTATTTTATATCACACTTCGCATGTGCTGCACACATTTATAATTCCATTTCACCTCACTCAGTGAAGTTACAAACAGGTGAACGTGTTTATCTTCTTCATCCACATCTCCATATCGCTTTTACCATCTACGCATTTACCTTTCTCTCATTAAATCCTTTACACCTGTAACGTTCCCTGGCAGTACACACACTATTAATAAAATGAAATGACATTTAATTGTACTATGTACGCCGCTATGAAGCAATTCGTATGTACTGTAATTGTTTAACAAAAAGTATTATTTAATTTTGTATAAAGGACGTTGGTTATTATTGTAAAATTTTCTGTAATAATATTCTCGATGTATTTATGAATGTAATATTTCTATACTCATAATGTGATTACGAAATATGTTAATATCTGCGATGAAAAAAATGTAAAATATAGCCACAGAGGAGAATAATGTTGTAGGATTACAAAGAGATGTTAATGGTCAGCAATAATATAAATAGCACTGCATGGTGTGCATTCTTTGTCGTCTTCCTCGAGAGCTGAGAGAGAGAGGAACCTGTTACGTAGCATTATATGACTGAGTAGACTTCTTTTGTCTGTATCTATCTTTAGCCGCCATTAGAGCAGAAATTATAAAGGTGTGTAATTTTAATTACTGTTGTGACCTAAATACATTATAATTTATCAAAATTGTGTATTACTAATGTATATTAGCTTGCCCATGTCATCTATAATATTTCTTTAAAGAATTTTCAGCACTTTTAGCGATTATCGTTGGTGTTGCTGGGCTGTGCCGCAACCGAACGATTTGCGGCGGCGGCACATTTAAAAAATTGTTCCACTATAAAATTAACCAAACCCGTAAATCGGGAGCAGGTAAAATTGGCAGTGAATTACGAAATATTTTTCTTTTACAGCGATCCTGAGGCTGACTGAATTTATTACTGGTTTTACATTTGTGCATTCATAGGCGGATAATTAACGTTGAAGTTGTTAATCTGTTGGTTCTTACAATTTCTAAAGCAAATAACTTAAACATATAGTGAAATGTGTTTTGTCAATGATAATTAAACGTTCAGGTCGGCTTGGCAATATTTAACCATTTTATGCTAACAGAGACAGTCTTGTGTTCCATAGCTAACGCCGGGAAAGAATTCAGTAAATATTTAAAAACCCACTGCATATAGAAAATATATGCCAAGGCCGAAATACGTAAAAAAAATAATTTAAATAATTTTCAAAGTCATAAATGTTATTAATCAGTTAGTTTGAATTTATCAGCATGAGAGGGTTGCTAAAGTTCACGAAATTTTAAATGTGCTTAATTCTGTCTAAATGAATGTTTATTACCACACGTAAGAAAAAAGGGGTTCTACAACAAAGTTCATACAGAAAGAGTAAATAACAGAAGTATTTAAAGCCATTTCTTCCCCATTTTCATCCATTCATTTTTTCATAATTTTTTTTTTCTCATTAAACACCCACGTATTAGGGTTGTTATTGACATATTTGTAGATTTTGTCGAGTTAGGCCTATTTCCACAAGATGGTAAATCAGAAAGTAAGGAGGACAACAACATCCAAAAGATCATCTTTGTGCTATTCCTGCCTTTTGTGAACTATCTGTGTAGGTCATTTTACTCCCTCGTCACTGTCAATCACGCATCACCGAGATAGAAATAATTAGCACAGGTTTTTAATTTCGGCATGTTTACCAATCGCAAGTTAACCTGCCAACAATGGCAATGAATGAACAGCATGGAGGCAATAAAAATTCTGGTCTTTTCACAACAATTTCTTTCAGAAAAAGTTTAAAGCAGCTGTAGACGCTAAAGGGTATTGGACACGGTATTAGACGGAATAATCTCTTCGCATAACAGAAACATGTCTCAAAAGCGACCGCTTGAGTGTGAAGTCGCAAAAGGCGAATGATGTGTACGGCATACGACGCCCCACGTGTTGTCTATCATGCAACCACAATGTTGTTGTTGTTGTTGTGGTCTTCAGTCCTGAGACTGGTTTGATGCAGCTCTCCATGCTACTCTATACTGTGCAAGCTTCTTCATCTCCCAGTACCTACTGCAGCCTACATTCACCTGAATCTGCTTAGTGTATTCATCTCTTGGTCTCCCTCTACGATTTTTACCCTCCACTCTGCGTTCCAATACTAAATTGGTGTTCCCTTGATGCCCCAAGACATGTCCTACCAACCGATCCCTTCTTCTAGTCAAGTTGTGCCACACACTTCTCTTCTCCCCAACCCTATCCAATACCTCCTCATTAGTTACGTCATCTACCCACCTAATCTTCAACATTTTTCTGTAGCACCACATTTCGAAAGCTTCTATTCTCTTCTTGTCCAAACTATTTATTGTCCATGTTTCACTTCCATACATGGCTACACTCCAACAAATACTTTCACAAACGACTTCCTGACACTTAAAACTAAATTCGATGTTAACAAATTTCTCTTCTTCAGATACGCTTTCCTTGCCATTGCCAGTCTACATTTTATATCCGCTCTACTTCGACCATCATCAGTTATTTTGCTCCCCAAATAGCAAAACTCTTTTACTATTTTAAGTGTCTCATTTCCCAATCCAATTCCCTTAGCATCGCCCGACTTAATTCGACTACATTCCATTATCCTCGTTCTACTTTAGTTGATGTTATATCCTCCTTTCAAGACACTGTCCATTCCTTTCAACTGCTCTTCCAAATCCTTTGCTGTCTCTGACAGAATTACAATGTCATCGGCGAACCTCAACGTTTTTATATCTTCTCCCTGGATTTTAATACCTACTGCAAATTTTCCTTTTGTTTCCTTTACTGCTTGCTCAATATACAGATTGAATAACATCGGGGAGAGGCTGCAACCCTGTCTCACTCCCTTCCCAACCACTGCTTCCCTTTCATGTCCCTCGACTCTTATAACTGCCATCTGGTTTCTGTACAAATTGTAAATAGGCATTCGATCCATTTATTTTACCCCTTCCACCTTTAGAATTTGAAAGAGAGTATTCCAGTCAACATTGTCAAAAGCTTTCCCTAAGTCTACAAATGCTAGAAACATAGGTTTGCCTTTCCTTAATCTTTCTTCTAAGATAAGTCGTAGGGTCAGTATTACCTCACGTGTTCCAACATTTCTACGGAATCCAAACTGATCTTCCCCGAGGTCGGCTTCTACCAGTTTTTCCATTCGTCTGTAAAGAATTCGCGTTAGTATTTTGCAGCTGTGACTTGTTAAACTGATAGTTCGGTAATTTTCACATCTGTCAACGCCTGCTTTCTTTGGGATTGGAATTATTATATTCTTCTTGAAGTCTGAGGGTATTTCGCCTGTCTCATACATTTTGCTCACCACAATATTGGCTGCTAATGGCAACAGGGGACGAGAGTGGGGGGTACGCAGTGGTGATCGCATCATGAGGCTACCGATCATAGCTGAACTACTCAGTCGACGACTAAGTCAACAACACAGCCACAGTGCTAGTGATCTTGATAGAAAGCAGAGCAATGACAACCGTAAACAAGGCAAACATTGCATTATATCTACAGCATCAGTTACCGAAGTTGATACTTTGTCAGAAAGGAACCCAGGAATTTTGTAGAGTGAGGGAGACGTGACAGATGAAATGTTAGCTTTTCTGCAAGATGTGCCAGAGGAATGTGCGGTGTCGTATACGCTCGACTGTGAAGACAACGTACATGAGGACCACAATGATGGTAATGCACATTTAGCAATTTAAAGTGATACTGAAAGAGTTGTCGACGCATGTAATTTATCATCCTTGCTGCACAGGGGGCCACAAATACCGTCTCCAGTGAAACGTAGTAAAAGACAATCATTGTCCAAGGAACGGGTACTAAATATAATTATGTACATGGAAGATCTGTCGTAGCATACAGTCAGTTCCACAAGAAAGTGTGGACCGTAATTTTAAACGTAGCGTAGCGATTGGATTGACTATTAGGTAATTGTGCAATTAGTAATAACATGTATTTTCGTGTAAACATATATTTATAATAGTGCCTTTTATTTCATACAGATAACAGCGTACACTTTCTTGTGGGACTGACTGTAGTAAGAAAGCAATTATGAATAAGTTCGCAGCAATGCATAAGAAAAATGCTGATATACAAGGCAGGACTAGGCGCCCTTGCTACAAAAACTGGTGTTTGCAGGTTTCAAGGATACTCGATACCATTTACGGGATTTTTATGATAGTGACCTACTACGTTATGCACATCAATTTGCGCGCGACATAGGTTACAGTGATTTCAATGGGTGGTTGCATAACTTCAAACAGTGCTACGGAATTGGAAGACCTATGACGATGAAATTTCAAAGCATCAAGTTGACATATGTACATGAGATAAACAAACGTACATGAGATAAACAAACGTATTCCACTGTTCAGTAGGGAATATGTTTTTAACTGAGATTTGAAGAGGACATTCATATGAGAGATCAATGTCTTTAACGCATTCGTATACAATTATGCCGACTGATAATCTGGGTGGTAATGGCTCTAAAGCTATTGTTCTGCGTGGTGCTCTGCCTCCTGCAATTGTTTCTCGTGCGCCTGATCTTACAAAGGCAGTAGGGAATATTTAACTCACAGGAAGCAAGAGTGGGAAAATGGGCGTAAAAGTACAACTATGGTTTGAGCACTGCCTTTGGACAACAGCTGGTCAAAATAACTTGCTTTTGCTTTGTTGCTGCTATGCACATAAAAATTATACTCCTTTAGAGCAAATTATCCGTCCTGAACACTGCGTGATATTGCAATCCATACCATATGAAACCACTAGACAAATTCAGCTTCTGGATGTTCGTTTTTCCCTGAATATAAATCATATTATGGCACGGTCTGCAGCTACACCTTAAACTATAGCCAGTTTCACGGTGAGCTCCACGACAGACTGTTTCACATTCGGTTACATGCCGTCGCATTCCAACAGTTTTCATCATCCCGTTACACCAATATGATTCTGAAGGCATTCTTTAGGAGCGGATACGTAGCTGAACGTTCTGCGCGATTTGTATCTCCCAAGGAGTTCGCCTTCAGTCTTGATGGTGCGAACCCTTGTGATCACTGTGACACGCCATTTTTCATTAGATGTTCGTGGTGCTAGACAATGTTTTGTTCTGAACATGTCTTGAGTGTTGACGATATTCATTTTATGAAGTCTACTACATATATACCACATAAGTTTGATGTCTGTACCTGCGGCACACTCTTTTCTACCTTCACTCCTGATGCACATGGTGAGTCATTAAAAGTTTATATTTTCCCTATCAAAATTGTTAACACAGTATTTTCGAGTGAGACTTACTAACGACTGAACTGGCGACCTTGCACTCAACGAGTAGATGTCAATAGTAGTGCCCACGTGCTTCAAGGCAGTCGATTCTGACTGATGGCCTCACCAGTTTGGTCCCTTAGGAGTCACACACGCAATCGATTCCCTTCTGCAGCTCATGGCCATTGCGGCCTCAACGTATGAAGAACTCACCAGGTGTCCCAGGCGCAGGCGACTGTTGCGTTGGCGACCACGTCAGCGGGCACGCCGTCCGCCATCGCGCTCGTGTCCGCCAGCATGGTGTGCAGAACCCCCAGTGCTGCGCCGGCAGCCATCGCGCTGGGTCCGTACATGTTCCCCACCCACAGCGCCACCGGCTCCTGGTACGTACCCAGCACTGTAGGCACACACAAGTTTCAGCCTGGCTCACAAATGCGCATCACTAAGCGGCGAGTGCTCTGTAGCTGATCGAACTGGAAATAGTGTGGTCGCCGAGGCAAGGATGGGGTAACGGAGGGAGCGAAATGATATGGAACTGGGATTCGATACATTATTCACACTAGTTTTCCGGTTACCAGGATTTTCTATTTTAGTTTCACAAAGGTACTGGCTGCATATAATACGAGGGTGAGTCAAATGAAAACGCTAAATTTGTAATAACAAATCGAAATTTCGCGCCGTTAACCCGTAAGTAGGTAAGCGTGCTACAAACAGCGTGCAGAAACTCCTGTAGGTGGCAGCATAGTGCAGATGCGCACATACCGTCGAAGTGTCAGTATACAGATGGCCGCCCCACTTGCGACTTGCCCCAGGGAAGAAAGCGTTCTGTTATTCGGTTTTTGCGTGGTGAAGGTGTGAAACGTATTGAAATTCATCGACGAATGAAGGTTCAGTACGGTGATGCATGTGTGTCACAGCAGCAAGTCTACGAATGGAGTACCAAGTTCGCAAATGGTGTGACTTCAGTGGAAGATGCTCCTCGTCCAGGTAAGGGAAAACGAGTTGTGACTCCACAGAACATTGCAGCAGATGAAGCCATTGTGATGGAAAACCGCCAAGTGTCACTGAATGGCATTGACAGATTAGTCATGGGTCAGCACACCACATTGTGCATGATGTGCCCCACTTTCACAAAGTGTGTGCAAGATGGGTGCCACGTCAACTGAAATGAGAGAATGAAGTGTTGATGCTTGTGAAGAACTTCTTCGGCGCTTTGAGCGAGAAGGTGATGGCTTCCTTGCAAGAATCGTTACTGGGGACGAAACCTGGATTCACTTCCACCAACCGGAAACGAAGAGAGCGAGCAAGGAATGGCGCCATTCCTCATCACCAAAACCAAAGAAGTTTCGAACAGAACCATCAACAGGAAAGGTTATGATGACCCTTTTTTGGGGCGAAAAAAGGCGACATTTTGGAGCATTATATGCCAAGAGGGACCACTGTCAGCAGTGCATCATACACAGACCTCATAAAAATCATCTGCGGCCTGTAATCAAATCAAAACCACGTGAATTGCTGTCAGAAGGGTCCTTTTGCACCATGACAATGCAAGGCCCCACACTGCCCGTACAACAGTTGCAACAATCACAGACCTGCATTTTGAGTGTCTTCCTTATCCACCACACTCACCAAACCCTGCCCCAAGTGATTTACATATGTTTGGACTACTCAAAGATGCAATGGGAGGAAAGAAGTCCCGTTCTGATTAAGAGGTGCTGAAAGGTCTCTGTTGGATTCCTTTCATGTTAATTTCTTAAATCTGTTGTCATTTACGGCATAAATTCCTCTTCTAAATTTACTGTGGTGTTTCTGACTATCTGGGAGGAGACTGAGCAGTGAAACGTGTTACTTTTACACATAAACAAGAACCATCTGTCACACTACTACACAGTTTATATGTAATTCATGTCACACAGTCTCATACGGAACCTACATCCGCTTTCTTTTATATACTGTATATGATAAGATACTGTCATCCCCCTTCCCTTCTGTGTGAGAGGATGAATGAGAAAATGTATTTCTAGTTGCATGCTTGATGGTAGCAGACAAGCCTGTCTGCTAGAGAACAGTAGGACCAACGTCGGAACAGGTAGCTACGCTTTCTAAAAGCAGAGAGGTTTCTATTCTTAGTATAGTCTGTCCGTCCCTTGTCATGTTGGTCTAGGAAGCTGCCTCTCTGGTCACTTCCGTTTGTATATGTTAAGCACGCTCGGCAGTGGCCCAGGTCAGTCTGTCCGCGGCGAGCATCTGAAGTGGTAAGATCTCCGGCTAAGCGCGTGTCTGCTAAGTCTGTAGGACAATGGATTTCTTAAGTTCAGCCTAACTGAAAATTTAATCGCCTTTATTCCAGGTTTAGCTCTAAAATATCTAATGTTATCTTACATTGCAACGCAGTGTATTTCGAGTGTGAAGTTCGAAATGTCTTCCAGTAGTTGCTTTGTCACTACTTTGTGAGTAAAGTGGAACCACGTGTTAATCAGTAACTGTAACTAAGATCATCAATCTAAAATGCGAATGTGCGTGAGATTATAACGTCTAGTCTTGACAATACTTTTCAATATACCTACTTTTCTTTAATGTTCAACCCACGTGGGGTGTACTTTGTGAGACCAGTAACACGTGCTTATACAATTGTTTGACCCATCAGGTTAATAGTAAGACGTTAGTAACCAGTTCGAGGTTTTTCTTTTGTAAACTGCTTTTCGATCTAATTTACACTCCTGGAAATGGAAAAAAGAACACATTGACACCGGTGTGTCAGACCCACCATACTTGCTCCGGACACTGCGAGAGGGCTGTACAAGTAATGATCACACGCACGGCACAGCGGACACACCAGGAACCGCGGTGTTGGCCGTCGAATGGCGCTAGCTGCGCAGCATTTGTGCACCGCCGCCGTCAGTGTCAGCCAGTTTGCCGTGGCATACGGAGCTCCATCGCAGTCTTTAACACTGGTAGCATGCCGCGACAGCGTGGACGTGAACCGTATGTGCAGTTGACGGACTTTGAGCGAGGGCGTATAGTGGGCATGCGGGAGGCCGGGTGGACGTACCGCCGAATTGCTCAACACGTGGGGCGTGAGGTCTCCACAGTACATCGATGTTGTCGCCAGTGGTCGGCGGAAGGTGCACGTGCCCGTCGACCTGGGACCGGACCGCAGCGACGCACGGATGCACGCCAAGACCGTAGGATCCTACGCAGTGCCGTAGGGGACCGCACCGCCACTTCCCAGCAAATTAGGGACACTGTTGCTCCTGGGGTATCGGCGAGGACCATTCGCAACCGTCTCCATGAAGCTGGGCTACGGTCCCGCACACCGTTAGGCCGTCTGCCGCTCACGCCCCAACATCGTGCAGCCCGCCTCCAGTGGTGTCGCGACAGGCGTGAATGGAGGGACGAATGGAGACGTGTCGTCTTCAGCGATGAGAGTCGCTTCTGCCTTGGTGCCAATGATGGTCGTATGCGTGTTTGGCGCCGTGCAGGTGAGCGCCACAATCAGGACTGCATACGACCGAGGCACACAGGGCCAACACCCGGCATCATGGTGTGGGGAGCGATCTCCTACACTGGCCGTACACCACTGGTGATCGTCGAGGGGACACTGAATAGTGCACGGTACATCCAAACCGTCATCGAACCCATCGTTCTACCATTCCTAGACCGGCAAGGGAACTTGCTGTTCCAACAGGACAATGCACGTCCGCATGTATCCCGTGCCACCCAACGTGCTCTAGAAGGTGTAAGTCAACTACCCTGGCCAGCAAGATCTCCGGATCTGTCCCCCATTGAGCATGTTTGGGACTGGATGAAGCGTCGTCTCACGCGGTCTGCACGTCCAGCACGAACGCTGGTCCAACTGAGGCGCCAGGTGGAAATGGCATGGCAAGCCGTTCCACAGGACTACATCCAGCATCTCTACGATCGTCTCCATGGGAGAATAGCAGCCTGCATTGCTGCGAAAGGTGGATATACACTGTACTAGTGCCGACATTGTGCATGCTCTGTTGCCTGTGTCTATGTGCCTGTGGTTCTGTCAGTGTGATCATGTGATGTATCTGACCCCAGGAATGTGTCAATAAAGTTTCCCCTTCCTGGGACAATGAATTCACGGTGTTCTTATTTCAATTTCCAGGAGTGTATTTTAATCATCAAAATTACTGTGGAGTTACACTCTTTGTGTAAACCAAGTTGACCACGTGAAGCATGTGGTGTAATCATCAAAGTAGCCTTCAGCTATTCTTTTCGGGAAGGTTTCACAGAGAGTTAGTATAAATTTAGTATACCAGTGTGTGGTAATTACATGACGGACAGGATTGTGCTACGAACATAACTTCTTTGGGTGAAAATTGAATCGGTTGGTAGTGGTTAATTTCCTCTTGCATATGTTTCAACGTTCTTCGTGTGTTATTTTATGAATGCAGTGTTGTATGCAGTCTCCCAATCTTGGCTCCATATTTGATGTGCTCTGTAAGATAACAAACTCACATTTTCACAATCCTAAATAAGGCACCAGTTTAGTTATGAATCAAGTTTAATATGCTGAAATTTCAATGATCAATGTTAAAATAAAATTCCAAATATAAACTGATTTATTTCTTTTTATTTAAATTCTCTTTATATATATATAATCACCGGTTGGCATATGACGATTAAAAGATATAATTAATGTTAGTCTGGTTGGGAATTTGGTAAGCTAGACTGGATACCTGGTGAAACAGTTGCTCAGTAATGCAAGGTTAACTTCCCCAGACAAAAAAATGGCTCTGAGCACTATGGGACTTAACATCTACGGTCATCAGTCCCTAGAACTTAGAACTACTTAAACCTAACTAACCTAAGGACAGAACACAACACCCAGCCATCACGAGGCAGAGAAAATCCCTGACCCCGCCGGGAATCGAACCCGGGAACCCGGGCGTGGGAAGCGAGAACGCTACCGCACGACCACAAGATGCGGGCTTCCCCAGAAAGCTCACAGCTTTTAACCCACTTTTATGGCCTTGAATGTCAGCACCGCTTACACCTCAAAATAATGCAACAACATTACACATGGCGACCCTGTTCTGTGATTCCGCTGGTCGCTGGAATCTCTGAAACGTTAGATTGCGAGCGTTGTATAATCTTAATTTTTTTTCCCCTGCAGCGCTCAAACAACTTCTGCGTTGTTTCTGAGCAGACTTTCAAATGAGTCACGGCGTTGTTGAACAGCATTGTTTGCCTTGTTCTTTTGTTTTCTATATTTGTGTGTTTTATGTGTGTGTGTGTTTTTTTTTTCTCGCTTGTAAATTGCACTGCTTCGATCAAAGATTAAAATTTCTTTCGCGTGTGAAGAAGTGCGTACTAGGTTTGGTACCTTTCGTTTAACTGTCGCAATTTTTGGGGGATACATTTATTGTGATTAGTGTTTTGCGTACCGGGTATAAATTGAACTAATGCAGACACGTAACCAAGCTAAAAGTAGGCGGTCCAACAACTTAAGCAACATGGACCAACGGGATAATTTGATTTCGAATATTAATGCGTCGGACGGTTCCGAAAATGCAATGGGGAATACTTCAGACGAAATGCAAAACAGGACGAACGGGCTCACAGCAGAGCCAGAAATTAATTTGCCTCCTACTAACCAAATTGATTTGGCAGAACTCATGAAAGCCTTGTTGCAACAAAATAAAGAAAACATAGACAAATCAGAAAAATCGTTCTGAGGACAAAAAGAATCATCTGAAAAATCGATCCGAGAGCTAGGTGAACAAATGAAGCAGAAATCTGAAAAATCTATTCGAGAGGTAGGTGAACAAATGACGCAGAAATCTGAAAAATCGATCCGAGAGCTAGGCGAACAAATGACAGAGAAATCTGAAAAATCGATCCGCGAGCTAGGTGAACAAATAGACGAAAAACTAATCCAGCAGACAAATAAAGTCGACGAGTCGATGCAGAGAGTGTCTGATGATATCTCACAAAGAATAAACAATCTGGCAAGTGAATTAAAAAGCGAATTAGGCCGTACACTTAAACAAATCGATGACTGTCTGCAAGCCTTAGAACAGGGCAAGCGGAGTCGTGATGCAGAATCGAAAGAGAGCGAAGAACAGCTACTTAGGAATTTCCAAGCGCTGAGAGAAGAATGCCAAAGGGAACACCAGCAGGTACTCTCGAGGGTCCAGGAGGCAGAAATGCATTGTCCCACGTCCGTTAGCAACACAGTAGCAGACAACAGTCAAGCGATTCACGCACTCGAACAGCAAATACAACAATTGAAGCAGACTGGGGCAGAGGACAACAGACAAATACAGGATAAGATTGCGGCATTAGCGGACATTGTAGGCACGATGAAGGTGATGGAGAGCGATAACAATACTACACCGGTCGCAGTCATAGAGACTGAAGAACTGCGTTCGCTTCTTAGATTTCAGAAGGGACACTTCGAAGTGAACAGGCTGCACAAAGCCATAACAGGCGAATTACAAGAACGCGTGGCGCATCTGGAAAGCCGCATTGGGTGTGATTCCGAACTCGCCAATAGCACTAAAAGTAGCCGTACGCACAGTGCAGAGAGGGACTCCGGCCACGAGGGAGATTTTGACGACAGGGAAGAATGTATTTTGAGGGGCAGACATGAGAAAAATAGAAACATTCAAGGGCCTCGCCAGGAGGAAATGTGGGGATTTGATTTCAAACATTTCCTTACAGTGAGAAAGTTTGAGATATTCCGAAATTCGCAAAAAGGAATACATCCACAAGCATGGCTCGAGCAATTTGAATTCTGCCTTCCCCCCGACTGGGCAGATTCACGTAAGATAGAATATATGTGTGGCTATTTGGAAGGCGAACCGGCGATTCGCACGAGGTCGGCAGCGCGTCACTGCAACTCCACTCGGGAGTTTCGACAAGCCTTTCTGTCCACCTATTGGTCGGAAGCGGCGTAAGATAGGGTCAAGCTTGGCATAATTATGCTGCCAAATTTGAACCAGTCTGGTTTCGGCAGCTCAGCACGCCTATTCGACCACATGCTGCAGGCAGATCAATTTTTATACGACCCATACGGGCCTGCGGAACTAATTAGGATATGCATCACCAAATTGCCGATGCACTTGCGCCACGTCATTCTTGCGGGACGATGCAAAGAGGACGTGGAAACATTTAAGACTCTTCTCCAAGAGTTGGAATACAATACAGGAGAATGCCCGCCTAATCAGGCACGAAGTTATTACGGGGCACAGCAGCGCGATCGCAGTCGTGGCTGTAGTACTAATCAACGGCGTGACTGGTCGTCGCGACGCGAACGGAACAATAATCGGGACCGGCCGTATAGAAACTGGGGTAACAGTCGAGAACACAGGTGGAACAACGGAAATGGTCGAGGACGTGGACAGTATCGTGAACTCAACAGTTACGGCAACCAGAATCGATACTACGGTGAACACGGTGGGAATGGGACTGTAGGCGGAGCACCTCATGATGTTGAAACTCGGCCGGCTAACCCTAGACGTAATCCAGCAAATGGAAATGAACAAAACCGGCAATGACGAACGATCAGCGCAGAAGGCGCCCAATCGGAACAAATGAGTGACATGGGAAATGAGTGCATACGGTATATAGAGTGGGAAGATATTAGAGAGGATTTGTTACAAGAAACTATGAGTGCTAAAATTTCGGGAATAAATCCAGTCGTGACAGTTGCAGTAAACGAAATATGTTTTAAGTGTGTCATTGACACTGGAAGCCCTTTCTCCATAGTGAGCGAGGCAGCATTTCAAAAATGCGAAGGGACTGGAACTTGGCCCGTTTTTCAAGTGCGAGGAATAAAGGTGAAGGGCGCAATCTACGGTAAGAGCGTAGAAATCCGAAGGCAGACTCGGCTTAATTTTACCTTCCAGGGAAGAGAGTTTAGGTACAACTTCTTTTGCTCCCAATGCTGAATGTGGCAATGATTTTGGGAAATGACTTCATGAATGCCCACCATGCAGTAATTGACATGGGTGGAGGAGTAATGACATTTGAAGCTGGGGATCAGCCAATTAATTTAGTATTTGATGAATGCATATTACGTGTCGAGCCAGAAATCAGTTGCCTAAAATTTCAAGCTCAAACCGAGTCGCAACCCAGACTAGAGCTACTCGTGAACTATGTAAGTGAGTCGTGCTCTACGTCTGGTGAGCAGGGGAAAGATGTTGTTTTTGCTGATGCTCTGAGAAAGAGCATCGCGGGTGTCAGAACCACGGCAGGGAAAAGGTGAAATTGTATTGCCTACTTAGGAATCATGAACGGGTATTTTCTGAGGCTCCGGGGTCGATTAAGGGTTTTACTTACCAATTTAGAGTACGTGACCATCAGAATTTTTCTGTTAGACCATATCCTATTCCCGTGACGCATAAAGCCCAGGTGGTGAAGGAAATAAACAAGATGTTAGAACAAGGAATAATTGAGCGGGCAGTAAGCCCGTACAACTCACCCTTGCTTGTCGTACCAAAACGCGACAACTCGGTTCGTTTGGTACTAGACTCGAGACAGATAAACACAATTATTATGTCGGAAACGGACAGGCTTGAGAGCCTTGAGGAACTCTTACAACGTTTCCACGGGGTAAAGGTACTATCATCTGTTGACCTCCGTTCGAGTTTTTGGCAAATCGTGGTACACCCATCTTGCAGATTATATACAGCGTTCCTGTGTTATGGAAATTGTTTCCAATTCCGGCGTCTCCCGTTCGGACTAAACGTCTCATCAGCTGCTTTTATAAGGGGATTAAATAGCATTTTGCCTGATGATTAGAAACAGCGAGTGACAATTTACGTGGATGACATATTAATTGCGGAAAAGTCGTGGGAGGATCATAATGACGTTCAGAACAGACTACTGGATGTTTTTGAGAAGGCAGGTGTAACAGTCAACTTAGATAAGTCACAGTTCGGACAATAGAAGATAAAATTCTTAGGCCATATTGTCTCAGCAAATGGAATACAACCTGACCCGGAGAAAATTGTGGCGATAGCGGAGTGTGCAATGCCGACAAATGAAAAACAGTTGCGAGCATTCTTAGGCCTGTGTAATTTTTATAAGCGATTTATAAATTTTAGTGTACTTGGTATATCCCGTCTATGTGGACTAATAGGGAAGAACGCTTTGTGGGTCTGGGATCAAGAGGCACAGGATGAATTTTATAAATTGAAAAAGGCATTGGTAGAGGCTCCCATCCTCGTGCATCCCGACCTGACACAAGAATTCTGTGTAATGACGGACAGTTCCTTGTCAGGATTAGGTGCGGTACTGTTTCAAACGGAAGGAAATAATGATATTACAACTTGGAAAACAATCTCGTTTGTGAGCAGGGTGCTCTCTCGATGTGAAAAAAATTATTCCGTGACAGAACTTGAAGCACTCACGATGGTTTGGGCATTCTCAAAATTTAGGTATTTCTTATTTGGAAGGATCACCAGGGTTTACACTGACCATCGTGCACTCCAATTTCTTATGAGCACAAAAATCACGCATGGGAGACTAGGACGCTGGGCACTATACCTACAGGAATATAATTTCACTGTAGAATACATTCCGGGACAGAAAAATGTAGTTGCTGACGCTTTATCGCGCATTCCTATAGGTTTGGTTCACACAGAAGAAGGGGAACTCGGTGAAACTAATTTTAGCATCCTATACTTACAGAATGTAGCGTTCGAGAACTTTGTTTCCACCTCTTTAGGGAGTATAGCGGACGAACAGGATAAGGACGCAGTATTGAAAGATATAAAGAAGAAGTGGGAGGACAAGGAGAATGTAGGAATACGCCAGTACTACTTAGTGCGCAATAGAATACTATTCAAATAACGAGCCCCAGACGACTCCAGATGGGTGTTGGTGATTCCGGAGGAAATTGTAAACAAAATTATATGGTACATACGTTTGAGTTATGGTCACTTCGGAGCACAGAAATGTTGTGAAAAACTGAAGGAGGCATGCTATTTTAATCACATGCTACGGCGTATGCGTTGTGTTCTTAGAGTGTGCGGACCTTGTCAGCGAGCAAATGCGGCCACAGTGACGTATGCTGCATCATTGCACCCGATAATACCAAGCAAATCTTGTGACCTCGCGGCCGTGGATCTATTTGGGCTACTAATACGATCTAAAGCAGGTTTTGCATATGTTTTCGTAGCGGTGGAGCTAACCTCCAAGTTTGTGTGTCTGACTCCGTTGAGGCGAGCAACAGGAAGGGCAGTGGCAACTGCATTTGAAAAGCAGTTTCTGCATGAAGTTGGGCGTGTGAAAAGGGTTATCTCTGATAATGGACCACAATTTAGATCGCAATACTGGCAGCGGATGCTTCGAAGGATAAAAATTAAACGTATATATATATATATCTCTGTTTCACCCCAGCTCGAACCCCAGTGAGCGTATTATGGGCGAATTAGGAAAATTATGTAGGTTATACTGCAGTCGTGATCACCGATCGTGGGACATACACCTAAAAGGATTTCAAAACATAATTAATGAGTTGCCTAAAACGTCAACACAGCTTCCGCCAATCACTGTGCTAAAAAACAAGGAGCCCCGAGCAAAATCAAAGAGGTGGTGCCTTGGCCACTAGAGCCGAGACTACGCCGGAACGCAATTGTTGACTTAGCTTTACGCAACATCAAGCGTGCAGCAGAAGCCAGAGTAAAGGTGTATAAGAAAAACGGGAGAAAAACAATGTTTCATGTAGTACAAAAAGTTCTTATCAGATCACACATGCTGTCTAACAAACGGTCAGGTGCCTGCAAGAAATTTTTTAATCTCTTTAACGGCCCATACCGGATAAGGAAGATTCCCCATGAAAACGCCATAGAAGTTGAAACTCTTCGATCGAAGAAATCAAAAGGGCTACACCATGTGTCAAACGTAAAACCATACATCGAGTAGAAAGGACAGTGAGGAGTAGAGAAGACGGTAAAGAGAAACAATTGATTAGTTTACATTTGTGATAAATGCATTTTGAATAATGTGTTGGTAAAAATAATTATAAAGATGTTTCTATGTGATTGATTGAAGTGATGTTTTTAGTTTTTTTTTCTTGTGCAATTAGGATTTAGGTTGGTCAAAATGTGAAGATAAAACGTTTCTTTGTGAACGAGTGAAATGCTGTTTATGGCTTTCTGTGTTAATTGAAAAGAGTCGCTCCTGAGAGAAGCAAGATCTGCGTTGAATTAATGCAAAACTCAGGGGAATATCCGATCTGTGGGTATTATGGGTCTGGCAAACCCAGGTCCCCAGCTGTTAGTAGCCTTGTTTCAGATTTTCTGCTTTCAGTGCCACTATCTATCTATTACTATTCTATATCTGTCAGTATAAATGAGGATCTCTTACTATAGTATACGTGCTGTATGAATATTTTAAGATAGGAGAACTCTGAGAAGGCAATGAGTAAGTTTGGAATCTTGAAAACAGGATGCGATAATACGATTGTTTAACCAATGGCTTCCCAATAAACGCTAATATGTTAATATTGATGATATATGTCTTTTTTGTTCTTTACAGCTGAGTACGTAAAGTGCTATCTGTGAATTTCGTAAGTGGATTGATTCCCTTCAAGGTGAAAGAAGAATTGTGGTTTGTGTAATTTACGTGGCCCTGAATTATTATTGTGGTAGTCAAATGACGAGCAGTTTTCCAGCCAATGGAGAATGGAACAGATATATGGATCCTTTTTGTAGTCTTGATTGATGTTGTGCCAGAGCCTGAAAAGTTATTCTGCGTTAATACTTGTCCTAGGAAAGTGACGTTTATGTGTTTTGCTGATGCTGTGAGCATTACAGCTTACCGTTTTTGCTGTTGCGAGATGCACTGCAGCCTACATGAGTTGAACTGAGGAGATTTCTCTGTTGAAGGTAGAGGAAGAGTAAATAATATTGATTATGGGATCTAAGGAAAGCTTGGTTTAATGTAACAAGGATGAAGCCAAACATTTGTCATTTAAACTACTGGAGGATTCGGATCTTTTGTGTCTGTTGTAAGTTCAATATGTTAAGATGAAACTGTTTTACAGAATAGAGGAGACCACAATTTTGCCATTCATGAGGAATGAATCAGGAATAACCACCACAGGAGAAATAACTGATTTGGAAGCGAAAGGTAACTTAAAGAAGGAACGAAATTGGAGCAAAATGGGTAAGAAAATGTAATATAACCTGTAGGATGAAAATATTTTTACCCTTCTCAGAGTCATCTGTGTGATTAATTCTTGTGCTAACGTAATTTTAGATGAAATTGTCTTACTGTTTTATGTATAAACATATGAGTATGGTAAATGTATAATTGTGAGTCTCTTACCAGGTGTGTCAACTGGTATAAATGTTTTGGCGTGCAAATAACCATTGTTCTTTTTACTATGTATGTTTAAGGAAAGTTTCTCCATATTTATCATGTGACAAGACATATGCCGCGAGCATCAAGAAGAGAACAAATTAGAACAATGTAGTAGTGGTATAAACACTGTGTTGAAGTAGCATTGAAGTAGCTTGTAGGATTAACTAGTAGTGGATTGAAGTAGAATTTTGAGTAATACATGTTTATGGGTAGTTAGTTTGTAGTATAGACAAAAGGTGTGCATGTGTGTGTGTGTGTGTGTGTGTGTGTGTAAATAACATGTGAACCCTATGCTTCCCTGACCTGTACTTGCACAAGGCATAATCCTATTTATTTTAGTGAATTAATAAGTAGCATTTGATTTCTTAAAACGCAAGAGAACCACATTAGTGATGTGGATTTAGATATTATATTGTCAGCTCATTTGATTTTTATTTTTATATTGTAAAGTCATTTCACTTTTACTTTTTATATTGTCAAGTCATTTAACTTTTATTTTTATATTGTCAATTCATGTAACTTTTTTTGATTTGCAAAAAAAAAAAATTAAGTCTCACTTTTGTTCTTAAAAATTGTGAAAGACAATACTAAGTGGTATTATGTATGACATTTTGTTATCACAAAACTATGATGAACAATTTCTGTGAATGCAGTTGAGAATGTGAAAGCAAACTGGCTTAACTCTTACGAGACAGCGGGAGCAGCGAGGAGGAGGACTAGTTGTAAACAGGCGGGTTTCCCAGCAGGACACACTGTCAACCGGGATATTTCGGGAGCGCGGTCGGCAACAAAAGAAGGGTGCGCGGCAAACACTTTCCCTTGCACCCGGAGCTAATGGCCGGCCACACCAGTGCGACCCTTCGTGGAGGTGATGACCTGAGATGGCCGAGCGGTCCACCTCGCGGAAATCCATCTGCTAGCAACGCACCACACGCACGCGACCGTGACGAGACGGCAGCGGTGAAACCACAGAAGACAGGGGATAAAGGGGCGTGGAGCCTTTTGACAGGTACTGTCAACGACGCCTATCAACATTTCCTGGCGGAAGTCCATTTGTCAAGCGACAGTAAATCATGGTTCGATGTTCTCTGGTCGCTAAGGGTGGCACAAAGAAGAGCCATTAAGTGTCATCCTTGACCAGGAATATCAAACCGGCGAGCCAATTGAGGATAACTCAAGAATTTGACAACACAAGGGGCGTGGAGCCTTTTGGCACGTACTGTCCAGAGAAACTGGCAGACTTCAAGGACGCCTATCAACATTTCCTGACGGATGCCCACTGTCAAGCGACAGTAAATCATGGTTCGATGTTCTCTGGTCGCTAAGGGTGGCACAAAGAAGAGCCATTAAGTGTCATCCTTGCCCAGGAATATCAAACTGGTGAGCCAATTGAGGATAACTTAAGAATTTGACAACACAAGGGGCGTGGAGCCTTTTGGCATGTACTGTCCAGAGAAACTGGCAGACTTCAACGACGCCTAGCAACATTTCCTGGCGGATGCCCACTGTCAAGAGACAGTAAATCATGGTTCGATGTTCTGTTGTAGCTAAAGGTGGCAGAAAGAAGAGCCATTAAGTGTCATCCCTGCCCAGGAATATCAACCTGGCGTGTCAAACGAGGATACCGCACGAATTTGACAACACAAACATGGAACCAAGTCGAGATATACGTGACACTGGCCACCAAGAGAAACTTCATGAGAGGGCAGAGACGGCGGGATTGCACGCAACAGATGGCCAAAAAATCCCTACTGACAGCGCGGTGGCGAACCCCCCCCCCCCCCCCCCCCCCGTAAGTTGTGCCTCGGAACAGTGGAACTACTGAGTGTGCCAGTGAACAGTGATTATACGGTTTTAGTCCAATGCATATACGTGTGTTCTTTCAGAGAAACTTTGATCGTGTATTTTGCAGGGGTTCGATTTATTGGTGTTTTTTTATTAGACTGACTCTTGTATTTTGCAGGTGTTTTATTTATTGACTTTTTTTTTTTTTTTTTTTTTGCATGTTGACTACCGTACTTTCAGAGCTGTTTAGTTTCTCAATGTTCGTTTGTGTGTGTTGTATTAGATTTGTGATATTTTGTTTCGAAAATTCATTCCTGTGGCATTGCTTCGTTTATCAGTCAGATAGCTATTCATGCTCATTGGACTGTGATCGATTAGCCTTTGCATGGGGCATATTTATAGTGAGGAACCTCTTAAGGGTAACAATCACATAATTAATTGTAGTTTCAGTATAATGACACAGTGATCATTGTTTGCCAACTAACTGAAATATAGTAGAGTGATTAAATTAGTGCCACAAAGTTATTTTAATTCTACAAATTAGTAGTTTTATAAGATATAGAATTTTTTTTGCGATAACCACTTTGTAAAACATGTTTTTTCTCTTATCTTTTTTTTGTTTTTGCGGATTGTGCATTGTAATGTTCTGCTTTATAATACTGATGTTATCTTCAAGTTTTCTTTTAAATTACTGTGGCAATTTGCTATTTTCATAAATTTTACTTGTTAATAAACAGTCATAAATTTTCCTGTGATCAGTTGGTTCTTGCAGTGAGCAAATACTGATGAACAACCAGAAATTGTTTTCATATTAATGACACAGGAACCATTGTTTTTACTTGCTGATTGAATTAGGTCTACACTATCTTTTAAATAGGTGTCACAAATTGTTTTTTTTTCTCTTTCAAATTAGTAGATTCTAAAGATGTGTTGAAATTATTGTGTTTTAGCAAGTAGCTGGTGACATTTTGCCTTTTCTTTACATTTTTGGTTTAAGTTCGGTGTGAGAAGCCTGCTTGGGAATGTCCTAGCATGGCCAGAAAATTCCCTGCACAGTCTTTTCCCGGAGCTTTGGGGATATGAAAGGTCTCTGTTGGATTCCTTTCATGTTAATTTCTTAAATCTGTTGTCATTTACGGCATAAATTCCTCTTCTAAATTTACTGTGGTGTTTCTGACTATCTGGGAGGAGACTGAGCAGTGAAACGTGTTACTTTTACACATAAACAAGAACCATCTGTCACACTACTACACAGTTTATATGTAATTCATGTCACACAGTCTCATACGGAACCTACATCCACTTTCTTTTATATACTGTATATGACAAGATACTGTCATTCCCCTTCCCTTCTGTGTGAGAGGATGAATGAGCAAATGTATTTCTAGTTGCATGCTTGATGGTAGCAGACAAGCCTGTCTGCTAGAGAACAGTAGGACCAACGTCAGAACAAGTAGCTACACTTTCTAAAAGCAGAGAGGTTTCTATTCTTAGTATTGTCTGTCCGTCGCTTGTCATGTTGGTATAGGAAGCTGCCTCTCTGGTCACTTCCGTTTGTATCTGTTAAGCACGCTCGGTAGTGGCCCAGGTCAGTCTGTCTGCGGCGAGCATCTGAAGTGGTAAGATCTCCGGCTAAGCGCGTGTCTGCTAAGTCCGTAGGACAATGGATTTCTTAAGTTCAGCCTAACTGAAAATTTAATCATCTTTATTTCAGGTTAGCTCTAAAATATCTAATGTTATCTTAAATTGCATCGCAGTGTATTTCGAGTGTGAAGTTCAGAATATCTTCCAGTAGTTGCTTTGTCACTACTTTCTGAGTAAAGTGGAACCACGTGTTGATCAGTAACTGTAACTAAGATCATCAATCTTAAATGCGAATGTGCGTGAGATTATAACGTCTCGCCTTGACAATATATTTCAATATAGCAACTTTTCTTTATGTTCAACCCACGTGGGGTGTACTTTGTGAGACCAGTACCAAGTGCGTATACAATTGTTTGACCCATCAGGTTAATAGTAAGACGTTAGTAACCAGTTCGAGGTTTTTCTTTTGTAAATTGCTTTTCGATCTAATTTATTTTAATTATCAAAATTATTGTGGAGTTACACTCTTTGTGTAAACCAAGTTGACCACGTGAAGCATGTGGTGTAATCATCAAAGTAGCCCTCAGCTATTCTTTTCGGGAAGATTTCGCACGCCGGCCTCGGTGGCCGTGCGGTTCTAGGCACTTCAGTCCGGAACCGCGTGACTGCTACGGTCGCAGGTTCGAATCCTACCTCGGGCATGGATGTGTGTGATGTCCTTAGGTTAGTTAGGTTTAGGTAGTTCCAAGTTTTAGGGGACTGAAGACCTCAAATGTTAAGTCCCATAGTGCTCAGAGCCATTTTTCGAGGATTTCACAGAGAGTTAGTATGAATTTAGTATACCAGTGAGTGGTAATTACATGACGGACAGGATTGCGCTACGAACGTAACTTCTTTGGGTGAAAATTGAATCGGTTGGTAGTGGTTAATTTCCTCTTGCATATGTTTCAACGTTCTTCGTGTATTATTTTATGAATGCAGTGTTGTATGCAGTCTCCCAATCTTGTCTCCATATTTGATGTGTTCTGTAAGATTACAAACTCACATTTTCACAATCCTAAATAAGGCACAAGTTTAGTTATGAATCAAGTTTAATATGCTGAAACTTCAATGATCAATGTTAAAATAAATTTCCAAATATAAACTGATTTATTTCTTTTTATTTAAATTCTCTTTATACAGGGTGTTACAAAAAGGTACGGCCAAACTTTCAGGAAACATTCCTCACACACAAATAAAGAAAAGATCTTATGTGGACATGTGTCCGGAAACGCTTAATTTCCATGTTAGAGCTCATTTTAGTTCCGTCCACCTACTCTCAATGGAGCACGTTATCATGATTTCATACGGGATACTCTACCTGTGCTGCTAGAACATGTGCCTTTACAAGTACAACACAACATGTGGTTCATGCACGATGGAGCTCCTGCACATTTCAGTCGAAGTGTTCGTACGCTTCTCAACAACATATTCGGTGACCGACGGATTGGTAGAGGCGGATCAATTCCATGGCCTCCACGCTCTCCTGACCTCAACCCTCTTGACTTTCATTTATGGGGGCATTTGAAAGCTCTTGTCTACGCAATCCCGGTAGCAAATGTAGAGACTCTTCGTGCTCGTATTGTGGACGGCTGTGATTCAATACGCCATTCTACAGGGCTGCATCAGCGCATCAGGGATTCCATGCGACGGAGGGTGGATGCATGTATCCTCGCTAATGGAGGACATTTTGAACGTTTCGTGTAACAAAGTGTTTGAAGTCATGGTGGTACGTTCTGTTGCTGTGTGTTTCCATTCCATGATTAATGTGATTTGAAGAGAAGTAATAAAATGATCTCTGACATGGAAAGTAAGCGTTTCCGGAGACATGTCAACATAACATATTTTCTTTCTTTGTGTGTTAGGAATGTTTCCTGAATGTTTGGCCGTACCTTTTTGTAACACCCTGTGTGTATATATATATATCACCGGTTGTCGTATGACGATTAAAAGATTATAATTAATGTTAGTCTGGTTGGGAATTTGGTAAGCTATACGGGATACCTGGTGAAACAGTTGCTCAGTAATGCAAGGTTAACTTCCCCAGACAGCTCACAGCTTTTAACCCATTTTTATGGTCTTGAATATGAGCACCGCTTACACCTCAAATTAATGCAATAACATTACAGTACGCCACGCGGTGCATGAGTGGTTGCGCGGACTACCAAAAGAATTTGTTTTCTAGAGGAATTTATGCACTTTGTAAGTGCAGGAGCACTTGCATTGAGCGTGAGGGAGATTATATTCAAAAGTGATACAGCTTTGTACCACTTCTGCACACTATATAATATTTAAAAAGATATTTAAGGTTTTCATTTGACCCACCCTCGTATTTCTAATTCAACTGTGTTACGTCTTTAAATTCTATACCAAATACTAGGCCTTTGTTGTATAATAATTCCGAGATGTCTGATGCAGAATATTGGAATCAGTCACTCGTGTTCAGAGCGTATTTCACTTTGCTCTTCCCTGGCTCTTTTGGTTTTGGTAGTAAATGTAGTGCCTTTCAAGATACTGTACTGTGTGACTTGAACCGAAGATATTGCGGAAACTGTAACTGCTATTGACGTGCGGTTTTCACAGAATGGATTGATAGTCAGGAGCTCGTATTGTTAGCCAATAGACGGATGGTATCAATTCTTAGAACGCATATTTTGTATGAACAAGGACTTTTTAAATGGAATACCGGCTACTGACATCACAAAACTAAAAGTAGAGTTAGTTAGAATGTCAGTGGTGTTTGTTGCAGGATTCTTGTGCGAATCGTTTACGAGATATCGTATTCTGAAAAATTTCCTGCTGGCCGGGGTGCCCGAGCGGTTCTAGGTGCTACAGCCTGGAACAGCGCGACCGCTACGGTCGCAGGTTGGAGACCTGCCTCGGGCATGGATGTGTGTGATGTCCTTAGGTTAGTTTTTTTTTCTTTCTTTTTTTTTTTTTTTTTTTTGGAAAATTTCCACACAGAGACTTGCTTGTGCCATTCAAACTGCGCAGTTGCTAGGCACGATGTTGTATGTATACTTACATCCTACGTCTACATCTACTTAGATATTCCTGAACCCACCGTACAGAGCATGGCGGAGTGGACCCCATACCACCACTAGTCATTTACTTTCCTGTTCCACTCGCAATTAGAGTCAAGGGCAAACGGATGTCTATATGCCTTCGTATGAGCCCTAGTTTCTCGAATCTTATCTTCTTGGTCCTCATGCGTAATGTATGCTGGCGGCAGTAGAATCTTTCGGCAGTCAGCTTCAAATGCCGGTTCTCTACATTTTCTGAATAGTGTTTCACGTCGCCTTCCCTCCAGGGATTCGCATTTGAGTTCCCGAAGCATCTCCGTAACACTTACGTGTTGTTCGAACATACCGGTAAAAAATCTAGCAGCACCCTTCTGAATTGCTTCGATGTCTCCCTTCCATCCGACAAGGTACGTACCCAAAACACTCGAGAAATACTCGAGAATAGGTCAGACAAGCGTCCTAAGCACGGTGTCTCCAACACTGGTGAACCACCCTTTCCTAAAATTCTCTCAATAAACCAAAGTCGACCATTCGCCTTCTCTCCCGCAGTCCTCACATGCTCGTTCCATCTCATACCACTTAGCAAAAAGTTGCGCCCAGATATTTAAACGACTTGAATGTGCCAAGCAGGATACTAGTAACAGTGTGAGCGAACATTACAGATTTGTTATTCGTACTCATCGACGTTAACATACATACACTCCTGGAAATGGAAAAAAGAACACATTGACACCGGTGTGTCAGACCCACCATACTTGCTCCGGACACTGCGAGAGGGCTGTACAAGCAATGATCACACGCACGGCACAGCGGACACACCAGGAACCGCGGTGTTGGCCGTCGAATGGCGCTAGCTGCGCAGCATTTGTGCACCGCCGCCGTCAGTGTCAGCCAGTTTGCCGTGGCATACGGAGCTCCATCGCAGTCTTTAACATTGGTAGCATGCCGCGACAGCGTGGACGGGAACCGTATGTGCAGTTGACGGACTTTGAGCGAGGGCGTATAGTGGGCATGCGGGAGGCCGGGTGGACGTACCGCCGAATTGCTCAACACGTGAGGCGTGAGGTCCCCACAGTACATCGATGTTGTCGCCAGTGGTCGGCGGAAGGTGCACGTGCCCGTCGACCTGGGACCGGACCGCAGCGACGCACGGATGCACGCCAAGACCGTAGGATCCTACGCAGTGCCGTCGGGGACCGCACCGCCACTTCCCAGCAAATTAGGGACACTGTTGCTCCTGGGGTATCGGCGAGGACCATTCGCAACCGTCTCCATGAAGCTGGGCTACGGTCCCGCACAACGTTAGGCCGTCTTCCGCTCACGCCCCAACATCGTGCAGCCCGCCTCCAGTGGTGTCGCGACAGGCGTGAATGGAGGGACGAATGGAGACGTGTCGTCTTCAGCGATGAGAGTCGCTTCTGCCTTGGTGCCAATGATGGTCGTATGCGTGTTTGGCGCCGTGCAGGTGAGCGCCACAATCAGGACTGCATACGACCGAGGCACACAGGGCCAACACCCGGCATCATGGTGTGGGGAGCGATCTCCTACACTGGCCGTACACCACTGGTGATCGTCGAGGGGACACTGAATAGTGCACGGTACATCCAAACCGTCATCGAACCCATCGTTCTACCATTCCTAGACCGGCAAGGGAACTTGCTGTTCCAACAGGACAATGCACGTCCGCATGTATCCCGTGCCACCCAACGTGCTCTAGAAGGTGTAAGTCAACTACCCTGGCCAGCAAGATCTCCAGATCTGTCCCCCATTGAGCATGTTTGGGACTGGATGAAGCGTCGTCTCACGCGGTCTGCACATCCAGCACGAACGCTGGTCCAACTGAGGCGCCAGGTGGAAACGGCATGGCAAGCCGTTCCACAGGACTACATCCAGCATCTCTACGAATGTCTCCATGGGAGAATAGCAGCCGGCATTGCTGCGAAAGGTGGATATACACTGTACTAGTGCCGACATTGTGCATGCTCTGTTGCCTGTGTCTATGTGCCTGTGGTTCTGTCAGTGTGATCATGTGATGTATCTGACCCCAGGAATGTGTCAATAAAGTTTCCCCTTCCTGGGACAATGAATTCACGGTGTTCTTATTTCAATTTCCAGGAGTGTATTTCCACGCTTAGAACTGGCTGAGATTCATGACACCAACTAGAAATTTTGTCTAAGTCATCTTGGTTCCTGCCAACGGCGCTGCCGCAGTGGTAGCACTGATTCGTTTCAGATCACCGAAGTTAAGCGCTTTCGGTCTAGGCTAGCACTGGATGGGTGACCATTCAGTCTGTTGGGCGCTGTTGGCACGCGGGGTGCATTCAGCCCTTGTGTGGTAAACTGAGGAGCTACTTGGTTGAGAGGTAGCGGCCTGCTGACCACATGCCTCTCCATATCCTCATCCAGTGATGCCTGTGGGATGAGGATGACACGGCGGCCGGTCGCTACCGTTGGGTCGTCCGAGGCCTATTCGCATGGAGTTTAGTTTAGTTTATCTTGTTTCCTCCTACAGTCATTCAACTTCGACATTTTGCCGCACACCACGGCATCAACAACAAGTAGCCGCAGATTGCTGCCCACCCTGTCCGCCGAATCATTTATGTATGCAAAGAATAAAAGAGGTCCTCTCACACTTCCCTGGCGCACTCCTCACTATGTCCGTGTCTCTGATGAACATTCGCCGTCGTGGACAACATACTGGTATCTATTACTTAACAAGTCTTCCAGCTACTCTCGTATGTCTGTGGAACTGTTCCATATACTCGTGCCTTCGTTAACGGCCTGCAGTGGGGCATTTGTGCCAAATGCTTTCTGGAAGTCCAGAAATATGGAATATGCCTGTTGCACTTCAGTCGTAGTTCTCAGTGTATCATGTGAGAAAAGGGCAAGCTGAGATTCGCACGAGTGATGCTTTCTAATACCTTGCTGATTCGTGGACATAAGCTTCTCAATCTCAAGAAAGTTAATTATGTTCCAACTGAGAGTGTGTTGAAGGATTCTGCTGCAAACCGAAGTTAGGGATACTGGTCTATAGTTTTTGGGTGATTTCTCTTACCCTAATTATATACAGGTGTGACCCGCGCCATTTTCCAGCCGCTTGGGACTTTGTGGCGGGCGAGAGAGTCACGACAAACGCAAGCTAGGTAAGGAGCCAAGGCCGTAAAGTAAAACCGAATTATTATTCCATCTGGACCTGGTGACTTATTTGCTTACTAATCTTTCAGTTGTTTCTCTAGCCAGGGATGCGCATTACTATGTCGTGCATATGGAAGTCCATCCGATGGTCAAATGACTGTATGTTTGTACGACGCTCCTGTGTGAACAATTTCTTGACCGTGAAATTTAAAACTTGGGCTTTCGTTTTGTTGTCTTCGACTGCCACACTAGACTGGTCAACAAGAGACTCAAAGGAAGGCTTAGACCAGGATTTTGTCGGGTTCTCTGCAAGATCTTTTGCCAAGGTTAAAAGACTGTCGTTTATAAAGTAAGAGATCCTGGCAGGAGACGCCAAACGAAAAGCTTCTACTTACGTTTCTAATCTAGACTGTAATAATAAAATGGGAAGGAACTGTTAATCAGAACTGAGGGAAAAGTTGTGATCTAAATGACACTAGATTTATTCGTTCTTAACATTACAAGAGAATAAAAATGACGAAAGAAACATTACAATATTTTTTTATTCCACAAACGCTTTCACTAACATGGGGTCTATGGTGTACAAAGTGATCACCTGGGGACAGACACACGACACTAACCAGAACACTAATCGCTTTATCTGACTTCATACACGTGAATCCGGGTTATGGCACAAAGCTACGCCACCACCATGAGTCTATACAATTCAAAAAAGAAAAATATGGTTTGAAAGAACAGGGTGCTGAGAAACATACACTCCTGGAAATTGAAATAAGAACACCGTGAATTCATTGTCCCAGGAAGGGGAAACTTTATTGAAACATTCCTGGGGTCAGATACATCACACGATCACACTGACAGAACCACAGGCACATAGACACAGGCAACAGAGCATGCACAATGTCGGCACTAGTACAGTGTATATCCACCTTTCGCAGCAATGCAGGCTGCTATTCTCCCATGGAGACGATCGTAGAGATGCTGGATGTAGTCCTGTGGAACGGCTTGCCATGCCATTTCCACCTGGCGCCTCAGTTGGACCAGCGTTCGTGCTGGACGTGCAGACCGCGTGAGACGACGCTTCATCCAGTCCCAAACATGCTCAATGGGGGACAGATCCGGAGATCTTGCTGGCCAGGGTAGTTGACTTACACCTTCTAGAGCACGTTGGGTGGCACGGGATACATGCGGACGTGCATTGTCCTGTTGGAACAGCAAGTTCCCTTGCCGGTCTAGGAATGGTAGAACGATGGGTTCGATGACGGTTTGGATGTACCGTGCACTATTCAGTGTCCCCTCGACGATCACCAGTGGTGTACGGCCACTGTAGGAGATCGCTCCCCACACCATGATGCCGGGTGTTGGCCCTGTGTGCCTCGGTCGTATGCAGTCCTGATTGTGGCGCTCACCTGCACGGCGCCAAACACGCATACGACCATCATTGGCACCAAGGCAGAAGCGACTCTCATCGCTGAAGACGACACGTCTCCATTCGTCCCTCCATTCACGCCTGTCGCGACACCACTGGAGGCGGGCTGCACGATGTTGGGGCGTGAGCGGAAGACGGCCTAACGGTGTGCGGGACCGTAGCCCAGCTTCATGGAGACGGTTGCGAATGGTCCTCGCCGATACCCCAGGAGCAACAGTGTCCCTAATTTGCTGGGAAGTGGCGGTGCGGTCCCCTACGGCACTGCGTAGGATCCTACGGTCTTGGCGTGCATCCGTGCGTCGCTGCGGTCCGGTCCCAGGTCGACGGGCACGTGCACCTTCCGCCGACCACTGGCGACAACATCGATGTACTGTGGAGACCTCACGCCCCACGTGTTGAGCAATTCGGCGGTACGTCCACCCGGCCGACCGCATGCCCACTATACGCCCTCGCTCAAAGTCCGTCAACTGCACATACGGTTCACGTCCACGCTGTTGCGGCATGCTACCAGTGTTAAAGACTGCGATGGAGCTCCGTATGCCACGGCAAACTGGCTGACACTGACGGCGGCGGTGCACAAATGCTGCGCAGCTAGCGCCATTCGACGGCCAACACCGCGGTTCCTGGTGTGTCCGCTGTGCCGTGCGAGTGATCATTGCTTGTACAGCCCTCTCGCAGTGTCCGGAGCAAGTATGGTGGGTCTGACACACCGGTGTCAATGTGTTCTTTTTTCCATTTCCAGGAGTGTATATTAGAGCCCTACGCGACAGCAGCGGTCTCGCGTTCGGTTAATTCGGAACACAGGTACTTTCCTATCAGCCTCTGAAACCCCGGTGGATTCCAGTGTGCAGGTGGACATGTTTGTTGGTCTGCCAAAGCCATCTGACTCCGTGCCACGACTGGGCGTGGCGTAATATGTCAAATGTTTAGACAGCCGACTCAAGACAAATAAGTACACCCGCACTTCACTCGTTGTGAGCGTGATTAGCAGTACCTGTGATGGTTCAGAAGGATCAGGCTCAAAGTGGCACACTAGCAAAGGCCACAAGTCTGACCGTTTTGGTAGAGACCCGCAGTTCTTTACTAGCGAGCACTATTAGCTGGGAGAGAGGCCTTTGCTCTGCTATCACAGATTTGACCAATCGGAGTCTTTAAAGTTAATAGCGAGAAAAAGGAAAAAAGATTCAGCTTAGCAGCCACTTTCCCACGTGTTTGCCGTGTCTTTTGCTAACAGAATGCTCAGGATGGAAGCACAGCCCTCCATAAAAAGCTTTTCATCTCCCCTGTTGCATCCATTTCAAAGTTTCCAAAGAATGGCGATAAACACGCTAAAAGTCTTGTGCTTTCACTAATTTGTTTTCAAATCGAATCTGGACGTCAGGGCGCCAGTCGCCCAGTCCCACGGAAATTTGCAGAACCTTCCCAGTTCTTTTGTCAGCTTCCTCCCTAACAAGGGCCCTTCTTCTGCTTTACTGCCGATCTGCATTGCGCTGGACAGTGCAGCGGTGACTTCTCGGCGCTAGTCTGTACACCTGGAAGCGCCTGCCTCCCGTTCGGCTCCAACTAAATGTGTCTTCACAATCATACTGCGGAACTCGGCCATCCGGAAACGTCTCCACAGGTTCCGCAGAAAAAACGCGCTTTGCTGGGTCCACCATCACCGCAGCTTTTACTGCAGTCGTTTAAATCGGCACCTTACTCCTTTGAATGCAGGTAAATCTTACCATGATTCCTTCCGTAGAGCATGCAAACAAGACCATTAACTACTGCCCACCATTTCATCAGAATGTATGAAGTCAAATCGCAGTAAAAATCATATTACGTAAGAACATGAAGTGGCAAAACACCGAATCAGAAGTTAAAGTGCCCTGCAATCTCTCTAGGTGTGATTGTGACAGTTGTTGTAAGCTTCACCCATAGATCTTTCCAAAGGCACACAAATCTGCACTAACCTTTGCCTGTCATCATTTGTGCGTTCTCTTTTGAACCGATAGTGCAACAGCCTCTGATTCCTCAGCGTCTCTGAGAGTGCAACAGCCTCTGATTCCTCAGCATGTTACGAGTTTCGTTGTTAATTTGTAGTGGTGTTTTTCGATCTTGTATAAGCTTACTAGGATCATAAATCTTGTATAAGCTTACAAGGATCATAAATCTCCAGACCACGATTTAGAATCTGTTTGAACATTGCCCATAATTCCTCTAAGTCCATCTTACCGAAACTAAGTGATGTTAACTCACTAAGTGAGATGCCAACAACTGCTTATCTTTCTGTCTAGCAGAAACACTCTCGCAGGCTTTTTGTCTGACTTCCGTAAGCATAGTTGCTTTAGTGATATTATGATCGCTAGTCCCTGTTTCTATACAGTCATTGTCGATAAGGTATGGCCTATTTGTAGCTACAGGTTCCAAGACATTTCCACTGTTTATGGGCTACCGAGGTACCTACTGAAGACAATTTTCAGAAAACGTGTTCAAAAGTATTTCGCACAGATGTCTCCGTCCATACACGATAGGTTAAATCCCTCCTACTAGTACTGCATGATGCGGGTATTTCCACACTAGTGATTGTAGACTTTCTTCAAATTACTCTAGAACCGTGACAGAGGAATCGGGTGGTGATAAAAACATCCAGCCATTAAATTAGTTTCACCTGCACCTATCGCAGGTCGCCAGATAACTTCTCTGTCACACTCAACTTTGACCTCAATAGAGACAATATTTTCAACTACCGCAATGAACGCTCCCGCTCCTACGGTCTCTGATCTCTCTTTCCGATATAAGTTCCACGACTCGCTAATGTTTCAGAGATTTTCTACTTCGGATTTCAGCCAGCTCTGGGTTCCAAGAATAATCTGAGCGTGAGAACTTTCCTGGAGGGCAGTAAATTCGTCAACGATCTCTTGAGTTATTTATCAGTCTCTTCAACCAGTTACGTGAAAGTTGTAGTGTAACACGTAGACAAAGTAACAGAAGACAGAAGAGGGGGAAATCAATGTTCTCGCTGCTGTTGCAGTTGACCCGCACGTCAGCTCCCGCACAATCGCACGAGGAAGGGACGTGAGTCAGGCAAGTGTCCTATGCATTCTGCATCGACACGGGTTCCATTCCTATCACATCTCTCTCCATCAACAGCTGGAAGGAAATGATCCTGAGAATCCTGTTAACTTCTCTACATGGGTATTAAGGCAGGATACTCCTGGTGTATCATGTATCTTGGTTAGTGATGAAACCATACTTACCAATAATGGCCAGGTAAACCCCTGAAACATGCATTATTCCTCCGTTGACAATCCCCGCTGGCTTCGCCGGATAGAACGTCAGCGTCCATGGAGTGTAAACGTGTGGTGTGCTGTAGTGAACCATAAGTCCATAGGCACGTGTTTCGCAGACGGAACACTGAACGCGCACAGATAGCGCAGTCTCCTAACAGAGCATCTTCCAGGTTTCTAGAAGACTTTCCACTGCAGGCTAGGAGGAACCTGTGGTATCAATATGATGGCTGTCCGGCCGTAGTGCACGAAGCATTAGAGCATACCTTTACGAATTATTTCCAAATCGTTGAATTGGTCGCAGAGGACCTGTACCTTCGCCAGCCCATTCCCCGGATCTGCCGCCTGTAGACATTTTTCTGTAGGGAAAACTGAAAGACGCTGTCTGCAAGGACATGCCGATTGCAGCCGATGATATACAACGATGTATTACTGCAACCTGCTCAGAACTCTCCTCCGAAATTCTAGCACTTGTGCAGCAGTCATTCCATACCAGACTGGAGGCGTGTATTTCCTCTGCCAGAGGTAATTTTGAGCACAACTTATGACAGCCAGATGTCTCGTTGCTGGTCAGACTCTGCTAACTACTGTATGCACTTGTGTTAGTGTTGTGTGTGCCACCACAAGTACTGCACAAGTGTCGGTATGGGAACTTTTGAAATAACGATACCTCGAAAACGACGCGCACTATAATCATGCATCACCCACCACTGAAACTCTAATTTACTCTACTTTTAGTTTATTAATGTCAACAGGCGTTGTTCCATTTAAATAAAGTGTATGTTTGTAAAGAAATTACACTTTCGAAGTATTATTACAATCTGTTGATTGGCTAACAATACGAGTCCCTGTCTAACTAATCCATTATGTGAAAACCGCACATCAACAGCAGTTTCCATTTCCACAATACTGGGTGATCAAAAAGTCGGTATAAATTTGAAAACTGAATAAATCACGGAATAATGTAGATGGAGAGGTACAAATTGACACACATGCTTGCAATGACATGGGGTTTTATTAGAACCGAAAAATACAAAAGTTCAAAAAATGACCGACAGACGGCGCTTCATCTGATCAGAATAGCAATAATTACCATAACAAAGTAAGACAAAGGAAAGATGATGTTCTTTACAGGAAATGCTCAATATGTCCACCATCATTCCTCAACAATAGCTGTAGTCGAGGAATAATATTTTGAACAGCACTGTAAAGCATGTCCGGAGTTATGGTGAGGCATTGGCATCGGATGTTGTCTTTCACCATCCCTAGAGATGTCGGACGATCACGATACACTTGCGACTTCAGGTAACCCCAAAGCCAATAATCGCACGGACTGAGGTTTGGGGACCTGGGAGGCCAAGCATGACGAAAGTGGCAGCTGAGTATACGATCATCAGCAAACGACGCGCGCAAGAGGTCTTTCACGTGTCTAGCAATGTGGGGTGGAGCGCCATCCTGCATAAACATCGTACGTTCCAGTAGGTGTTTGTCAGCCAGACTGGAGATGATGCGATTCTGTAATATTACAGCTCCTTTTATACACGATTGTCACGCGCAGTCACTGACGTTTTGCTGTCCAGCGCCATATGTCGGACATTTTGTGAACTTTTTTTTTTGTTCTAATAAAACCCCATGTGATTCCAAGCATGTGTGTCAATTTTTACTTCTCTATCTACATTATTCCGTGGTTTATTGAGCTTTCAAATTTATACTGACTTTTTGATAACCAGGTATTTGCAATGACGGCTTTAGGTGAGTAACCGTGTATATACTGGATGTAGAGAGAGTGTCAGGCGTTTGCTGGTTAGAAATACGATTAATGATGATAGTTATTTCCTGCAATCTACTTTCTACTTCTGTGATAATGGCGCTTAATTTCAAGATCAGTTCTTTTTTTGGTGGGGGAGGAGGGGAGGGGGGGGGGGGAGGATCTCTACAGTCTTCCGGCGGGTTTGATGATGAACACCACGAATTCCTGTCCTATGCGTATCTGATCATCATACATAGCAACTACACCAAACGTCGTCAGTTACATCTGACATATATTCCCATCTCAGTATTCCCCAATGGTTGTTACCCTCGACTGCTCTCTCAAGAATCATGGCGATAATTCATCGTTATCTTATCAGCAGTCCTGTTCTCCTATCCCTTCTTTATATCAGTGTTTCCCACATACGGGTTTCTTAGGCAGTTCTGCGTCGAACCTGCTCATTTCTTAGCTTAAAACTACCGTAATTTTCAATAGCCTCCTATCGGATCCCATCTCACACGTTTCTATTCTCTTTTCATCCGGTTTTCCCATTGTATAGGACTTAATGTAATGATATACAGTCCTCCCAACTTACATCCTCAGAAATTTCTTCCTCCAATTGAGGTCGATATTTGATACCAACTGACTTCTTTTGGCCAGGAAAGCTCTTTTTTCTTCTGCTAGTCTTCTTATTATATGCTCCATGTTTCTGCTAGTCTGCCTTTTCTGTCCTCCTTAGTTCGTCTATCTACTGAGATAGCATGATTCCTTCAGTTAGTCTACTTCGCCGTTTTTTATTTTAAGTTTATTGCTAATGTCATTTCTGACAGCCCGAACTACTTTCGTCGGATCGTGGTGTGTGCTTATTACAGAGTTTATTCCATTTGACACGGCCTGTAATTCTCCGTCACTTCCACTGGGGATAGCAATCTCATCAACGAATCTTATGGTTGATATTCTTTCAGCCTGAATTGTAACCCCACTATTGCACTTCTATTTCTGTCATTTGCTACTTCGATATATACATTGAACAGCAGTGGCGAAAGAATACATCCACGTCGTACACATATTTTAATCAGAACAGTACATTCTTTGTGTTTCATTTTCAGTGTTTCCTTTTGGATCTTGTATAAATTGTATGTTACTCGTATTTTCGTATAGCTTACAGCAACTGTCCTCAGAATTTCTAAAATTTTCCGCTATTTTACACTGTGGTACTCTATTTCTAGATAGGCAAATCATGTCGACGTATCTTGTTTTCTCTTAAGTGCTTCCATTATCAAGTGCAAAGTCAGAACTGCCTCTGTGGTGCCCTTACATTTCATAGAGTCAAATTGTTCGTCATCTAAGAGATCGTCAAACTGCGTTTCCATTCTCCTGCATATTATTCTTGTCCGAATCTTGTATGCGTGAGCTGGTTGCTCAACAGTTTTTGCACTTACCTCCCGTTCTGTTTCCGGGACTGTGTGGATGACATTTCTCCTAAAGTCTTAGGCTATATCTCGAGTATCATAGATTCTTGAAGCCCACTGGAATAGTCGTTTCGTTTTCAACTTCTCCTAATAAGTTTCGAAGGAATATTGTCTATGTCATTATTCCTATTTGATCTCAAGTCTCTTCAGTCCGTAACCGCGCTGCTGCTACTGTCGCAGGTTCGAATCTTGCCTCGGGCATGGATGTGTGTGGTGTCCTTAGGTTAGTTAGGTTTAAGTAGTTCTAAGTCTAGGGGGCTGATGACCTCAGGTGTTAAGTCCCATACTGCTTAGAGCTATTTTTTTGATCTCAAGTCTTTCAAAGTTCGATTAAACTCTCCCTTAAAACTGAATCCAAATATCTTCTATATCGACTTACATTTCCACTTTCTTCCTCGTAGAGGTCTTCAGTGTAATCTTCCTACCTATCAGCTCTCTCCACTGCCGTTAACGATCTTGTACTTTGAATTTCATTTCGTGGAAAGCTGTTTTGACTTTCCTGTATCTGAATCAGCTCTTCCGGAGATCACCCACCCACCCACCCATACACACACACACACACACACACACACACACACACACACACACACACACACACACACACACAACCCAGCCACCCTACACACATACCCACATATTGTATATAAACAGGACCGAACGTCTCTCTATAATTGTTATTCAGAGATCGCAGCTGATTGCCACGATCTCCAGTGAGAAGGCGGAGCTAGCTGCTTCATAGGTGGATTTTGTCTCCTAAGAACGCGATGGTCTGTTGCCTCGATAGATGACGTTCTCGGACACGGGCTTCCATCTGCAGGTGATTTATCTCCTGAAATCCTTTAAAGTCTTCGGTGTTTTTCGGTGTACTTCTATTCCCTTTAGTGTCGTTTTTTGACGTTCCCGGACGCGGGTTCCTATCCTCAATTTGTTCCTCACGACACCGTCTCCAAGTCCTCGAAAGTTTTCGGTATAGTTTTGTAACACCGTGTACGTACAGAATGATCATGAACAGTCTGAAAAGCTTATAAGAGCATTGCAGGGTAGGTTGCCCTGATAAATAACTGTTAATGAAAAAAATTAGATACGTGGCGCCGTTTCTGAGATAATTAGCGGTGAGGCTAGCCAATCAGGGCGTCGCACGCGCGAATTCAAGCAGTGTGCCAGAGACGGTGTCGCCAAACGTGTACTTCGTTTGGTTTCCTGGAATCTAACAAGAGAGCAATACGAAAACTCAACATAGAACGAAAGCAGGGATAGAGCCCAAACTGGAAGTTGAGGTCTCGTGGGCAATCACCTACGCTACGAGAACAACTGCACTAGTTATATCTGGTGTACGCTTTAATTTGCGCGCGCAACGCCCTGATCGGCAACTTTTGCTAACTAATTCGGAAACGGCGGAACGTACAGAATTTACTTCTTCACAATTTTTATCAGCACAACCTATTCTGCAATGCCCTTACAAGCTTTTCAGACTCTTTCTGACTGCCCCATACGTACAGGGTGTTATAAAACTATAAACCGGTCGGCCGAAGTGGCCGAGCGGTTCCACTTTGAACGTGGAATTGTAGTTGGAGCTAGAGGCGTGGGACATTCCATTTCCGAAATCGTTATGGATTCCATATTCTGACATCCACAGTGCCACGTTTCAGGCATTACCTCTCACCACGGACTACACAGTGGCTGATGGCCTTCACTTAACGACCGAAAGCAGCAGCGTCTGCGTAGAGTTGTCAGAACTAACAGACAAGCAACACTGCGTGAAATAACAGCAGAAATCTGTCTGGGATCACGGCGAAGGTATCCGTTAGTACAGTGCAACGAAATTTGGTCTTAATGGACTACCGCAGCAGATGCGTCATGTGGAGGCACGACATGGCCTACAGCGGCTCTCCTGGACCCACGACATTTCGGTTGGGCCCTAGACGACTGGAAAGACGTGGCCTGGTCAGATCAGCCCCAAGTTTAGTTGGTAACAGCTGATGATAGGGATCGAATGTGTCGCAGACCGAAGCGATGGACCGAAGTTGTCAATACGGCACCGTGCAAGCTGGTGGCGATTTCGTAATAGTATGGGCTGTGTTTACATGGAATGGACTGGGTGATCTGGTACAACTGAACCAATCATTCACTAGAAATGATAATGCTCAACAAAATTGAGACACAATTTGCGGCATTTCATGAGTAGGTGGGCCAGGCCAGTGCCACCCCAAAGTACAGTAATCCAAGACGGCGAGAAACCACCACGCCCCCCTGGCAGGAAGTTTGAATGTGGGAGAGAAGATAGGTCAATTGGGCTACCTCTACTAACTAAAGAAAATGGTGGGAAAGAAAGGGCCCTTAGGCTATCTCTACTAACCTAATACAACGGCGGGAAAGAAAGGGCAGTTGGGCTACCTCCACTAACCTGTCATTGGACTGCCAGCTCTTCCTAGGAACTGGTGGGAATAGGACTCAGCTTGTGCTGGACATTTTATTTAAACAATTAGAGACAGTAATGCTGTCAAGTGTGTTCGTCATGGGCTAATGGCACGTCATCCGCTTGTAAAATGGGCGGGAATTTCGAATTTTGCTCTAAGAGCTTACTCCTGGAGCTGAGGGGAGTTAGTATGGTGCTGTCCCCACTAGAGGCTGCTCATGACGCCATTCAATTCGAATATAAGTTCTTTCAGTTCGTGTAAATTTGTTTAAATAGACAGCAACTTCCAATCTACCAGACCAAAGAACTGACCTAGTTCACGAGTTCACCGCTACAAGGCGCCTCGATAGGTCACATTATCGTGCAGTTTAGTCCATAGGAGCATGATGACGTCACGTGTTTTTCTCAGCTGTAAGTCTCCCCCGGACTCCTCATCCCCCCGGTTGTCTGGAGGGGAAAACTGAGGGGCAATGGAATGAGCCTGTTCTGGGCTGCTGGAGAGAGGAGGATGAGTGTACTTTATTTATTTCTTTAAAAATTTATTTTGAGACACACGCCACCTAGTTCATTTATTACACTGATACTAAAGACTCACTCTGCCAGCGGCCTGGAGTGGGAAAACTGTCGGGAAAAGAAATCAGCCAGTTCAGGGCTGCTGGAGAGATGAATGAGTGCACTTTATTTATTTCTTGAACAATTTATTTAGGGACAGAGTTCACTTAGTTTATTTATTACACTGATACAAAAAAAACTCACCCTGTCGGTGGTCTGGAGGGGGAAAATTGATGTGAAAAAGGAATCAGCCTGTTCTGGGCTGCTGGAGAGAGGAAGCAGTGTACTTTATTCGTTTTTTGAACAATTTATTTATACACGGATTTCACCTAATTTATTTATTATGCTGATGCAAAACACTCACCCGACTTGCTTGGATTCACAATATACAGTTTACAGACCTGAAAGCTACTCTTAATAATGCATTTTGCTGATGTGCAGAGAACCAGTCAACTCGTATATTACCGAAATAATCCAGTACACACTATACATACGTGAAAACTACTTATAGATCACCGAAATAATGTATGCAAACACGCTCACAATGCTTAAACGTCCGAAAATAATTCATCGCACAAACACTCAGTCCACATAAGAAAGGTTACTTGTTAGCGACTTGAACCCTGATTCTACTGGATGGATGGCCTAAGTATACTCCCTAACAAATGGAAACTGTACAGAAGCGGGAGTGGAAGGATAGGTTGGTGTACGTTTTTAATTTTTCTTGGCAAAGTGACTCAATTATCCATCCTAATTAATTAATGACAAAGATTGGTCTTAATTTCACAACCTCATGCATAGTGCTACACAAGAATGTCTTAAAACCGCGAAAATTAACTATACCATTCAACAGCTCTTATCCTGCTTGTAAAAAAAAAAAGTTCCCAATACCACTCGAAACTGATGCCAATATCCTTCCTAATTACAGAATTAATCACAAAGGTTGGTCGTCATTATACAACTATATACATAGCGCTGCACAAGAACGGTTTAAAATCACAAAAGCTAACTATACCATACAACTTGTGTTATCCTGCTGGGAAAAAATTCGCAAATATCCATGCTAATTACATAACTTATCACAAAGACCGGCCCAAATTACACAACTATATGCATAGTACTTCACAATAACGGAAATTCTCCGCAAAACCTGAGAACTAGTCTGTGGTGTCACCGCCAGACACCACACTTGCGAGGTGGTAGCCTTTAAATCGGCCGCGGTCCGTTAATATACGTCGGACCCGCGTGTCGCCACTATCAGTGATTGCAGACCGAGCGCCGCCACACGGCACGTCTAGTCTGGAGAGACGCCTCGACTTTGCTAGCGATGGTTCACTGACTACATATGTAAGTAGGCTGTTTATGTTTTCTTATTGGCAACGTTACGTAGAGCTCTGTATGGAAATCACTGGCTGTACTGTGTGCAGTCTGTGGCTAGTTCGCATTGTTGTCTGCCATTGTAGTGTTGGGCAGTTGGCTGTTAACAGCGCGTAGCGTTGCGCAGTTGGAGGTGAGCCGCCAGCAGTGGTGGATGTGGGGAGAGAAATGGCGGAGTTTTGAAATTTGTAAGACTGGATGTCATGAACTGCTATATATATTATGACTATTAAGGTAAATTAAGGTACATTAAGGTACATTGTTTGTTCTCTATTAAAATCTTTCATTTGCTAACTATGCCTATAAGTACACTCCTGGAAATTGAAATAAGAACACCGTGAATTCATTGTCCCAGGAAGGGGAAACTTTATTGACACATTCCTGGGGTCAGATACATCACATGATCACACTGACAGAACCACAGGCACATAGACACAGGCAACAGAGCATGCACAATGTCGGCACTACTACAGTGTATATCCACCTTTCGCAGCAATGCAGGCTGCTATTCTCCCATGGAGACGATCGTAGAGATGCTGGATGTAGTCCTGTGGAACGGCTTGCCATGCCATTCCCACCTGGCGCCTCAGTTGGACCAGCGTTCGTGCTGGACGTGCAGACCGCGTGAGACGACGCTTCATCCAGTCCCAAACATGCTCAATGGGGGACAGATCCGGAGATCTTGCTGGCCAGGGTAGTTGACTTACACCTTCTAGAGCACGTTGGGTGGCACGGGATACATGCGGACGTGCATTGTCCTGTTGGAACAGCAAGTTCCCTTGCCGGTCTAGGAATGGTAGAACGATGGGTTCGATGACGGTTTGGATGTACCGTGCACTATTCAGTGTCCCCTCGACGATCACCAGTGGTGTACGGCCAGTGTAGGAGATCGCTCCCCACACCATGATGCCGGGTGTTGGCCCTGTGTGCCTCGGTCGTATGCAATCCTGATTGTGGCGCTCACCTGCACGGCGCCAAACACGCATACGACTAGCATTGGCACCAAGGCAGAAACGCCTCTCATCGCTGAAGACGACACGTCTCCATTCGTCCCTCCATTCACGCCTGTCGCGACACCACTGGAGGCGGGCTGCACGATGTTGGGGCGTGAGCGGAAGACGGCCTAACGGTGTGCGGGACCGTAGCCCAGCTTCATGGAGACGGTTGCGAATGGTCCTCGCCGATACCCCAGGAGCAACAGTGTCCCTAATTTGCTGGGAAGTGGCGGTGCGGTCCCCAACGGCACTGCGTAGGATCCTACGGTCTTGGCGTGCATCCGTGCGTCGCTGCGGTCCGGTCCCAGGTCGACGGGCACGTGCACCATCCGCCGACCACTGGCGACAACATCGATGTACTGTGGAGACCTCACGCCCCACGTGTTGAGCAATTCGGCGGTACGTCCACCCGGCCTCCCGCATGCCCACTATACGCCCTCGCTCAAAGTCCGTCAACTGCACATACGGTTCACGTCCACGCTGTCGCGGCATGCTACCAGTGTTAAAGACTGCGATGGAGCTCCGTATGCCACGGCAAACTGGCTGACACGGCCGTCGAATGGCGCTAGCTGCGCAGCATTTGTGCATCGCCGCCGTCAAACACCGCGGTTCCTGGTGTGTCCGCTGTGCCGTGCGTGTGATCATTGCTTGTACAGCCCTCTCGCAGTGTCCGGAGCAAGTATGGTGGGTCTGACACACCGGTGTCAATGTGTTCTTTTTTCCATTTCCAGGAGTGTAGTTAGTGCCTTCCGTAGTTTGAATCTTTTATTTAGCTGGCAGTAGTGCCGCTCGCTGAATTACAGTAGTTCGAGTAACAAAGATTTTTGTGAGGTAAGTGATTTGTGAAAGGTATAGTTTAATGTTAGTCAGGGCCATTCTTTGTAGCGATTACTGAAAGTCAGATTGCGTTGCGCTAAAAATATTGTGTGTCACTTTAGTGAATGTTTGAGTACGTTCGGTTTTGTTCAGCTGTTTGAAAAGCAAATAATGTAAGAGGTTTATCAGCACAGTAATTCATAAATTTTTTTAAGGGGACGTTTCATATGTCGACCCTTAGCCGAGAATACCTCACTGGAATCATCTGATTTTTTCTTGCAGTTTGTGCAATTAGTGCAGCCTTTGTTTATTGCTAGCGCGTAATTGTAGAGAGAATTTCCTTTGTAGTTGTAGTTTTTCATGCTTGTATAGTAAAACAGTTGTGGCATGCATGTAGATTTGCACCAAGTATTTCGCAGCTGCGATTGCAATTAACTAGATATTATTTTCAGTGCTATGTTAATGTGTTCTCTTATTTTTGCTCTTCAAATTGTGCTTTTCTGTGTTATCGGGTGAAATATTGTGACAATAATGGCGTGTGAAGAACGTAACACTAGGCTCCAAAGTAAACTGAGAAATAATAGTGACGACGAGCGTAGCTTATCAGCACCACTGTGTAATGAATTAACAGACATTCGAAGTAGTAATTTGGTAATTGTGCATAGGGAAATGGAGTGGGCGGCAAATAATGGCGTAGACAGTCAAACAATTAGAGAACAGGGAAGCATTATCGATCGATCGGTCGGCAATAGCTCGCCTCAGGAATCCGAAATGACAGGACACAATTTCGCAAATACTGTAGATTCAGGTTTTGGGTCCTCACCGTTTTCTCAAATAAGTCAAGATACATTTTCTGCTTGTCAAAATGTGAATGTTACCGGTGTAAATTCACTGCCGAAAAGCACTGAGGAACATGTTTCAGACACCACTGCATTGTTATTACAATTAATACAACAAATGGGACAAACACAGAAAAAGCTTCAAACGTTGGACACAATGGAACAAAATCTTCGGAAGTTAGACACCACGCTTGAAGAAACACGTGAAGATTTAACTGCCGAGTTACATAACATTGAATCGAAATGTCAAAAAGTCTGTAATGACGTAAAAACGCAAATTTGTGAGCATTTTCAACCTATTTTTTCGCGGCATGGGAATGCATTACAGAATTACGAAGCAGCCATAAAATAACTGCAAACTATTGTTCATGAGAATCATGAGACCTTGCAAGCTAAAATTGACTCAGTTGCATCTACCGATTCGGTTACGCAACTTGCAAAAACTCAGGAAAACTTAAAGGACGCAGTAGATACTCGGAAAATTGGTTCAGAAAGACACATGGAGGAAATTAGTTCATTATCAGAGAAAGTAGTTGAACTTTCAGGTCAGCTAAATAATTTATCTACGAAGGTAGATGATAATCTGAATGTCACAAAACCGGTAGTCTTTAATGACACAGGAGAGTGCGAACAAATTAGGAAATTCAAACAAAATCAGTATCAAATTAATACGCAACATCAAAGAGACATCCGGGAAGTACAAGATCGGCTGACACGGGTAATACAAGAATTACGTATTTCAGAGGACACTCGCGCTCCAACACTGGAAGAGGGACTTAGAAATACGGAAAAGCCGCAAAATAGTAACACAGGGCATTTCGGAAATTATGAAATAAATTGGCAAGGTGCACCGAATTTTGAGATGGAACCGCCTACACGACGTAACAATGACCGATATGCGACTCGCCGACATGATGATTTTGACTACACGTAAATTTAAAACATTTAAGAATTCTGGCAACGACATTCATCCACAAGCGTGGCTCCATCAATTCTCTCATTTTTTTCCTCCCAACTGGTCATTAGAGCACAGATTAGAATTTATGTGTGGCTACTTAGAGAATGAACCAGCTGAAAGAATGCGATCTGTCATTCACGATTGTCACAGTGAAGGAGAATTTTATCATGCCTTCCTCTCAGCATATTGGTCTCAAGCAACACAAGACCGAGTAAAACATAGCATCATAATGATGAAACATTTCGAACAATCTAAATTTTCCAGTCTTGTGAAATATTTTGAAGACATGTTGCATAAGAATCAGTAGCTATCAAACCCATACAGCCCCTCAGAACTCATCCGCATTTGCTTAATCAAATTACCTGAGCATTTACGACATATTATTTTGGCAGGACTTTGCCAAGACGACATTGAAGCTTTTCAGGGACTCTTACAAGAATTGACACTGACAATCACGGAACGCGAAAACACGAACACAACAATTACAGGTCACATCCGTCGCAATTCCGCGATGAAAGAAATAATAACTGGACACGACAAGACTATTCTTACAACGCAAATCGTGAACAAGACAGACACCACCCATATGACAACCACTGGCAGAGTAATAGTTACAGAGAAAGATCGCATTTCCATAGTAATGAATATAACAGAGACAATCATAGAAACAGACAATATGGCAACCAGAACGATTATTATCACAGGAGACAGAATAACTTCAGAGGCAACGGTCCACCGTGCAGTGATAGTTCAGGGAGAAAATCCCCACCACTTAACCGACAAGAAAGAAACTGCAGGAACTATCAACATGACGACAGACGATATGATCGTAACGACAGACCTGAATTGCATCAGAACTGGCGGAATTCAAACAGGGCAGGGCCCTCTCGACGAGGTGAATTTCTAGAAGCTAGATCTCCAAATCCCAATAACGACGCGCGCCAACAAAGAGACAGACAATGACTCGCACCGCAGCGAAAAATAACATAGACGCTAACCTTGAGAAAAATTTTAGCATTTGTTATCGACGTATACAACGTGATAATTACTTTGAAGTTGAAACTCTGTGTACTCGAAAGGGTAAAGGTTTACACCACATTTCACATGTAAAACCGTTTATTGAAAGATAATCTGCTTTTTAACTTTGTCTTTGCCATAAAACTTTTCACTTCACATTTCTAGTAAGCATTGTCAGACTTAGAAACTGTTATCATGCAGCAATGTTTGAAGTTAAATATCCAATCAAGAACCAAGAGAACTTATTTAAACAGAAATTACGAATGCATTGTTATAGTGAACAGACGTCACAGTGTTATTGTGTGTGTACATCCTTGCTTGTTAGTTGCACGATTACGTAACGACTATAAGGCTTACATACTTAGAACATATACTGGTACTGCTAATGAGATTTTAATGCAACATTTTGGTTTACTTGAAAATACATTCTGGATTTAAAGTACTTTCAGTGAGATACCAGATGACACAGTGGTTAGTTTATTTGACAGCTACACGATTATATCACGACGCTACTAATGAGTGACACAATTTATATTATTGCTTTTGTGCTGTATCTGTTTTATATCTGCACAGTTTTCCTGAATTCTTCTGGAAAGTAAAACATGTTTTAGTAGTAACTTTTGTGGTATAACTACAATGAGACAGCCTTTCCTGTAGCACAACAATACGTTACAGCACAATACCTTCTTCATCACGGCAATAAGCGTAATAAGTAAGATATCTGTACGCAAAGCATTTCACATTTGTTTATTATGAGGTAAGTACATTGTCTTCTGCAGAACTTAGCTTTCGGAGGACGATAACTACGACACTTCCACAGAGATTATCTTACAACAAGACACACAGTTTAGCGCTACAGTACACGTATTTGAGTGATTAATTTTGTACATAAACCATTTATTTTTCAAGATTTTTGAATTACAAAGAAAGTTTTCCGTGATACATTTCATTCCATTGCTGTAATCTGTAACACCTGAGGGTATAATTACATTAAACCTCGGGGGGGTACACGCTTACTTTGTGTACCACGTGTTTGGCAAGCACAAGGAGCCCTAGCTAATATGGTATTTGCTTATACAATTTTACACATCGGTACCATATTTCTCTAACACACAAATTGCACAGATATCTGATCATTTAACTGGGAGAGACAAACATTTATTTTATTACACCAGTGACAGATGTTTACGTAATTACACAGTTGGATAACTTCACACTTATGAAATTGTATTTTGTCTGTACTTTGTGAACTGTTCACATATTTTTGGAACCATTGTGATACTATGAGAGCTTTGAATGATGTATTTGGTAAGGGATCATGATTTTTGAAGTACGTAGAGGTAGATGACTTTATTGAAAGTTTTGAAATTATTGAAAGAAGCTACGACGTTTTTGAGATTTGACTGAGGTGTTATGATGTTATTTTCACGACGACGACGTGTATTATGCTGTTAAAGTATGTTTATGATCAATAAGCTGAGAATCGTACTTTAAGAGTTATGAAATGTGTGTAAATGCGTGAATGTATCACAATGCAGGCGAAAATTTTTTGCACACTGTTATATTCAAAGGATTTTGTTTCTACACATTTGTAACACAAATTCTCGACCTGTGAAATTTTATTTGAGACTGTCACTGTAGTGCAAACTGGTGTCGTAAATATTTCGGTAAGAAAGTTAAGTGACCTTCACGTAATGCATCATAGGCACCCAGCTGTGCGACAGTCGCCTGGAAAAAGTCATTAGTATGTGCCTTTCAGAGGCACAGGTGAAAAAAAAAGGAGGCCATTATCCTCGCTATTGACATTCCTTTGTAGAAAGCATCGCAAATACGACACGCTCAAACTTGGAAACATATGATTATATTGTGGAGTTCTTAATTTATGATATTCACTAAAATGCCTAATGAAATGATGAGAAACATTTTACATCCATTGTCTTTCTAGTTGAGAGAATTTTTTTGCCTTTGGAGACGCCATTTGTCTAGTGAATGACGTTTCACATGTTGCTTTATATAGATATTTGCTCATTTTGTTTAATATCAAGTTTCTAGCTGCAGCAGCATTGGTTAAAATAAAATTTAATACATGTACTAATATCACTATTTTCTGTCTACAGACCCAGTAAAGAATAATTTTATGATGTACTTTTGTAGAAAAGAGAGCACAAATAGACATTTCCCTTCACAGGAATTGCAAAAATAATTTTTTAACAGTTTGGTAACTTATCTGCTAGAGTAAGTCAAGGTGATGCATCACTCTAGTCTTAAGATGTGACATAGGTATTAGACATGGCCATCTTTACTTTAATAATTTTTCTGCTTGAGCTTTGTCATTTTTAGGTGTAAGTTATTGCATTTGCTGCTGCTGTGTGCCAGGCATAGTGCTACTGAATTTCACTTTGTATTACTCTGTTAAGCCAGTTTTACTACTTGTTTATTTTTCTTGTTGCTGCACATTGGCTCATATTAGTTGTAATGTTGCATCTTCTCTGTTAATTTAGATTTACTGCTGCTTGCTTTGCCAATTTGCATTTTTTGTCATTGCTGTTAGTGTTAATTGTCTCGTGCTGCTGCATTGCCTCGTCCCTTAGTTTAGCATCTGAGCTCAGTAGATTTAAATTAGCTTAAGATTGGGTATGCCATATAAGAAAACAAGTTGTGATGAATTGGAAGAAATGCATTGAGAAGCTATAAGAAAATGGTTTGGCCAAAAAAGTATTTTGAAAGAGGATATGAACAAAAAAGTAGGGTTTAGGGACAACAGGTTTAGGTAGAGTTTTCTTGGAAATAAATGATGAGGTAAGATAATGGAAAATAAATAATGAGGTAAGAAATGTGTGAACATATAAATACAGAAAGCATGCTTGGATAGAATTTTTTTGGTGGAAACAAATGTTGAAATAAGAGGAAAGATATATGGAATGAAGTTTTGGGGTGGACTGCAGTACCAAATGTCACACTGAAAACAAACCCTGTCGTGTATTTTTGTGTTATTAGACTATGTGAATTTGTGTTTTTCCTGTCTGTGTGTGTTTAGCTAATAAGTTTTATAATTTTCTGGTAATATGTTATTTACCTTGTAAAGGTGCTTAGACAGTATTTATTCTGTTTTGTTTTAATGCTCATGTGTGAAGTTGATGTTTCAAAAGTTTTTCTGATCTTTTATGTATTTACTTATGTCATAATTCCTGTAACACTGATGTATATGCTTATTTCTATTCTTTGTAAAGCTTGTATTACTACAAATGTTATCTGTATTATTATGTTTTTAATGATGTTTTCTGTATCTTTGTAATTGTATTCTCATGTTATAAAATTGTAATGGACACCAGTTCAGCAAATTAAGTAACTTGTAAGTTACATTTCACTGCACACGTTTCTGTTGGTCATAGTATATGGACAATATGTGAGAAGTAGGGACTGATAGTGTTTGCACGTGTGTTAATAATTCAGCAAGGGACTGGATAACAACATTGCTCATTCTAAGGACAATTAAAAAAAACTTTGTGAGTGCACAAGTGGTGGTTTATGGATTTGCTATATAGTACGAGACCCTTCGATGGTGATTGTGCACCTGCACAGTCACAACGTATGGCTGCTAGCCATCTCTACAAGGACTACAGTGGGTCTACACCTTTGATGACTCACCAACACCATTATTTCTACATGGACTACAGTGGGTCTGCACCTCTGGTGGCCCACCAATACCGTAATCTCTAACAAGACTACAGTGGTCTGTTCTGTGATGACCTACCTACCAATATTCTTCAAAACTTCGACTGACTCTGCTGTGGGTTTGCTCTGGTGTGGTCCATTACCTGTCTGCATGTCAAGAGTCAGCACTGTCTTTCGGTTGGGAGGACAACACTACTTCTTCAAGACTGCATGGAAATCCACTAGTTCCGTGTGCATTTTCTTTTACTGCTCAGACTTTGAGAAAAAAAAACACTGCAATTTTACTGTGATGAATGATCAGGACTGTCTTTATGGACTGTGAGAAAATTTTAGCTTTTGACCAACATTGTATCAATAAGTGTGTGCATTTGATATCTTTGTTATTGTAATTATGAAAAATTTTATCAAATCATTATTGGCCACTGCCCAAAACAATTTGTAAAATTTTTTTTGGGGAGCGTGGGGGCTATGTAAGTAGGCTGTTTATGTTTCCTTATTGGCAACGTTACGTAGCGCTCTGTATGAAAATCACTGGCTGTGCTGTGTGCAGTCTGTGGCTAGTTCGCATTGTTGTCTGCCATTGTAGTGTTGGGCAGTTGGCTGTTAACAGCGCGTAGCGTTGCGCAGTTGGAGGTGAGCCGCCAGCAGTGGTGGATATGGGGAGAGAAATGGCGGAGTTTTGAAATTTGTAAGACTGCATGTCATGAACTGCTATATATGTTATGACTATTAAGGTAAATACATTGTTTGTTCTCTATTAAAATCTTTCATTTGCTAACTATGCCTATCAGTAGTTAGTGCCTTCCGTAGTTTGAATCTTTTATTTAGCTGACAGTAGTGGCGCTCGCTGAATTGCAGTAGTTCGAGTAACGAAGATTTTTGTGAGGTAAGTGATTTGTGAAAGGTATAGGTTAATGTTAGTCAGGGCCATTCTTTGTAGCGATTACTGAAAGTCAGATTGCGTTGCGCTAAAAATATTGTGTGTCACTGTAGTGAATGTTTGAGTACGTTCAGTTTTGCTCAGCTGTTTGAAAAGCAAATAATGTAAGAGGTTTATCAGCACAGTAATTCATAAATTTCTTTAAGGGGACGTTTCACATACGCTCTCATTTGCAAAGACGACAGTTTTGCATAGCCTTCAGCTACGTCATTTGCTACGACCTAGCAAGGCGCCATATTCAGTTACTACGAATGTATTCTGAACAGATAATATTGTGAATCATGTACCGTCAAGAGCGACGTTCATCATTAATGGATTAAAGTTAAGTATCAAACTAATTACGTCCGCTTTCTGAATTCTAATTCCTTGTCAAGTACCAGACTTCACGTCAGTATATTTCTTCCCTCCTCACGCCAGCCTGCGTGAGCTAAAACGCGTGCATTTCGGCCTCCACTAGTAACACGGTGTTCGCTCTTCTGCCAACACAACATAGTCTTATCCTGCTGGGAAAAAATTTATACCACTCGAAACAAGTGACAGAAACACTCAAACTCTACACCACACTTACAAACTAGGTGGAAAAACGTTCAACTGACTAGATCCCCGTCTTAGACAGAGATGAGTTTAAAGTAAAAGTGTATTACTTGCAAGCATATAGCATCTATCACTGTTTGACGTCGGAATTCACTACATATGCCTACTAAAGTTGCCCTAAGCAAAGCCAATACTCACTATCACAGCGAATAGATAAAGAACAGCATCACAGTACTGGGGGAAATCAACATCCTAAAAGACCCATAGTTTGTGATTTTACATGGATCAGAACGCAGTCTCGCGGCATCCCAGCCGTAAGCCTCGCCGAAGTGCCTCATAGCCGTACTGGCTGGCGCCAAGGCGAAAGTCCTGGCCGGCTGCCTCCTGCATTGACAGGATCACGCACATCACCATTACAATAGTACGTATATAGATAACAAGTCAGTTTTCCCCCAAATGCGCCGTGTTCATCTAAAACTATAGTGACGCAGCTGTCCCTAGTGGCTATGAGTCGCCGCATTCACAGGCCTCAACAATCGTTCTGAGATAGAAAACACTTTGTTTGACGTTACGTAGTACCCTCGAGCAGGGACCGGACGAGAGCCACAGTATCGTAGACAACTCATCCTCCATTCTGCGCTCGATTACTTAAATAACATCAACTTCAGTCCTATAATAAAGCAACTATTAAAAAAAATTCCCGACCATAATAAATGTGGTCTTTCCACGAAAGTAGACAAAGTCCAGTTTGATTTAGTTTTATGAGCAAATCTGTATATTTTTCACGTTTGACTGAGAAACTTGTCACGTCTGCGAAGACATTTAGGTGGAAACTCGAAAAAGAACATAGAGCAAACCGATTTCTCCACTCGCGAATACAGATGTCAGTGATGTAGCAGATTCCAAATCACCCCCTATAATTTACAAAGTCAAATAAGGTCTTTCTCATATCTTGAGAACTGGCCAATGTGCCTACCACCTGCTAGATGCACAGACCACAATCTATCTTCTCTCAACTAAATAGTCAAATGCGAAGAAGCAGTCAATGGAACAATTACATGGTAGGGAATAATGGCCCAGCACAAACACACGTCCATATTGAATCTTGTCAAATGTCAACTTGATCACAAAACCTGTCCAACACATACTAAATGTTAGTCTAAATGTCAACTACATTTCCGCACTGCAACAGCCCTCTCCATTTTAACAGTCCCTGCCGTTAGCAGGAAATATGAATCATTCTCACCACAAGTCACGCCTAGTCAGACTCATCCTACGATATCGGCCACATATATATTTGAACGCTATACTTACAATTAAATCTTACGATAGTGGTTTCAGTTGATTGACATTCAACAATGAGTGAGGTATCGGAAATACACCCGGCTGACGGCTGTAGCTCTGAAAATAGATATATCTGTACCATTCTTATGACTCAACATATGCCTGCCTTCATCATCACAGTATTTTATGTCAAATCCATACCTTCCTTACGACTGGACATAGTCTTTTTTTTCCCATCTCTGAATACAAACTCATACTTCATAAGCCGCATGCTCAAGGCAAACCTACGAGATGTTAAAAAACACAACCATAACAAGCGGTATTGGTTCTACAGGTGCATACAAGTATGCATGTTAAAAGCTATACCCGCTTTACAGATGGAGGTATGGCATTACCTCTGAATGAGGTGGTTTTTATCCAAACAAATACCATAACACTGAACATAGTTGGTGATCTCTGGAGTATATAGTATCAGACCAGCAGTCTGGTTACACGTCGCCGACAGTGCAAGCTCGTAAAGAAAAAATGGTTCAAATGGCTCTGAGAACTATGGGACTTAACGGCTGAGGTCATCAGTCTCCTAGAACTTAGAACTACTTAAACATAACCAACCTAAGGACATCACGCACATCCATGCCCGAGGCAAGATTCGAACCTGCGTCTGTAGCGGTCGCGTGGTTCCAGACTGTAGCGCCTAGAACCGCTCGGCCACTCTGGTCGGCCCTCGTAAAGAAATTACCGAATTTATAATGTGATTCAGCTAAGGAGTGTGGTATGAAACTGGTGTGTTCAACCCCCTCAAGCCACCGCCGCTAGATATTTCTCCAGTATTTGTAACGCACTCTGTCTCGATGCCATGTCAGAGGTTCGGTGATATATCGGCTAAGGCGACAGTTGATTGAGAAGGATAACAACAGTGGATGATGTACTGATTGAGTTCGTAAGAAATGTACACTAGTTTTTCATATCTCTAGTGCTACACTATCCACTAGAAATGCTGTCTGGGATTTGGAATCAAGCCCTCCCATTAAAGCACATACCTGCATAGGATCCAATGGAGAAGTCATTTACAGGCTCTAGTGAATCATATTTCTGGCACTCTCATACGAGTCATCATTCTCGAACCTATCTGCTACAGTAAAATTACAACCTCTTACAACTACCACCTTCTGCAACCCTGCGACCCTGCAACCCTGCTACAGGACTATTTTTTCACAAATGGATGGCAACGGGAACTGAGAGAAGGACAGCCGGCCGGAGTGGCCGAGCGGTTCTAGGCGCTTCAATCTGGAACCGCGCGACCGCTACGGTCGCAGGTTCGAATCCTGCCTCGGGCATGGATGCGTGTGATGTCCTTAGGTTAGTTAGGTTTAAGTAGTTCTAAGTTCTAGGGGACTGACGACCTCAGATGTTAATTCCCATAGTGCTCAGAGCCATTTGAACCATTTTTTGAGAGAAGGACAACGATTTTAGCTACTGCACTGTTGTGCATTCCCAAACTATATACAAGTACTACAGATCCGCGTTCATGCATATCTATCTTCCCAACATGCTATCTTCGTTATTCTGTACCATCTAAGAGAGAAAAATTACGATCTACAAAAGCTCCACTAACTTCATCCGACAGAGAACTCGTTAAGATTTTTACCACATCTCCTCCTCCCATGTATCGAAAACCAGTACCGCATGCATGCAGGCATAGAGCACATGTGACAGTTCTATTAGATATACCGGTATTGATCAACTGCACAAACCATTTTAAAGTTTCATCACCTGTATTGGAGGAGTATGAACGTATCCCGCTAACTATACTGTAGGTCGCAATACTTGTTCGCTGTGGCCCTTTCTCGTTGTTTGAAATATTGTTTTTTTTTTCTGCTCTAACATGCTTTGTACACTGCCAAACAGTTTGCTTTTCCGCCACAACTTCGAGGCTTGTGTCAGGTTCTAAACTGACATTAACATACTCTGATCCACGGCCTCTCGCTGATGCCTCTGGGTTCTGTTTCGACTGATTACTCATATTGCAGTCATGTACGCGATCACTGTTTCGGTGGTAGCCATCCCCAGAAATGGACAGATGACTGTGCAATATGTCCTTTCATTGTTAACTCTTGAACACATACATCACCACAGTAAATCAGACAGCACTCTACATATTTCTAACACCTCGAGCATAGTGCTTAATTTACGATATCTATGCTGATGGGAGTCACAGAGCATTTTGGCAGTCTTAGGGTAAAATTAGAGACTGAAAAACCCCCCTCACACTGTGACTGACCAATCTGCCCTGCAGCACCATTATCGATGTAATCTGCAACCGACCAGAAGTAGACCGCTACATTCCACGTCTCATTAATGAATGGAGCTTGCCAAGTCCTAGCCTATTCAAGTGAACAATATTTCTCAAGGTGCGCCGATTTCGAGGAGGTTAGCACTCCTTATCGACGTATAGTAACAGATTTGAAAGTGCTGTGATGTAATAGCAGACGGCTAAGAAGAACAAGAAACGGGTGATTTTTATCTGTGTTGGAGACCCAGACGGATGGAGATGGAAGCATTTTTCCATAATTCAACCAAGCTATGAATTTTAAAGTATTATTCCAGAGTCTAGGATCAGTACCTGGAAGGTATTGGTAAGAGAGAACATAAACACACGCACTCCTAAGACTGCAAGGCTCTGTACTTACAATGGGCTGTAATGTTAGATCGCTTGTGTTTCAGACCTATCAGTCGTATGGAATGTAGTGCAGTTAATATTCCAATGTAAGAAATATATTACAAGCACATGACATACATCCTTCTTCGAGGTTTCCCTACGATAAACCATGTTATCGAACCGTAAATCGAAAAAAACTACTTCCTTAAAACATTGGCTCTGTGTGATACGAGAACAATATAGCTTCCCAAATATGTATAGCGTCCACTGTTCACATCCAATCACGGCTCAGAAATTATACTAAGCCTGCATTAGTCCTATATAAAATTATCGTTAGTAACAGAGAATACCTCTTAGAAGGAAACAGGTAAACGCATAGCAGCAGCTTCCGACATGTGAAAATTACAAGTCATTCCGCCACTAATTCTGTAAACAGCACATCACAGGCAAATGTATACACGGGGATTCCAGTGCTCCACAAGCACCTATCGCTAACTCAGTTATGAGACTGAAGTCTCGATTTTACATCCAAGATGCTACAAGGGGTTGGAGTACATCGCATAAATCATAGTTCGTTTACAGGAATGTGTCATGTTTCATCACACATGAAATGGTAGTCCTCTGATGATCGACAGGTTTACCATTAACCATCGCAAATAGACAGTGCTTTAAATCGCATAGAGAACATGTGGCTGTATACGAGTGGAACACAGGCTATGTCATGCAACTGTTGCATCCTGACAGAACACTGGAAAAATTGAGCTGCAGCAACTTCTGCCTCTCTCGAATGCCTCATCAGTCTACCATTACATCAAATCTCGTTACAGCTCCATCTTAATCGATCACGCCATTCACTCTTTGTTATCCTTTAACCCAGATGCTTATAAGTTTAGAGGCAGATGGTTCTCTGTCTTCCTGAAAAACGTCAAATATAGTAGTCAAATTGCGTGTATCACTGCCACCTCAATAGACGTTCATTATAATGCTGCCTCGATGGAAGAAAAGTTGACTGCTTCCCAGATTCCATTTGCTTCCATGCCAACGTTTCCTCAGTATCCTGTTGCTGCCACATACTTGCTCCCATGTAAAAACTGTTCTGCGCCAACCAGAAGATACGCAAGTACTTGCTCAATTTTCCCGTATTCCAGTGTACATTCAATAAATTACTTATTCCCAGTCATTTTTCGCAATTCTATTGATTTTATGTCAGTTCTATTCATGAGATGATGACATAATCTCTCGCTCCGTCTTATAAAATTGCTTGTGAATGTAGTGCAGCTGCCAACACCTATTCCAAATGAACTGATCAGGACGTGTAGTTTAGCACTGTACTCGATTGTATCCAGTCACCTCCACATTTGGAGAGAGTTTGTTCTGTTTTCTGTATGTCTGTGTATATGCATGTGTCGCGTATGATTCTGTCTATGCGTGGCCTGTGGTGCGAATGATTCATGTTTCCTGCTAACGGCAGGGACCGTTCAAATGGAGAGGGCGATTGCAATGCAGGAAAGTGGTTGACTTAACCGCGTTGTCCATTATACGACCAAATAGTGAACTAATATTTAGTATGTGTTGGACAGGTTTCGTGATCAAGTGGAAATCTTATAAGATTCAATATGGACTCGTGTTTGTGCTGCGCCATTATACCCTACCATGTAAATTGTTGGAGCCGGCCGGGGTGGCCGAGCGGTCCGAGGCGCTACAGTCTGGAACCGCGAGACCGCTACGGTCGCAGGTTCGAATCCTGCCTCGGGCATGGATGTGTTTTATGTCGTTAGGTTAGTTAGGTTTAAGTAGTTCTAAGTTCTACTGATGACCTCAGAAGTTAAGTCCCATAGTGCTCAGAGCCATTTGTAAATTGTTCTGTTGACTGCCTCTTCGCATTTGACTTCCTTATTTAGTTGAAAGAAGATAGAATGTGGTATGTGCATCTAGCAGGTGGTAGACACATTGGCTGGTTCTCTAGATATGAGAAAGCCCATATTTGACGTTGTAAATCATAGGGGGTGATTTGGAATCTGCTACTTCACTGATATTTGTATTCATGAGCGGAAATATAGGTTTGCTCTATATTGTTTTTCGAGTTTCCACGTAAATGTCTTCGCAGACGTGACACGTTTCTCAGTCGAACGTGGAAAGCCTATATCGATTTTTCTCATAAAACTAAATCAAACTGGACTTTGTCTACTTTCGTGGAAAGACGACATTTACTCTGGTCGGGAATGTTTTCTTTTCTTTTTTTTTTTTGTTCTTAATCGTTGCTTTATTATAGGAGGCAAGTTGATTTTAAATAAATAATCGAGCACAGAACGGAGGGTGAGTTGTCTACAATACGGTGGCTCTCATCCGGTCCCTGCTCGAGCATACATTTTTTTTTTTTTTTTTTTTTCATCAGTCTACTGACTGGTTTGATGTGGCCCGCCACGAATTCCTTTCCTGTGCTAACCTCTTCATCTCAGAGTAGCACTTGCAACCTACGTTCTCAATTATTTGCTTGACGTATTCCAATGTCTGTCTTCCTCTACAGTTTTTGCCCTCTACAGCTCCCTCTAGTACCATGGACGTCATTCCCTCATGTCTTAGCAGATGTCCTATCATCCTGTCCCTTCTCCTTATCAGTGTTTTCCACATATTCCTTTCCTCTCCGATTCTGCATAGAACCTCCTCATTCCTTACCTTATCAGTCCACCTAATTTTCAACATTCGTCTATAGCACCACATCTCAAATGCTTCGATTCTCTTCTGTTCCGGTTTTCCCACAGTCCATGTTTCATTAGCATACAATGCTGTACTCCAGACGTACATACTCAGAAATTTCTTCCTCAAATTAAGGCCGGTATTTGATATTAGTAGACTTCTCTTGGCCAGAAATGCCTTTTTTGCCATAGCGAGTCTGCTTTTGATGTCCTCCTTGCTCCGTCCGTCACTGGTTATTTTACTGCCTAGGTAGCAGAATTCCTTAACTTCATTGACTTCGTGACCATCAATCCTAATGTAAAGTTTCTCGCTGTTCTCATTACTACTACTTCTCATTACCTTCGTCTTTCTCCGATTTACTCTCAAACCATACTGTGTACTCATTAGACTGTTCATTCCGTTCAGCAGATCATTTAATTCTTCTTTACTTTCACTCAGGATAGCAATGTCCTCAGCGAATCGTATCATTGATATCCTTTCACCTTGTATTTTCATTCCACTCCTGAACCTTTCTTTTATTTCCATCATTGCTTCCTCGATGTATAGATTGAAGAGTAGGGGCGAAAGGCTACAGCCTTGTCTTACACCCTTCTTAATACGAGCACTTCGTTCTTGATCGTCCACTCTTATTATTCCCTCTTGGTTGTTGTACATATTGTATATGACCCGTCTCTCCCTATAGCTTACCCCTACTTTTTTCAGAATCTCGAACAGCTTGCACCATTTTATATTGTCGAACGCTTTTTCCAGGTCGACAAATGCTATGAAAGTGTCTTGATTTTTCTTTAGCCTTGCTTCCATTATTAGCCGTAACGTCAGAATTGCCTCTCTCGTCCCTTTACTTTTCCTAAAGCCAAACTGATCGTCACCTAGCGTATTCTCAATTTTCTTTTCCATTCTTCTGTACATTATTCTTGTAAGCAGCTTCTATGCATGAGCTGTTAAGCTGATTGTGCGATAATTCTCGCACTTGTCAGCTCTAGCCGTCTTCGGAATTGTGTGGATGATGCTTTTCCGAAAGTCAGATGGTATGTCGCCAGACTCATATATTCTACACACCAACGTGAATAGTCGTTTAGTTGTCACTTCCCTCAATGATTTTAGAAATTCTGATGGAATGTTATCCATCCCTTCTGCATACTACGTGACGTCAAACAAGTGGCGCCTCGTAGCCCCTAGGGACAGCTGCGTCACTATACTTTTAGACGGACACGAAGCATTTGGGGGAAAGCCGTCCTGTTATCTATATACCTACTATTGTATTGACGAAGTGTGTGATCCTATCGATGCAGGCGGTGACTGGCCGGGAGTTTCGCCTTGGCGCCAGCCAGCACGGCCATGAGGCATTTCGGCGAGGCTTTCGGCTGGGGCGCGTGGCCGCAAGGGCCGTGAGACTTTCAGCATGGTAGGTCCATCCCATCTACGTCTTCGTCTACATCTACATGGATACTCTGCAAATCCCATTTAAGTGCCTGGCAGAGGGTTCATCGAACCTCCTTCACAATTCTCTACACGTATAGCGCGCGGAAAGAATGAACACCTATATCTTTCCGCACGAGCTCTGATTTTCCTTGTTTCATCGTGGTGATCGTTCCGCCCTATGTAGTTCAATGTCAAGAAAATACTTTCGCATTCGGAGGATAAAGTTCGTCACTGGAATTTCGTGAGAAGATTCCGTCGCAACAAAAAACGCCTTTCTTTTAGTGATTTCCAGCCCAAATCCTGTATCATTTCTGTGTCACTCTCTCCCATATTTCGCGATAATACAAAACGTGCTGCCTTTCTTTGAATTTTTTCGATGTACTCCGTCAGTCCTACGTGGCAAGGATCCCACACCGCGCAGCAGTATTCTAAAAGAGGACGGACAAGCGTAGTGTAGGCAGTCTCCTTAGTAGGTCTGTTACATTTTCTAAGTGTCCTGCAAATAAAACACAGCCTTTGGTTAGCCTTCCCCACAACATTTTCTATGTGTTCCTTTCAATTTACATTGTTCGTAATTGTAATACCTAGGTATTTAGTTGTATTTACGGCTTTTAGATTAGACTGATTTATCGTGTAACCGGAGTTTAACGAGTTCCTTTTAGTACTCATGTGGATGACCTCACACTTTTCGTTATTTAGGGTCAACTGCCACTTTTTGCACCATTCAGATATTTTTTCTAAATCGTTTTGCAGTTTGTTTTGATCTTCTGATGACTTAATTAGTCAAACAACCGAAGACGGCTGCTCAGATTGTCTCCCAAATCGTTTATGTAGATAACGAATAGCAAAGAGCCTATAACACTACATTGGGGAACGCTTAAAATCACCTCTGTTTTACTCGATGACTTCCCGTCAATTACTACGAACTGTGACCTCTCTGACAGGAAATCGCAAATCCAGTCACATAACTGAGATCATATTCCATAAGCACACAATTTTACTACGAGCCGCTTATGTGGTACAGTGTCAAAAGCCTTCCGGAAATCCAGGAATACGGAATCGATCTGAAATCTCGTGTCAATAGCACTCAGCACTTCATGTGAATAAAGAGCTGGTTGTGTTCGCCGGAACGATGTTTTTTAAACCCATGTTCACTGTGTGTCAGTAGACCGCTTCCTTCGAGGTAATTCATAATGTTCGAACACAATGTATGTTCTAAAATCCTGCTGCATATCGACGTTAACGATATGGTCCTGTAATGTAGTGGATTACTCCTACTATCTTTCTTGAATATTGGTGTGACCTTTGCAACTTTCCAGTCTTTGGGTACGGATCTTTCGTCGAGCGAACGGTTGTATATGATTGTTAAGTATGGAGCTTATGCATCAGCATACTCCGAAAGGAACCTAATTTGTATACAGTCTGGACCAGAAGACTAGCTTCTATTAAGTGATTTGAGTATCTTCCCTACTCTGAGGATATTTACTTCTACGTTACTCATGTTGGCAGCTATTCTTGATTCGAATTCTGGAATATTTACTTCGTCTTCTTTTGTGAAGGCATTTCGGAATGCTGTGTTTAGTAAATCTGCTTTAGCAGAACTGTCTTCGATAGTATCTCCATTGTTATCGCGCAGAGAAGCATTGATTGTTTCTCGCCGCTAACATACTTCACATACGATCAGAATCTTTATGGATTTTCTGCCAGGTTTCGAGACAATGTTTCGTTGTGGAAACTGTTATAGGCGTCTCGCATTGAACTCCACGTTAAGTTTCGATCTTGTGTAAAGGATAGACAATCTTGGGGATTTTACGTCTGTTTAAATTTGGCTTGTTTGTTTCGTTGTTTCTGCAACAGTGTTCTAACCCGTTTTGTGTACCAAGGAGGATCAGCTCCGTCGTTTGTTAGTTTATTTGGTTACTGCCGATACTATTTCTTTGGATTTAAGCCACATCTGGTCTACTCTTATATTATTAATTTGGAATGACTGGAAATTGTCTCTCAGGAAGGCGTCAATTGAATTTTTATCTGCTTTTTTGAATAGGTATATTTGTCGCTTATTTCTCGAGGATTTGGGGATTACAATATTCAGTCTCGCTACGACAACCCTGTGTTCACTAATCCCTATATCGGTTTTGATGCTGGTTATTAACTTAGGATTATTTGTTGCTAAGAGGTCAAGTGTGTTTTCACAACCATTTACTATTCGCGTGCCGGCCGGTGTGGCCGTGCGGTTCTAAGCGCGTCAGTTTGGAACCGCGTGACCGCTACGGTCGCAGGTTCGAATCCTGCCTCGGGCATGGATGTGTGTGATGTCCTTAGGTTAGTTAGGTTTAAGTAGTTCTAAGTTCTAGGGGACTGATGACATCAGAAGTTAAGTCCCATAGTGCTCAGAGCTATTTGAACCATTTGAACTATTCGCGTTTGCTCATGAACTAACTGCTCGAAATAATTTTCAGAGAATGCGTTTAGCACAATTTCGGATGATATTTTATGGGTACCTACGGAAATAAACATGTATTTTCGCCAACATATCGAGGGAAAATTAAAGTCACCACAAACTATTATCGTATGAGTCGGGTACGTGTTTGAAACAACTTGTCTTTGAACCTTTCAGCAACTGTTTCATCTGAACTGGGAGGTCGGTAAAAGAATCCAATTATTATTTTATTCCGGTCGCCAACAATGGCCTCTGCCCATACTAACAGGAAGTATCTACTTCAATTTCGCGACAAGTTAAACTGCTTCTAACAGGTTGTGATTGCTTATTGATGAGAATGCAGTCTTTTAGGACGACGATATCCCCCAGTACTGTGATGCTTTTCGTTTTCTATCCACTGTGATAGTGTGTATTGACTTCGCTTCGGGTGGTTTTTGGTGGGCGTGTGGAGTGAACTCTGACGTCTAACAAGGATGGATGCTATATGCTTGCAGGTAATACACTTTTTTTTAACCCACCTCTGACCAACATCAGGATCTAGTCAACTGAACGTCCCCCCCCCCCCCCCCCCCCCCCAGTTTGTAGGAGTAGGGTAGGTTTGGGTGTTTCTGTCGCTGGTTTCAAGTGGTATAATTTTTTTCCCAGGAGGAGAAGACTATTTGTCAGTTTTTGCGGAGTACTTCCGTTCCTGTGCAGTGCTATGCATATAGTTGTGTAATGAGGACCGATCTTTGTGAATAATTATGTAATTAGGAAGGATATTTGCGTCGGTTTCGAGTGGTATTGGGAATTTTTTTTACAAGTGGGATAAGACCAGTTGAATGGCATAGTTAGATTTTGCGATTTTAGGTCGTTCTTGTGCAGCGCTATGCATATATTTGTGAAATTAGGACCGACGTTAATTAAATAATTACGATGGATAATAAAGTTAATTTGCCAAACAAAATAAATAAAGTACACTAACCTAACTTTTCTCTCCTACATCTGGACGGTTTCCATTTGTTAGGGGGTGCACTTGGGCTTTCCAAACAGTATAATCAGAGTCCGTTTCGCTGATAAGTTGCATTTTTAACATGCACTGAGTGTTTGTGCACTGATTTACTATAATGTGTTTAAGCGTTGTGAGCGTGTTTGCATGAATTATATCGGTGGTCTACCAGTAGTTTGCACGTCTGTATGGTGTGAACTGGATTATTTCGGTAATTTACGAGTTGTTCACGTCTCTAGACATCAGCACAATGCATTATTTACGAGTACTTTCCAGGTCTGTAAACTGTACATCGTGACTCCAAGCATGTCAGGGTCAGTGTTTTGCATCAGCATTAAAAATAAGTTAGGTGAAATCCTTGGCTAAATAAATTCTTCAAAAATAAATAGAATACACTCCTTCCTCTCTCCAGCAGCTCAGAACAGGCTGATTTCCTCTTCACATCAGTTTCCCCCCTCTAGACCGCCGGCAGTGTGAGTGTGCCGGCCGCTGTGGCCGAGCGGTTCTAGGCGTTTTAGTCCGGAACCGCGCTGCTGCTACGGTCGCAGGTTCGAATCCTGCCTCGGGCATGGATGACTGTGATGTCCTTAGGTTAGTCAGGTTTAAGTAGTTCTAAGTTCTAGGGGACTGATGACATCAGAAGTTAAGTCCCATAGTGCTCAGAGCTATTTGAACCATTTTTGTGAGTGTTTTCTGTCAGCGTAGTAAATAAACCAGGTGGCATCCGTCTCTAAATAAATTGTTAAAGAAATAAATAGAGTACATTCGTTTCTCTCTCCAGCAGCCCAGAACAGGCTGACTCCATTTCGTGGCAGTTTTCCCCTCCAGGGAGATGAGGAGGCTGGGGGAGACTTGCAGCTGAGAAAAACACATGACTCAATCATGCTCCTATGGACTGAACTGCACTATAATGTGACCTATCGAGGCGCCCTGTAGCGGTGAACTCGTGAACTAGGTCAGTTCTTTGGTCTGGTAGACTGGAGGTAGCTGTCTCTTGTGTGATGGAAGCTAATACGTAGGTTGTAGAAATATCAGACAATTCCAGCAGAGTAGATGTTTCCATGCATTGTGTAATGCATCTTTAAAGCAAAGCATTTATTTGTGGAACCGTATTCTTCTACTTGATATGTTCAATCATTAATGCTCGCTTCAATTCTTCATGCAGTGAGCTGTGGATGAACTCCTTGGCTGAATGAGTGCATGTAATACAGCTATTAACCCTCCCCCCCCCCCCCCCCCAATCTGGCACCAACACCTCGCTAACTGAACACTGACAGCTCAACAAGAACTGATAACTTAGCATCTTGTAGTAACACCGAGATAATGCTGTAGGTAGATAATAAATTTAAACAAATATATACAAATTTAAACAACTTATATTCGAACTGAATGGCATTATGAGCAGCCTCTAGTGGGGGCAGAACCATAGTCTTTCCCTCAGCTCCACGAGTGAGCTCTTAGAGCAAAATTCGAAATTCCCGCCAATTTTCCAAGAGGATAACACTAGCCCATGACGAACACACTTGATAGCGTTACTGCTTCTAATTGTTTAAATAAAATGCCCAGCACAAGGTGAGTCCTATTCCCACCAGTTCCTAGGAAGAGCTTGTGTTGATGTGACTTAGGCTACTGGAGGTAGCCCAACTGCCCTTACTTTCCCGCCGTGGTCTTAGGTTAGTTGAGATAGCGCAAGTACCCTTTCTTTCCCGCCATTTTCTTAAGCTAGTAAAGATAGCCCAATTGTCCTATCTTCGCTCCAAAATTGAAACTTCCTGCCAGGGGGGCGTGGCGGTTTCCCGCCATCTTGGGTAACGGTTCTCGCGTCATCAGCTGACGTCGCGATAGCCATATTGAATGACGTAAATCGCGTCATAAGATGACGTCACGTGACGTCACGCACTTGCATCATCAACTGAAGTCACGACCGCCATCTTGGATAACTGTACTTTAGGGTGGCACCTGCCTTGCCCACCTACTTTCATGGATTTTATGTTCCAAAACAACGATGGAATTTTTATGGATGACAATGTACCATGTCAGCGATGATATGGCCACCCAGTTCGCCTGACAAGAATCCAATCGGACATTTACGGGACACAATCGAGAGGTCAGTTCGTGTACAAAATCCAGCACCGGAAAATGAATTATAAACCGCTATAGAGGCAACATGGTTCATTACTTCTGCATGGGACTTCCAACGATTTCTTAAGTCGATGTCACATGTAGTTTCTGCATAGTGCCGGGCAAATGGGATCCTACACGATATTAGTAGGTACCCACGACTTTTGTCACCTTGGTGTAATCATTAATTTTTTTCGGATGGCAGCAGAACCTCAAGACGATATTCTGTGAAATGTTGTTGAATATTATATGTTCTGTGTCTGAGAATTGGACGTCAGTGGACAAGACAACGTACACCACTTTTGATCATCGACAAAAGTAAAACGGTCCATATTTCTGGACGTCTATTCCTAGTGCTCAATTTTATGGCTCTGAAGTACAGCATCTCGTGTAAGAATACGGGGCAATCCTTTAAAACAACCACTGGGAGGCCTTCCTGACAGCAGTTACGACAGTCATTGGCTTCAGGAAAAGCGAGGGTCATGATGGGCGGAAGATCTAGTTTTTTCTTTCTGATTTGTCGTACAATAATACTATTTTGTAGATTTCACCGGGTGAGACTTGGGGGTTTGCATGGGGGCGCGTGCGTGATCGTACTGGCGCCACTGGTGCCAGCGTTCCATCGACTCTGGCGCTCTTCGTATCATACTTGCTGCGTTATGTGTTCCCTCTGGGGCTGTGTGATACGAGTCGTGTGTCGGACACGGAAATGGACGGGTGTGTACTCGTCGTCCTGGTGATTGCAGCGAGTCAAATTCATGTTGTTTATGATGTTTCCGACTTTTGGTGAAAGCCACTAAACCTTTGGTTAGATTGTGATCCTACACTGAGGTGATAAAAGTCACGGAATACAACTTAAGAACGTGTCGGATCTCCTTTTCCCCAGCGTATTGCAGCAACCTGACATGGACTTAACAGGTCATTGGAAGCCCCCTCAGAAATAGTGAGTCACACTGCCTCTATAGCCGGCCATAATTGCGAAAATGTTTCCGGTGCCGGATTTTGTGCACGAGCTGACCTCTCGGTTATGTCTCATAAATTCTCGATGGGATTCATGTCGGGCAATGTGGATGGTCAGACGACTCACTGGAATTGTGCAGAACGTTCATCGTTGTTTGGCTGCATATTGTCTCCAAGTAGCCGAACGCAACCATTTCCACTCAATGATCAGTTTAGTTGGACTACAGGACCCAGTCCATTCCGTGTAAACGCAGCCCACACCAATATGGAGTCACCGCCAGCTTCTTGTTTACAACTTGAGACCATGGCTTCGTGGGGTCTGCATCACACTCGCACCCTACCGTAACCTCTTACCAATTGGAATCGTACTCTTCTGATCAGGTCACGGTTTTTCAGTCGTCTGTGGTGCAACCGATAAGGACACGAGCACGTCAGTCACCTGCTGCCATAGCCCGTTAACGCCAAATTTCGCCGCACTTTCCTAATTAGTATATTCGCCGTAATCCCACATTCATCTCTGCGGTTATTTCACGCAGTGTCACTTGTCAGTTAGCACTGACAACTCTACGCAAACGCCACCGCTCTGTGCTCTTATGTCAAGGCCGTCGGCCAATCTTTTGTCCATGAGGTGAGGCGTAATGCCTGAAATTTGGTATTCTCGGCACCTTATTGACACTGTGGATCGCGGATATTAAATTTACGAAATGAAATGGCCCGTGCCTCTAGCTCAAGCAACCATTCCGCGTTCGAAATCTGTTAATCCCCGTCGTGCGGCCACATTCACGTTGTATACCTTTTCACATGAGCCACCTGAGCACAAGTGGCAGCTCCGCCAACACACCGCCCTTTTATACGTTGTGCACGCGACGCTACCGCCACCTGTACAGGGTTATTACATGTGATTTAAGCGATTTCACAGCTCTACAATAACTTTATTATTTGAGATATTTTCACAATGCTTTGCACACACATACAAAAACTCAAAAAGTTTTTTTAGGCATTCACAAATGTTCGATATGTGCCCCTTTAGTGATTCGGCAGACATCAAGCCGATAATCAAGTTCCTCCCACACTCGGCGCAGCATGTCCCCATCAATGAGTTCGAAAGCATCGTTGATGCGAGCTCGCAGTTCTGGCACGTTTCTTGGTAGAGGAGGTTTAAACACTGAATCTTTCACATAACCCCACAAAAAGAAATCGCATGGGGTTAAGTCGGGAGAGCGTGGAGGCCATGACATGAATTGCTGTTCATGATCTCCACCATGACCGATCCATCGGTTTTCCAATCTCCTGTTTAAGAAATGCCGAACATCATGATGGAAGTGCGGTGGAGCATCATCCTGTTGAAAGATGAAGTCGGCGCTGTCGGTCTCCAGTTGTGGCATGCGCCAATTTTCCAGCATGTCCAGATACACGTGTCCTGTAACGTTTTTTTCGCAGAAGAAAAAGGGGCCGTAAACTTTAAACCGAGACGCATCCAGAAGCTTTAAACTGCGCATACCATCGCCAAATGGAGTTAGCAGTTGGTGGATCTTTGTTGAACTTCGTCCTGAAGTGTCGTTGCACTATTATAACTGACTGATGTGAGTGCATTTCAAGCGCGACATATGCTTTCTCGGCTCGTGTCGCCATTTTGTCTCACTGCGCTCTCGAGCGCTCTGGCGGCAGAAACCTGAAGTGCGGCTTCATCAGAACAAAACTTTATGAGTTTTTCTACGTATCTGTAGTGTGTCGTGACCATATGTCAATGAATGGAGCTACAGTGAATTCATGATATCGCTTCAATCATTTGTAATAGCCCTGTATATGTGCATACCGCTGCCCCATCACTTTCGTCACCTCAGTGTACTTATTCTACGAACCTCTTGACTATAGTCTATGTACCCATGCAAAGACGGGTTGCACTGAAATATGGAAACAATACGAGAAATACACGCTTGAACATACTGTAAATGCAGATTCCACCCAAGATTATTTGGCCACGAACGGCACCTGTGCAGTGTCCTCGCCCGACTAAAATATAGACGGCTGTAAAAGCATATTGGCTTAGTATTCCTGCAGGGGACTTCCAACGACTTGTTGAGTCCTTACCACGTCGAGTTGCTGTACTAGACCGGGCAAAAGGAGGTCCGGCACGATATTGAGAGGTATCCCATGACTTTTGTCACCTTCGTGTACTTTTTCAATACCATTGGAGATCTAACAATCGTAATGAACTATTGCATTATGTACTAATTATGTCTTCCCTTAAACCAAATGTGGCAAAGGCCTTGCCGCAGTGAATACACCGGTTCCCGTGAGACCACCGAAGTTAAGCGCTGTTGGGCGTGGCCGTCACTGGGATGGGTGACCATCCCACCGCCATGCGCTGTTGCCATTTTTCGGGGTGCACTCAGTCAACTGAGGAGCTACTCGACCGAATAGTAGCGGCTTCGGTCAAGAATACCATCATACCGACCGGGAGAGCGGTGTGCTGACTCCACGCCCCTCCTATCCGCATCCTCCCCTGAGGATGACACGGCGGTCGGATGGTCCCGGTAGGCCACTCGTGTCCTGAAGATGGAGTGTTTATTATTATTATTACTTAAATCAAATGTGGAGCAGTAAACTTTATGATGGTTTAGTATCAACGTAACTTTCCCCCTCCTCCCTCCCCTTCAGCATTTGTTGTTAATATAACTATATTACAATTTCTTTTTCTTTTCGTGAGTTGAGTATATAATTAATGACCTTGTCATTAAAATAAACAGTAAGGACATTAACTCATTCACAAAGAAAGATTTGTCGGCTACGGGCTACGGTCTCATCGACGTGTCTCGGCTCTTGTGTTTAGTTGTGGAGTTGGACGCTGCAAACACACGGTGGAGCAGGCTGGCAACGCCCTGTTGTCAGCCCGCCCCACTCGCCCTGCTGCTGCGCTATCAAGTCTTGGACAATTTCAAGGTAACCAGTTCAGTCTGAAATAATTTTCTTCATTAAGCGGGAGCTGTCGTTAACTTTTACAGTTAATGAAGATTTCTTTTCCTTCTAATGCGAATGATCATAAAATAAACTGCCAAGGCTAAGTGGCTGGAACCTTGCATTTCGATTTAGAGAGCAAACATATGATCAGAACAACATTGCCCTCAGTAGTCGTCTCAACACCGATAACCACGAATCAGGCCATATGCAGGATAATTTAGAAATTTTGCACAAGACACCAAAAAGCTACACCTCAACGTGTTAGAAGAAAATACTTACTCACAGCAATGAACCCGTTGGTTCAGGTATTTCATTTGCAGTACATAAGATTAACATTTGTATCTTCTGCTGCTTAGAAAGAGTTTGATTGCCCTACAATTATGATGAGGAATACTTCTGAACCGCTTCTAAAGCTACGAAATTTATCTGCTTAGGGATTAAGGTAATCCTATACTTCGAGAACAAATATATATTGAACTTACCAACGGAAGGCCTGATGACTGAGGCAGGTAGTCCAGCAGCATGTGTGCGTATTAGATCCTCGGCGACCGCTTTGGTGAAGGTGTAAGTGTTTGGCCAATCACCCAGCATCCTGGAACATATTTGCATTCAGAAAAATCCTACTGAATCTGCACCTGAATTAACATAAATCTCCCGAGTGAGAAATTTTAGCACGATTTGAACAAAGGGAGTCACGTTGGAAAACTAATGCATACTAAATGATTACCTATACATCTCACTCTTATATGAAGCTGAACAGCTGGCGATTAGACCATTGTAATTAGTCCTCTGTAACCAATGTGCTAAACTGGTGTGCAAAACTTAAGGACGATGTCAACTAACATTGCTCGACAAAACTTGGAACACACATAGAAAGAACTGTTACAGAATACACTGAAGTGACAAAAGTCACGTGACGCACCCTCCGACGACCCACGTGCGTGATTCACATACTTACTTAAGTTCGTGGGTCGCCTCGTTATGTGATGCGACAGCAGCGCATCTAGCGCCTAAAGTCAGAACTGTAGTGCACGTGACGTTGATGCTTACAGGGTAACGCACCAAAACGAATTGTGCCGACCATCAAAGGTGTTCCATCAGAACAAACTCCACCGACTTGAGTTTCCAAATTGGCAACAAATATTTTAGTTTTATACACACCTGGATAGCCGTATGAATAAGTGCGCCACTTCCAGGATTTTAATTAACGACGCCACATTAGTTCATAACAATGCCAGCCTCGTGTTGACGCGGGACGAGGACGAAGAAAGAAGAAGAGTACTTTAATTTGTATTTTCGTTATTGCCTGTAAGCTGCTGTTGAGCAATGTGTTTCGTACAAAAATGCCTTCTCCTGTTATATTTCTTCACAACAGATTGTGCTTCACTACACAACAAGTAAACAGGTTTACTTTTGTTCATGATGAAGAAGTAATCCTCGTAAGAGAATATACCCAAGCGTCAATAAACGAGATCTTCATTAAACTCAGCAGGTGTGTAGAGAAAACAATAAAATGCAATAAATATTTTTTGATTGTGCACAATTTTACTTTTAAGGAGTAAAACACACCCCAAGAGCTAATTCGGCATATTAGGTTTGGAGGACACGACAATATATAAAAGAAGTTTGTCGTATAAAAGTTAACGTTCTTGAAAACTATATAACCGAATCTTTTATTAATTTGAATTTTTGCGAAATATCACACCAGCTTTAATTAATTCTCAAAAACAAAAACTTTTGTTACAATACAAATTAAAGAAGCTTGCGAGCTACTTTCATCCATGTGTATTAAAGCTGAAATACCATTTTTGCTAAATAAACTGTAACCAACGTGCTGTCAGAGTATTTTCAACATATCTATTTAAAATATCTAAACATTCATTATTTATCTAGTAATTTGGGAATTGGAAACGAAGTTCATGCTGCTTGACAGAGCGTAGGAGAAAGATGATGTTATTAAATTTACTTAATTTACTTTGTGTTTTGATTTTTTTTTTTTACGTTTGACACGCATTTTTTTTATTGATTTACCGTTTTGCGTTTGCATACTGTTTTAATTAAAAATTGTAAATATGTCATTATCATGATGCAAAATCATTACAATAATAATAACCTGTAAATAAATGATTAAAAATAATGTTTACTTAAATCATACACAAAAAGTTAATGAAATTTCTAAGCATAAGATACATGACAGAAAAAACAAAAAAAAGTAAATTCAGCAGGATTTCAAATTGTTGCTAATGATCTTCAAAATATCCTGATTTGCATTAGGCATATTCCAGAACACTGGTAAGGCTTGGCGAAAGGAATTGATTATGTACTAATGATTGCAGCTTGATTATACTGTTTCTCAAGTAATGACTGATATCAAAACCATTCAAAAAATCTAGATTTGAAAATTTTTTCGCAAACTTCACCCAACATTGAAAGCTGTACACATCTCATGACTGTACCTGTGCCACTGAGTCCCTTGCGATCATTAGATCAATTTTATTGACCTCAGGTACGATGCCCTATATGGTTCTTCCACATTCACAGCTCTAAGAATTTAACAATAATACAGATTCCTCTCACTCAATGGGAAACAAAACATGTTTCAAACATCCTTTGACCTGATCAGACGTTTGTTTACCAAGATTGATGCTCTCACAACGACATTTTGGGCTTCAAAAAGAGATCGTCGAATTCTCAGTCGAAACTCACCATTAGTTTCTATTAAAACTATGGAAAGGTGGGAGGTCAATGTGAAAAAATAATTTTGACCATCATACCTGAGGACAAAACTTGGCCATCTGATCACCCCAAAGACTCGATGGCACAGGAACTGACATGGCCTTCAGTGTTGGAAGAACTCTGTGAGAAGTTAGCAAATCTATTTGCATTGAATGATTTTGATGTCAATCTCCACTTGAGGAATAATACAAATATGCTGCAGTCACTAGAATATAATCAGTTCTGTCTGGCCATCTCTTACCAGTGTACATGTAATATGCCTGACACAAATCAGGGTATTTAGAAGATCATTCTTGACAATTTGAAATGGTGCTTCATTTTGTTTCCTTTTGTATTCTCTGTTGTGTATATGATGTGAAGAAATTTCATTGATTTTATGTGTATAGTGTAAAAATAAATTATGTTTTGAGATCTATTTACAGATTATCACTATTGCGAATGGCCTTCCATCATAACAATAATTTACTTATTATTTTCAATTAACAAAATACATGTACGTGAATGGTAAACTAATAAACAAAAATATAGATGTAAAGTGCAAAACAAAACATTTCAGACACAAAACAAATTAAGTAAAATTAATAGCTAGACCAATAATGAAGGTTTAGATATTTCAACTAGGCTTGTTGAAAATACTCTGACAGCAGATTGTATACAGCATATTTTCCAAAAACGGTGTTTCAGAAACCAGATTTTTTTATATATGGAGATATGTAGCTCGAAAGCTACTTTAATTTCTATTGTAATAAAAGTTTTCACTTTTCAGAATTAATTCTGGTGGAATATTTTGCAAAATTTCATATTATTACAATATTCAATTATACAGTTTTTTAGAATGTTAATTACATATCAACTTTCATATCAGGAACATTTTTCTACATATCATCGTTTCGAAGATATTCTCTCCAAACCTATGATGCCAAATTAACTTATGGGGTGTGTTTTACCACTTTAAAGCGAATTGGGTAAAAACAGACAGAAATATGTTTTCCATTGTTTTGCTTTTTCACCAATATTGTTTAATGACTCTAGTGAATTTCGCCTTGTCAGTCCGTTTTGCCTGGAATTGTCTATATTCAGCATCTACTTTTCTCTTCTGACTGCTGGACATTTTGCGAACGAACTCTGTGTAGGCACACGATATTAACAAAACGTTATGCATGAACCGTTGACTGATAACTGTTTTATTCACCAAGTTATGGCCTCTGCTGATGTTGCTTAGAATGTCATGTTTCGCATGTAGTGAGTAATTTTCGTGCCATTCTCACCTAATAACAACGTTTGCGATTTATCAGTGTATCACGGACTCAGGCAGTACGTATTAAGCAACGTATGTGTTGTCAGCGCTGATCCAGAGGCGAAAATACTTCTCCCAGCACCGATTCAAAGTGCTGAGCTGCTTGCCCCATTCTCCGCATGCGCATCAGCAATGGGCAGTAACTTTGCATTCAGACTAAAAAGTGTTTCTCTTTGTGGTTCAAATCCAGCGGCCGCCTAATTGCATTGTACATGCACAGAGTAAGCATCATTTGCTACAAGATCGAGGCGAGCCGAGTGTCGACGGAAATTTATGAAAATGAGAGCACTTCGCTGTCTCTCCACGAATTTCTTCCGTGGGCCAGAATATATTCGTACAGTTCCCCACCCATGCCTTAATTCTGAAGTATTGTCTCATGCCGTGATGTTATGATTACAGATACTCCAGAGTCACTTATCGAATTATTTGATGGAGTAACTGATGTGCATCGGTGGCGAGTTTCAAAGTCTGACTCATTTATTATGACCTTTGATTATCCAATGCTGGACACATCCCTCCGACTGAATGTACGGTCCGGGGTCCCAAACGCACTGCGCTGTTTTAAATGTCGACGCTATGGCCAAACACAGCGTGAACCAGAAGGAAAAGAAGAATGAAGAGGTTAAAATAACCAAGCGCTTATCCTTTGCTGGGGTACAAAAGTAATACAAGTCCATGTAACCAGCCACGTTCATGACATCAATTGTCTCATTGGTTAAGAAAGGTAGACATGTCCACACAAACTCACACGAACGACGTTAGCACGAATACATGCTACTGCAAGAGTAGTAGCTAAGCAACTACTGTTTTCATAGCAGTAACAAGAAGACCAATCTTTGAAAGTTCTGAGAGCACCAATAAGCAGCCAGGCCTCAAGGAAGGCTGCAACAAAATATAGCCAGAAGTATTCCGAAATGTATATATCGAATATAATTGGCACTGAAAGAGAAAAGGTACATGAACAAACAAAAAACATAAAGGGGTATGTACAAACCCATCAGACCATCAAACGATAGTGTCGAGTCGACGTATGAGTATTCACACGACCTAGTCGTCAATTACGAATACAGCTCCTTGCTTTTCTTACTCAACAGTAAATTGCAGGCAGTTGCTACAACAGTCCCTGCGCCTTATAGGACGGCACTGGGCTCGTTAGATCCCCCGTCCCCCCAAATAATGACTACACAGTTCCTTAGGATTTCAGTGATCTTCTTCTGCAGTTACCCCAACAGTTCACTCTTTGAGGAGATTTTAATACACGTAATATGTTGTGAGGATTTCGGGAACCTCATCTCTTCTGAAGCATTCTCTGCCATAGACGTCACAAAATGCTCTTATGCCGCACGGGTTAGCCGCATGGTCTCGGGGGCCTTGCCACGGTTAGCGCGGCTCCATCTGTCGGAGGTCCGAGTCCTCCCTCCGGCATGGGTGTGTGTGTTGTCCTTAGCGTAAGTTAGTTTAAGTTAGATTAAGTAGCGTGTAAGCCTAGGGACCGATGACCTCAGCAGTTTGTCCCCATAGGGACGTATCACAAATTTCCAAAATTTCCAAAAAAATGCTTTAATGCGCTCGCTGGTATGGCTCAGTGGAGGAATGGTCGGTGATACGCACTCCAGCGATAACATTTCCATCTGTATTCACCTGAAAGAGCAAACTGTGCTACAATGTAGGCTGCCAAAGTGGATGTTCAGAAAGACTAATCGTTGTAAAATTGAGAAGAATTACAGGACTTGTTGGTTGGGATGAGCAGTATAATGAGTACAGTATATATAATTTAAGTAAAATTGAAGATGGACAAAAACAATGAGATGTAACAGAGATGAGATTAATGGTAAATTTAACATGAACTATGCCACCTCCCAAGTGAAGGATTTTATTACCTTCACTACCTCTGTAATAAAAACTGGCAGCAAATGTGTACAGCAAGTGTTTCAAAAAAAGGGTTAATTACAGCCTCTTTTCTCTATAAGTATAAAAAGTATAGTTTAGGGCTGCATGTAGGCTGGTAAAAAGTACTGATAACCCCCTCTAGAGCAGAAAGTATCGAAAGTTAATCACTCACAACGGTAGTAGCTGCGCCAGTTGTTCGTCGTCCATGACGCTGACCAGTTTTATTAGCTCTTCAGCGCTCAGTTTTGGAGGATAGAACTTCTCATCGATTTCGTCTCTGGGGGCATTCGAATACGCCGTCGACATGTAGACGAAAGCCTGCAATCAAGAAATTACGCTAAGTTTCTTGGTCGCCTTTGTAAATGTTATAGGAGTACTTCCTGGAAACTAAAAAGTAGATTTCTTCTGCGCCCTTCTAAACTCATACCCACTATCACACCTAATAATCATCATAGGAGATGATTTCAAGTACAGCGGCAAAAGGCTAAGGTTTGTGCACTTCTCCTGGTTTAATTTTTGTGCAAACTCTGACTAATCTTGGTCTGCATTTGTCTACTGTCTTTCGAAAAGCTACATTCATGTGTTGATACGACTAGTGATTAACACCGTCGCGATACCGTGATGGTTTGGCACGTGATCGCGAACAGCCAGAGGCGTTGTCAACACTTAACCAGTAGCATATGGCCCCTTCAAATCATGCTGGTGATGGAGTGTTACGGCGGTCTCCCGTTCCGAATGAGCTGTGGAGTTGGCCAGCTATTACTGTTGATCACGTTCTTTTGACTATAAGTTATTTAAAAAGAACGTATTTCAAATATTTCGGTCTGCAGACATACATTACTTATGTTGATTTTTTTATGAAATCCGTATACTGACTTTGTTCCCTTGGGCGCCAATTATCACTCACGACTGGCTTAACTGTGGCATTCGGTTTTTCAATTAATTTATTTTTCAAGGCACAGTAGTTACATTTCGTCTTTGCTAAACTCTTCCATAGAAATAATTTATGTAATTAAGTCTTGTGCCTCCACTGCAGTTCATCAACCAGGCCTTTTCTTCATAGTCTAGCCTACGAGCAATGCATGAACGGGGAGATGTACACTCATGCACATAAATTAAGGTAATTGCAGAATGTGGTGCCCCACTACGTGGCACTACACAAAACTGGCGCTGATAGCATAGACACATAGGGAACCCACACGACACAGATCTGTAAGTCCACAGTATTGGTGATAAGTTGAGAAAACCGTCCCAAAACGCATGTACTACAAAACGCCACTGTTTCCTGCGCATGTACTCCGACATCAATATGGGATATGATCGCCATGCACACACACACAGGCCGCACAACGGGTTGGCATATTATGGATCAGGTGGTCAAGCAGCTGCTGGGGTATAGCCTCCCATTCTTGCACCAGTGCCTGTCGGAGCTCCTGAAATGTCATAGGGGTTTGAAGATGTTCAGCGATAAGTCGACCGAGAGCACCCCAGACGTGCTCGATGGGGTTTAGGTCTGGAGAACAGGCAGGCCATTCCATTCGCCTGATATCTTCTGTTTCAAGGTACTCCTCCACGATGGCAGCTCGGTGGGGCCATGCATTATCATCCATCAGGGGGAAGGTGGTACCCACTGCACCACTGAAAAGACACAGACATGCTGGTGCAAAATGACGTCCCGATACACCTGACCGGTTGCACTTCCCCTGTCAAAGACATGCAGGGGTATACGTGCACCAATCATAATCCCAGCCCTCACCATCAAACCACGACCTCGATACACGTCCCTTTCAAGGACATTAAGGGGTTGGTATCTGGTTCGTTGTTCACGCCTGATAAAAACCCGGCGAGAATCACTGTTCAGACTATACCTGGACTCGTCCGTGAACGCAATGTGTGACCACTGTTCCAATGACCATATACTGTGTTCTTGACACCAGGCTTTACCGGCTCTCCTGTGACCAGGGGTCAGTGGATGCACCTTGTATGTCTCCGGGCGAATAAACCTTGTCTGTTCAGTCGTCTGTAGACTGTGTGTGTGGAGACAACTGTTCCAGTGGCTGCGGTAAGCTCCCGAGCGAGGCTACCTACAGTATTTCGTGGCCGTCTGCGGGCACTGATGTTGAGGTATCGGTCTTCTTGTGGTGTTGTACACTGTGAATGTCCTGTACTGTAGCACCTCGACACGTTTCCTGTCTGCTGGAATCGTTGCCCAAATCTTGAGATCACACTTTGTGGCACACGGAGGGCCCGTGCTACGACCTGCTGTGTTTGACCAGCCTCCAGTCGCCCTAGTATTCTACCCTTCATAACGTCATCAATATGTCTTCTTTGAGCCATTTTCAACACACAATCGCTATTAGCGCGTCTAAAAACGTCTGCACACTTACTCGCTGCACCGTACTCTGACATGCACCAACACACCTCTGCGTATGCGGACTGCTGCCATCGCCACCGTGCGACAACCGCAGGTCAAATACACAGCATGGTCATATCCCGAGGTGACTTAAACCTGCAAATCGCCCACCAGGGCGTTGTTTCACCATGTATCAGCATTATCGGTAATTTATGAGCATGAGTGTATTTGTATAGTACAATTATGAATTCTAAAACTGACTAAATGATTTATCGTTCTAAACAAAATTTAATAGTTATAAGGTTCACCTTTCCATTCCTCCTCAGTAGCTGGATAAATATGCTTTACTCTGAATAAGTCTGGGCATACTTCACCTTAGAATTAAGATAACCGGAACTAGGACAGCATGTACCTGATTAATCTGAGCCACAATTCACCTTTAGGTTGGGCATACGCTTGGCGAGTGCGATGATCTCGCGGGTGGAGACCACATTGGTGATGGTGGCGGTCCGGAGGTCTGCGTCGAACCTGACATTGGCAGCTAAGTGTAAGACGACAGACACCTTGCTGGTTAGCTCAGCAGCGTCTACAGTGCTGATCCCCAGGCCTGGCTGAGTGCAGTCGCCCGCTATGGGTACCACCTTCTGTAGGTAGTCAGGACACTCCTGGCGAGCCCTGCTGAAGATCTGAGGACAGGACAAGTAAAGCGCCTCGCTTTGGAGCGCCAGTTTGCTCTGGGCAGGATGTAACACAAAAGTATTATTAATTGATCTCTACAGGGCGGTCAGAAATTGTGTGAAATTCTTGTTTGGATGTTACAGGGCATGTTGTATTGAGACATAAATGTTAAGAAAGAAATTCGATACGTTGCTCCGTTTCCGAGTTATTTAGCATAGAATTTAGCCAATCGGGGCGTCGCGCGCTTGCATTCAAGCGGCCTGCCAGGGGCTTTGTCTCGTTAGCTGAAACTTGTATTTACGAGCGCGACGATCAGATTGCCTACCTTCAATGCTAAATAACTCGGAAATGGCGCAAAGTATCGAATTTCTTCCTTAACATTTATGTCTCAGTTCAACCTGCCCTGTAACATCCCTACAAGCATTTCACGCATTTTCTGACCATCCTGTATATCGTCTTTTGAGCAGTTTAGCTACTACTGGACGATGTAACAATGGAATTACTCGAATTTTTTTAGGTGCTGGACAAATAATGTTCCATCCAAAACAACTGTTTTACAAAACGGAATGTGGAACTATATTCCGTGGAACTGTATACCATTTTCGTGAACGAAACTGTTCAAATTTTTAGAGTTACATTAACTTTAGTCGCAGCGAGTGATGTAACAAGTGTTGAGTTTGTGAGGAATAGGAAGTTGATGAGCTGTGTGAGTTACTACTAACAACAGACTGATTTAATTACAATTCAGAGAATCCTGATGGACGAACGTCAGCTTGCAATAGCCTTGTGTACATGCCCAAATTACAAGCTTAGGAAGGTGTGGTGTGCGTACTGTAAGACCTTCGGTACACACATCATCAGATTATTTGGCGTGTCGCCCTAACGAAGTAGGCGAGTGTCAGCAATATTCTCGTGATCTTATCGTGGCGTGTTTATCTTCTGCCGTTAGGTCAGACGATAGAAATGCCACTTGCACGCTTGGAGTAGCAGATTGACGGTGACCAACTTTAAACAGAACTTGATTAATTTTCACACACATTTATTTAAAAAATAACAATCACAAACCTTACTTAACTTGATTCTGGATGTTATTTACAATTGACAATCTGAAGTTCCTTTGGTCTTGGTACGTTAATGTTATTCTCACATATCTGTGATACTTGACAAAGTGTCTATTCATTTACCTTCATGGCTATGTACAAGAATATGGTAATCTTATTAGGTGCAGACTGAAACTTGACTATAGACTGGTACAGACAAATGTAGACTGGTACAGACTAATGCAGACTGGTACAGACAGGTACAGATAAATGCAGACTTGTACAGACTAATGCAGACTGACTAATTGGAGGTCTGTACACTCGTTATAATACCTCGAGCGTTCAGGTATCACTGCGCGAGTATGATCTGTGAGGAGAAGAGGTTCTATGTTAGCATTAATCTCATTGGCTGCGTTACATATTACTACGCGGATTGGCGGAAGCAGAATTTGGTCCGTCTCTAAGACAGCGCCATCTCGTACTGCGGAGACGGACGAGCGCTGCGCCTGCGCTGTTGTGCTTAGCGGGGCGTGCTCTATTGGGAAAGTTGTGTACACGCTGACTACGCGGAAGTATGTACACAACAGAAGGGGAAATATAAATAATGCACTGCCTAACAAAAGAAAATGAAAAACTAAGCAGGGGAAGAGGAAACAAAATTAAACTTCACTGGCCTGGATTCATTTAGGAAGGGTGTCATAAAGTCGTTGTGTCCTCTCCTGAGGCGAGCTGACCCACAACTGTTGGCTCCTCATTTCCTGACTACTGGTACAGGGACTGAGTTGAGATATGAGCTGGCCCCACAGATGTTGCATTGGGAACAAATATGTGGGCCTTACTAGCCATGGGAGTACCTCGAAACCACTCAGACTGTTCATAGAGGCATGTATGTGGACGACCATTGTTCTGTTGAAAAATGGCACCAAGGTATCGTCGCAGGTAAGGTAGCACAAGAGAACACAGGATGTCTGTGCGATATCATTCTGACATCACACTTCTCAATCACCACCAGACGTGACCTGAAGTCATACTTGATTTCGTGTCGCACATTGTCTTTTGGAAGAAAGGGACCTCTTCCCATGCCGCCGCCATGCGCAGCGAAGAACCTGGATTCATCACTGAACGTAATGCAACGCCACTGACCAGCATACCTCCCAGACCATGCATAATTCAAAATACAGCTGTTTGCATTGTGGTGTTTACGCCAGCAAACGCTTATGACAGTATTAGTCGACCAAATTATTATTGCTTTCGGAGTGAGGGTGCTTCAGTCAGCTTATCGTGAGTTTTTATCGCGGTATTTCTCAAAGACACGCTGAAACACTTGGTAGTATACGCACAACTGTTTTGAACTCATTCACACCGCAATGCCTTTCCAGCACTGTACTTGTTCAATGTAACGTCAACGCGTTTCATTGACGCCAAGTGCAACAATATTGTGGTCGGGTAGTAATTCTCGAGTGACCTGCTCGCAGACTTCGAAGAATAATGCAAAATAATAAAGAATGCTGCCTGCTCTTGGGTGGCAGGTGCAAATGTCAAGGAGATTAAGAAATTATGTTATATCATAAATAAAAGAAAACTTACACCTTACGTAACTGAAATTTTTTCTTGTATACCACTCATGTTTTCCGATTCATATTTTGCATCTCCAATGGTCTACAATAAATACAAAATTATGTATACAAGTTTTGCATGGATTCCTTGGCAGTTTGCTTGAGTCTAGCTACTTCTATCTATAATTATACCGTTGTGCTTTTTATTTATATTCATTTTTCATGTGCATGCAGCATGCAACCACTTGTTGTTCTATATGCACGAAATGCACATACTAAATATTACCTTCTGCATAACTTGTACTATAGTATACTGTGCATGCTTGCACTACTTACTCATATGACTGACTGAGGGTTCATGGGAGCTGTAGGAGTGGAGAATGCAATGATGTTTTGAGATAGGGATGGAGTATGTGTAGGTGATAGGGCACTGTGTGTGTGTGTGTGTGTGTGTGTGTGTGTGTGTGTGTGTGTGTAATTTTTTAAATTCCCTTATTTTCGTTATTTTCTTTTTTATGTTTATTTATTTTATATCCGTAGTTTGAATAATAGTCCTCTTTATGGCTTTTTTGATCATTGAGTATATTTTCTTTTTTTATGGCCTTCTCTATGAAATTCCCCCCCCCCACCCCATGAACCATGGTTGGTTTGGTTGTTTGGGGAAGGAGACCAGACAGCGTGGTCATCGGTCTCATCGGATTAGGGAAGGATGGGGAAGGATGTCGGCCGTGCCCTTTCAAAGGAACCATCCCGGCATTTGCCTGGAGTGATTTAGGGAAATCACGGAAAACCTAAATCAGGATGGCCGGACGCGAGATTGAACCGTCGTCCTCCCGACATGAACCATTCACCTTGCCGTTGGAAAAGAGGCTTGCGTGCCTCAGCGATACAGATAGCCATATCGTAGGTGCAACCACAACGGAGGGGTATCTGTTGAGCGTCCAGACAAATGTGTGGATCCTGAAGAGGGGCAGCAGATGTTTCAGTAGTTGCGGGGGCAACAGTCCAGATGACTGACTGCTCTGACCTTAGAACAGTAACCAAAACAGCCTTTCTGTGCTGGTACTGCGAACGGCTGAAAGCAAGGGGAAACTACAGCCGTAATTTTTCCCAAGGGCATGCAGCTTTACTGTATGGTTAAATGATGAAGGCGTCCTCTTGGGCAAAATATTCCGGAGGTAAAATAGTCCCCCATTCGGATCTCCAGACAGGGACTACTCAGGAGGACGTCATTATCAGGAGAAAGAAAACTGGCGTTCTACGGATCGGAGCGTGGAATGTCAGATTCCTTAATCGGGCAGATAGGTCAGAAACTTTTTAAAGGGAAGTGGATAGGTTAAAGTTAGACATAGTGTGAATTAGTGAAGTTCGGTGGCAGGAGCAACAAGACTTTTGGTCAGGTGAATACAGCGTTATAAATACAAAATCAAATAGGGGTAATGCAGGAGCACGTTTAATAATGAATAAAAAAATAGTAGTACGGGTAAGCTACTACAAACAGCATAGTGAACGCATTATTGTGGCCAAGATAGACACGAAGCCCACGCCTACTACAGTAGTACAAGTTTATATGCCAACTAGCTCTGCAGATGATGAAGAAATTGATGAAATGTGTGATGAGATAAAAGAAATTATTCAGATAGTGAAGGGAGACGAAAATTTAATAGTAATGGGTGACTGGAATTCGACAGTAGGAAAAAGAAGAGAAGGAAACGTAGTAGGTGAATGTGGATTGGGGCTAAGAAATGAAAGAGGAAGCCGCCTGGTAGAATTTTGCACAGAGCATAACCTAATCATAGCTAACACTTGGTTCAAGAATCATGAAGGAAGGTTGTATACATGGAAGAACCCTGGAGATATTAGAAGGTTTCAGATAGATTATATAATGGTAAGACAGAGATTCAGGAACCAGATTTTAAATTGTAAGACATTTCCAGGGACATATGTGGACTCTGAGCACAATCTATTGGTTATGAACTGTAGATTAAAACTGAAGAAACTGCAAAAAGGTGGGAATTTAAGGAGGTGGGACCTGGATAAACTGAAAGAATCAGAGGTTGTACAGAGTTTCAAGGAGAGCACAAGGGAACAATTGACAGGAGTGGGGGTAAGAAATACAGTAGAAGAAGAATGGGTAGCTTTGAGGGATGAAGTAGTGAAGGCAGCAGAGGATAAAGCAGGTAAAAAGACGAGGGCTGCTAGAAATCCTAGGGTAACAGAAGAAATATTGAACTTAATTGATGAAAGGAGAAAATATAAAAATGCAGTAAATGAAGCAGGCAAAATGGAATACAAATATCTCAAAAATGAGATCGACAGGAAGTACAAAATGGCGAAGCAGGCATGGCTAGAGGACAAATGTAAGGATGTATGTCTTACCAGGGATAAGGTTGATACTGCCTACATAAAAATTAAAGAGACCTTTGGGGGAAAGAGAACCACTTGTATGAATATCAAGAGCTCAGATGGAAACCTAGTTGTAAGCAAAGAAGGGAAAGCAGAAAGGTGAAAGGCGTATATACAGGGTCTATACAAGGGCGATGTACTTGAGGACAATATTATGAAAATGTAAGAGGATGTAGATGAAGATGAAATGGGAGATATGATACTGCTTGAAGAGTTTGACAGAACACTGAAAGACCTGAGTCGAAACAAGGCCCCAGGAGTAGACAACATTCCATTAGAACTACTGACAGCCTTGGGAGAGCCAGTCCTAACAAAACTCTTCCATCTGGTGAGCAAGATATATGAGACAGGCGAAATACCCTCAGACTTCAAGAAGAATATAATAATTGCAATCCCAAGGAAAGCAGGTGTTGGCAGATGCGAAAATTACCGAACTATCAGTTTAATAAGTCACGGCTGCAAAATACTAACGCGAATTCTTTACAGACGAATGGAAAAACTAGTAGAAGCCGACCTCGGGGAAGATCAGTTTGGATTCCGTAGAAATATTGGGGCACGTGAAGCAATACTGACCCTACGACTTGTCTTAGAAGCTAGATTAGGGAAAGGCAAACCTACGTTTCTAGAATTTGTAGACTTAGAGAAAGCTTTTGACAATGTTGACTGGAATGCTCTCTTTCAAATTATGAAGGTGGCAGGGGTAAAATACAGGGAGCGAAAGGCTATTTACAATTTGTACAGAAAGCAGATGGCAGTTATAAGAGTCGAGGGACACGAAAGGGATGCAGTGGTTGGGAAGGGAGTGGGACAGGGTTGCAGCCTCTCCACGACGTTATTCAATCTGTATATTGAGCAAGCAGTGAAGGAAACAAAAGAAAAATTCGGAGTAGGTATTAAAATCCATGGTGAAGAAATAAAAACTTTGAGGTTCGCCGATGACATTCTAATTCTGTCAGAGACAGCAAAGGACTTGGAAGAGCAGTTGAACGGAATGGATAGTGTCTTGAAAGGAGGATATAAGATGAACATCAACAAAAGCAAAAGAAGGATAATGGAATGTAGTCGAATTAAGTTGGGTGATGCCGGGGGAATTAGAGCAGGAAATGAGACACTTGGGGTAGTAAAGGAGTTTTGCTAGTTGGGGAGCAAAATAACTGATGACGATCGAAGTAGAGAGGATATAAAATGTAGACTGGCAATGGCAAGGAAAGCGTTTCTGAAGAAGGGAAATTTGTTAACATCGAGTATAGATTTAAGTGTCAGGAAGTCGTTATTGAAAGTATTTGTATGGAGTGTAGCCATGTATGGAAGTGAAACATCGACGTTAAACCGTTTGGACAAGAACAGAATAGAAGCTTTTGAAATGTGGTGCTACAGAAGAATGCTGAAGATTAGATGGATAGATCACATAACTAATGAGGAGGTATTGAATAGGATTGGGGAGAGAGAAATTTGTGGCACAACTTGACTAGAAGAAGGGATCCTTTGGTAGGACATGTTCTGAGGCATTAAGGGATCACCAATTCAGTATTGGGGGGCAGCGTGGAGGGTAAAAATCGTAGAGGGAGACCAAGAGATGAATACACTAAGCAGATTAATAAGGATGTAGGTTGCAGTAGTTACTGGGAGATGAAGAAGCTTGCACAGGATAGAGTACCATGGAGAGCTGCGTCAAACCAGTCTCAGGACTGAAGACCACAACAACAATTACTATTAAATTATCTTCCTGCAGAGTTAGCATTCCCATTCTTTGCTGTTACACCATAAGAGTGCCGTATCTCTTTTTATTCCAGTGTGATGGTGATTTTCCTTTATTAAATGTTCTGCATATATGAAATGGGTATGTTCACTCTTCAGTAATCTTACATGAACTTTGTACCTGATTCTTGCAGCCAACACAGTATATTTAGAGCTGCAGCTATTACATATTAGTTTATACGTTCCTGAACTGTTGAATTGACCTTTCTCTTCTGTCACAGTTCTTAATTTCTTCTGCATTGACGAATTTGAATGTTATTTTTATTTGTAGCCATCTTTTTCTTAATTTTGCTGTTTTAACTGTAAAAGCAACAGTTATAAAAACAAACATAACAGGTTAATGCTATTGAATAGACAGAAAAGTTTGAAAACTCGTTGAAAGATTTTAAACTGCACTCACAAGAAAAGAGAAACAAAACTTAGTACAAAATATCCAGCAGCAGAAGTGGTTAGAAGTTAACCCAACTTACATAAAGACCACTTAGATATGAGATCAGCTATTAATTTCAACAGTGCTCCCACAAATAACATTACAAAGTTTGCACACAAATACTTTAAAGAACATTTCAAGCTAGCGAATAACAGAAATATAAAAAAAAAAACGCCTTAGATCCAACCCAAAAAGCAAAAGATACACACATCACATCAACTACAAAATTATAGCTAACCCAAAAAGCCAAAGATACACACATCAGATCAACTACACAATTGGTGTTCTTTGACATGAAAGACATGTGCACCTCAATTCCACTTGTGACAACAATTAATATTGTAAGATAACAATTGACAGGAAATGCAGACGTCCCAAAACCAGTATAAAAGAACTTATACAAGTAATAGAAGTGGTCACTGAACAAAACTTCATTCAATTTAACAGTTCATTCAATCTACATAAGGAACTTCTACCAATGGTAAGCCCAATCTCATACATACAAGCAGATACCCAAATGAATCACACAGAAAACAAATTTTTTTCAGAAATAATGGTAACAAATATATTTAAATATAATACATGGACACAAATATGTAGATATCATATACCTCACAGATGAATCACAAGGACATATAAGCATTTTACACCAACAGATAAACAACAAACACCACAACATCCAGTTCGCCATGGAAACAGTAACAGAGGAGGCAATACACTACCTCGACCTACAATTTCGTAAAATGTAACAAAAGGCCCAACTTCAACGTTTTCAGACAGGAACCAGCTACAGACATAACATGTAAAGGGGTTTCAGTACTTCTACTAGTGACAAAAATTGTTAACTAGTGTATTATTTATTTATTGTGTGACATGTTTCGAGGGTATACCTCATCATCAGTCTATATGGCACTATAAAAACAATTTCGCAATAGGATCACGCAGATTATAAACAGCCTTTTCGTAAATGCTGTGGTTAACCTGTGGAAGAAGAGAAAACCTAGACAGAGGCAATGTCACAGTCACTTACTTCGTTCTTATCACATGGCAGTCTCGTTGTGATGCGTTTAGGTTTGTCCATTTCTGTGGCTCCCTTTGCTTTCTTGATCACTGTTCACAAATTTTCACATACGTACCAGTAACTTGGAAACACGATCACAAAAACAAATGTGTAGTGCAGTGGACAAGATGGCGGTCAAAATATAGCTGGTTTCTATTTGACTATCGATCTGTCAATCTATGTGGTGACAGTTGTTTGCAATGTCTTCTGCACAACTTGTTATCGTATTACAAATGTAGGTTGACGAAATACATTACAAATTGAGCACCAGTAAGATACAAATGATGATATAAAAACTATTTAGTTTACACAATTCTATGCTACTGCTGGGGCTAGAATAAATGACTGTGATTATTCCAAGTGTACTGTAGTGAAATTGGAAAAGAAATGCGAATTTCTGAAGTCTGTCATTTCATTCAGAATCTCGTTAATCCCCATCTGGATATGGATGAATATTTCCATTTCTTCCAGGATGTACGTTTTCCAGCTCTTCTCTAAATTATGTTGTATTATGTTGTCTATTGTAACGCAGTGTCCTATTTCATTTATATGTTTCGCTATAGCTGATTTATTCGGATTGCCAAGTCTGAAACAGTCAATGTGTTCCTTAAAGTACGTTTTAAAACTTCTTCCCATTTGGCCAATATAATATGTATTGCAATGACTGCACGTAATTTTATCAATTCCTGATTTGTTCAGTTTCTCTTTAGGATGTAATATATCATGTACCAACAGAAGTGATCCTGATGTCTGTTTTTTTAAAACATTATTTTGACTATTTTTCGACCGCGACTGTCAAAAAATGTGTAAAGGTTTTTGAGTACAACTACCAGTCACAAAAATTGTTAACTAATGTATTTTTTTATTTATTGTGTGACATGTTTCGAGGGTATACCTCATCATCAGGCTATATGGCATAATGAACAATTTCGCAATAGGATCAAGCAGATGTTAAAGAGCCTTTTCATAAATGCCGTGGTTATCCTGTGGAAGAAGAGAAATCCTAGTAAGAGCGATGTTACTTTGTAAGCTGGACTGATGTTTGCATGAAAATGTTTTGTAAAAGTCACTCACTTTGTTCGTATCGTGTGGCAGTCTCGTTGTGAGGAGTTTAGGTGTTTCCATTTGTGTGGCTCTCTTTCCTTTCTTGGTCACTGTTCACAAATTTTCACACACGTACCAGTAACTTAGAAACACGATCACAAAAACAAATCTGTAGTGCAGTGGACAAGATGGCGGGCAAAATACAGCTGGTTTCGACTTGACTGTCGATCTGTGTGGTGTTAGAAGTTTGCAATTTCTTCTGTATGTTTTGTTATCATATGACAGATGTAGGTTGACGAAATACATTACAAATTGATCAAGAAAGCCAAGTCAGTCACAGAAATGAAGCACCTCAGCTCATCACAACGAGACTGCCATGATATAAGAACAAAGTGAGTGGCAGTTACAAAACATTTTCATGCAAACATCAGTCCAGCTTCCAAAGTGACATCGCCTCTTACTAGGTTTTCTCTTCTTCCACAGGATAACCACAGCATTTATGAAAAGACTGTTTAACATCTGCATGGTCCTATTGCGAAATTGTTTCTATAATGCCATATAGCCCGATGATAAGGTATACCCTCGAATCATGTCGTACATTAAATAAATAATACATTAGTTAACAAATTTTGTAACTGGTAGCGGTACATAAAACCCTTTACATATTTTTCGAGACAGTCACGGTCGAGAAATATTCACAATGGTACCAAATACAGGATGACAATTAACCACAAATCTAACCACCCACATTCTCAATAAACAACAACGAGCCTGTGCAAAACACCTCTAAGCAAAAATAACTATGCAGAAGTGTTAAACAAGATAATCAACAAGGAACAAAACAATTGATAAAGCGGAGACATAGTACCAATATAAAGAAAATACAGACTGAAGAGAGCAAAAATAATAGCAGACCAAATAGATCAACTAATAAAAATAACACAGAATGCACACTCACACCAGAAAACACAACCCAACAAAAAATGGCACGTCATTACAGTGCAAAACCAACTCACTCACACGAATAGTAACATCTTCAGAAAGCATAAAATTAATATAGACCTCGAGATTAAACAGCACAATACAAAAGAACTAAAAACTATGATGGAAGACAGAGATAAATTCAACAGTTCAAGAATATTCGAATTAACATGTAATTGCTCCAACTCTAAATACGTTGTGATGACTGGAAGAAATTTCAGCGACACACACACACACACACACACACAGTGCCCCACCATCTACCCTTCTTGAATTCCCATGCCGACACCAAACTCCACTATCCCTTCATGCATTCCCATGATCCCTCAATCATGTGACTAATCAATGAAAGCAAGCGCAGTATACTGCAGTATAGGTTATTTGTATAGAAATTTTTACTGGGAGAAACCTGTACTATGTACATCTAGCATGTATAAAATAACAAATGGCTACATGAACAGGACTCAAAATGAATGTAAGGATCAAAGATAATCGTATAATTATAAACAGAAACAATTAAATATAAAGAACTGCTGAAAAACCACTACATAACATATTCCAAAATAGGTATAATTACATAATTTTATTTGTATAACGGAATAGTGAAAATGCCCAACGTGAATAGGCGAAATATCTGTGTCACACAAGAATAAATTTCAGTTGCAAACGACGGAAGTTTTCTTATATTTATGGTAAAACATGACTGAAATTAGCAACTGAGGAAAATGGTTGCGATTATGTGCAATAGGAATTACGATATCCTACCTTGTGGTGGTCATACGTCGCTGACCAAAATCTCGATGACGAATAAGTGCAGTCTTACATTCCCATGCACTACAACATTGGACCACTGTCACATCTGAATGCCCGACAAATCTGGATATTACAAAATTCGACTGCATCGACAAATGGAGACCTATAATAAGCATCTCCGCGTCCTTCACAGCGATCACCTACCATCTGACGTTGTTCACGTCCCTTATAAACTCATCCAGTGCTCATAACAACAGTAAACACGACCAAAACAAATGTAGTCTGGTGGCTATTCTACTTGTCAAATTGCAAATCTAATCATTTAAATGTCCGCCGACAGTGTGTATGTGTAAAAAGTTCATATCCGACCATGTCTTCTGGGTGCTTAACGTTTGTTGTCGGACACTATTTACATAAGGTAACTGACCAAATATCCTAAGAAAGTAACAAAAATTTCGTAGTATGTGGTGAGAATAACCTCGTTATAGGGGGACAAAGACTGCTGCTGCTGCTGGTTAAGAATTTAAAACGACTAAACATCTAAGGTCATCATTCATCCATCGGACAGAATTTCTGCACCCCTTCTTTCTACATGTAGAGTTAAACCTATGTGAAAGTTCAATAATGTTATCTAAAAATTTCGTTGGTTTTTATCTGATTTTGGATTCGGGTACCAGCCTAGTATTTATCTAGTGCGATGTGCAAACCACCTAAAAACCTCATTCATGCTGCCCAACTCAACAGTAGTTGCCGTTAATAGGACCTGATCGGACTCGTCTCCCCAAGATCTGGAAGCGGCGTGTCAATGCGGATATCCTTAAGAGTGAAGAGACATATAAGAAAAGAAGGTTAGTCAAGATCATAGGGTAGGGAAAATGACTTATACAGGAAAGGAGATTCTAGAATTTAGCGATAGATTTGAAGTGACTACTATTAACTCATCCATTATAAAAGATATCTACGCTTCAACCCCAATGGAACAACATTCAATTAACAGTCATTTATTTCTGAGACTTCTCCGATCACTCTGCCTTCGTCTCATGGCGGGCTGTGGTGTTGGAATTTGTGGCAGATTGTCTGCCACTCAGCTGAAGGGTGTGGCTTGGCTTGTATTTATGGAAATCGATGTCTTCATTGGAAGCTGCACCTTCAGATTTACGGGTGAAATCATCTCTGCTACTCGCTGTTGACCCTGATACTTAATTAAAAACTTTCTTGTTGTTCTTCATTTTGATCTTTACAGGTTTTTTACCAACACACACTGATCCACTCAATATTGCAACAACTTCCCCCCACATACCGCCATCATTTCCTAATGTTTGAATGACTTTGTATTCGCTTGTTTGACCTTCTACCAAACTTCTCTTAATCGTTTCTTTATTTTTTTCCACCGATTCCTCATTAGCACTTAATTTAATTTTCATAACATGGAAACGAGGTGGCATCTTCTCATCTTATAGCATCTTGTATGGTGAAAGAACTGTACTTGTGTGTACTTTAGAATTATATGCTCACACGACGTAACGTAGTTACATGTCCATGTTATCAGGCTGACTACTCATACAATGATTTAAATTTTCGAAATTTTACAACTAACCCTTTTGGTTCATGTATGGAAAGGACCGCTGCGAAGTTTTCAGGTATGAAGCAGCCGGCATAACTGCTTCAGCAGGTCTGACATAAAAATTTGTACCTGGATCTGTATTCACAGTATTGGGCACGGCAATGTTAGTATCCAATTGTTAACCATCTCGTTTGTGATCCTGCTTACATGCTTGTCTGGAATTTCTGTCATTGCCACAGACCGGGAAAAGTGATCTATTGTTGTCACAATATACTTATTTTAGCTTCTATTCTATTAAATAATACAGTACAAAAAATGATACATTATTTCGGCTCCACATCTGTCTTGTCGGTTTAATTCGCTCGTGACCCACCATCAGGTGGTCATGTGCTTGTTGCAGTATTTAATTTCTGAACAATGCAGGACCCTCCATGTGCATACTACACTTCGCACTTCTGCAGAGCAAACTGCTGTGTGTCACAAACTGTGGCTGCACCCTAAAACCTGACAGTATATGTCAGCTGCTTGTTCCATTTGCCATTTTGACAAGTTTGTGCCTAGTGCCTGCAGAGCTGCAAATTTCCTGCTTAGCATGTCCGTATTAGTGCGTGTCTTCCCTGGTTTATGCGTCACTTCATAATTAAACTCGCTCAGCTTCAGTGCACACCATGCTATTCTGCTAGAAGTGTCTTTCAGTCCCAATAGCCACCTAAGGGAAGCATGATCAGTAACTACTTTAAATATTTGTTCATATAAATAATTCTTCTCCTGCTTCCTAATTTTGCAGTCGTCTGCCTTATGCCCAAGAGCACTGTGCCTGGCGACATTGCTGCTTCCCGTGACCCCCTCGTCCACATATGTAGCATCTGACGCCAGAGGAAAAAACGCCACGGCCATTCCGTTTCTGAGCAATAATATCTCTTTCCTCAAACTGCGTAGCAATCCTAATAGTTTATGACGAATCATAAGGATTTTCTGTCCTCATCTGTTGTGACATATCTGCTGAAATACCCTTCTAAAACACGCATGTCTTATTATCTGCTTCCTGCAATAGATTTCTATCCGCCTTAGCACTGTGTGTCAGTTCATAAGTCTGCTAGTTCTTCTCGTGATTTCTGTCAGAGAACACCTCTACGCATTGTCATTTTATGTTAATGTCATGAGCTTTTCACTCAAAAATGTAGCACTGTTTGGTTATGATAACGTTGTGTAAGCCCATCGGCCAGATGGTCAAATGCCTGAATTTTACTAAGATATTCATGGTACCTGACATACGTTGTAGCGTCACCTGTTACCCATAACTTAGCCACAGACAGGCACGTCACATCGGACAAATTCCCTGGGTGAGCTCCTTCCCTCATATCATACAGAAAGGCTGATACAGCCTCGGGAGTTTTCCCGAAAAACCGCGCGGGGTAGCCGAGTGGTCTTGGGCGAATTGTCACGGTCCGCGCGGCTTACCCCGTCGGAGGTTCGAGTCCTCTCTCGGGCATGGGTGTGTGTGTGTTGTCCTTAGCGTAAGTTAGCTTAAGTTAGATTAAGCAGTGTGTACGCTTAGGGACCGAAGACCTCAGCAGTTTTGTCCAATAAGATCTTACCACAAATTTCCAAAATTTTCCCGAAAAGGTGTAATGAGACTAGCAGCCATCGGATCAATGGCTGGGGCAGATACGCTTATTATATCGCCTTGGTATCGCCTCTCTGCGATTGGATCAGCCCAGTTGCGGTGCATAATATTTCCAGTTCCCTATACAGGCATTCGCAAGCCTGGTTTCGCTCTGTTTCATCCTAAAGTAACGTGGTTACTGACTTGTCTAAACTTCAGTGGCTAGAATGAAAGTTTCTGCATGTGTTTCTGGCCGTTGCGTAACCCCTGTTTTGAATTACAATCGAGAACAAGTGAAAAACTAGTATACCGAAGCAATATCAATAAGCAAGTAAAACTGTATTAATCTTTCCCTCATGTCAAGGCCCAGTGGGGCTCATAACACTGCCACGCTTCTATAAGTCTTACACCTTGGTGGCACTGTTTAGTAGATGGTGATTCGTGCCCTGATAGACTACAGTACTGGCACCTACTTGGCCGTAAGTACTCTCCCCTCCAGTTACCAAACAACTGCAATAATTCTGCAGGTTTTTGTGCTCTCAGCAATGTCACTCTCAAGTTAGAATGCAAATACTTCTGACTCAACGTGGCTCCAAAATAAAAGAAGGAAGAAAACAAGCAAACAAACACTGGTCAGTCATTGTGCCACTTAAAGACACATGTCGATCGCTGCTGATGTGCTGACGTGGCTCGTCGATAGCAGTGACAGCCGTCAGCACGCCTGGCGCCAAATCCGTAGGACTTCAGAATCACAGCTTATAGCCCCAAATTTGTATGACTGCAGGGTCTTCTGACACCAAATTTTTAGGAGCCCAGTGGATGCGACCTTCTACATGAATGTAAGAAACTCGAGCAGATGTGTAGCGACAGAGTCCTGTGGACTGCTGGATTCTTATGAGACACGATTCATTTAACACTCATTTGGTTCCTAGGGTTTTACAATCACTCTATCTGCCTCAAAGTGCCGTGTGGTGGCGGCCATGCCGAACCTTTTCTTGTCCTGAGGCACAGGGTAGCAGTCAGCGCTCGGAGAGGAATCTGCTGAAGCAGGCCTCCGTTTTAGGAAGAGTGGTTGGCGTGTCGCTGCAGCCCAGCATGAGTGTAGGCGTCTGTCGGAGTCACAGCGTTCTCCTTAAGCGAAGCTATGCTCTGGGTTGGCCCCAGGAATTTACGTGGCCCTGTTGTTGGTTGTCGAGATGACGTGTAGGCGACAGACCCAACAGTGACACAAAGAACAGCCCAGGAGGCAGTCTCAACATACAGCTGGTATGGCAGTATATGTACTGCCTAGGAGTGGCGGCGCATACACCCTGTCCCAAAACTGAACAGCTCACAGACAGGCAGAACAGTTGTTCATTCATGGAAGATTGGCCTGGCCCTCATCTTCGAGTGGACGTAGATGTGACCGGTAGGAATGCAGCTCGCAGATTTGAAATTCCCTCCACAGCCAGACAGCTGCACAATTGTAGCAGTTGACCCTAAGCTGGTGGCGACTGGTGACACTTCACTGTACTCAACAGTTCATCCTTGAAGTAGCGGAGATGGCCTTTCATCAGTATCAGTGATGCCGATGGAGTGACCAGAGTGAGAGAGGGTGAGGGTTTTATAGGAGTCAGTAACTGGTGCTTCTGTTTTCTGAGCCTGTCATCGCTCTTGCCTAGCCTAATGTTTAACTTGATGATGTCACAGAGTTCCTTTACACAAAATTTGCAGCCCAAAAGGCGTTATTGTGTCATCTCTAGGTGAAGTTACTACACACAACCCCATTGCAGCGTTGTGTCTGCCATGCACTGTCATATAAGTGCCGGTTCTGGTATTCATGACGTTCCCTCTTGCACACTGTGACGCAATGATGTCACTGCATGTTTGCACTTCAGTTCTTTTAAGTGATGACATTGGTTACACCATCACTGCGCACTCAATGGACGTGCTTGACTTGGCAGCACGTCAGTTCCAACCAAATTTTATTCCTGCACCTACTTTCTATTCTGCTGTGCAACAGCAGCAAACGACTGGTCGGAACTTGTGCAGTGTTTGTGAGTCATATGGTCTTTTGGTAACAGGAGTCACATAAATACATCTAAGCTGTTATTCCAAAGACAGGAGCAAACACATTGCGTGCTGTGGCAAGAACTGTAGTACTCTTCAGACTGTATGGTCTATCGATGGCAACTATCAAAATAATCTGAGGTGATTAGAAAGCTTACAAGCCAAGAGAAGCAGATCAAGTGAGGTCATCCATGGCTCACAATAGCAGCGCATGCGAGACAGTTCCTATAAAAATACTACACTTGTCGCTTCCTGGCACATCAGTGTTCTAAATCTCGTTGGGCTATAGTAGGGCGTAAGGACTAGTGAACTTTGCATCATATTTGTGTACTGTCATGTAATTTTGCTGTTGTGTAATTGGTTGGAGGTTTCACAAATGGCGGAAACGTGAGCAGCGAGTGCACAGGAGACGACTGAAGCCCTGGAGAACCAAGTAACTGAACTGCAAAAATATAACGGCGTATTGCACAGCAAGTGGGCGAACAGCCTCCATAGAGATGCATAGGCAAGTGGAGCCAGTAGGGGCGAAGGTGCTATATCCTGTACACATTCCTTGTGTTGATTCTGTTAGTGATCTAAAGGCTGCCGCTTAGATAGGGAATTGGTTGGATGAAACGAGTTTGAATATGACCAGGCTACGTTTGGTTGGCGAATCAATCTCATACGTCTTTTGCCATGAAAGACTGAATAAAGCACAGAAGTTGGAGCACTTTGAGAAGGGAATATACAATGACGAAAAAAAAAAGAAGACGACAGAGAAAGGTTTTTCAGGGAGTTTCTTAACAGTCTGTCACAGAAACATAAGAAATCAATTGAGGCATTTTAGGATAAATTCCGTGAAGTCAACTCCCATGCCTATGAATTAACGCAGAATGTGGAAATGGGTAAATTTATTTTGAAGCAGTTGAAAACAGGGCGTTGGGTGTGTTTGGGATAGGATTGCTAGTGGATATGTTCAGCAGTGTGAGGGATGACCATCCACATTCTGCTGCTATAGTGGTTGCAAAACTGGAGGAAGGGTTGGGATAGATGGGATATCTTCTTCGTCCGAGTTTGTAAATCTCTGCGCACACGCCACATGAAGAAACTGTGTCGGCGACCTTGGTGTTAAAGATGTGCGGTAGCGCGCTATTAGGCGCTTGAGTGTCACAGTAATAATCAGAATTGATAGCGTCAGAACCAGTGTTCATTAGCCAATGGGAATTCCTCAACCGTCGGATGGCGTTCCCAGTAAAACAGAACACCGAAAAAGCCACTGCACTGGTGGAGTGTTGCCTGGAGAGCGTAGTTAATGGAATGGAGCATAGTTTTTTGTAAGTAGAGCGACTCGTATGTCGGTAGCTAATTTGGACTCCACGATATAAATTACATGGAATGGGTCAGAATGATGTAGCTTCATGAGGGATCGACAGTGCTCAGTTTCACTACTGGAGCGAGTTGTCACAGGTCAGTGAGAAATACTGTGTGATCTTGCGACTTGAATTTATAAGCAAATATCATGTAAAAACTGACCGTTTGAAGTACACTATCGAACTCAGAGGAATCTTGTTTTAGCTGGGAATCAGGACTGCTAGTGTTGCATCGCTGCAAGGTACAAGCATCGCCACTGTCTCAAAAAATCATCAGATGGCACGAAATAATGCACGTTTTGTCATGATTACTGCTACCTGAATGCAATGACTACTGCAGATGCACATACAACACCAAATACGACGGAGACTCTGGACAACATGGGTCAGTGTGAGGAGTGGCTGTCATCAGTTGGAAGTGGTTCAGGACCATCCGAAGACCACTTTTACAGTACCTTAGGCCCATTATCAATTCTGTCGAATGCCATTTGGTCTTAAGAATGCACCGACTACCTTCCAGAATCTACTAGACGGAGAACTCAGAGGAATAAAGCCAAAAAAGTAGACGGTTCACCTCATTGATATCATTATATTTTGTTAGAATATGGAAGAGCATGTGCAGAGGCTGGAGGAAGTCTTCAAGAGGTTGTTCATAGTATCATTGATGCTCGGTATCGATAAATATCACTTTGCAGCAACCAAATGGCTTACTTAGGTCATGTGGTTAAGCAGGAGGGTGTCAAAACTGATCCAAATTCCATTTACGCAGTCTGTGATTTTATGCCACCACAGGTAACAAAACAGCTTCAGACGTTTTTTGGGCTCTGTAACTACTTTGCTGAAATTCCTGAACTGTTGACTATGGTGTTGGGCAAAGAAGTGACGTTTCAGTGATCAGCTGACTGTGAAACTGTGTATCAGAATTTAAAACAGGCATTAACAGCGAGTTCAGTATTGGTACTTCCAGATGTTAGTAGGGAATTTATTTTATCATGTCATGCAAGTAATCTAGAGGCTGGATGTTTTCTTTGTCAGGATTTGGATGGTAAAGAACACCTTGTAGCATAACCATCAAGATGACAGAATAAAGTGGAGCAGAATTATTCTATGACAGAGAAAGAGGTGTTTATGGCTATTTATGGTGTGAAGTGCTTGTGTTGTTACTTATATGGCATAACGTTTGTCGTTGTAACAGACTAGGTGGTTACTGGGCCTAAAGGATCCACTGAGTAAGTTGGCATCGTGTGCTTTGAAACTAAGCGATTTTGATTATGAGGAGGCACATAAATCTGGGAAAAAGCATAGTAACACCAATAATTTAAGTAGAAGGATTTGAGTTTTGCAAGTGTAGGATGTGAGCATTGCCGAAGGGCAAGGATGGTGAGTCCTTTTATGAATACCTATCATGACGACTGGGATGTTTATCTTCCAGTCGTCATTTCTCAGTAAAACTCTAAAATTAATAGTGTGTCTGGTCTGTCACAATATAAGGTGGTGTACAGCAGGAAAATACCTTCTCCCTTTCTTGTAGTGAAGACTGGGGATGGAAGAATCCGGCTTTCAGTGAAGACATCTTCGTAAATCTTACGTGATATTTGACAGAGAGTGAAAAAAGCGAATACAAAGGATCAAGCGTTAAAAGGGCCAGCATAACATTTGGGTAGGTCATCCACTGCCAAGTACGTCGGCGGGTTTAAGTAACAAATTCCTACACACATATGGGTAGGACAATGAAATTCTTAACCTTATACAAAGGACAACATCGGCTCATAGAAATGACACTACTTGTCAATGTTAACTTGCAAATTACCAATAAAAACTGCTATTGATGTTGTGGGATGAATGAAGCCATATGAAGGATCTATAGATACTTTGCCACAATTGCCTATATCTTCATCAGCCCAGGATACCAATTTGAAAAGCGGAAGAAGCTGAAGAGATAACACAAACTACGTGATGCACATATACATCATCATAGTGTATCATAGTAATCTGTTTTATGTTGTTTGTTTGGGGTGTTATGGGTTTATTTTTTATTTTATTATGAATTGTGTATTTTGGGAGAAATTTTGATAATGTTTTGCATTGGGAGACAGAAGGCATGTGAGGTAGAACTGTTCTTGGAAGAGACGGAGACAACTGAGCGTAAAAGGGAAGTGTTGTCACCACATCGTTATTTACACAGAGTGGGCATGCATGCGATTTTTGCCCAGAAGTGATAAACTGCTATGAACATGGAAATCGAAAGGGCATGAGTAGAATGGAATTTCAGAATGTCAGGATAATAATTAGTGGTCATGAAATACTGTCTCCTTGCTACAGCCACTGGTACAACTACTATTAATTTGACACAGCCAGTTTTGTATAGGCAGCAGAAGCCATCGTATGTATTGTCTGGTCAGAATTTAACCTTGCTGGGTGATATCTTGTGCCCGAATTTCCTACGTTTATTTAAAGATGTAGTAGCATCACAGGAGGGTCGAATGTCAGCAGAACTGATGCTCCAGCATGTGTAACACTATCATACTAGTCAGCGTCACGATTATCGTGTCACAATTTTCAGAACTGTAGTGGTTCTAATGGCGATTTGTGAAATCTCCATCTTCATTGGACGAAAACCTGCATGTCGTTCAGGATCAACACGTCATCAGGTACCTGTTAGCTGGATTACCAGTAGCGAATAAAAAATAGTTATCGAAGTATAAAAATAATATGTTCCTGACTGTGTCAGGTGGAAACGAGATAATGAACTTGAGTACGTGTGGGCTACGTTAAGGGAAAAGGTAACGCTAGTGTATACGTAATGACTAAGAAAATGAAAATAATAGTAAAATAACCTGTTTAGTGAGCTTAGAGGAGTGATGTCAAGAGCATATTAAGTGGAAGAATGGGTTCGGCCTGATTTGGAGCAAAGAAGGTTAACTGAAGTCGACAGTATTGAGTACGTGCCTGTACCGCTGCAGTGGTTCAGATGGCCCGGCGTGCACCGTCGCCGGGCGCTGCCACTGCTCACTGACGTTAATGGAGACACAGTGGAACGTGGAACAGTAAATGCTTCATTGTTAATGACAAAAATTAGCGCCTTTGCGCACAGTGGAGTGCATCTCCAACCAAACAACCCGTGACTGAGGGGTGTCAGTCCTGCCTGATCGCGGCCTTGACGTTGCTCCGTCACGTAACGTATTGTCCCATCAATGGGTGGTTACAGATGTACCCAATTTTAAAGCTTCCTTTTGACTAATTTTGTACATCATTAGTATTTGTCAACACATACACGAGAGGACATTCTACGCTACTGGCCATTAAAATTGCTACAGCAAGAAGAAATGCAGATGATAAACGCGTATTCATTGGACAAATATATTATACTAGAACTGACATCTGATTACATTTCCACGCAGTTTGGGTGCATAGATCCTGAGAAATCAGTACCCAGAACAGCCACCTCTGGCCGTAATAACGGCCTTGATACGCCTGGGCATTGAATCAAACAGAACTTGGATGGCGTGTACAGGTACAGCTGCCCATGCAGGTTCAACACGATACCACAGTTCACCAAAAGTAGTGACTGGCGTATTGTGACGAGCCAGTTGTACGGCCACTATTGGCCAGACGGTTTCAATTGGTGAGAGATCTGGAGAATGTGCTGGCCAGGGCAGCAGTCGAACATTTTCCGTATCCAGAAAGGCCAGTACAGGACCTGCAACATGCGGTCGTGCATTATCCTGCTGAAATGTAGGTTTTTGCAGGGATCGAATGAAGGGTGGGGCCACGGGTCGTAACACATCTAAAATGTAAGGTCCGATGCTCAAAGTGCCATCAATGCGAACAAGAGGTTACCGAGTCGTGTAACCAATGGCACCCATACCATCACACCGTGTGATACGCCAGTATGGCGATGACGAATACACGCTTCCAATGTGCGTTCACCGCCATGTCGCCAAACACGGATGCGACCATCATGATGCTGTAAACAGAACCTGAAATCATCCGACAAAATGACGTTTTGCCATTCGTGCACCCAGGTTCGTCGTTGAGTACACCATCGCCGGCGGTCCTGTCTGTGGTGCAGTGTCAAGGGTAACCCCAGCCATGGTCTCGGAGCTGATGGTCCATGCTGCTGCAAACGTCGTCGAACTGTTCGTACAGATGATTGTTATCTTGCAAACGTCCCCACCTGTTGATTCAGGGATCGAGACGTGGCTGCACGATCCGTTACAGCCATGCGGATAAGATGCCTGTCATCTCGACTGCTAGTGATACGAGGCCGTTGGGATCTAGCATGGCGTTCCGTATTACCCTCCTGAACCCACTGATTCCATATTCAGCTAACAGTCATTGGATCTCGACAAATGCGAACAGCAATATCGCAATACGATAAACCGCAATCGCGATAGGCTGCAATCCGACCTTTATCAAAGTCGGAAACGTGATGGTACGCATTTCTCCTCCTTACACGAGGCATCACAACAACCTTTCACTAGGCAACGACTGTCAATTGCTGTTTGTGTACGAGAAATCGGTTGGAAACTTTCCTCATGTCAGCACGTTGTAGGTGTCGTCACCGGCGCCAACCTTGTGTGAATGCTCTGAAAAGCTAATCATTTTCATAACACAGCATCTTCTTCCTGTCGGTTAAATTTCGCGTCTGTAGCACGTCATCTTCGTGGTGTAGCAATTTTAATGGCCAGTAGTGTATTTGGATACTATCGACTGGCAATTTATTTTGTTATTGAGAGTATTGAGAGGAGCAGTTTTGTGGTGCAATATACCACGTTATAGCCCTTAGGCTCGGTGTTATGCCTGCCGCTGTGGTGGAGCTGTTCTAGGCACTTCAGTCCGGAACCACGCGGCTGCTACGGTCGCAGGTTCGAATCCTGCCTCGGGCATGGATGTGTGTGATGTCGTTAAGTTAGGTTTAAGTAGTTCTAAGTCTAGGGGACTGATTCCCTCAGATGTTAAGTCCCATAGTGCTCAGAGCCATTTGATCCAGCTCGCTGTTACCTGTTTCTCCAGGTGAGAACGTAGTCGCTCCCGCAGCGGCACGCCCCTCTTGTCCCTGACGAGCACGTAGACTGCGGACACGCCGGGGCAGGAGCGCAGCAGCTTCTCGAGCACTAGGGTGCCGACGAAGCCGGTGGCGCCCGTGAGGAGGACGCAGGCCCCGCTGTAGAAGGCCGCCACCTCGCTGCTCCTCTGCAGCTCACCTGGCGGCAACCACTCCACGGGGAACGCCTCCAGCTCCCTCTCCTCGTCCTCTGGCGTCATCACGCGGGGGTGGATCTCGCAGCACGGCATTCTGCCACTCCACTGTTCTTCAGCTGTATAAACCACAAACAGAACGACTAGTTACTATCAATAAAATTTTGCTATGTTTTTCACCGCATTATCAATATGAAAAACAGCGGAAGTTTCGGTCCTTATTGCACCCTAAAGAAGGTCACTGGCAACTGTGACCAAAACATCGATAGTTTTACATACTGACAATGCGGTCACGATCCTAGAAAAAAATATTGAATGTGACAATGGTTGCGGAAGCTTATGTTTATAAATAGTTACTAGTTATGTGTGGTGCTGTGATTTCTTTACTTAAGGCGGGTAGGGCGCCAAAAGGGGCCGACTTGGAGCACGACAGGCACCAAAGGACATTTTATTTTCTACTGTATATACTTTTACAAATAAATTCATAAAACTTTGTCAGCATGACCAGTAAGGATTCAGGATTCACACTCATAGCAGTGGAAGTGCAAAAACACAACAAAATAATTTTTTTTTTAGAAATGAAATTTCATCATTTTTTCACTTACTGTTGGCTGCATTTGTTGCTATAGGTTGCACAAGTAAGAGAGATTCTTTGATGAATTTTGCACAGCATACAAACCATACTTACAGGTGTACGAAACTCCAGAATTTTCCAAATCTATTAAAAACTGTGGTAAAAATTGAGATAATTAACTACAAAATTTGATTTTTTACTGAATATGAAGTTTAAAACGTAACCACTCATTCATTTTTTTATAAATTAAATAGATTCTATAGTGTCAGACACCTGTAAGTATGGTTTGTATGCTGTGCAAAATTTATCGAAGAGTCTCTCTTACTTATGAAGAAAAGTGTACCTATAGCAACATATGCAGCCAATAGTAAGCGAAAAAATGATGAGATTTCACATGTAAAAAAAAATTATTTTGCTATGATTTTGCACTTCCACTGCTATGAGTGTGAATCTTGAATCCTTCCTGGTCATTCTGACAAAGTTTTATGAATTTATTTGGAAAATTATAGACAGTAGAAAATAAAATGTCCTGTGGTGCCTCTCCTGCTCCAAGTCAGCCCGTTTGACGTCCTACCCCCCTTTATAAAAAATCGCTCCATTTACTCTTAAGGATTTTCTTGAGTCAACTACTGGTTGCGCCTTCGTATTTGTCCGTTTCAGGTGTTTCTGATAACTGCTATAAATATTTCAGATATTCAGAATGATAATTAATAAAACCGACAAACTGCAGGGACGGTTTCCTGACTGCAAACGGAGGAAGATTGGTCCTATCAACATGTACCCGGAAATGCACGGTGTGCGTGCATAGATAACAAATCGTTCCGGGACACAGTATAGAGCTGTAGCGCGTCCACGTCACAAAAGATGTTCGTTGTGGCCTCCAAGGGATGCAACGCATGCATTCACACGTCGCACCATGGATTGCCGCATTCTTTCGCTTTCTGTCCGAATAGCGTCATAGGTGTTGTGTACCAAGTGTTGCAGGGTCCACATACCAGTAACTGGTTCAGTATACGCAACGCTTTTCAGATGCCCCCAAAGGTAAAGAATCCAAGAGGTTTAAGTCCAGTGATCTAGCAGGACATGCTACAAGGCCTCCACGTCCTATGCAACGTCCAAGGAGGATGTTGTTTAGGTGTCGGCGCAATGTAATGCGGAAGTGGGGTGGCGCTCCGTCATTCAGAAACCACATAACCTGTCGTATAGCCAAAGGGACATCCTCAAACAGCTCGGGCATAGTATTCCACAGGAAGCCGAGGTACGTTCCTCTGACGAGAAACTGTGGAATGACAACCGATCCAAGTATATGGTCGCTATGAATCCCTGCCCACACACTGGTGCTGAAATGATGCTGTTTAGACGCCTCACTACAGATGACGATTATGCAGACTGATGATGCCTGTTCTGGTAAAGAATGCTTTGTCGGTAAAGGCGACTGACGACTGAAATCCCACAATTTTCACGGTTTGGTGTAAAAATCATCGACAAAATCATGCTAGTAGAGTGAAACCGCTGCTGATAATCCTCGTTACAGGTGGTAGAGGTACATAAAATCGTACTTTGGCTCACACCATGTTGGTGGGCCACTTGCCTGCAGCTTGTTCCAGTGTTCGTCTCAGCATCCTATAGGATCCGGCTGTCCAAATCTGATGCGTACACAGTGCGCCGCCTCCCTGCACGTTTGTCTGTCTAGAAGGATTCACGATCACACAAGCACCCAAAAAGGTCTTGAAATGTTGCGTGATGTGGTTGCTGTCTGTGAGGGTACTTGTTTAGGTACAGCCATGCTGTCTCTCGACGGTTTCCACCTGCTTGGCCATACACAAACACCATCTGAGCTTTTTCTTGACATGAACACAGGACCATTCTGCTGCTTATAGTACGCTGTGTTAATCACACAGATTGGAACAAACAAGGAGCACACAGCACGTGGTCAGAGGAACATTCATTCGTCAGCGCCATCTATTGTGGCAATGATGTATTTCTGGATCGCAGTTCATGGAACATTTTTCCTACATTCACAGCGAGGAATCCGTCCCTGCAATCGGCCGGTTTTTTAATGTTGATCCTGTTTAAAAAGTGTACATAATAGAAGATGAAAAATAAGGTATGTGTGTAATTAAAGTACTGGCACTGTATATAACTTACATTGTGCTGTACAGAAGCAACATCCAAATGATAAAAGTACTAGTTAGATTTATTTAAAATTTTACATGCCCGATGAAATCGTTAGAAACAAGCATATTTCAAAATCATAAAGCCTGTGTAAATAATTACATTCTAAGCATTCTTATGGTTCAAAAGAATTTATGCCTTGGCGTATTCGTAACTTCCGAATTACAAAAGAGTAAACGTAACATTTTAGATTTAATAAAATCGTAAAATAGTTCACTTTTACACCTCCTACTACACGACATTGACGTAATGCAAGAATTACATTGGACAAACGAGAGAGAATTTTAAAATACGACTTAAGGAACACGCAGAATTAAATAGGAGGGAAAAACAGGAAATAAACCCACTTTCGAAATTCACACGATGCAGAAGAGTCACTCACATGGTACACGGTATCGAAAACAATCTCGTGACTCTTCACAGAATGAAGAAGGCATACTCAATGGACATGTACGAAGAATTACAAAAGTACAACCGTCTGAAAAATCGAAGAAAAGACACTAAACGAAAATGCATACTCAATAGCATGAGTATATCGGACATCTGCCGTCTTGTTGTTGATAATCCCTTTAAAGTTACTCCGAAAGTTAGTAGCTGTAACTAAATATTTATAAACATGCTTCGTAAGCAGTCCACGAAGCGTCCAAGCTACACTAACGACCCCTGCAGTTCCCTGTCGTTCAGCCTTTTCACGCTAGAGGACATAATTCTACACTTTACTTGGATGCCCCATCAAGTGCAGCTGTTTCATACTTTCATTAAATCTAAAACAACTGTTTTAACTTCTTATACGTAAAACATCATTTTGGAATTTACCATTATGTCAAGATGTAAATCTTCTTAAACTCAAAGAATATTTATGTTGCAATGAATTACACAATTTATGTAACCCTGACAAGCGATTATTTCTCACGATATCATTGGGCACGTAGCATTTTAAATCAACCTGTCATGTACTTTTTACCATTTGCACTTTGCTTCTCTACAGCATACTGTAAGCTATCATTGTACCTGTACTTTTGTTACACGTATGCGGTCTAACGCACAGCTTTCCGGAGCGGGAAGGAGCGCCTGGTCCCCGGCACGAATTCGTCCGGCGGACTTGTGTCAAGGTCTGGTGAGCCGGCCAGTCTGAGGATGGTTTTTAGCCGGTTTTCCACCTGCCTCGGCGAATGCGGGCTGGTTCCTCTTATTCCGCCTCAGTTACACTATGACGGCGATTGCTGCGCAAACACGTTCTCCACGTACGCGTACACCACCATTACTCTACCACGCAAACATAGGGGTTACACTCGTCTGGTGTGAGACGTTCCCTCGGGGGAGGGGGGGGGGGGTGCGCCGGGGGCCGAACCGCACAATAACCCTGGGTTCGGTGTGGGACGGCGGTTAACATATCGTAACATAACATGTCTATCATACATATGACATTTATCACAACCATTTCAAAATAACCACCATGAACACCAAAGTCGGTACTGGACGCAGTAATCTTGTCAACAGCAACTACAGCGGTTTTTTATTAATAAATCAGAAAATGGTTAAGGACACAAAGTGACATCTAGATCTACTTTTACATCAATTTGGAATGTGGGGTACGCAATGAGGTTGCTGTGATAGCAGGAAGTATGTTACCATTTCTGCGACCTCTGTCTAAGAAATACTTCTGGTAAGTTGCTTATAAAGGGCAGATATTGAAATCTTAGTTTTCAGGAAAATAACACTACCGATTACATTTTCATATATAACAAAGGTGGTATACATCGTCAAGGATCAATTATTTCTCTTACAGTAGCAACTCCAAAACAAGTTTGCATTTGAATACACAAAGCTGTTTGTAGTTAAATTGACTAGCTTTTCCTTCGTCTGACAATGTATGTGGCTCCTTGCTCGTAATGAAGTCTTAACTGTATGTGTAATGGTCAGCCGTAGATTATGAGGACGGCGAACGACCGTTACGCAGAGTTCATAAAAACGTACCCGACATTTTTGACAAGTAATTTGTTTACTATGCTCGATAATAGCACGATTGTCTAAAGTGATTCAAACTAGACTGTGGTCTCCAAATTATTACGCATACGATTTACCCCTACATCTATAGTCACATTTTGGATCTTAATTCTCATTATTTCCCAATACATAACCCTGCCTCCAGAACTGAAGGTCATTCATCCGACTGACTGTAAATGATGAATGGTATAAGTAGTGCGAGGTATGTGTGCCATTTTATTGTGTATTAACTCAAATACACTTCAAGTTCATGTCTGCTAACAAACATAATAAAACTGTTTTTACTCTTTTTCTAGACTGATTTATTGCACTTTACTATTTTTCTCGTCCAGTAATTTCCTTGTTTTACATACCCGCATAATGATGATGCTCTGGGAGATCCCCGCCATCACACCATTCTCCCTACTTCTCTTCACAAATGCTGAGATTTAAAACTGTTTTAAACTTTTTACAGTGTTTAAAAATTGCTTACAACCTTATCATATTATACTGATGAAGACAACAATAAAATGAGACGAAGTAGCTGTTCCTTTCACGAATATAGACGTGTGTGAATGGCCGGCCGGTGTGGCCGAGCGGTTCTAGAGGCTACAGTCTGGAACCGCGCGACCCCTACGGTCGCAAATTCGAATCCTGCCTCGGGCATGGATGTGTGTGATGTCCTTAGGTTAGTTAGGTTTAAGTAGTTCTAAGTTCTAGGGGACTGATGACCTCAGAAGTTAAGTCCCATAGTGCTCAGAGCCATTTGAACCATTTTTTGAACGTGTGTGAATAGACGTAGAGAAGTCTCTACTCCGTCTATTACCCCTGATCTCTACCTACTGTTAACTTTAGTACTGTTAACAATGCATTGGAAACTGTTTGCGGCATATTCCTTTAGGTATATTTTTACACTTTTCAATCATTACGTAAATAGTTACTTAGAACATTTTATAGATTTCATAGTGACATTGTCTCCCCTTTCTGCCTATTGACAATCTGCAGAGCACTCTTCGCTGCATGGAAAACCTAACGGCATTGTGAATTGCTCTTATGATTGTGCCGTATAAAATCTAAAAATCAAATAAAATAATTGCAGTGTTTATGTGCACTTTGTTTTCTATATCGCCCGCTCAGTCACTGACATCTCAGTAATTTGCCTTCAACTCTGGCAATCCACCTGAACAGAACTGCATTGCCATTACGTAATACAGCTATCACGAACCCGACTGCGGAATGATCTGCCTGAAAAACTCTGAGTAATTACATTCCTTTCCGACTTCAAACGACGCTTTGTTGTCCAGTTTTTTTCTTATTTGTGGAGTCACCAGCCTTCTGACTGGTCTGGTAAGCCGCGCCACAAATTCCTCTCCTGTGCTAATCTCCAGTATTGCCACAACGAAACTTTGTCTCGAAAATTTGCAGAAAATCCGAAGAGATTCTGGTCGTATGTAAATTATGCTAGCGATAAGACACAATCAATGCCTCCCCTGCGAGACACCAATGGATATACTATCGATAACACTGCTAAAGCAGAGTTACTAAACACAGCCTTCCGAAGTTCCTTCACCAAACAAGACAAAGTAAATATTCCACAACTCGAATCAAAAACAGCTGCCAGCATGAGTAGCTAACAAGTAGATATCCTCGCAGTAATGAAGCAACTTAAATCGCTTAATAGAAGCAAATCTTTTGGCACAAACTGTATATCAATTAGGTTCCGTTAGGAGTATGCTGGTTCAATAGCTCCGTATGTAACAATCATATACAACCGCTCGCTCGACGAAATATCCGTAACCAAAGATTGGAAAGTTGCACTCGTCACACCAATATTCAAGAAAGGTAGTTAGAGTAGTCTACTAAATTACAGGCCCGTAACATTAACGTCGATATGCAGCACGATTTTGGGACATGTACGAAATTTCCTCGAAGAGAACGGTCTACTGACACACAGTCAACACATCGTTCTCGTGAAACACAACTAGCTCTTTACTCACACGAAGTGTTGAGTGCTAATGACAAGGGGTTTCAAGTTGACTCCTCATTTCTAGCTTTCCAGAAGGCTTTTGTCACTGCACCACACAAACTGCTTGTAGTGAAATTCCGTGCTTATGTGCACTGTTATGTGAAGTAATTCGTGATTTCCTGTCACAGTTCGTAATAACTGACCGAAAGTCGTTGAGTAAAACAGAAGTGATTTCTGGCGTTCCTTAGGGTAGTGTTACAGGTCCTCTGCTGTTTCTTATCACTATAAACGATTTAGGAGACTATCTGAGCAGCCGTATTAGGTTCCTTCCAGATGATATCATCATTTATCGTCTAGTAAAGAACCAAAACAAATTTCAAAACAATTTAGAAAAGATATCCGTACGGTGCGAAAATTGTAAATCCATGTGAGTGCTAAAAGAAATGCGCTAAAATCGGTTACACGATAAATTAGCCAAATATAAAGGCCTCGAATTCAACTAAACGCGTAAGAGCTACAACTACGAACAACTTAAATTGCAAGGAACACACAGAAAACGTTGTGGGGAAGGCAAACCAAAGACTGCGTTTTATTGGCAGAACACTTAGATAATGTAACAGATCTACCAGATTGACTGCCGACACTACGTTTTTCCGTCCTTTTTCTGGAGTAATACTGCGCGATGGGGATTCTTATCAGATAGGTTTAAAGGAGTATACCGAGAACGTTCAAAGAGGAGCAGCACGCTTTGAATTATCGAGGAATAAGGCAGAGTGTGTCACACACGTGATACAAGTTTTGGGGTGGACATAATTAAAACAAAGGCGTTTGTCGTTGTGGTGAAATGTTCTCACGAAATTTCTAACTTTCTCCTACGAATGCGAAAATATTTTGTTGATACCGACCTACATAAGGAGAAACGATCATAATAATAAAATAAAGGAAATCATTGAGACAAACACACAGAAGTTGCTACCGCAGGTGGTTTCAAATCCACCTCCGCGTTTGGTGCTGTACAGATGAACACGCCTTTCATTCAGAGAGCTATCGTATTTTTAAAGGAAAGGTAGGACGTAAGAAAATGAAGAATGTTCCACACCTGGGGACCGGGTTCATCTTAAGCCATAAGATGATCGATTCAGTAACTGACTTCAGCTTCCCCAGTAATCGAGTGTCTCCACCAAAGTTCCGGGGCACAGACAAGATCTACACTGTACTAAATGTTGACGCACCCATCGATGAGGACAATAAGTGTAACCCAGGAGGTACTGACAAGTTTTGGGAATAACTATAGGACATTGTCAGCGAGATTCCAGTCATCCTAGTTGGCGATTTCAAAGCGCAGTTGGAGGAAGAGCGCAAATTTAGAGACATCATAGGAGAATACCCATCTCACAAACGGACCAACAGAAATGGAGAGCGTCTTGTGCCACTCTGCATAGCTTTCAACTTAGTCATGAAGTCAACGGCCTTCAAGAGACAGCCAAAGAAGCAGATAACATCGACATCACCCAACAGCCTCTTGGGAGAATTTCAGATTGATCATATTGCCATCTCATGGAAATCCCATAGAGAGATCCACAATGTAGAAGTGTTGAGAAGAGCAAATTTGGACTCTGACTACTACCTCTCCAAAATAAAGCTGAGATTTCTGCCTAGGAACGCTAAGAGAACCAAGTAACTCAAGCTTACTAAGTTTTATATAGAAAAACTTTCAACTGGCAAACCAGTTCGCAGAGAAATTGGAATCACTGGAAAGTAGAGATTACGATGAATTGAGGAAGAACATAGTGAAAATTGCCACAGAGACTGCACCATTACTGAAGCAAAAGAAACATGACGGGTGAACAATTATTTGCGATGAAGCAGTGATGCTGAGACAGATGGCGTGGCTGAAGCGGACCTCGCAAAAGACACAAGAGAACAGAGACAAGTTAACATAACAACGAAAGTTAACTGACAGAACCATCAGACAAGTAAAACGGCAGTTCACAAAAGACCAATTGACACAACTGGATGACGACTTCAAGGAAAATAACACCAGGAATTTCTACATAAGTTTTAAAGGGAACCTGAGCCACTACAGTCCACTTCAGAGGACCAGATGGGAAGCTAGCCTACAACGATACAGACAACTGCTATCTTCTGGCTATGTACTTCGAGAATGTCCTGAACTGTGACTCACCTGACACATTGTTTGATTACCAGGACAGCACCAAGCATCCAAACTCGCAACCACGGACGAAAGAAGAAGTAATAGAAATTATCCAGTCCTTGAAAAGCAACAAAGCATCAGGAGAAGAGTCAATAGTGGCCGAACTATCGAAGCAGGCGGGAGACAAGACTGTAAGCAAGTTGACGGAAATCCTAAGAAACATTTGGGAGACTGAAACATTACCTAGTGACTGGACCTCTGCCTTGAGTCATCCCTGACATCAATACTTATCGAGGAATCTCATTGTTACCTGTAACATACAAGATTTTCTCCAAGGCCATAGTAAACAGCGCCGAATCTCAACTGGACACACAGCTAGGGGAATACCAGGCAGGATTTAGAAGAGGACGCTCTTGTACTGAACAGATACTGAACCTGAAGTCAGTGCTACGACATGACTGGTAAGAAGTATGTCGTCATCTTCGTTGACTTCAAGAAGGCGTATGACTCAGTTGATAGACCTTCTCTAATGAATATTCTGCAAGAACTAGGGATAGATGAGAAGACCACCAGCTTCATCCGACAGACTTTTAACAACACCAAGTCACAAGTTAAGTTCAGAGGAACCCTCTCAGAAAGTTTTGAAATCAAATCGGAAGTAAGACAGTCTGCCCCTATCCTCTTTAACTGTGCCCTCGAAAAGGTAATAAGAGAGTGGCGGAAGGAGTTAGCTCGAGAGGGGATTCCGAATGGTATCTCTCTGGGACGCAAGTGCAATGGGCTCAATGTTGATTGCCTGGCATTTGCCGATGACCTACCGCTTCTATAAGATTCAATAGAAACTTCAGTGAAACAACTCAACGTTCTCAGACAACAAGCGGCAAAGTTTGGGCTTCATGTATCACTTGAAAAAACGTAGTACATCACGAACATAGGTGAATCTCCTGGTACATCGCATCTAGACCAGGGAGAGATCATGATAACCAACGGGTTTAAGTACTTGGGAGAATAGCTGGAACCTAATATATCTGAAGGAACAGCACCATTAACTCGAGCCGACAAGATAGATCTGTCATACCAGCTTATAATAAAAAATCTCTATCCCGTAACACTAAACTGAAGCACTACCAGACAGTCATCCGTCCTGAAGACTTGTATGCTTCAGAATGTTTAATACTCAGTAGAAAGGGGCTTACTAAAAGCCCGAAATCCAGGAGAGGAAGATACTGGGGCAGTCAAGAAAGGCGACAATTATAAAAGGCGACCAGAGCGAGTGCTCTACAAGTACTGTGGAAGAATTAAAGATGTGGCTAGGAAAAGATGTCTAGCATTTTATGGACACGTTTACAGGATGCACCGTGACAGAGTGACCAACCAGCTTCTCTGTTACTGGAAAAAGAGGAAGTCACCATGGTTGATGGAAGTGGAGAAAGATCTTCAGGAACTAGGCATAACAGGGGAAACTTGAAGAATCGAACAGTACTCAGAAAGAAGCTTAGACAACGAGGTTCCAGGACAGACTACCAAGAAAGAAGACTGGTGCCCCATGGACACAGGAGAGGAAGGAACAACACAGCCAGAGGATGCGTAACTACTCGGCAAACGTCAAAGCCCACTCCAAACGAAATAGCTGAATCTCGTGGTTCTTAGTTGGCCTGTACAAAGAAGAAGAAAGTACATCAGAGCTCGCATGGAAAAATATAGCAGTTCGGTTTTCCCGTCCGCTGTTAGAGTTTGGAATAACAGTGAATTATTGTGTAGGTGGTTCGATGAACTCTCTGCTAGGCACTTAAGTGTGATTTGCGGAGTTTTGATGTAGATTTAGATTAAGTCGAGGAGGAGCACTTGCAACCTACGTCCTCAGTTATTTGCTGGATGTAGTCCAGTCTCTGTCTTCTTCCACAACTTTTCCCCTCAACATCTCCCACTTGTCCCACGGAAGTTATTCCCTGATATCTTAACAGGTGTTCTATCATCATGTCCCTTCTTCTTGTCAGTGTTTTCCACATATACATTTCCTCTCCGATTCTGCGTAGAACCTCCTCATTTCCTACCTTATCAGTCCACCTAATTTTCAACAGTCGTCTGCAGACCCGCAACTCAGATGCTTCGATTGTCTTCTGTTTCGGTTTTCCAACAGCCCATGTTTCACTACCATACGATGCTGTGCTCCTAACGTATATTCTCAGAAATTTCGTCCCCAAATTAAGGCCAATGTCTGATGCTTGTAGGCTTTTCTTGAGCTGAAATGCCCTTTTTGCCAGTGCTAATCTACTTTTGATGTCCTTCTTGCTCCGTCCGTCATGGGTTATTTTGCTGCCTATGTGGAAGAATGTACCCGTGGTTTAGGGGTAGTGTCTTTGATACATAATCAAAACGTCTTCGGTCCCGGGTTCGATCCCCGCCACTGCCTAAATTTTGATAAATAATCAGCATTGGCGGCCGAAGACTTCCGGCATAAGAAGTCAACCTCATTCTGCCAACGGCCGTGTCAAAGAGGGCGGAGGATCGGATAGAGGTTCAGGGCACTCTCTTGTCCTAGGGGTGGGAAATTGCCCCTAAAGGCGGAAGAATCAGCAATGATCAACGACATGAGGATGCAGAAGGCAATGGAAACCACTGCATTAAAGACACGTAACGTGTATCCACAGGACATGTGGCCTGTAAATGAAGAAGTATATTGATGATCTCTCCATTGGCAAAAGATTCCGGAATAGTTCCCCATTCGGATCTCCGGGAGGGGACTGCCAAGGGGGAGGTTAAAATGAGAAAAAGATTGAATAATGAACGAAAGGATAACGTTCTACGAGTCGGGGCGTGGACTGTCAGAAGCTTGAACGTGGTAGGGAAACTAGAAAATCAGAAAAGGGAAATGCAAAGGCTCAATCTAGATATAGTAGGGGTCAGTGAAGTGGAAGGTAGACAAGGATTTCTGGTCAGATGAGTATCGGGTAATATCAACAGCAGCATAAAATGGTGCCGGCCGCGGTGGTCTCGCGGTTCTAGGTGCGCAGTCCGGAACCGTGCGACTGCTACGGTCGCAGGTTCGAATCCTACCTCGGGCATGGATGTGTGTGATGTCCTTAGGTTAGTTAGGTTTAAGTAGTTCTAAGTTCTCGGGGACTGATGACCACAGCTGTTAAGTCCCATAGTGCTCAGAGCCATTTGAACCATAATATGGTATAACAGGTGAAGGATTCGTTATGAATAGGAAGGTAGGGCAGAGGGTGTGTTACTGTGAACAGTTCAGTGACCGGGTTGTTCTAATCAGAATCGACAGCAGACCAACACCGACAGCAATAGTTCAGGTATACATGCCGACGTCGCAAGCTGAAGATGAACAGATAGAGAAAACGTATGTGGATATTGAAAGGGTAACGCAGTATGTAAAGGGGGACGAAACTCTAATAGTCATGGGCGGCTGGAATGCAGTTGTAGGGGAAGGAGTAGAAGAAAAGGTTACAGGAGAATATGGGCTTGGGACAAGGAATGAAAGAGGAGAAAGACTGAGTTCTGTAACAAGTTTCAGCTAGTAATGGCGAATACCCTGTTCAACAATCACAAGAGGCGGAGGTATACTTGGAAAATGCCGGGAGATACGGGAAGATTTCAATTAGATTACATCATGGTCAGACAGAGATTCCGAAATCAGATACTGGATTGTAAGGCGTACCCAGGAGCAGATATAGACTCAGATCACAATATAGTAATGATGAAGAGTAGGCTGAAGTCAAAGACATTAGACAGGAAGAATCAATACGCAAAGAGGTGGGATACGGAAGTACTAAGGAATGACGAGATACGTTTGAAGTTCTCTAACGCTATAGATAGCGCAATAAGGAATAGCGCAGTAGGCAGTACAGTTGAAGTGGAATGGACATCTCTAAAAAGGGCCATCACAGAAGTTGGGAAGGAAAACATAGGTACAAAGAAGGTAGCTGCGAAGAAACCATGGGTAACAGAAGAAATACTTCAGTTGATTGATGAAAGGAGGAAGTACAAACATGTTCCGGGAAAATCAGGAATACAGAAATACAAGTCGCTGAGGAGTGAAATAAATAGGAAGTGCAGGGAAGCTAAGACGAAATGGCTGCAGGAAAAATGTGAAGACATCGAAAAAGATATGATTGTCGGAAGGACAGACTCAGCATACAGGAAAGTCAAAACAACCTTTGGTGACATTAAAACAACGGTGGTAACATTAAGAGTGCAACGGGAAGTCCACTGTTAAATGCAGAGGAGAGAGCAGATAGGTGGAAAGAATACATTGAAAGCCTCTATGAGAGTGAAGATTTGTCTGATGTGATAGAAGAAGAAACAGGAGTCGATTTAGAAGAGATAGGGGATCCAGTATTACAAACGGAATTTAAAAGAGCTTTGGAGGACTCACGGTCAAATAAGGCAGAAGGAATAGATAACATTCCATCAGAATTTCTAAAATCATTGGGGGAAGTGGCAACAAAATGACTATTCACGTTGAAGTGTGTAGAATATATGAGTCTGGCGATATACCATCTGACTTGCGGAAAAGCATCATCCACACAATTCCGAAGACGGCAAGAGCTGAAAAGTGCGAGAATTATCGCACAATCAGCTTAACAGCTCATGCATAGAAGCTGCTTACAAGAATTATACACAGAAGAATGGAAAAGAAAATTGGGAATGCGCTAGGTGACGATCAGTTTGGCTTTAGGAAAAGTAAAGGGACGAGAGAGGCAATTCTGACGTTACGGCTAATAATGGAAGCAAGGCTAAAGAAAAATCAAGACACTTTCATAGGATTTGTCGACCTGGAAAAAGCGTTCGACAATATAAAATGGTGCAAGCTGTTCGAGATTCTGAATAAAGTAGGGGTAAGCTATAGGGAGAGACGGGTCATATACAATTTGTACAACAACCAAGAAGGAATAATAAGAGTGGACGATCAAGAACGAACTGCTCGTATTAAGAAGGGTGTAAGACAAGGCTGTAGCCTTTCGCCCCTACTCTTCAATCTGTACATCGAGGAAGCAATGATAGAAATAAAAAAAAAGGTTCAGGAGTGGAATTAAAATACAAGGTGAAACGATATCAATGATACGATTCGCTGATGACATTGTTATCCTGAGTGAAAGTGAAGAAGAATTAAATGATCTGCTGAACGGAATGAACAATCTAATGAGTACACAGTATTGTTTGAGAGTAAATCGGAGAAAGACGAAGGTAATGAGAAGTAGTAGAAATGAGAACAGCGAGAAACTTAACATCAGGATTGATGATCACGAAGTCAATGAAGTTACGGAATTCTGCTACCTAGGCAGTAAATATCCAATGACGGGCGGAGCAAGGAGGACATCAAAAGCAGACTCGCTATGGCAAAAAAGGCATTTGTGGACAAGAGAAGTCTACTAATATCAAATACCGGCCTTAATTCGAGGAAGAAATTTCTGAGGATGTACGTCTGGAGTACAGCATTGTATGGTAGTGAAACATGGACTCTGGGAAAACCGGAACAGAAGATAATCGAGGCATTTGAGATGTGGTGCTATAGACGAATGTTGAAAATTAGGTGGACTGATAAGGTAAGGAATGAGGAGGTTCTACGCAGAATCGGAGAGGAAAGGAATATGTGGAAAACACTGATAAGGAGAAGGGACAGGATGATAGGACATCTGCTAAGACATGAGGGAATGACTTCTATGGTACTAGAGGGAGCTGTAGAGGGCAAAAACTGTAGAGGAAGACAGAGATTGGAATACGTCAAGCAAACAATTGAGGACGTAGGTTGCAAGTGCTACTCTGAGATGAAGAGGTTAGCACAGGAAAGGAATTCGTGGCGGGCCGCATCAAACCAGTCAGTAGACTGATGACCAAAAAAAAAAAAAAAAAAAAAAAATGGAAGAATTCCTTAGTTTCATCTACTTCGTGACCAGCAATCCTGCTGTTAAGATTCTCGCAAATCTTATTTCTGCCAATTCTTATTACTTTCCTCTTGTTTCGATTTCCTCTCAATTCATATTCTGTAGTCATTAGACTGTTCATTGCGTTCAGCAGATCTTGTAATTATTCTTCACTTTCACTGACAGTGAGGGTAGCAAAGTCATCATAAATCCTTTCGCCTTGAATTTTGATTTCAGACTTCAATTCTTTTTTTTAATTTCCATCATTGCTTCTTCGACGAAGAGATTGAACAGAAGGGGCTGAAGTCTACATCTCTGTCTTACACCCTTTTTAATCTGAGTTCTTCGTTCTTAGTATTCCATGTTTACTCCCTCTTGGTTCTCGTAGATGTGGTGTATTACCCATCTCTCCCTATAGTTTACCCCTATTTTCCTTAGAATTTTCAACATATTGCTCTATTTGACATTGTCGAACGCTTTTTCCAGGTTGACAAATCCTACGAACGTGCCTTGGTTTTCATTTAGTCTTGCTTTCATTATCAGCCGCAACGACAGAAATGCTTCTTTGTGCCTTTATCTTTCCTAAAACCAAAATGATGGTCATCTAAAACATTTTAAATTTTCTTTACGACTCGTCTGTATATTATACTTGTCAGCAACTTCTATGTAAGCTGATTGTGCAACAGTTCTCGCACTTGTCAGCTCTTGCAATCTTCGCAACCTTTTGGATGATATTTTTCCGAAAGTCAGATGGTATATCGCCAGATTCATACATTCTACTCACCAACGTAAATAGTCTTTTTGTTGCGATTTCCCCATTGATTTTAGAAACTCCGATGGAATGTTATCTATCTCTTCTGCCTTATCTGAAATTAAGTCTTCGAAAGCTCTTTCAAATTATGATTCTAGTTCTCAATCCCCTATCTCATCTCTATTGACTCCTGTTTCTTCTTGTATTACATCAGACAAGTCTTCCCCTCATGGAGCCCTTCAATGTACTCTTTCCACATGTCTGCTCCTTCCGCTGTATTTAACAGTGGAATTCCCATTTCACTCTTAATGTTGCCATCCTTGCTTTTAATTTCGCCGAAGGTTGTTATGACTTTTCTATATGCTGAGTCAGTCGTTCTGACAATCATTTCTTTTCCTATTTCGCCACATTTTTCTGGCTCCGTTTCACCTTAAATTCCCTGCACCTCATTCCTCAGCGACTTTTATTTATGTATTCCTGAATTTCCCTGAACATTTTTGTACTTCCTTCTTTCATCGATCAATTGAAATATTTCTTCTATTATCCGTGGTTTTTTCGCTGTTGCCTTCTGTATACCTATATTTTTCTTTCCAAGTTCTGTGATTGCCCTTTTGAAGACGTCCATTCCTCTTCAACTAAACTGCCTACTGAGCTTTTTCTTATCGCAGTATCTATAGCCCCAGGGAACTTCGAACATAATTCCTCATTCCTTAATAGTCCAATAGCCCACTTCTTTGCGCACTTATTCTTCCTGACTAGTCTCTTAAACTTCAGCCAACTGTTCATCACTGCTAAACTGCGATAGGAGTCCATATCTGGTTCTGCATATACCTTACAATCCAGTATCCGATTTCAGAATCTCTGCCTGACTATGATGTAATTTGATATCTTCCTGTAGCTCACGGCCTTTTTCAAGTATACACCTCTTGTGACTCTTGAACATAGTATTCGCTATTACTAGCAGAAATTTATTGCAGAACTTAATTAGACTTTCTCTTCTCTTATTCCTAGTACCGAGCGTGTGCTTCTTCTACTCCTTGCTGCGAAGTCTCATTCCAGCCCACAACATTATTAAATCTGCCCAGATGAAGTAGTTTAGTAAGTAAACAAAACCGGTAGGCCGTTTAATTAACGTATTGTCTTACGTTAAGTTATTGCTGACTCGCACTGCGCAAAATGTAGAACACAAAACCCTTTCTGTTGTCGTGACACAATTTTTATTAGAACTGAAGTGGGCGCACACTGCTGCTACCTATCGGGAACCACGTAAAACTCGAGAGTTTGCTCCTAACAACAGTATATTGTTCACGCACATACCTCAAATAACATAATAGTTATAATTTTTTTTTAACTCGGTGATTATTTTTGATACGCCTTGCATATGTAACTGATGTGAATTCCAGTTGTTCGATTAGAACTGTCCTGTGCTCCTTTATTTCAAAAGTGATGGTGGTAGGATACCATTGTACCCTCGTGAGCACGTGTCGTTGCTTGCGCATACGTATCACAGAGAAGACGCGTATTTAACCTTGTATAGAAAGAAGCTACCACGGCCAAAGTTCAAACACTTAACAATACGTATAGCATGCAGAAGCGTACCAGGTCATGCGTACAATTGCCTAATACGACATTTCGGCGTTGCCTCCGTTCTCACATCCTTTCTTACAACACTTGTGGAAACTTTCCGGCCTTCGTGAGACAAAAAAACTAAATGCATATGGCGAGTAACGCTAAAATAGCGCTATATATACTAGACTTCATGAGCAAAAAAGTGTGGAAGAATATTTACTTTTGTGCAAAAATGTTTACTTAGTCACCTTTTGATCTTGTCTTACAAATAATTTTCTATTTGGGCTCCCTTACGTCATGCGTGCACTTGTACTTCTACTACCTTTCACGTGTAGACGTGCACAAATGCAATGTTTGAACACGTCAGTACTCCTTACCAGGTACGGGATTATTATTATTATTATTATTTTTATGTTTTTTTTTTGTTTTTTGTTTTTTTTTTTTTTTGTCAGGAAGTTGGTTGTTTCTGAGGGATGATGGGGCAGTGAGATACCCTGTCTGGGACCGAAATTTAATCATTTGACCGAAAGATCGCTAGAAAATCTCTTGAACCTTAATAACACCCATTATTTTGGAAAGAAGCTGGGACTACCCTCCACCATTGCTGACTCTCACCACAATACTGAGTAAAATGTTTCATTCAGCACGAGTAGAATGTTCACTTTCAAGGCTACCCGTGACATAGGGGCAACAGGAAGCAGATAGAAGCACTTCCTTACGACAGAGCCAGTAGCCTCTCGCTCTTAAACAAAGTCACCTGTAATTAAAAGGGCAGTTTCACAATTTTTCTTCTACATCGTACGCGCAGTGCCCCTGTGGAAAGCATCAGAATTCTGAAAGATACTGACAATTATAAAAACACGGTTTTCAGCCTGAGGGCCACCTACGGTTTGTGTGCTGTTAGGTGTATAACACTTCTGCTAAATGTGTGAAAGGGTGAACCATTTTCAGCTGTCAATAAAATGAAAGATTACCTATATCTGCGAAAATACATGTTCAGTCAGTCTTTTCGATTTCGAACGACGCTGTTTGACAGTGATTCACGAAATTAAAAGAAAATGTTGCAAACTCGACATTATAACTGTTCTACAGGAACGTTTGGCTGGTTAACTTCATAAGATAAGCAGAAACGGGTTGCTCCGAATAAAATGGTAGAAAATTGACAATGAGGAAGAGGCTAATCAAAGCAAAAAGTTTTAAGTTAAAAAATTAAATCTAAAGAAAGGAACAACCGTAAATCATGAATCATGTGTATTCACACATATGATAAAAATGGATGAATGAGGGGTGTTCAGTAACTAATGCAATACACTTTATTTCAACTAACTTCAGTTGAAAAAGTACAGAATTTGTTGAGGGACATCGTGGAATATTCCCGTTTCAGTGTCTACAATTTCATGAAGTTTAGACAGGTGGCGTTGCTATACGTAGCCTTCAAAACGCAGACGGTAACAGAGGTGGAAAACAAGAGCATCGCAGATATTCAAAGACGCTTGCAGAATGTCTACGGAGATATAGCAGTGATGAAAAGCACGGTGAGTAGCTGGGCAACAGCATCACGCAAACCAGTCCGAACTCGCGCATGCCGGCTGGCCGCACCGAGCTGTGACTCCTGCAGTGTCGGGACGTGCGGACACTCTCATTCAAATGCGATCGACGGATCAGAATCAACTATCTCGCTACTGAATTACACATCTCTGTTGCTAGTGCTGACAAGTCCATCCACCATTTGGGGTACTCGTCTGTGCCCGATGGGTTTATCGCTGCCTAACAGAAGGCAATACAGAGCTTCCTTCTGTTTGGCACAATGAAAGAGGCACTTCGTGGAAAGCAGTTCGTGGGTAATTGGGAGGTTATTGATGCAAGACGTTGGTTTCGACGTCGACCAGTTAAGAGGACTATGCGGGCGCACAGGCACTTTCAGCAAGGTGACGTAGGATCGTCGCGTTTGAGCGGACGTTACGTTGAGAAATAATGTTATTCTAATCAAAACAGTCCTCCCCCCCCCATGAACCATGGACCTTGCCCTTGGTGGGGAGGATTGCGTGCCTCAATGATACAGATAGCCATACCGTAGGTGCAACCACACCGGAGGGCGGGCCAGACAAACGTGTGGTTCCTGAAGAGGGGCACCAGCCTTTTCAGTAGTTGCAGGGGCAACAGTCTGGATGATTGACTGATCTGGCCTTGTAACACTAACCAAAACGGCCTTGCTATGCTGATACTGCCAACGGCTGAAAGCAAGGGCAAACTACAGCCGTAATTTTTCCCGAAAGCATGTTGTTGTAACTGCAAGCGAGACGGTTGCTGGGTTGAATGACGGAAAGCCCGGCGGGACTGGCGGAGATGGCGGCAAAGAACAACACAACGGGAGAGGACGGACACGGCCAACAAAGGACAGAACGAACAACAAGATCGAACAACGGAGTCACAAGGAAACCTAACAAACACGTCCACTCATACTCAGAACATAAGTAAGCCGTGTAACGCGAGGCGATGTGTCTACAGACGCACGCGAGATAAGACTGGCTGACTGAGCGAGAGGCAGGGACTTAAGTAGTCCATCGGGGACGCCGCTATTGGCCGCTGGAACCACGTGTTCCACTGTGGCGCACTCACACTAAAAGCGGGCCAGGAGGCGCGCGCCGACACAGCTTACGGCGCGATGGAGCAGACCTCTAGGGGTCTTCGACGTCCTTGACGTCTGGCGGGGATTCAAATTCCGAGGCGCGTGGTACCAGTCATGCAGCTTTTCTGTATGGTTAAATGATGATGGCGTCCCCTTGGGTAAAATATTCCGGAGGTAAAATAGTCCCCCATTCGGATCTCCGGGCGGGGACTACTCAGGAGGACATTGTTATCAGGAGAAAGAAAACTGGCGTTCTACAGAACGGAGCGTGGAATGTCAGATCCCTTAATCGGGCAGGTAGGTTAGAAAATTTAAAAAGGGAAATGGATAAGTTAAAGATAGATATAGTGGGAATCAGTGAAGTTCGGTGGCAGGAGGATCAAGACTTTTGGTCAGGTGAATACAGGGTTATAAATACAAAATCAAATAGGGGTAATGCAGAATTAGGTTTAATAATGAATAAAAAAATAGGAATGTGGGTGGCTACTACAAACAGCATAGTGAACGCATTATTGTGGCCAAGATAGACACGAGGCCCACGCCTACCACAGTAGTACAAGTTTATATGCCAACTAGCTCTGCAGATGACGAAGAGACTCATGAAATGTATGATGAGATAAAAGAAATTATTCAGAGAGTGAAGGAAATCGAAAATTTTATAGTCATGCGAGACTGGAATTCGTCAGTAGGAAAAGGAAGAGAATGAAACGTAGTAGGTGAATATGGAATGGGGGAAAGGAATGAAAGAGGAAGTCGCCTGGTAGAATTTTGCACAGAGCATAACTTAATCATAGGTAACACTTGGTTCAAGAATCATGAAAGAAGTTTGTATACATCGAAGAAGTCTGGAGATACTGACAGGTTTCAGATAGATTATATAATGGTAAGACAGAGATTCAGGAACCAGATTTTAAATTGTAAGACATTTCCAGAGGCAGATGTGGACTCTGACCACAATTTATTGGTTATGAACTGTAGAATAAAACTAAGGTTACTGCAAAAAGGTGAGAATTTAAGGAGATGTGACCTGGATAAACTGACAGAACCAGGGGTTGTAGAGAGTTTCAGGGAGAGCATTAGGGAACGATTGACACGAGTGGGGGAAAGACAGTAGAAGACGAATGGGTAGCTTTGAGAGATGAAATAGTGAAGGCAGCAGAGGATCAAGTTGGTAAAAAGGCGAGGGCTAACAGAAGAGATACTGAATTTAATTGATGAAAGGGGAAAATACAAAAATGCAGTAAATGAAACAGGCAAAATGGAATACAATCGTCTCAAAAATGAGATCGACAGGAAGTGCTAAATGGCTAAGCAGGGATGGTTAGAGGACAAATGGAAGGATGTAGAGGCGTATATCGCTAGGGGTAAGATACAGGGTGTTTCAAAAATGACCGGTATATTTGAAACGGCAATAAAAACTAAACGAGCAGCGATAGAAATACATCGTTTGTTGCAATATGCTTGGGACAACAGTACATTTTCAGGCAGACAAAATTTCGAAATTACAGTAGTTACAATTTTCAACAACAGATGGCGCTGCGGTCTGGGAAACTCTATAGTACGATATTTTCCACATATCCACCATGCGTAGCAATAATATGGCGTAGTCTCTGAATGAAATTACCCGAAACCTTTGACAACGTGTCTGGCGGAATGGCTTCACATGCAGATGAGATGTACTGCTTCAGCTGTTCAATTGTTTCTGGATTCTGGCGGTACACCTGGTCTTTCAAGTGTCCCCACAGAAAGAAGTCACAGGGGTTCATGTCTGGCGAATAGGGAGGCCAATCCACGCCGCCTCCTGTATGTTTCGGATAGCCCAAAGCAATCACACGATCATCGAAATATTCATTCAGGAAATTAAAGACGTCGGCCGTGCGATGTGGCCGGGCACCATCTTGCATAAACCACGAGGTGTTCGCAGTGTCGTCTAAGGCAGTTTGTACCGCCACAAATTCACGAAGAATGTCCAGATAGCGTGATGCAGTAATCGTTTCGGATCTGAAAAATGGGCCAATGATTCCTTTGGAAGAAATGGCGGACCAGACCAGTACTTTTTGAGGATGCAGGGATGATGGGACTGCAACATGGGGCTAGTCGGTTCCCCATATGCGCCAGTTCTGTTTATTGACGAAGCCGTCCAGGTAAAAATAAGCTTCGTCAGTAAACCAAATGCTGCCCACATGCATATCGCCGTCATCAATCCTGTGCACTATATCGTTAGCGAATGTCTCTCGTGCAGCTATGGTAGCGGCGCTGAGGGGTTGCCGCGTTTGAATTTTGTATGTATAGAGGTGTAAACTCTGGCGCATGAGACGATACGTGGACGTTGGCGTCATTTGGACCGCAGCTGCAACACGGCGAACGGAAACCCGAGGCCGCTGTTGGCTCACCTGCTGCACTAGCTGCGCGTTGCCCTCTGTGGTTGCCGTACGCGGTCGCCCTACCTTTCCAGCACGTTCATCCGTCACGTTCACAGTCCGTTGAAATTTTTCAAACAGATCCTTTATTGTATCGCTTTTCGGTCCTTTGGATACATTAAACCTCCGTTGAAAACTTCGTCTTGTTGCAACAACACTGTGTTCTAGGCGGTGGAATTCCAACACCAGAAAAATCCTCTGTTCTAAGGAATAAACCATGTTGTCTACAGCACACTTGCACGTTGTGAACAGCACACGCATACAGCAGAAAGACGACGTACAGAATGGCGCACCCACAAACTGCGTTGTCTTCTATACCTTTCACATCACTTGCAGCGCCATCTGTTGTTGAAAATTGTAACTACTGTAATTTCGAAAGTTTGTCCGCCTGAAAATGTACTGTTGTCCCAAGCATATTGCAACAAACGGTGTATTTCTATCGCTGCTCGTTTAGTTTTTATTGCCGTTTCAAATATACCGGTCATTTTTGAAACACCCTGTAGATACTGCCTACAGAAAAATTAAAGAACACTTTGGAGAAAAGAGAACCACTTGCATGAATTTCAAGAGCTCAAATGGAAACCCAGTTCTAAGCAAAGAAGGGAAAGCAGAAAGGTGGAAGGAGTATATAGAGGGTCTATACTAGAGATGGGCAAACTCGTTCATCGTTGGGAACTAGTTCACTGCTGATCATTCTTTTTTGGGAACCGTTCGTTTTTACTCGTTCACCGTTCATTTGTGCTTGGTACATGGTTCTTATGAAAAACTGAAAATTAGTAATGCAGGTGACTAAAGGATGGAGGGCACCAAGAGGGGGCACTTGCCTCCCCCCATGGAGTATAGAGTTTTTATTGATTACAGAATTCTTACACACTTTTAGAAGAAATTTCTGTGATTCTGCACAACCTCTCGTTTAGCCAACTGTAGCCTGGTGTAGCTGATCGCAGGGAAATAATACAGGGTGGCGCACGGAATACCGGCCTCGAGTACAGACTGCTCGCCAATTACGGACGATGTGTTGCCCGTTACGAGCAGATACAACAAACAGACAAACATATAATAATTAGACAGTGAAGAAAGAACAAGCTAATGCAATAAACAATTGCGAAACAATCGATGACTATGTGTAGAGAACTGGAGAAGAGAACATGAAAATCTCACGCGACGCACATGGGCTGTAGCCCATGTAGTCTTGTAAACCTGTTGGTGGCTGTTTCCCAACTTAATAGACCACAAGCGTCCTGTATAAAATTCTTCGTTTCGACTTCCACTACATAGCTATGCTACGTTGTAAACGATAATCGTTTACACCCTACATATACTTCACGTTGTCTCCGAGTTCGTAGGCGAAGTACAGACTTTAGGAAGCATAAAATAAAATGTGGTTTTTTCATACTTGCGTCGCCGGCCGCGGTGGTCTCGCGGTTCTAGGCGCGCAGTCCGGAACCGTGGGACTGCTACGGTCGCAGGTTCGAATCCTCCCTCGGGCATGGATGTGTGTGATGTCCTTAGGTTAGTTAGGTTTAAGTAGTTCTAAGTTCTAGGGGACTGATAACCACAGCGGTTGAGTCCCATAGTGCTCAGAGCCATTTGAGCCATACTTGCGTCACAAACTTAGTAAAAATTAGGTTTTTATGTTGCATCTTTAAAGTTAATGCAGCAATAATAACAATAATTACGTTGGTAGTAATAAAGTTTTTGGTTTGAAAGCTCCTTCTGAACGAATGCTTTTGAGATAATGAGTAAATACGATTTTATGGCAATCTATGTCTTTTCAAATGGAGAGGCACCGCTTTTCCTACTGAGCCAAAATGACCCAAAACCCACCTTTTTTATTTTTTTATTTTTATTTTCAAAGAAACCAAGCAAATTGGAAACAACCAAACTTAAAAATAATTAATGCCTTCCTAAATGTAATGTTTTGTATATCAAAAATACGTGAAAATCGTTTTATATGAATTTTCGTACACTAAAAATTAAGCAAATTATTGAAAGTTAGCTGCTAAATTAAGTCGATGAAACCAAAAAATATATGCATAACAGAAAAAGAGGGAGATTAAGTTGGTCCTGGCTGTGCCTGTCACCACGGAGCCGCTGCGCCATAAAAACAAGACGGTGCAGTGCTTCAGGGGTCAGGGCCTGAACCACATCGCTGTGCACTGCACCATGCTGGTGAGATGCAGGAAGTGCGCCGAGGCCCATGACACCAGGACATGCACACTAAAACACACGGACCCGCAAATAAGGTGCGCGCTGTGTGGCAAAAACCACACAGCGGGTTACCAAGGCTGTGAGGTCCACAAAAGACACTCACAGCAGGCAAAGGGCGCAAAGGCCGCCCCCCACACACGAAAAGAAAACACCACGAACCCATCCAGACACACAAGAAACCAAAACATGACAACACACACAGACAAGACCTGGGTAAAACCAAGGCCAGACACACCAAGGGCAACATATGCGGAAGTGGTCTCTCCCCCGAGGAACCATGAAAGCATTGCCCAACCACCACAACACCAGACACTATCACAAGAACAACATCGGGAAATACACAGCAAAAACGACCAGGTCCACCATGACAGAGAAAGCCCTAGGGAACCCCACACACACTCCCCATCCCCCACCCCCCATGGATCATCTGTTAGGCGGTGCAGACCATGAACCTTGTCATGGAAATGATGAAGGAATTCAGGGAAGCCCAGAAGGAGAACACACAGATCCTCGTCGCCTTTCAGGCAACAGTCCAGCAGTCGCTCCCCTCTGGGACTTCCTCAGTAGTATCAAAACCCCATCATGAATAGACGACCGAATATACAAGGTCTGACAATGTGCGTCTTTAACGCAGACGGCATTGTTAATCAGGAGGTCGAGTTCAGAGAACCCATGAAGGAGTTCTCCATCGACATATGCATGATGGGGGAAACACACCTAAAACCGGGAATAAAAGCGACAGTCCCCAACAATGTTAGCTATCGCAAAGACAGGCCAACCCAAGGCGGAGGAGTGGCCATATACATAAAAAGAGGGATCCCCCACCACCAGGTATTCTTACCAGCTACCAATAAAATCGAAGCAGTGGCGGTAGAAGTAGCCACTGCCACTGGACCCCTAACAATCGTTGCAATCTACCGACCCCCACAAGACCACATAGATGAGAGCTACTCTAGGGCAAATTGAAGGCAAACTCATAATAGGGGGCGACTTCAATGCCAAACATCCTGATTGGAATTCTAGAGTAATCTCCAGAGCAGGCGCCAAACTGCAACAACTAGCGCGCAACCACAATTTCGAAACATGGGGTCCAGTCGAGCCCACACATTTTCCAAAAAATGGAGGCAGGCCCGACGTGTTAAACATAGCTCTCACTAGGAGGATTACAGGGTTTGTGACCGCGAGGACAATCAACAGAATGTCCTCCGACCACAACCCAGTGATTCTAGAGGTCGACGTGGGAGAATGGGTAGCACTCCCACGGTACCAGACGTCTTACAAACGTACAAACTGGGAGCGATACCGAGAAACTGTCGCCTCTGATATCGCTCGCGCTCCGCCACCTACTGCCGAAACAGTAGAACAAGCGCTACAAGACCTAGCAGGTACCATCTTGCAGGCAGCGGAAGAAGCCACCCCTCCACAAAGGGATGGCCCACCGCCGCAAATACAGCTCCCGGAACACTTGCTAGCTCAAATTCGACATAAGAACAGAGTGGCAAAAGAGTGGAAGATCACCAGAAATCAGGCCACCAGGAGGCTGCTCAATCGTCTACAGAGAGAACTGAAGGTAGCGCTCAATGAGCACAGAAACCAGCAATGGCAAAACCGCCTCACAGCCCTCAAAGTAGACGATCACACACTTTGGCAAGCAACCACACAATTCACAAAAAGACGCGCTAGGATGCCGCCACTGCACGGCGAGCGGGGTATGGCCTACAGCCATGCTGAAAAGGCCAACGCCCTCGCCGACACTTTCGAGAAGCAGTTCCAAGCGGCTGAACCCCAGGATGATGAGCATGAAAGAGTGGTCCGTCGTCAACTGGCTGTCTTCCTCAATGCTGAGGAGGACCCAGAAGACGAACCCAAAGTTTTTGCCCCCAAAGACGTGGCAAAAGTAATTAGGTCAGTTAGACCGTCAGCGAGAGCGCATCGCTAGCTCCTGCTACTACTAAGGCGAGTACACCGTTTGCTTCTTACATATTTTACAAACAGCAGCGACTTATTTTCAGTTATCTGTGTAATTACTAGTTTATTTTTGTAATTTCTTGCGTGTTCGAGTGCTTACTAGGTAGAACCTTTTATTTCAATAACAGTGTTTTTGTACTTATTTGCTGCGCTTAGCTTTTAAATAGTTTTTCTGGGAAAACCTAGCGTAGTTTTCGCGTCTCGTATTTCAGTGAGTGTTTCTTGATTATCAGAGTAGCTCATCAGAAGATTATCTTGGGAATTTGTCACCGTATAGAGTAGGGTAAACATAGTCATGTGTAGGGACTGTGGTTGTTGTGAGCGGACGCAAGGAGAATTGGCCACCCTTCGGGGACAGGTGGAGGCTTTGTCTGTTAGGCTCATCGAGCTCGAGGCGCAGGCGTCGGCTCGTAGTGGCGTTGGGGCAACTGTGGTGAGACCTATGCCTACTTCGGTGGCCTTGGAATCACATGGAACCCCTGATGTCGCTGCGTCTTCCGGCAGTGAGCATCTTACCGGTCAGCCATCACTCCAGGGTGAATGGCGGACAGTGGTGGGCTCGCGCGTGCCTGGCCGAAAGGCGAAGGTGGGATCTGGCCGCGTGGCGGCTGCCTTACCCCTTTCCAACAGGTACGGGGTGCTTCCTAGTGGTGATGACATCGTTTCCGAGCCACCATAGGATGCCTCGCCTGTTGGGCCAGTGGCCGATTCTCCGGCAAGGTCCCGACAGTCACAGAGGGCGGGCCTATTAGTTATAGGGAGCTCCAACGTTAGGCGGGTTATGGAGCCCCTCAGGAAAATAGCGGGTAGGTCGGGGAAGAATGCCAGTGTGCACTCGGTGTGCTTGCCGGGGGGTCTCGTCCGTAATGTGGAGGAGGCCCTTCCGGCAGCTATTGAACGCACTGGGTGTGATCGGCTGCAGATAGTAGCACATGTCGGAACGAATGACGCCTGCCGCTTGGGTTCTGAGGCCATCCTTGGTTCCTTCCGGCGGCTGGCTGATTTGGTGAAGACAACCAGCATCGCACGCGGAGTGCAAGCTGAGCTTAATATCTGCAGCATAGTGCCCAGAGTCGATCGCGGTCCTCTGGTTTGGAGCCGTGTGGAGGGTCTAAACCAGAGGCTCAGACGACTCTGCGACTATAATGGTTGCAAATTCATCGACCTCCGTTATTGGGTGGAGAACTGTAGGGCCCCCCTAGACAGGTCAGGCGTGCACTACACACCGGAAGCAGCTACTAGGGTAGCAGAGTACGTGTGGCGTGCACACGGGGGTTTTTTAGGTTAGAGGGACCCCCCCTTGGGCGAAACGATAAAATACCTGACGGCTTACCAGAGAGAACATTATCATCGTTGATAAAGAACGTCCGTCCTCAGAGACCAAAAACAGGAAAAGTTAACGTAATATTGGTAAACTGCAGGAGTATCCAGGGCAAGGTTCCTGAATTAGTATCTCTTATTGAAGGAAATAGTGCGCATATAGTATTAGGAACGGAAAGTTGGTTAAAACCGGAAGTGAACAGTAACGAAATCCTAGACACAGAATGGAATATATACCGCAAGGATAGGATAAACGCCAATGGTGGAGGAGTATTTATAGCAGTAAAGAATTCAATAATATCCAGTGAAGTTATTAGCGAATGCGAATGTGAAATAATCTGGGTTAAGTTAAGTATCAAAGGTGGGTCAGATATGATAGTCGGATGCTTCTATAGGCCACCTGCATCAGCAACCGTAGTAGTTGAGCGCCTCAGAGAGAACCTGCAGAACGTCGTGAAGAAGTTTCGTGATCATACTATTGTAATAGGGGGAGACTTCAATCTACCAGGTATAGAATGGGATAGTCACACAATCAGAACTGGAGCCAGGGACAGAGACTCTTGTGACATTATCCTGACTGCCTTGTCCGAGAATTACTTCGAGCAGATAGTTAGAGAACCAACTCGTGAAGCTAACGTTTTAGACCTCATAGCAACAAATAGACCGGAACTTTTCGACTCCGTGAATGTAGAAGAGGGTATCAGTGATCATAAGTCAGTGGTTGCATCAATGACTACAAGTGTAATAAGAAATGCCAAGAAAGGAAGGAAAATCTATTTGCTTAACAAGAGTGATAGGGCACAAATCGCAGAATATCTGAGTGACCACCATCAAACGTTCATTTCTGAGGAAGAGGATGTGGAACAAAAATGGAAAAAATTCAGAAACATCGTCCAGTACGCCTTAGATAAGTTCGTACCGACTAAGGTCCAAAGCGTGGGGAAAGATCCACCGTGGTATAACAATCATGTACGAAAGGTACTACGGAAACAAAGAAAGCTTCACCATAGGTTTAAGAGTAGTCGAATCATAGCTGATAAGGAAAAGCTGAACGAAGCGAAAAAGAGCGTAAAGAGAGCAATGAGAGAAGCATTCAACGAATTCGAACATAAAACATTGGCAAACAATCTAAACAAGAACCCTAAAAAGTTTTGGTCATATGTAAAATCGGTAAGCGGATCTAAATCCCCTATTCAGTCACTCGTTGACCACGATGGCACCGAAACAGAGGACGACCGAAGAAAGGCAGAAATACTGAATTCAGTGTTCCGAAACTGTTTCACTGCGGAAAATCGTAACACGGTCCCTGACTTCAGCCGTCGCACGGACGCCAAAATGGAAAATATTGAAATAACCGATATCGGAATTGAAAAACAACTGCTATCACTTAGTAGCGGAAAAGCATCCGGACCAGACGAGATACCCTTAAGATTCTACAGTGATTATGCTAAAGAACTTGCCCCCTTTCTATCAGCAATTTATCGTAGATCTCTGGAAGAACGTAAAGTACCTAGCGACTGGAAGAAAGCACAGGTCGTTCCCATTTTCAAGAAGGGTCATAAATCAGATGCGAATAATTATAGGCCTATTTCACTTACGTCAATCTGTTGTAGAATAATGGAACATGTTTTGTGTTCTCGTATTATGACGTTCTTAGATAATACAAATCTCCTTCATCATAACCAACATGGATTCCGCAAACAGAGATCATGTGAAACCCAGCTCGCCCTATTTGCCCAAGAAATTCACAGTGCCGTAGACACTGGCGAGCAGATTGATGCCGTATTCCTGGACTTCAGGAAGGCATTTGATACGGTTCCGCACTTACGTTTAGTGAAAAAAATACGTGCTTACGGAATATCGGACCAGGTTTGTGATTGGATTCAGGATTTCCTAGAAGAAAGAACACAACATGTCATTCTTAACGGTTCAAAATCTGCAGATGTAGAGGTAATTTCGGGAGTACCGCAAGGAAGCGTGATAGGACCTTTATTGTTTACAATATACATAAATGACTTAGTTGACAACATCGGTAGCTCCGTGAGGCTATTTGCAGATGACACGGTTGTCTACAAGAAAGTAGCAACATCAGAAGACTCGTACGTACTCCAGGAAGACCTGCAGAGGATTAATGAATGGTGCGACAGCTGGCAGCTTTCCCTAAACGTAGATAAATGTAATATAATGCGCATACATAGAGGCAGAAATCCATTCCAGTACGATTATGCCATAGGTGGTAAATCATTGGAAGCGGTAACGACCGTAAAATACTTAGGAGTTACTATCCGGAGCGATCTGAAGTGGAATGATCACATAAAACAAATAGTGGGAAAAGCAGGCGCCAGGTTGAGATTCATAGGAAGAATTCTAAGAAAATGTGACTCATCGACGAAAGAAGTAGCTTACAAAACGCTTGTTCGTCCGATTCTTGAGTATTGCTCATCAGTATGGGACCCTTACCAGGTTGGATTAATAGAAGAGATAGACATGATCCAGCGAAAAGCAGCGCGATTCGTCATGGGGACATTTAGTCAGCGCGAGAGCGTTACGGAGATGCTGAACAAGCTCCAGTGGCGGACACTTCAAGAAAGGCGTTACGCAATACGGAGAGGTTTATTATCGAAATTACGAGAGAGCACATTCCGGGAAGAGATGGGCAACATATTACTACCGCCCACATATATCTCGCGTAATGATCACAACGAAAAGATCCGAGAAATTAGAGCAAATACGGAGACTTACAAGCAGTCGTTCTTCCCACGCACAATTCGTGAATGGAACAGGGAAGGGGGGATCAGATAGTGGTACAATAAGTACCCTCCGCCACACACCGTAAGGTGGCTCGCGGAGTATAGATGTAGATGTAGATGTAGGTCCCTCCCCTCCAAAAAGGCGCCAGGACATGACAGTGTCACCAACCAGTTGGTCCAAAACCTCCCACCCACGGCGATCGAACACCTCGCGAACGTCTTCAACGAGATTACTCGCACCCGCGAGTTCCCAGCTTGCTGGAAAAAAGCGGAAGTGGTCGCAATACAGAAACCAGGGAAAGACCCTCTATTCCCGCAGCACTACAGGCCGATTAGCCTCTTGCCAACTCTCAGCAAGATCTATGAGCGCCTCCTGCTAAGACCCATACAAGAACATATTACCAGAGAGCAAATTCTGCCGGATTTCCAATTCGGATTCCGGCAGAACCACTCTGCCCCCCAACAGATCATGAGAGTGGTTGAAGCAGCCACTGAGGGCTTCAACCACAGAGGTTACTGCGGGATAGTGCTACTAGACGTAGCCAAAGCCTTTGACTAAGTATGGCATAGAGGGCTACTCTACAAGTTGTACACACAAGGGTTCCCCGGGAGCATAGTAAAGCAGATCAAAAGCTATCTCTCGAACAGAACTTTCTCTGTCAAAGTAGAAACAGCCACCTCCACCAAGAGGCGTATTCGTGCTGGGGTGCCACAGGGATCGGTCCTGGGGCCCGTTTTGTACAGTCTGTACACTGCGGACACACCAACGGCCCCCCTGGTGCACACCGCTCAGTACGCTGACGATACAGCCTTCTACACAAGAAACGCAAACAAGGACCTAGTCTTCCGTAGGCTACAAAGGGTTTTAGATGACACGGAAACTTGGGCCCGTCGCTGGCGAATCACCATCAATTCCGAAAAGACGCAGGCTATGCTGATTACCCGTAGGCTCGGAAGGCGCGAACCTCCTCAACGCCCCCCCCCCCCCCCTTCCACCTTCACCTAAACGGAACCCAACTCGCCTGGCGCAGAAACGCCAAGTATCTTGGCGTAACCTTGGACTCTCGTCTTACGTGGAAATCCCACATAGACGAGGTCAATAGGAAGGCCTGCACCAGAATGTCCATCCTGTACCCAATCCTCAACCCATCCAGCTCCCTTTCCTGCCCAGTAGGAGTGAAGGTATACCAGGCCCTGATCCGGCCAGTCATGGAATACGCGTGTCCTGTCTGGGGATACGCGGCGAAGCAGCACCTGGACAAACTCCAGAGGCTGCAGAACCGCGCCCTCAGGAGGGCACTGCGTTTACCTCTTGGATTCCCCATTGACGATTTGCATGCCACTGCTGAAATCCCACTCCTGAGAGAGCGTTTTCAAGACCTGGCAAGGGCCTTCTATGAAGGAACTTCCAGGTCTGGAAACGCCCTCATCCACTCCCTAGGTCGGTATTACATGTCCCGCGATAAAAACAATCGCCCCATGACGATCTTCGACGACTAAGTCGAAGAGAAAAATCCCAATATCCATTCCCAAATCCTGCTCCTACCCTAATTACTACAATTATCTCACCAAACCTCAGGCAAGTACCAGACACACACAGAACAATAATCACATTTCACAGACACCAAAAAGTACAGAAATAATCGCACACACAAGTACACAGGGGAGTAAAAGCCGAAAGGCTACAAACTCCCCCTCAAACTTCCCCAAAGAGGGGAAAGTAATAGATGAGAGTAGCAGGGACTTAAGTAGTCCATCGGGGACGCCGCTATTGGCCGCTGGAACCACGTGTTCCACTGTGGCGCACTCACACTAAAAGCGGGCCAGGAGGCGCGCGCCGACACAGCTTACGGCGCGATGGAGCAGACCTCTAGGGGTCTTCGACGTCCATGACGTCTGCTGGGGATTCAAATTCCGAGGCGCGTGGTACCAGTCATGCAGCTTTACTGTATGGTTAAATGATGATGGCGTCCCCTTGGGTAAAATATTCCGGAGGTAAAATAGTCCCCCATTCGGATCTCCGGGCGGGGACTACTCAGGAGGACATTGTTATCAGGAGAAAGAAAACCGTCGTTCTACAGAACGGAGCGTGGAATGTCAGATCCCTTAATCGGGCAGGTAGGTTAGAAAATTTAAAAAGGGAAATGGATAAGTTAAAGATAGATATAGTGGGAATCAGTGAAGTTCGGTGGCAGGAGGATCAAGACTTTTGGTCAGGTGAATACAGGGTTATAAATACAAAATCAAATAAGGGTAATGCAGAATTAGGTTTAATAATGAATAAAAAAAATAGGAATGTGGGTGGCTACTACAAACAGCATAGTGAACGCATTATTGTGGCCAAGATAGACACGAGGCCCACGCCTACCACAGTAGTACAAGTTTATATGCCATCTAGCTCTGCAGATGACGAAGAGACTGATGAAATGTATGATGAGATAAAAGAAATTACTCAGAGAGTGAAGGAAATCGAAAATTTTATAGTCATGCGTGACTGGAATTCGTCATTAGGAAAAGGAAGAGAAGGAAACGTAGTAGATGAATATGGAATGGGGGAAAGGAATGAAAGAGGAAGTCGCCTGGTAGAATTTTGCACAGAGCATAACTTAATCATAGGTAACACTTGGTTCAAGAATCATGAAAGAAGTTTGTATACATCGAAGAAGTCTGGAGATATTGACAGGTTTCAGATAGATTATATAATGGTAAGACAGAGATTCAGGAACCAGATTTTAAATTGTAAGACATTTCCAGGGGCAGATGTGGTCTCTGACCACAATCTATTGGTTATGAACTGTAGAATAAAACTAAGGTTACTGAAAAAAGGTGTGAATTTAAGGAGATGTGACCTGGATAAACTGACAGAACCAGGGGTTGTAGAGAGTTTCAGGGAGAGCATTAGGGAACGATTGACACGAGTGGGGGAAAGACAGTAGAAGACGAATGGGTAGCTTTGAGAGATGAAATAGTGAAGGCAGCAGAGGATCAAGTAGGTAAAAAGACGGGGGCTAACAGAAGAGATACTGAATTTAATTGATGAAAGGGGAAAATACAAAAATGCAGTAAATGAAACAGGCAAAATGGAATACAAACGTCTCAAAAATGAGATCGACAGGAAGTGCAAAATGGCTAAGCAGGGATGGCTAGAGGACAAATGGAAGGATGTAAGGCGTATATCGCTAGGGGTAAGATAGATACTGCCTACAGAAAAATTAAGGAAACCTTTGGAGAAAAGAGAACCACTTGCATGAATTTCAAGAGCTCAGATGGAAACCCAGTTCTAAGCAAAGAAGGGAAAGCAGAAAGGTGGAAGGAGTATATAGAGGGTCTATACTAGAGATGGGCAAACTCGTTCATCGTTGGGAACTAGTTCACTGCTGATCATTCTTTTTTGGGAACCGTTCGTTTTTACTCATTCACCGTTCATTTGTACTTGGTATATGGTTCTTATGAAAAACTGAAAACTAGTAATGCAGGTGACTAAAGGATGGAGGGCACCAAGAGGGGGCACTTGCCTCCCCCCATGGAGTATAGAGTTTTTATTGATTACAGAATTCTTACACACTTTTAGAAGAAATTTCTGTGATTCTGCACAACCTCTCATTTAGCCAACTGTAGCCTGGTGTGGCTGATCGCTGGGAAATAATACAGGGTGGCGCACGGAATACCGGCCTCGAGTACAGACTGCTCGCCAATTACGGACGATGTGTTGCCCGTTACGAGCAGATACAACAAACAGACAAACATATAATAATTAGACAGTGAAGAAAGAACAAGCTAATGCAAGCAACAATTGCGAAACAATCGATGACTATGTGTAGAGAACTGGAGAAGAGAACATGAAAATCTCACGCGACGCACATGGGCTGTAGCTCATGTAGTCTTGTAAACATGTTGGTGGCTGTTTCCCAACTTAATAGACCACAAGTGTCCTGTATAAAATTCTTCGTTTCGACTTCCACTACATAGCTATGCTACATTGTAAACGATAATCGTTTACACCCTATATATACTTCACGTTGTCTCTGTGTTCGTAGGCGAAGTACAGACTTTAGGAAGCATAAAATAAAATGTGGTTTTTTCATACTTGCGTCACAAGCTTAGTAAAAATTAGGTTTTTATGTTGCATTTTTAAAGTTAATGCAGCAATAACAACAATAATTAAGTTCGCAGTAATAAAGTTTTTGGTTTGAAAGCTCCTTCTGAACGAATGCTTTTGAGATAATGAGTAAATACGATTTTATGGCAATCTATGTCTTTTCAAATGGAGAGTCACCGCTTTTCCTACTGAGCCAAAATGACCCACAACCCACTTTTTTTTTTTTTTTAAAGAAACCAAGCTAGCAATTAATGCAAATTGGAAACAACCAAACTTAAAAATAATTAGTGCCTTCCTAAATGTAATGTTTTGTATATCAAAAATACATGAAAATCGTTTTATATGAATTTTCTTACACTAAAAATTAAGCAAATTATTGAAAGTTAGCTGTTAAATTAAGTCGATGAAACCAAAAAATATATGCATAACAAAAAAACTTGCCTTGTTATAAGTATGTCTTCTGCTGTTCATCGATATAATGAAGTGAGCTGATATGCCCTTTTGTTGCCTGAAAAGACGTACCTATTACATACAACGTAATTTTATATAATTTACGTAACTATAAAATACTTTTTGATTACCGGTCTTGGACGCTGAATAGCCAGAACCAAGTGCAAGAACAGTGTGGAACACATGTAAAATAGGCGAGCGCAGTGAACGAAACGAACAACTGGATACTGAACTAACTATGAGCAGTCAGCAGTGGAACTGAGACAGGTGGTCATACGAAGAACGACGAGTGCGGCCGAGGGAGACAGAGACTGAGACGAGTACGCGATCGAGGCTGGAACGAGAACTTCCGAAGTGACGGCCGCGACCGAAGTGAACTAGTGAACTGTGAATCGATCGTTCCTCGTTCCCGGGAGCTATAAGTAGACAGCCGCGATCGAAGTGAACTATGAACCGATCGTTCCTTGGAATTCGTTCCTCGGTCCTTTCGTTCATCTTGGTGAACCGTTCCTTTACACCCGTTCGTTCGCGAACTACCCATCTCTAGTCTATACACGGGCGACGTTATTGAGGACAATATTATGGAAATGGAAGAGGATGTAGATGAAGATGAAATGGGAGATATGATACTGCGTAAAGAGTTTGACAGAGCACTGAAAGACCTAAGGCAAAACAAGCCCCCAGGACTAGACAACATTCCATTAGAAGTACCGATAGCCCTGGGAGTGCCAGCCGTGACAAAACTCTACCATCTGGTGAGCAAGTTCTATGAGACAGGTGAAATACCCTCAGACTTCAAGAAGAATATAATAATTCCAATCCCAAAGAAAGCACGTGTTGACAATTGTAAAAATTACCAAACTATCAGTTTAATAAGCCGCGGCTGCAAAATACTAACATGAATTCTTTACAGACGAGTGGAAAAACTGGTAGAAGCCAACCTAAGGGAAGATCAGTTTGGATTCCGTACAAATGTTGGAAAGATTAGGCAATCCTGACTCTATAACGTATCTTAGAAATAGATGAAGGAAAGGCAACCCTACGTTTTTAGCATTTGTAGACTTAGAGAAAGCTTTTGACAATGTTGACTGGAATACTCTCTTTCGAATTCAGAAGGTGGCAGGGGTAAAATACAGGGAGCGAAAGGCTATTTATAATTTATACAGAAAACAGATGCCAGTTATAAGAGTCGGTGGGCGTGAAAGGGAAGCAGTGGTTGGGAAGGGTGTGAGACAGGGTTGTAGGCTCTCCCTGATGTTACTCAATCTGTATATTGAGCAAGCAGTAAAGGAAACAAAAGAAAAATTCAGAGTAGGATTTAAATTCCATGGAGAAGGAATTAAAACATTGAGGTTCACCGATGACATTGTAATTCTGTGAGAGACAGCAAAGGACCTGGAAAAGCAGCTGAACGGAGTCGACAGTGTCTTGAAAGGAGGGTATAAGATGAACTTCAACAAAATCAAAACGAGGGTAATGGAATGTATTCGAATTAAATCTGGTGATGCTGCGGGAATTAGATTAGGAAATGAGACGCTTAAAGTAGTAAATGAGTTTTGCTATTTGGGGAGCAAAATAACTGATGATTCTCGAGGTAGAGAGGATATAAAGTGTAGACTGGCAATAGCAAGGAAAGCGTTTCTGAAGGAGAGAAATTTGTTAACATCAAGTATAGATTTGAGTGTCAGGAAGCCTTTGCTTAAAGTATTTGTACGGAGTGTAGCCATGTATTAAAGTGAAACATGGACAATAAATAGTTTAGACAAAAAGAGAATAGAAGCTTTCGAAATGTGGTGCTACAGAAGAATGTTGAAGATTTGATGGGTAGATCACATAACTAATGAGGAGGTATTGAATAGGATGGGGAGAAGAGTAATTTGTGGCACAACTTGACTAGAAGAAAAGATCGGTTGGTAGGACATATTCTGAGGCATCAAGGGATCACCATTTTAGTACTGGAGGGCAGCAAGAGGGAGACCAAGAGACGAAACACTAAACAGATTCAGAAGGATGTAGGTTGCAGTAGGTACTGGGACATGAAGCGGCTTGCACAGGGTGGAGTAGCATGGAGAGCTGCATCAAACCAGTCTTCCGATTGAAGACCACAACAACAACAACCAAAACAGTGAAGAATAATACTGTGCATTGGAACCCTGAATAGAACCACCTGTTTTCATAAAATATAAATGTGTTTTATTATTTACTGAACGTCCCGTGTATGTACTGTATGTATTTTTCACATCCCCTTCTAAACCATTGGATCGGTTTCTACCAAACTTGGTATACATATATATTCTACTCTTGAAGAAACGGTGTGGAGGTAAGAACGCCGTACCTATCAATGGAGCGGGGAGTTGAAAAACAAGATAAAGCTCACCAAAGGCGAATTCCCAGACTTTATTCACCCATTATTTGGAATGAGAGCACTTAGTGTCTTACAAGGAACTTTACACACAATCTGAAACATTTAGGAAACATTTTCGCACTGACATTCTTCACGAAATATTGAAAAAAAAACGTTTATTGCTCTCGACATTTCCGTTGTCGATACAGTAAAACTGCAAGCATTACGTATTAGTTTATTACTGCTTCATTAGTAACTGTGATCGTGGGACATTTTACAGACAATATTCGCATGCATCACTAAATGTACCTCCAAAATTATAATGTTGTACGACACACACTTCAGGAGTTACGACGTCATATAAACCGAGACGCGTGAAAAACTTCCACCTCATGCAAGGTGTTTGAATTTATCACTTCCCTGTTACTAGCTCTATTCACAACATATTTCTCATACCGCATCAACATATACTGTTGAATTTCCCTGTGAAATTATAATATTATACTACACGTAATTCAGGAGACATTCATACAGGTATATATACTGAGACCCGTGAAAAACTGCCGCATCAAGCAAGACATTTTAAGTTATAACGACTTTACTGCTAATTATATTCACCACAAATTTTGCAGACAGTATAAAACAGTATCACTGAATGTACCTGCATAATTCCACAACGTACGACACGTGGTTCAGGATATATGACATCACAATGCACCCTGTGCAATTTGGGCTGCGTGAAAATGAAACTGCAGGGTGTAATTCGCAGAAGAAGTATAGTACGTACAACTAATGTTTGTGTGGCATATATTACATACACTATGTTATCAAAAATATCCGGACACCTGGCTGAAAATCACTTGCAAGTTCGTGGCGTCCTCAATCGGTAATGCTGGAATTCAGTATGGTGTTGATCCACCCTTAGCCTTGATGACAGCTTCCACTCTCGCTGGCATATGTTCAGTCAGGTGCTGGAAGATTTGTTGGGGAATGGGAGCCCATTCTTCACGGAGTGCTGCACTGTGGAGAGGTATCGATGTCGGTCAGTAAGGCTTCGCACAAAGTTGACGTTCCAAAACATCCCAAAGATATTCTATAGGATTCAGGTCAGGAATCTGTGAAGGCCAGTCCATTACAGGGATGTTATTGTCGTGTAACCACTCCACTACAGGCCATGCTTTATGAACAGCTGCTCGATCGTGTTGAATGATGCAATCGCTATCCCCCAATTTCTCTTCAATGGTGGAAGCAAGAAGGTGCTTAAAACATAAATGTAGGCCTGTGCTGTCGCAGTGCCACGCAACCAACAAGGGGTGTAAGCCCCCTCCATGAGAAACACGACCACATCATAACACAATCACCTCCGAAATTTGCTCTTGGCACTACACACACTGGCAGATGGCATTCACTGGACATTCGCCATACCCACACCCTGCCATCGGATCACCACATTGTGTACCGTGATTCATCACTTTACACAACGTTTTTCCATTGTTCAATCGTCCAATGTTTACACTCCTTACACCAAGCGAGACGTCGTCTGGCATTTACCCATGTGATGAGTGACTTATGAGCAGCCGCTCGACCATGAAATACAAGTTTTCTCACATCCCGCCTAACTTTCATAGTACTTGCAGTCGATCCTGATGCAGTTTGGAATTCCTGTGTGATGGTCTAGCTAGATGTCTGCCTATTACACATTACGACCCTCTTCAACTGTCGGCGGTCTCTGTCAGCCAACAGAGGGCTGCATGCTTTTATGCTGTACATGTCCCTCCACGTTTCCACTTCACTATCACATCGGAAACAGAGGACCCAATTATGTTTAGGCATGTGGAAATCTTGTGTACAGATTTATGTCACAACTGATACCCAATCACGTGACCACGTTAGAAGTCAGAGAGTTCTGCGGAGATCCCCATTCTGCTCCCTCACGATGTCTAAGGTCGCTGGTATGGAGGTCTCTAGAAGAGCGTAGCGTTCCAAAGGATTGGAAAAGGGCACAGGTAATACCCGTTTTCAAGAAAGGACGTCGAACAGATGTGATATCTCTAACGTCCATCAGTTGTAGAATTTTGGAACACTTATTATGTTCGAGTATAATGACTTTTCTGGAGACTAGAAATCTACTCTGTAGAAATCAGCATGGGTTTCGAAAAAGACGGTCGTGTGAAACCCAGCTCGCGCCATTCGTCCACGAGACTCAGATGGCCATAGACACGGGTTCACAGGTAGATGCCGTGTTTCTTGACTTCCGCAAGGCGTTCGATACAGTTCCCCACAGTCGTTTAATGAACAAAATAAGAGCATATGGACTATAAAACCAATTGTGTGATTGGATTGAAGAGTTCCTAGATAACAGAACGCAGCATGTCACTCTCAATGGAGAGAAGTCTTCCGAAGTAAGAGTGATTTAAGGTGTGCCGCAGGGGAGTGTCATAGGACCGTTGCTATTCACAATATACACTCCTGGAAATTGAAATAAGAACACCGTGAATTCATTGTCCCAGGAAGGGGAAACTTTATTGACACATTCCTGGGGTCAGATACATCACATGATCACACTGACAGAACCACAGGCACATAGACACAGGCAACAGAGCATGCACAATGTCGGCACTACTACAGTGTATATCCACCTTTCGCAGCAATGCAGGCTGCTATTCTCCCATGGAGACGATCGTAGAGATGCTGGATGTAGTCCTGTGGAACGGCTTGCCATGCCATTTCCACCTGGCGCCTCAGTTGGACCAGCGTTCGTGCTCGACGTGCAGACCGCGTGAGACGACGCTTCATCCAGTCCCAAACATGCTCAATGGGGGACAGATCCGGAGATCTTGCTGGCCAGGGTAGTTGACTTACACCTTCTAGAGCACGTTCGGTGGCACGGGATACATGCGGACGTGCATTGTCCTGTTGGAGCAGCAAGTTCCCTTGCCGGTCTAGGAATGGTAGAACGATGGGTTCGATGACGGTTTGGATGTACCGTGCACTATTCAGTGTCCCCTCGACGATCACCAGTGGTGTACGGCCAGTGTAGGAGATCGCTCCCCACACCATGATGCCGGGTGTTGGCCCTGTGTGCCTCGGTCGTATGCAGTCCTGATCGTGGCGCTCACCTGCACGGCACCAAACACGCATACGACCATCATTGGCACCAAGGCAGAAGCGACTCTCATCGCTGAAGACGACACGTCTCCATTCGTCCCTCCATTCACGCCTGTCGCGACACCACTGGAGGCGGGTGCACGATGTTGGGGCGTGAGCGGAAGACGACCTAACGGTGTGCGGGACCGTAGCCCAGCTTCATGGAGACGGTTGCGAATGGTCCTCGCCGATACCCCAGGAGCAACAGTGTCCCTAATTTGCTGAGAAGTGGCGGTGCGGTCCCCTACGGCACTGCGTAGGATCCTACGGTCTTGGCGTGCATCCGTGCGTCTCTGCGGTCCGGTCCCAGGTCGACGGGCACGTGCACCTTCCGCCGACCACTGGCGACAACATCGTTGTACTGTGGAGACCTCACGCCCCACATGTTGAGCAATTCGGCGGTACGTCCACCCGGCCTCCCTCATGCCCACTATACGCCCTCGCTCAAAGTCCGTCAACTGCACATACGGTTCACGTCCACGCTGTCGCGGCATGCTACCAGTGTTAAAGACTGCGATGGAGCTCCGTATGCCACGGCAAACTGGCTGACACTGACGGCGGCGGTGCACAAATGCTGCGCAGCGAGCGCCATTCGACGGCTAACACCGCGGTTTCTGGTGTGTCCGCTGTGCCGTGCGTGTGATCATTGCTTGTACAGCCCTCTCGCAGTGTCCGGAGCAAGTATGGTGGGTCTGACACACCGGTGTCAATGTGTTCTTTTTTCCATTTCCAGGAGTGTACATAAATGACCTTGTGGATGACATCGGAAGTTCACTGAGGCTTTTTGCAGGCGATGCTGTTGTGTATCGAGAGGTTGAAACAATGGAAAATTGTACTGAAATTCAGGAGGATCTGCAGCGAATTGACGCATGGTGCAGGGAATGGCAAATGAAATTCAATGTAGACAAGTGTTATGTGCTGCGAAAAGATAGAAAGATAGATCCCTTATCATTTAGCTACAAAATAGCAGGTCAGCAACTGGAAGTAGTTAATTCCATAAATTATCTGGGAGTACGCATTAGGAGTGATTTAAAATGGAATGATCATATAAGGTTGATCGTCGGTAAAGGAGATGCCAGACTGAGATTCATTGGAAGAATGCTAAGGAAATGCAATCCGAAAACAAAGGAAGTAGGTTACAGTACGCTTGTTCGCCCACTGCTTGAATACTGCTCAGCAGTGTGGGATCCGTACCAGATAGGGTTGATAGAAGAGATAGAGAAGATCCAACGGAGAGCAGCGCGCTTCGTTAAAGGATCATTTAGTAAACGCGAAAGAGTTACGGAGATGATAGATAAACTCCAGTGGAAGACTCTGCAGGAGAGACGCTCAGTAGCTCGGTACGGGCTTTTGTTAAAGTTTCGAGAACATACCTTCACTGAAGAGTCAAGCAGTATATTGCTCCCTCCTACGTATATCTCGCGAAGAGACCATGAGGATAAAATCAGAGAGATTAGATCCCACACAGAAGCATACCGACAATCCTTCTTTCCACGAACAATACGAGACTGGAATAGAAGGGAGAACCGATAGAGGTACTCAGGGCACCCTCCGCCACACACCGTCAGGTGGCTTGCGGAGTATGGATGTAGATGTAGATGTAGATGTATAAGCAATAGGTCGGAGCACAATGCACCTAATATGAAAAACGTATGGTTTTTTGGAGTGTCCAGATGCTTTTGGTCTCCTAGTGTATATGTGAAATACAGTCACTTCCACAATAAAATGTATGTCATATTTTTAAGTGTAGCATCCGCAGCAACATCTCTGGTACTGGTGTCGAATCTGTAATCAATGCACTTTTGCACAGTGTGTAGATAAACAGTGTGAGAGCTGAATGCTTTGTTTTTTCAGTTGGAGTTTCAAATGAGTGCAAAATATCTGAAGCATCACAAGACAGTGTTCCTTGTAAATCATCCAAAAGGGACCAAAGCTTTCATATGCTGGTGCTACTAAAACTCTTAGAACGTCAAACACATTCATTGTGAATGGGACATGTGAGTTGTGTTTAGCCGTGCATGTGTATCCAGCGTGGCTGACGCATCGCGCTAAATGGTCGTCCTGCTGTCAATATACGTCTCAGAAAAGTTAAACGTTCTCACCGCTAAAAGCCTGTGCATGCTCATGAAAACACCATTAATCATTGTTTCATTATGAACAATGCACCCTGTGCTATTCTGTGAAGTCAGTATCGTGTTAGCAATGGTAAGCGCTAAAAGCCTGTGCACGCTCGTGAAAACACCGTTAATCATTGTCCCATCAGGAACAATGCACCCTGTGGTATTCTGTGACATCAGTATCGTGTTAGCAATAGTAAACACACATGCTGCCCAGAGGCGTCTCGCATATGGGGCTAGCGTGAGCGTTCCTTGGAGATCTGTGACATCAGCATAACACTTGAAGAACTCTAACTGTATACCCGAAAGTAGATGCAACTTTCACCTGCTCGCTGTACGGAACAGCGGCGTGAGAGCGATGGCTCACCCTGGTTTGCTTCCGGTGGTGGTGTCCAAGCACACACTCCTTCGAGGGTATGTGCTCTGCAAATAGGTCTTCGCTCCCATCTGGTCTCGTCAGCAACGGTGCCGAGGTGGTTACATATTTAGAGAGGAATTTCTCAGGTGTCAAGTATGAAAGGGATGCCGCTACCTCATCCTTAGGGGCCCAAATGGTCGCGTCGTAGCTTAGAGTGGACAGCCGGGGCACCCGGACTCTGGCATCGACGTCGGACGCCAGGTGGCGGGATGTGTTTTTTATTAGTGATCTTTTGTTTACACTATATCCCATCTATGTCAACATCTACATATATACTCTGCTAGCCATCAAGCAGTGTTTTGTGTGCCGGCCGAAGTGGCCGTGCGGTTAAAGGCGCTGCAGTCTGGAACCGCAAGACTGCTACGGTCGCAGGTTCGAATCCTGCCTCGGGCATGGATGTTTGTGATGTCCTTAGGTTAGTTAGGTTTAACTAGTTCTAAGATCTAGGGGACTAATGACCTCAGCAGTTGAGTCCCATAGTGCTCAGAGCCATTTGAACCAAGTGTTTTGTGTGAGGCACTGATTACGCCAAGTCATGTTTCTCCCCCTCTGTTCCACTCACAGATCATGTGAGGGAAAAACGACCGTCTGAACACCTCTGTACGAGCTCTAATTTCCCTTATCTTTGAATGGTGATCATTGCCCAATATGAAAGTTGGTGGTAATAATATATGCTCTACATCCTTGGTGAAGATAGGATTTTGGAATTTAGCGAGCAGATCCTTCCGTTTAGTGTGTCGTCTGTCTGCAAGTGTGTTCCACTTCAGACTTCCAATGAGATTTTTAACTCTCTCGCAATGGCTAAATGTGCCAGTCACGAATCTTGTCATTCTTCTTTGAACCTTCTCAATCTCTTGAATCAGACCCTACTAGTAAGTGCGCTGTACAGATGAACATTTTTCTAAGACAGAATGCCATGAATTAAAGAAAAGTACCCCATACATGTGAAGAATATCGATGTAATGAATTTTCATAAATTTTTTATATCAACATGGTGTTAGCGGTACAATACTTAAGTGAAGGGTGTGTGTGAGTGGATGACATGGAACACAACAGCAGGTTAAGTGCAGAACACTAAGTTAATTCGAATAATTTGTATGTAAAACGCAGTACAGTGGTTTAAGGGGGTGGGTGACAGAGAAAGATGCGCCAGAAATGACGTTCAAAAGCATGTGAAATTCGAAAAGTGTACCAGGAAATGGTGGGAGGACATAACTGATTACTTAAGTTGCCATCAAATGCGGTACAACAATTTAAGGAAATGGGGGTGACATGGAAAACCACTTAACAGAACAATAGGTTAAGGACCTATCAATCAAAGGAGCACAATGGGTTAAGTACTTGAGTGAATACCTGCCCCTGACGCAGGCAACCCACACGAACAAGATGCACCAGCACTCCATTCCAGATGTGGGGTGGGCCAGTGGGTGGGGTGACAAATGATTAAGTGTGGTGACATGGAAAACAACTTAACAGAACAATAGGTTAAATGCATCTCAATCAGAAGAGAGCAATAGGTTAAGCACCTGTCAATCAAAGGAGAATAACAGGTGTGCCCCTGAGTGCATGCCTGCCCCTGATATAATCAACCTGCACTAAGAAACACACGAGCTCTCTCCTGGCCCCATGACTCACTATTTGCAGACACATTCCTTCTCTGTACACAATAAATATCCATACAGCTGCCTAGTGTCCTCACTCTAGCACATGTACTTTCAGTGATCTGAATAACCGAGGTCTGATATCGGGGTGCTTTGCAAGAGTTTTGAGGGTGAGCTAGCCCACAACTGAGTCTGATCAATGGTACTGCCTTTGTCATAAACTGTGATGACAAAAGTCATGCGATAGCGAAAAGCGATATGCACATACACAGATGGCGGCAGTATCGCTTACACAAGGTGTTAAGGGGCAGTTCATTGGCAGAGCTGTTATTTGTACGCATGTGATTGACGCCAAAAGGTTTCCGACGTGATCGTGGCCGTACGACAAGGATTAACACACATCGATCGCGAATTGGTAATTGATGCTAGGCACATTGGACAAGTTGACCTAACTCTTTCCATTCACCAAACAACCGCCTCACTGATGCAAATTTTTCACTAAAGTCCATGTAACCCAATGTGCCTGCCCAGTCACACAAGCCCTTACACGATTTCAGATTTTAAGTCACCTTTTTGCAAATGTCAGCTATGGATTAAAGTTAGGCATTGGGCCAATCTTGGTAATCGCATCATTATTATCCAAAGCACATTTTTTTTTCGTGGTACTGCTTTGCCCTTTAAACCGCTCAATCATCGCATCCCAGTTTACTAATAGTAAACTTGAAGATTTATTTGCATGAAATATGTGCTTACACAGGAGACCAAACTATTAGAAAAAAATTGCAAGAGCAGGCATAATATATTCAATAAAATTTTTCTGGGTTTGTGACCACATCGTCAGTATATATAAAACTACCGATGTTTCGGTCCCTGTTGCAAGCGACCTTCTTCAGGGCGTTCTTGTTTACTACTGAATTAAAGAACTTTGTTTCTTATACAACTGCAAACATGGCTATTGTCTAATTCTGATAGGCTGTTTAGGATGAAGGAGACATATGTAGAAGTCACTATTGATGTTTTTATTATTTCTTTTCATTGGTGGAAACTCGACGTTTTGACTGGTGTTTGCATTACTGCTTGTGAGTTGTTGAAATCGGCGAATGGAAAACCAGGCGACAGCTGTGACGTGGCGTTGTTTTCCTACTTTCTAGTTCCGGCCGAGGCGGGCCAGTACTCTGTATCCCTGCGGCAGCTGCGGTCTCTGGCGTGCCTGTATGTGTTGCTTCACGTGAGATATTGTCCCGTAGCGTTGTTATTGCTGGCAGCTGAGATGTCGGAAGTCGGTACCCATCTTCTCTGTTCGTGTTGGCCTATCGCTTGGCTATTTCTATTGCCTCTCTAATCTTCCTCCTGAAAGTAAGGGGCTGTTTCGCCAGTACTCATCGTGGTGTTCTGCCACTGCTGATTTGGTTTGCTGTCTTAGTCGGATGCATCTTTCGCGTTCAGATATCAGTGTGCTAATGGGTGGCCAGGTTTCGCCTGCATACACTAATTCACATTCGCACCTGATTTCTTAAACTAAAAAATAAATAATAAAAACACCAATAAAGATTCCTAACATGGCTCCACTTCATGAGAATTAGACAACAGCCATGTCTGCAGGTATATAAGAAACAAAGTTCCATCATTCAGCACTACACAAAAACACGCTGAAGAAGGTCGCTTGCAACAGGGACCGAAACGTCAGTAGTTTTATATATATCGACAATGCGGTCACAATCCCAGAATTTTTTTTATTGAATGTGACAATGGCCGTGGAAGCCTACGTTTATACAGGCATAATATAGTCGATTTGTCAGAGTGTGTTAAGTGCTAGTCAAATACACTTTTGGAGCCTCCATTTTCCAGATAAAGGGGATATTGCTGCAAAATGTTTTCTGCGCTACAGTCTGAAAGTCGTTTTCTCACATCGTTTATGAATGGGTAAGGATTAACATTGAAAGAGTATTTTACACTTGGTTAACTACCCACAATAATCTTCATGAAACTCACGGAGGTCGTTAGAAACGAACAAGCCCTTCAAACGTTCCAGCATATTTGCATATTTGTTTATTCCATCTTTAATGTGTTTGCTCTGAGCTTCAATATGATCCGTGTAATTTATCATGAAGGTTTGCAGTTTCCTTCTGAAAATGTACACGCGCATTCACGACAGTCATACCAATTCGATTTAAACCGTTTTTTAAACCGGAGGATATTTTCCTGTCAGTCTACAAGTCAAAGCAAGTATTTTAAAAAACCTGTTTGATATTAGAGCGTAGGATCTATTCCTTTAATGATTCTGTGAATAAGTCAGCAGCAGCCAAATTAATCAAATCACTTTTTTCAAGTAGCAATTCATGAACAAGTTTATGGCAGTTATGCTCTATGTGAACATTACACAGAAATGCTTCCCCTTTTAAACAAACTGTCACTAGCGGCAGGTTGGACTATTATTTATGTGTCGACTGTTCTTTTAGACATGTCCTGAAGAACAATACTACTATGAATCAAGACACAAAGGAATTAAAGACATTAGCCGCCAGTGAGCATTGATTTATATCAATGGGGACGGAATCGAACCGCGGTATTGAACGTCTAGGCATGGTTGAACTACAGACAACACGAGCTGTGTACCTCCTTCCTGGTGGAATGACTGGAACTGATCGGCAGTCGGACCCCTTCCGTCTAATATGCGCTGCTCATGGTTCAAATGGTTCAAATGGCTCTGAGCACTATGGGACTTAACATCTGAGGTCATCAGTCCCCTAGAACTTAGAACTACTTAAACCTAACTAACCTAAGGACCTCAAACACATCCATGCCCGACTCAGGATTTGAACCTGCGACCGTAGCGGTCGCTCGGTTCCAGACTGAAGCGCCTAGAACCGCTCGGCCACATCGGTCGGCTGCTGCCCACGCATGGTTGTTTACATCTTTGGGCGGGTTTAGTGACATCTCTGAATAGTCGAAGGGACTATGTCTATGATACAATATCCAAATTCAACGTCTATCTTCAGGAGTTCTGGGAATCGGGGTGATGCAAAACTTTTTTTGATGTGTGTATTTCTGGATACACAAAACGGTCATCAATTGTCAGGTATTTGATGCTCGACTTAACTATGAAAGACCCAAGTCTTTTTTGGGATAAATCCTTAAGAGCGTCACTCAGATCAGAGTACGAGTTGAAAGTTCAGACTAAAAAAAATATAAAAAAATAAAAAAGAGTGTTTTGTGACGGTCTTCGTGTGGTGTCACCGCTAGACACCACACTTGCTAGGTGGTAACTTAAATCGGCCGCGGTCCTGTAGTACATGTCGGACCCGCGTGTCGCCACTATGTAATCGCAAACCTAGCGCCACCACATGGCAGGTCACAAGACACGGACTTGACCTCGCCCCAGTTGTACGGACGACATAGCTTGCGACAAGACGTATCACGTCTTCCTCTCATTTGCCGAGAGACAGATTAAATAGCCTTCAGCTAGTCCATCGCTACTACCTAGCAAGGCGCCTTGTGTATCATTGCTAATTGCTTACTACTATGCAAGAGATGTATTTCAACAAGAACAAGACTACATTAAAGTTAAGTATATTAAAATCTCTCTTCTTTTCTTTATAGTTTTCATCCAGTCTCCTGTTTCAGAATTTACGCCCGTCTGCGTTAGTTTCGCGTGCACCTAGCCACTCATTGTGTCGAGACCTTAGGGAATCGACACAACAATATTTTGGCGACGAGGTGTGGTGCCGCGCCCACGTTGCAGTCTTTGTGTTCTATTTGCTCTAATTTGCTTGTGTCATGGCTTCGCCGCAGTCTCCAGATGTACTGTCCGAATTTTTTCGCTTGCAGAATCAGCAGACGCAGGCGTTATTGGAAGCCCTTGGACAGCTCGTCCAGGGTCAACGTGCGCTGCAAACCGATGCGGCGGCAGCCGCTTCTTCGCTACCGCAGCCACACAACGCTGTCGCACCGCCATTTAGGCCCTTTGAGGCCACAACCGAAAGCTGGACTGAGTGGGCCGATCAGTTCAACTTCCACCTCACTGCTTATGGAATTCAAGGTAAAGAGCGGCAGCCGTTTTTGCTTTCTTGTGTCGGTGTGTCTACCTACCGGGTGATAGTGAAATTGTTTCCCCGACGCGACGTAGCAACTCTGACCTACGAGGAAATTTTGTCGGCTTTAGATGCCTATTTCAAAGAAACAGTTAATGTTGTTGCAAAACGGTATACGTTTTTTCGTACAAAACGTACCGCCGGTCAGACTAACAGGGAGTGGGTTGCAACTTTGCAAGGACTTACTAGAGACTGTGCGTTTGCCTGTGAATGTGGCCTCCCATATTCAGATACTATGGTGCGTGATGCAATTGCACAGAACGTTTCTGATGTTCGCATAAGGGAACAGATTTTGAAGCTAGTTAATCCCTCCCTGCAACAAGTGATAGACATTTTGGACAGGCAAGACACACTTGACTTTGCTCAGGAATCATTTGAAACTTCGCCAGCAGTGTGTCACATTAATCGGCCCGCCCGGCCCGCTGCACGGGACGCTAAGCGGCCCTCGCGCCCGACTTCGCTGCGGCCGCCTAGCTTGCAACCACGTGCGCCGCGTCAGCAAGCAAATGCAGTGAAATCTTGCCCGCGGTGTGCAACTAGACATTCGCGTGAAAATTGCCCGTCACGCCAAGCTATTTGCTTTTACTGTCAAAAGAAAGGACATGTACAAAGTGTTTGCCAGAAAAAGCTTAGATCAGACACTCGCAATAATTCCAGGCCTTTTGCTTCGCGCCGGAATCGAACCCAGGACAATCAGGCTCGTGGACCTTCGCCCATGGACATCCATGTAGTACATTCCCACCCGTCCAGTGACACTTTAGCTAACAGTGACTGTGTTCGTCCCACCCAACGAGTGCGTCGACGTCGCCGGAAATCCCGTAAAGTTGCAAGTGCTTCTGGACCTGTATCAGTTCAAATTGCACGTGACAGTCGCTCTTGTCGTCAACAAGACAATAAACTTTTTGTGGACTTAGACTTTGCAGGAAAAGTGATCCCATTCCAGCTCGATACCGGAGCTGCTGTTTCATTGCTCAATCGCGACACGTACAAACAACTGGGCGCCCCGCCATTGCGTGCCGCAAATGTTACGTTAACTAGTTACTCAGGACAGCATATACCTGTGTTAGGACAGTGCAGCCTTCTTGCAACATACAAGGGACAGACAAAACTTGTGTCATTTTATGTTCTTCGTTCCTCTAGTGCAGTGAACTTGTTTGGTTTAGATTTGTTTCAATTGTTTAATTTGTCTATAGTAAATCAGGTCCTATCAGTGAATCAGACTGTGCCTTCCGCCAGTGTTTCTAGTCTTTGTGAAGAATTTGCAGACATTTTTGCACCGGGCCTTGGTTGCGCTAAGAACTATGAAGCGCATTTGGAACTGAAAGACAACGCGCAACCGAAATTTTTCAGAGCGCGCAATGTTCCCCACGCATTGCGTGATGAGGTCGCACGAACATTGGCCGAGTTAGAATCTCACGGTGTAATTGAACGTGTGCCGGCTTCTCTCTGGGCCTCACCCTTAGTAATACTTGCCTTACGCCATTCGATCCCCGAAAACCCCTTTTGTTGATGGTCGATGCATCGGATTTCGGGATCGGTGCTGTGCTTGCGCACAAGGATGGCTCGCATGATCGCCCTATTGCCTTTGCGTCCAAATTGCTCTCATCTGCGCAAAGAAATTATTCACAAATAGAGAAAGAAGCTTTAGCTCTCGTGTTTGGTGTTACCAAGTTCCATGACTTCTTGTATGGTCGTCACTTTACAATCATCACGGACCACAAGCCTTTGACATCGCTTTTTCATCCGAACAAGCCTGTACCTCCACGTACAGCGCAGAAATTCATTCGCTGGTCACTTTTTCTCTCGCAGTACCGCTACGATATCTTGTATCGGTCCACTGCTAAGCACGGCAATGCTGATGCGTTGTCCCGTTTGCCTGTTGCTGAGGATAAAGCATTCGATTCTTCCGAACTTGCTTGCATGTTCATTGATTCGGAAGCCGATGACGTGGTCGCATCGTTTCCGATTGATTTTCGTCGTGTAGCTACAGCCACAGCTGCTGACCCTGTCCTTGCTCCCGTTTTGCGTTTTGTTGCTACGCAATGGCCCTTGTCAAAGTCACGGATCGAGGATCCTTTGGTTCGCCGTTTTTTTGCTCACAAGGAGAGACTTTTTGTACGACGTGGTGTTTTGTTGTTGCGTTCCGATAATGATCAATCCCGAGTCGTAGTCCCACGTTCGTTACAGTCCTCTGTCTTAAAGCTTCTTCACCAAGGACATTGGGGTATAGTGCGAACGAAACAACTTGCTCGACAGCACTGTACTTGGTTCGGAATCGATGCTGCGATTACGAATATGTGCTCCTCTTGCGTGGCGTGTGCCGAACAACAATCCGCACCGCCGCGGAAATTCTTTGCATGGCCGAAAGCCACTTCCCCTTGGCAACGCTTGCACATCGATTTTGCTGGTCCATTCTGGAATGCTCGATGGTTGGTTGTGGTCGATGCTTTCAGTAATTTTCCTTTTGTTGTCCGGATGTCTTCCACGACGTCTTCTGCCACAATCCGAGCCTTGTCTGCTATCTTTTGCATTGAAGGTCTTCCGCCGACTATTGTTTCCGACAATGGCCCACAATTCATGTCCGCAGAATTTCAGTCGTTCTGCAAGGCCAATGGTATTCACCATCTGACATCCGCGCCGTTTTCGCCTCAGTCAAACGCTGCCGCTGGACGATTGGTCCCGACTTTCAAGTCGCAGATGTTGAAGTTGAAAGAGTCGCATTCTCGGGAGGACGCTTTGTTGCTCTTTTTGTCCTCATATCGCTCTCAGCCCCGCGATGGTCGCTCGCCGGCTGAGTTGCTCCATGGTCGCACTCATCGAACTCTGATGTCTTTGCTGCATCCGCCACATCAGGTTCCTGTGCAGCGGCAGACTCCTGCTTTTGCTCCTGGCGACGTTGTCTATTATCGCAACTATCGCGGTTCACAGCGTTGGCTCGCAGGGCGCATTCTTCGCTGCCTCGGCCGCGCGATGTATTTGGTTTTGGGGGCCTCTGGTGAGGTGCGTCGGCATCTCAATCAGCTGCGCCTCTGTCGTCGCCTGGGTTCTGCCGCTCCCCGTCTGCTTTCAGCGACGGAGCCGTCAGGTCAGCGCCCTGGGGACCCATCTACTGGCTCGCCTCATCCCCAGGTGTTACCGACGATGCCTTCCATTTTGCCTCATGGCGTCGCGCCGCCGCAGCCGCCGCCGGCGCCGCCAGCAGCGGACGCTTCGCTGCAGCCGCCTCGCGCCTCCCTGGGTCACGCGCCGCCGCTTGCTTCCCGTGACCAGCCGTCCTCCGCCATGGACCTCTTGCCCGCTCCGGACCAGATGTCGTCTTCGCCCGTCGGGTGCTCCGACCACATGGAGGTCGACCCTTCTGTCTCATTACGTGCGCATACACCTCATGTTGACGTGCACCCTGGACTAGGTTTGCAGGCGTTTCCTAGCTCCCCTCGGACCGAATGGCCGGGTGCGGGTGGCACAGCCTCGCCTGTTGTTAGGCTCCCCACCTCATCGCATACGTCAACATGGGGTCCTCCCCACGGCGGGCGGAAGCCTTATCTCACGACCGTTCGCCGATTTGCGGGGGAGGAATGTGGTGTCACCGCTAGACACCACACTTGCTAGGTGGTAACTTAAATCGGCCGCGGTCCTGTAGTACATGTCGGACCCGCGTGTCGCCACTATGTAATCGCAAACCTAGCGCCACCACATGGCAGGTCACAAGACACGGACTTGACCTCGCCCCAGTTGTACGGACGACATAGCTTGCGACAAGACGTATCACGTCTTCCTCTCATTTGCCGAGAGACAGATTAAATAGCCTTCAGCTAGTCCATCGCTACTACCTAGCAAGGCGCCTTGTGTATCATTGCTAATTGCTTACTACTATGCAAGAGATGTATTTCAACAAGAACAAGACTACATTAAAGTTAAGTATATTAAAATCTCTCTTCTTTTCTTTATAGTTTTCATCCAGTCTCCTGTTTCAGAATTTACGCCCGTCTGCGTTAGTTTCGCGTGCACCTAGCCACTCATTGTGTCGAGACCTTAGGGAATCGACACAACACTTCGTAGCGACAAACACCGCCACACTTTTAGTAGCGGGCCGACCGGTCCGCTTGAACAGTGAACAGAAAGATGAAAACCCAAACACTCGGATTGAATGAAAGTCGGTACTTATCTTTATTACGAAGATACAGAAACACAGTGGTGAACATTGTCTCTACAGAAATCTGTCTGGTTCGAGTCGGGGCAGCTAGGTCAGCGTCGGCTGACGACAAATAACAACTCTGCTGCGATGTACCCACACTGACTAGCAAGTACACACTGCGGTGGCGAGTATACAACTGAGCGGCAGAATCCAGAACTGTCCTAGCGCTCGCGACTCCAGCGCTTAAGAAGCCAGAAGCCAGCGGTGGCGCGCGCAGACTTACGGCGATTTCCTGTATCGCTGGCGCTGCTTATGCGGACGGCGTCCGGACTTTGATGCTGCCAACCTTTTGGCAGCGGGCTCGGTTGGCATTACTGGCTAGGATATAACAGAGTGTGTGAATTCCTAAGAGACCAAACTGCTGAGGTCATCGGTCCCTAGTCTTACACATTACTTAAACAAACTTAAACTAACTTACGCTAAGAACAACACAAACCCTTGCCCGAGGGAGGACTCGAACCTCTGGCGGGAGGGGCCGCGCAGTCCGTGACATGGCGCCTCAAGCCGCGCGGCCACTGCGCGCGGCTGTCTGCACGCTGGTAAGTTTATTCGTTTCGAGAGCAGAGAGCCAAACGAAGACTTCGTGAATTTTACTTACAATGTATGGGTAAAAACTCAAAATCGTATTTGAATGGGACTTCCATGAAGCAAAATGTAACATCCAAAATGAAGAAAAAAAAAACAGCTGAACATGAACCTTTACCTAACGCAGGCGTAGCCAGCGAAGCACAGAGCAATAAACAACAACGCCTGATCGAGTCAGGTGGGCGAATATTCATTTGTCTTCAAGAAAGTGCAACACAGTGGAAATAACAACGTAGCATTAGTAACAATACTGTGGAAAAAACAATATAGCTTATTATCACTCGAGTGGTAATAAAACTATGGAGCCATTATCACTGGAGTGGAAGTATCCATGTGCCGCTATTGTTAATCGAACCACTGTCGGTTAGACCATCAGTGAAACAGCAACTTACATTCTTGCAGCCGAGAAGGCGAGTACACCGTTCGTTTGTTACACAATTTTACGAGCTTCAAACTAGAGTGATTAGTTTTCAGTCATGTGTATGGTTATTACTTTAATTCTAAATTTCTTACGTGTTTCAGCGCTTACTAGGCACAATCTTTCGTTTGAATAGCAGTTGTAGTATAAAGAACCATAACTTTTATGGACTCTTGTATCAGCAAAATTTTGGAAATTTGTGGCCAAACTGCATAGGTCAAGGGTCCCTAGGTTTAAACACTACTTAATCTAACTTAAACTAGCTTACGCTACGGACAACACACACACCCATGCCTGAGGCAGGGCTCGAACGACTGACGGGAGAAGAACCGTGGCAATCCGCCCAGACCACGGTGCTACTCCGCGCAGCTCTTGTATCGTCCTCGTATGGTAAAGGCTTCTGTTTGTTTTGATCTGAACAATTCAACGTCGTTTAGACTATCAGTGAGGCCACACCTTACTTTCCCGCAGCAGATAAGTCTTGTACATCGTTCGTTTGATATATATTTGTACAAGATTCGAACAGGACGACTTGGTTTTAGTTATATGGTTGGTCTCAAGAGTATGTTTTCCGCCGTTTTTAGAACGGATAGGAACAGTGATTGGTGTGTTCATATGTGAGCTGAGCTGGTGACTCTTTACTTACGGTTCCAGGCAGTGTTGACTTCTGTGGAACTGCTTGAGGCTGTTGCCAATGGGCAATGAGCACCACTGTGCGAGGCAGGTGGTGTTGGCGGGGGGTTGGGGAGGGAGAAAGGAGGAAGCATGGATGCGAGAGGGATGTCCAGTGCGCCCGTGTGCTCCCCGATCTGTCCACTACTTTGACCATCCCGGCTACTCCTCGCACTGAGGTTGATGCCTCATCTATGGTCGAGTGCGAGGACGTTTCAGCATCGGGTAAACAGCGAATGACATCACAGGGGGCTGTGGCTGACAGTGTCCCTGAGACAGAAGCAATCGCTTGCACTGTTTCAGAGGAAGTCTCGCCTGCAAGGTATGGTCATTCAAAGAGAGTGGGATTACTGGCATTTGGGAATTCCAACTTTAGGCATGTAATGGGATCCCTTAGGGATATGTCTACCATGAGAAGAATCGATTGTGCACTCTGTGTACATACCTGGAGGAGGCATTCCAAACGTGAAAAGTTGCTTTTGGGTGTCATGAAGAGCACAGGTTGCAGCCAGGTTCAGGTGGTGGCTCATTGCAGTATTAACGATGCTTCTTCCTCTGGATTGAAAGATTCTATTTGGTTGTGGTTGTGGGTGGCTTGCTTGCAACATCAATGTGGAGCTCACCATCTGTAGCATCGTTCACAGAAACGACTGTGATCCTCCGGTACAGAACCGAGTGGACGGTCTAAATCAAATGTTCTGACGGACCTGCGACCGTGTGGGCTGCTGATTCCTGGACTTGAGCCGTAGGGTAGTGGGTTTACAGATTCCGTTTAACATATCATGGGTACACTACACTCAGGAAGCAGCTACAAGGATAGTGGGGCTGTGTGGAAGGGGCTGGGCGATTTAGTAGGTTACAGGATCTTGGGAAACTAAAGAAACGGTGCCAGTTTAGAAAGGTACAGGGAAAACACAGGAAGGTAGACCTAGAAAAAACAGTCTTGTAGTTGTAAATTGTTGTAGCTGTGTTCGGAAAGAACCAGAGCTCTAAGTGCTAATAGGAAGCACAGAAGCTCATATCGTTATAGGTGCGGAAAGCTGGCTAAAGCCGAAATTTTTAGATATGATTTAAAAGTGTGCAGAAAGGATAGATTGAATACAGTTGGTGTTGGAGTGTTTATAGCTGTCAGAAGTTGCTCACCTTGTAGTGAAATTGAAGTAGATAGTTCTGTGAGTTATTATTAGCAGAGGTTATAGTGGACAACTGACATAAATTAGTAATTGTTTCCCTTTACCGACCCCCGACTTTGATAATACATGAACATTTCGAAGGAAACCTGAGTCTCATTTCATCTAGGTATAGTTGGTGGTGACTTCAGTTTACTCTCGATATATTGGTGAAAAAAACATATTTGAAGTTGGTGTCGGCATGAAACGTCGTCCGGTATCGTACTGAATGCTTTCTCTGAAAATTATTTGAGAAGTTGGTTCAGGATCCCACTCGAGTTATAAATGGTTGCGGAAACATACTTGACCTCTTAGCAACAAATAATCCTAAGCAAATAGAGAACACCACGACGGATACAACGATCAGTGAGCGCAAGGTCGTTGTAGCGCGACTGAATACTGTAATATTCAAACCCTCCAAAAATAAATGCGAAATGTACCTATTTAAAAAGTAGATGAAATTTAGCTTGACGTCTTCCTAAGAAACACTCTCCATTCCTTCCAATTTGACCAGGTAAGTGTAGACCAGATGTGATTTACATTCAAAGAAATAGTGTGGACGGAAATTGAGAGATATATACTAAATAAACTAATAAGAATTGGTGCTGATGCATTTTGGTACACAAAATATATCATAATACTGTTGTAGAAGAAAAGGAAAAAAAAATTCCAAATCTAAAAGAATGCAGAATCCCCAACTATGGCAAAGTTGTACAGAAGCTCGACATTTAGCGTAAATTCAACTTAGAGTTGCTTGTAATAGTTTCCAGAAGGAAACTCTGTCTCCGAATCAGGCGAAAAAAACCAGAGTCATGTCGTGTAAAGTACACCAGTGGCAAGACGCAATCGATACCTTCACTGCGCGATAAAAGTGGCGATGTTATTGACGACATTGCCACAAAAGCAGAGTTACTAAACCCGGTTTTCTGAAATTCCGTCACGAAAGAAGACGGGGTAAATATTTCAGAATTCGAATCAAGAAACACAGTCGACATGACTTAGAAGTAGATACCCACTGTGTAGCGGAACAGCATAAGCCACTTAATGAAGGCGAGACTTCCGCCCAGATTGTATGCCAGTGATGTTCCTTTCAGAGCATACTGATACAATAGCTGCATACTTAGCAATCATATACAACCGCTCTCCACTCGAAAAATCTCTAGGTAAAGGCTGGAAAGCTGCAACAGTCACACCAGAACCCAAGAAAGGAAACAGGTTTAATTCACTGACTTCCAAAACCATATCACCAACGTCGTTTTACGGTAGTATTTTGGAACATATACCGTGTTCGAACATTGTGGATTACCTCGAAGAAAACGATTTATTGACAAATAGCCAGCACGGATTCAGAAAAGATCGTTCCTGTGAAGCACTCTTTATTCTCACGAAGTAATGACTGCTATCAACAGGGGATAGAAGGCTTTTCATACCGTTCCCCAGAAGTGACCTCTAATCAAATTGCTTGCCTACGGACTGTCGTCTCAGTTGTGCGATTGGATTTGTGATTAATATCAGAAATGTGACAGTTCGTAGTAACTGACGGAAAGTCATCGGGTAAAACAGTACTAGTATCTGGAGTTCCCGATAGGAGTGTTGTAGGACCTCTGCTGTTCCCTATCTTCATAAACGATTTAGGCGATACTCTGAGCTGCCGTCTTAGAGTGTTTGCAGTTGATGCTGTCATTTACTGTGTTGCAATATCATCAGATTATCAAAACCAATTGCAAAATAAGTTAGACAAGATACATGTGTGACGAGAAAAATGGAAATTGACTCTAAATAATGAAAAGTTTGAAGTCATCCACATGAGTATAAAAAGGTATCTGCTAAATTTCTCTTACACGATAAATCACACAGATCTAAAGGCTGTAAATTCAGCTTAATGTTTAGGAATTGCAATTACGAATAAGTTATATTGGAACGATGATTTTGACAATTTTGTGGAGAAAGTAAACCTGAGACGGCACTTGTCTGCCCTCGCTGGGGTTGTGCTGTGTGGTGTGGTATCCACATCAGATAGCACTGACGGAGGACATCGTAAAAATTCGAAGACGAGCAGTTAGTTATGACACTCGAATTGGGTGGCAATCATTAAAACAAAGGCGTTTTTCGTTGTGTCAGTACCTTCTTATGAAATTTCGATCACTTACTTTCTCCTCAGAGTGTGAAGATAATTGGTTGGCGCCAAGGCACATAGGGAGAGATGATCAACATAATACAGTAAGAGAAACCAGAGGTCCTACTAAAAGTTTTAAGTGTTCGTTTCTCCCGCGCACTGTTCGAAAGTGGAACGGTAGAGAAATGGCTTGAAGGTGGCACTGCAGATCAATCATGTAGATGTAGACGGGACTGCAAGTTGATAACGTATTCATAAGTGCCGTTTATACAATGTTTTGTCGATACGTGGAAGAACATTGGTATACTAAAATTTGGAATACACAGTAGGCCTACTGTTGATCCTCAATAATATTTATTTAATATTTCGTTGTGAACTGGCTTCCGAGGCCATTCTCAAAGCACTTAATGAACATATAAGTGTGTGATCGCTCAGTGCATTGTTCGAGATAGTATTGTGTAGTAAATGGGCAAACCGAAAACGAGATTTTGGTATTACATGACAATGTACAAACATTTTAGTGGTTAAATATCTTATTCTCATCATTAGTTGTCACACGTGATATGAATTCCTTTACAAGATGACAGACATATTTATTTCGTAACTGAAGTACATCCAAAGTTTCATCTTTTTCAATATTTTTTAAATGCAATCCCATTGTCAAGGTGAGAATAATTTCTATGGAACGACATGTCGTAATAGCGTCATTGCGTAACGGCGCCAGTTCATTTAACTTACGTCTTGTGACGAAACGGGTTACTATCTAATGAAACTTCTTGCCTTAAAATGGAAAAAATTTGTTGAAGCGATCTTTCAGATACGGCAGAATCAGTAAAATGACATGAAAAGCCGTCGCAAGAACGAAGAAACCTGATTCACCAGTTCTGCAGTATTGGCGAATTCAACAGCCACGCGTGTTCCTAATACTTAGCGTAAATGCTACAAATCCCTCACATTTTGAAATGTACACACAAATAGAAGATTATAACTTACAAGTATCGGGAAATAAACACTTGAACACAGGGAAAGACGAGGATAGCAAGAAGCTGAATTTTACGCGTATGAGCAGAAAATTTTCAGAAACCAAATGATGTTATAAAGCACGTAAACTTATCGAATCAGTTCTTACAGTTAAAATAATTTACCTCTAGAACTAGTTTCAACAACGACGTAAGAGTTGTTTTGAGTTAACAGAAGAGATTTAAACGATAGTGGAACAACCACTTATTGATTTGCGACACTACAATGAAAAGTCACAAAACTGCTGCTTAAGAGTGACCCATTCGTTAATTAAATTTGTGTTTAAACGAATTGCGTACATGAAGAGAGAACGTTTAACAAGTTATAACTACTCTGGCGAAAACGCCTTTTAGCAGCCGGAATGTTTAACGCAAATTACTTAACTGTCGTAGGCAGCCTGGCGTTGTCTCCTGTTTGCGAACTGCGTACCACAATCCATAATCCATACTATATACTTAGCGGCACTCTTGGAAATTAACATAACAGGATACGGCAGAAGTTCTTGTTCTTTTTTCGCGGATTAGAGTCATCACTCCTTATGGCGAGGAACTAATATTCTTGGCTCTAATAATAAAATGGAATGCCAAAATCATCAAATGTTAAATTCATGGTCAGACACTTTGTTCTGTTATACACTTACTTTGTGTTCTATGTGCCACATGAAATAGGAAAACAGTTTCCATAACACGTCATGTTATTTCGCAGTCTACATGAGATCAGTAAGCAGCGATTGGCAGATAATAAACAGCTTACAAAATGCATACAGGGTGTTCGGAAATTTCCATTTGAGACTTCTAAGGCATGTAAAGGGGAATGAGTACATAATATTTCGAATGGGAACCCATGCCCGAAAATAACAGCACAAGTCAAGTGTAAACTTTCAGACCACATTTCGTCGCATCGCCGTAAACCATCGAGTCTCACAGCCTTTTTAAAAGATTTCACACAATAGTTCAAGAAAGATTTACTTATGACGATGAACGCGTAAACATGTTGCACAGCCAAAAACTAGCACATTCATTTACACATTTACGACACAGAGGCCATGACTCGCATATTTTAGACAACTATGAATCTCTAGATACTGATTTGTTACATTTTCACACAGTGAATTATCGATGTATTACGAAGTTCGTCTCTCCCGCGAATTATTACATTCTTCAAATTTATCTCTCGAATACAGAATTTATGGACGCAAAAGTCAACATGTTAGTATATGTGTAATCCCACAGCAATACAAAATGAAAAATAGTTACTCCTTAGATGACAACTACACAGCGTACATAGCAAACACAAACCTCAGGTACGCTATCACGATTTTATCTTTGCTGAGGAGGAATAGAAAAGGAAGAAAATGAAATTTATATCGGACTGTGGTAGTAGTATCTTAATAGTATTCTTGATACGGAGCCAAAGCACTGTACATCCGGGTGATCTGGCTACTGCGTCTGACTTACCTGGCAGAAACGCGGTTGACGACAGTTAACTGGAAACAGACGAACTCTGCAGTGTCTGCTTGGGCAACTAGAGCGATATAACCTTCTAACGTCAACGAATCAGTTTTACTTGTATTGCAGCTCACCGTGAGACAATGCACCCTGGATGCCGCCTTGTATGCTAATTGCCGTGGACAGTAACAGCTGAATCATTATTGCTTGCGAGCGCATTGTGCTAGGTCGCTCATTTTTTTATGCATGTGAACTTACAGTACTACCGCCTTAGCATACGTTTCTATTGAACGCTCATTCACATCTAGCTTCTACCAGCACACACAAGTTTTTAATTCTCAACTGCTAGCTCCAGTCCTATGATAACGAGGAGTATATCGCAGAATCGATGCTCTGAATCAGTCTCTTTTAGCTGACCCTTTTTCAGAAACATCTCTCTACTAGATCGAACGTCTGTCCTGGCGCTGCGTTTCAGGATAAGGATTCGTTTCCGGTAGCAACAAGGTGCAATTCACCATCCGGCCGTTCTCATTATACTTTCTCAGTGATTTGGTAACGTTTGGTGAACCCGATGCGGCGCTACCATTGCAGGTTCCAATCCCTTGGTCGTCCAACTGAGCTGGTGGCACTTCTCCCATATCTCTACCAAACTTTATTCCTACCCCTCGCTATGCACGTGAGCTTCGTCACACTTCTGTAATATAAGTGCCTGCAACAGGTCTTACCAAGTTTCCCTATGCCCGCAATGCTCACCTACATCTGCACTATTACTCTGCGATACAGATTTAAGTATTTGGCAGCTGCTTCATAGAACCACTTTCAGACCTTTTTCACTCTCGAGCAGCACCTGAGAGAAAAACAGCCCACTTGCGACGTCTGAGTTCTCTTATTTTATTACGATGGTCATTTCTCCCTCTGTATGTGGAACTAAACAAAATAGTTTCACCGTCGGAGGAGAAAGTTGGTGATTAAAATTTTGTCAAACGTCTAGCCGAACGAAAAACGCCTGTTTTACATATTGACGACTTCAACAAGCATATAATTTCGCTGATACTCTCTCCGTAATTTCGCGATGATACGAAATGAGCTGCCGTTACTGGAACTTTTTCGGTGTCCTTCGTCAGTCCTATCTCGTAGGGGTCGAATGTGCCGAAGAAAAAGGTCCAGAAGAGAACGAAGAAGCGTAGTGTAAGCAGCCTCTCTACTAGATTTTTCGAACTATGGCTTTCTGTTAAGTGGCTAAAACATAATTAAAAGGTCTGTGTTCCTCACATGCGATAATACGTTTACGTTCTAGATAATTAATATACTGTCATCTGTTCAACAATATACCACAGAAGAGAGTAAAATGAATGTGCCCAGACACTGCTACGTCCATTGCTGTAACAAACCTAGAACATTCATGATTTTTAATCATCTCGGAGTGCTCTAATGAGGGAGGGTGACCTTTCTGGGTGTGAATGGGCGGAAGACAGGAGTCAGCCGCCAGATATTTTGGAAACAACGGTACTTGGTGGAGCATAGATCGTGAAACGAGAACACTCGATTGAACGGCAGAGCCACTATTTTTATCCCAAATTTCTTTCTCTGACGTATCTGTCAGTGGTAACCCGTTGACAGAGGCTGACAACAGAATACTGAGTTTTTGGAGACAGAATCAATAGCTGTCACTTTGTCAACTAACTTACCTCAGTTTATACACATTGAAACTTGATGTCACTAGAGATGAAGCTGTCCATAAACTTCATTCACTCTCACCCCTACTCTCTGTCTTTACTACAGAACATTTTGCTATAGGAAAGTAGATGCCACCGTTGCAAACTACAAGTTACCTTCACAGTTCCAAGGACGAGGGGAGGGAGGGAGGTGGGGGGGGGGGGGGACCCAAGAGTAACGGAAACTGGTTGCTGCGGGGAGGGAGAGGGAGCAACCCATCGTTCGACCAGGTGTCCGTTAGGTCACGCCACCTGAGCGACGAATATGCATGTGAGTAACGAATACACGTGTCGCGTTTCTGTTGGTTTCCTGTCCCGTGCTATTTTCTGCCGAGCTCGCCCTCTCTCTGTCTCATCACGGTGTTGCAGTATGCTGAGGACTGGCTCACCTGCGACACACTGCTCATTTCCTGGTTCCGTCTCTGCCTCTGACGTGACTGCACTTTGCTTCTAGCAATGCGAATGAGTTTTAATAAAATTTCCTAATTTTCAACGCCTTAGTATGACGTGCCGTAACAGAGTGGAGAAAGCAATGATAAAAATCATTACGCATTATTGTTAGAATTAATCTTTCCCTCAGTGACGAACAGTGCGATATTTTGAACTTCCAGGAAGATTAAAACTGTGTGACGGAACACAGCAGTATATACCAAGTGGTTATAATTAAATTGCAGGCACTCACAGAGGTCCTATACGGAGTGTGATTATCACAGCGTAGAGAAACTGGCTAGATATTCACACGTATTTACACGGAACCGATTTACGACCGTGATTGACTTGGGAGACGGGTCCAAGCAGTGACGTCATCGGTCCCATAGAATTATGGAAGGATGGCGATGAAAATCAGCCGTGCCCCGTCAAAGGGTCCATTCCAGCATTTGCCTGAAGCGATTTATGGAAATCACGCTGGCCAGACGCGGGTTTGAACAGTCTTCCTCCCGAATCCGAGACCAGTGTGCTAACCACTGCGCCACCTCGCTCGCTGTTCACGCTGAAAAAAAAAAAAGAAAAAAAACTTCCAATTTTGACCACCATGAGCAAATCTGGCGCTATACAGCTTCTCGTCAATGTCTTCAGTGCTTATATTCGACAAATTTTTGTAAGGGGTTGTTAATAGTATCAACATTGCGCCTTTCTCGCTTGTTTGACCTTTTCTACCCGCGTCTTGTTCCCAGTCCATTGCGTATGGAAACATTGTTATACGTCTTTCTTGCACAGACAGCGCCACATTTGTACATCATGGCCGAAACTGGACCTAATTTTTTTTTCCAGCATACATCTAATGTATTAGAAATGTACCAAGTTTCACTGCCATAGCTGCACTTTAATTGTAAGCATCCGTTACATGCATTTAGTCTTCTGTAATAAACTTAGCTGGCCAGCTATAACTGCCCTTCATCTCTGAAGGCCACACAATCTCAGCGTAAGATAACACCCAACCGCCACTAGTGTACTTCTGCTTTTAATTGTCTGCCATTTGCTTCTTGAAATGTCACTACGTTCCCAGTGCTGCTCGCTACCTTGTAATTTCCGACCCAATGCGTGTATACGCCACCGTACCAGTTGTATGATATGTTAAAATATGCGTTACGTGTGTGACTACTGAAGCTATATTGTTCTCTTTTCAATTAATGGCTGATCATGCGAAAAATGCGTGACGCATTTGAAAAAGGATTTCACTGTCGAATACCTGCTCACAATACATAACGCGGCAAAAGCCATCCTTCTTCACAGCAACGACTACACACTGTTCCCGTCTTTTCTGTGGAACTGAGGGAGCTACAAAGTTCAAATGAATACCGACGTCGCAAATGTTATAATTTTATTCATTTAATCAATAGCGAAAACCAAGGAACAAAGTACTCCGGAGCGAAAACAAACACTACGTTCACATGTAACATATCTTCCGGAAGACGAAAACCGAATTTCGGAAAACATTTTTCGCTGTCGTGTTCACTTGTTGAGGTCTGAAGCGGATTTGCTTGCCCAGTTAAATACGGCGTATGGAAAACAGCTTTTCAATTTTCTGATTTAGTCAGCACAGTTTCTGTAGGTCTTCACTTAAATATTAGAGGTAGACATCTTCATGCTCAGTCTCACATTTCTGCTTCTTTTCCGTTGCACAATAAATCACTCTGTCCGTATTAGTAGCCTGTTTTGGAAACAAGACATAACCGGACAGCCCAATCGGTTTACGAAATTGGATTTTGGGAGCACTTGTAAACTATAGTGAAAGAGATGTTACAAAACCAAGGAGAACACACAGAGATGCTGTTAACTCGTCCGTCACGGAGACACAAATACACTCCTGGAAATGGAAAAAAGAACACATTGACACCGGTGTGTCAGACACACCATACTTGCTCCGGACACTGCGAGAGGGCTGTACAAGCAATGATCACACGCACGGCACAGCGGACACACCAGGAACCGCGCTGTTGGCCGTCGAATGGCGCTAGCTGCGCAGCATTTGTGCACCGCCGCCGTCAGTGTCAGCCAGTTTGCCGTAGCATACGGAGCTCCATCGCAGTCTTTAACACTGGTAGCATGCCGCGACAGCGTGGACGTGAACCGTATGTGCAGTTGACGGACTTTGAGCGAGGGCGTATAGTGGGCATGCGGGAGGCCGGGTGGACGTACCGCCGAATTGCTCAACACGTGGGGCGTGAGGTCTCCACAGTACATCGATGTTGTCGCCAGTGGTCGGCGGAAGGTGCACGTGCCCGTCGACCTGGGACCGGACCGCAGCGACGCACGGATGCACGCCAAGACCGTAGGATCCTACGCAGTGCCGTAGGGGACCGCACCACCACTTCCCAGCAAATTAGGGACACTGTTGCTCCTGGGGTATCGGCGAGGACCATTCGCAACCGTCTCCATGAAGCTGGGCTACGGTCCCGCACACCGTTAGGCCGTCTTCCGCTCACGCCCCAACATCGTGCAGCCCGCCTCCAGTGGTGTCGCGACAGGCGTGAATGGAGGGACGAATGGAGACGTGTCGTCTTCAGCGATGAGAGTCGCTTCTGCCTTGGTGCCAATGATGGTCGTATGCGTGTTTGGCGCCATGCAGGTGAGCGCCACAATCAGGACTGCATACGACCGAGGCACACAGGGCCAACACCCGGCATCATGGTGTGGGGAGCGATCTCCTACACTGGCCGTACACCACTGGTGATCGTCGAGGGGACTCTGAATAGTGCACGGTACATCCAAACCGTCATCGAACCCATCGTTCTACCATTCCTAGACCGGCAAGGGAACTTGCTGTTCCAACAGGACAATGCACGTCCGCATGTATCCCGTGCCACCCAACGTGCTCTAGAAGGTGTAAGTCAACTACCCTGGCCAGCAAGATCTCCGGATCTGTCCCCCATTGAGCATGTTTGGGACTGGATGAAGCGTCGTCTCACGCGGTCTGCACGTCCAGCACGAACGCTGGTCCAACTGAGGCGCCAGGTGGAAATGGCATGGCAAGCCGTTCCACAGGACTACATCCAGCATCTCTACGATCGTCTCCATGGGAGAATAGCAGCCTGCATTGCTGCGAAAGGTGGATATACACTGTACAAGTGGCGACATTGTGCATGCTCTGTTGCCTGTGTCTATGTGCCTGTGGTTCTGTCAGTGTGATCATGTGATGTATGTGACCCCAGGAATGTGTCAATAAAGTTTCCCCTTCCTGGGACAATGAATTCACGGTGTTCTTATTTCAATTTCCAGGAATGTATATTACAGTTAGGCTACTTGTCAAATGTTTACGTCGCCACAAGACATTTATCATAATTTGTATCTCCGTGCTAATGGAATTAGTTTGGACTCCAATTTTGTCATATAAACGTTTTCATTTTAATGTACAAAGCTTACAACATCGATAAACGTTTACTGAAGACTACGAGATTAACAGTAACATTTCCATGAGAATTTTCGTGAGCATTTCCATGAAGCATAAAATACGTTAGGACGAATGGAAACGCAATTTTTAATGTGCAGCAATTGTGCAAATGTACGAGGGCCGTTCAGAAAGTAACCTCCGGTTGATTTAAAAAAATACACCAAGTTAAAAAAAAATATTTTAATATATACATCTTACAACTACATCTTTGCACTATTTTTCTACATAGTCTCCATATCGATTGACGCACTTATCGTATCTCTTCACAAGCTTTGAAATTCCTTCTGCATAAAAATCACCCGCTTGTGCCTGGAGCCAGCCTGTGACCGCATCTTTGAGCTCTTCGTCTTCATCAAACCGCTGTGACCCGAGCCATTTCTTCAAATGCATGAAGAGGTGATAATCACTTGGCGCCAGGTTTGGGCTGTAAGGTGGATGGTTGATAACGTCCCACTTGAAGGACTCAAGAAGGGCCGTTGTTCTGCGAGCAGAGTGGGGACGGGCGTTATCGTGCAAAAAAACGATACCGGAAGTCAGCATACCACGGCGTTTGTTCTGTATAGCCCGTCGTAACTTGTTTATTGTTTCACAGTACACGTCTTGATTAATGGTCGTACCACGTTCCATGAATTAAACCAACAACACCCCTTTGGCATCCCAAAACACCGTTGCCATCAGTTTTCTGGCAGAAAAATCTTGCGAGGCTTTTCTTGGTTTGGTAGGCGAATTTGAATGTGCCCACATCTTTGATTGTTCTTTTGTCTCAGGGTTCACGTACTTAATCCAGGTTTCGTCACCGGTCACGATTCTGTTTAACAATGGTTCTCCTTCGTCCTCATAACGTGACAGAAAGTCTAATGCAGAGGCCATTCTTTGAGTTTTGTGGTGGTCGGTAAGAATTTTGGGCACCCATCGTGCACAGAACTTACGGTAACCCAATCTTGCTGTCACTATCTCGTACAAGAGAGTCTTAGAAATCTGTGGAAAACCAGTAGACAACTCCGACATTGAGAAACGTCGATTTTCACGAACTTTTGCATCAACTGCCTGAACGAGTTCGTCAGTCACCAATGATGGTCTACCACTCCTCTCTTCATCATGAACGTTTTCTCGTCCACTTTTAAATAAACGTACCCATTCACGGACAACTCCTTCACTCATAACTCTTGGTCTGTACACGGCACAAAGCTCACGATGAATAGCTGCTGCAGAATATCCTTTGGCTGTAAAAAACCTTATGACAGCACGCACTTCACATTTGGCGGGGTTTTCTATTGCAGCACAGATTTCAAACTGCCACAAAAACTAAACAAGCGCAGGTACGACGTTCACTCGACCACGGCTTGATGCCGACTGACCTGTTGAGTGCGTGAACGCACAGATGGCGTCGCTACTCCCCCCACAACCCGCACTGTGACCAATCGGAGGTTACTTTCTGAATACATGGAATAGAAACAGCAACCGGCTGCGGAAGATAGTAGTAGTCAGAAGCTCCCGACCTAGGTTCCAACCCACATAAATGGACCATCTTCAGAAGTCCTATTAACTAGAAATAAGTATATACAGATAAAAATGTAACGTTCAGAAAACTAGGATTTTATAAAAACACAACAAACATACAGGGAAAGTTATTACAATATGCAGTAAAAATACGTCCACTTGTTATCATAAATGCAGTCTGAATGGTCACGCGCAAAACACAGCAGAGAGGCCGGCTGGCCAAGTGCCTAACATTGGCACTGACATATTTCAAAGAGGCCAAAAGTTATGAATTATTAAATTAAGCCACAACTTCCGTTTTACATGCTGATCATGATGTGCCGCCAATAGGCGTAGTTGTAATTACAATTGACAATCGTAAAAACAGCCGTCTGGCTGGCATACATAAAATAATAGACATATCAGATGTGGCGTATGTGACCAGCAGCGGACAAACATACAACTGGCGGAGCAACATTCATGTGTGAACAGAAAACTGCGCCTGACGGCCGTGATACACCCTGCCGTCTACAGCCGCAGCTAACAGCTGATATAACTGTACCACGTGCCAAAATTTGAACATTTTTATAACATAAATACTGGAGACAGTGGGTGACAGAAAACATAAAAAATTGTCACAATAGGACAAGTAGGCTTATGAAAATTACACAAGCAGTGACATGATTGTACATACATGCACAACATTTTATTAGGAACGCTTATGAAGAGGGTATGTACTTATTTCTAGGTAATAAGACTTACGAAGAAGGCTCATTTCTATGGGTTTAAACCTATGTGAAGAGCTTTCGTCTGCTACCTTCCGCTGCTGGTGGCTGTTTTTATTCCATATATCGTACTTTTTTAATGTTAAACGAACTTTATTCACTATCTTTTATAAAAGATTGGTAATCAAGAATTTCAATTTGCACCAAACACAATTTTTGAGCGCAATTGTAATTAGAAATAAGATGTGCCTTTTCATAAAAATGATAGTTAGATATATGTTTAATTAGTATATAGCTGATGAAGTTTATATTTAAAGAACATAGACATTTGGAAAAAAATGAAGAAAATAACGCAGAAACAAGACATGAAGTAGCGTTTCCCAGATTGTAATGCTACCGATTTTAACCATCTTCATGTATTTTACGCTTCGCAGAAACGCAAGTGTAATATCCACCTCTGTTTAAATATTTGTATTGAGGGGGACACGAAACCAGAGCTCTTAAATGGCAGGTGAACGTTCTACCACAAAGCATCGCTGCCTGTCGAAAAGCATGCACTCTATTTTAGGACATTATAGACGGTTGGGAAACTTCAGAATCTATTTTCTCTATATTCCTAATTTCTGAGATTTGCATCGAACTGCTTTGAAAACCTGGCATTTGAGTTCTGAACTACAAGCACTATAAATATAAAAAAAATTACAAAAATACGACTGCCAGTGGTGAAAGTTGTGGTCCAATTTCATATTTTATTAAAGAACACCATCGATTTCCTAAAGCAAAAAAATGATGTGTTCCAGGTGCTGATTTGAATTAATATACGGGGTGAGTCACCTAACTTTTCCGCTGGATGTATTTCGTAAACCACATCAAATACTGACGAATCGATTCCACAGACCGAACGTGAGTAGAGGGGCTAGTGTAATTGGTTAATACAAGCCATAAAAAAATGCACGGAAGTATGTTTTTTTAACACAAACCGACGTTTTTTTTAAATGGAACCCCGTTAGTTTTGTTAGCACATCTGAACATATAAACAAATACGTAATCAGTGCCGTTTGTTGCATTGAAAAATGTTAATTACATCCGGAGATATTGTAACCTAAAGTTGACGCTTGAGTACCACTCCTCCGCTGTTCGATCGTGTGTATCGCAGAGCACCGAATTACGTAGGGACCCAAAGGGAACGGTGATAGACCTTAGGTACAGAAGAGACTGGAACAGTACATTACGTCCACATGCTAACAACTTTTTATTGGTCTTTATCACTGACGCACATGTACATTACCATGTAGGGTGAGGTACACGTATACACGTGGTTTTTGTTTTCAATTACGGAGTGGAATAGAGTGTGTCCCGAGATGTCAGGTCAATAGATGTTCAATGTGGTGGCCATCATTTGCTGCACACAATTGCAATCTCTGGCGTAATGAATGTCATACACGCCGCAGTACATCTGGCGTAATGTCGCCGCAGGCTGCCACAATACGTTGTTTCATATGCTCTGGAGTTGTAGGCACATCACGGTACACATTCTCCTTTAACGTGCCCCACAGAAAGAAGTCCAGAGGTGTAAGATCAGGACAAGGGGCTGGCCAATTTATGCGTCCTCCACGTCCTATGAAACGCCCGTCGAACATCCTGTCAAGGGTCAGCCTAGTGTTAATTGCGGAATGTGCAGGTGCACCATCATGCTGATACCACATACGTCGACGCGTTTCCAGTGGGACTTTTTCGAGCAACTTTGGCAGATCATTCTGTAGAAACGCGATGTATGTTGCAGCTGTTTGGGCCCCTGCAATGAAGTGAGGACCAATGAGGTGGTCGCCAATGATTCCGCACGATACATTTACAGTCGACGGTCGCTGTCGCTCTACCTGTCTGAGCCAGCGAGGATTCTCCACGGACCAGCAATGCATGTTCCGTAGATTAACTGCCCCGTGGTTTGTGAAACCCGCTTCATCGGTAAACAGGTAGAACTTCAACGCATTCTCTGTTAATGCCCATTGACAGAATTGCACTCGATGATTAAAGTCATCACCATGTAATTGCTGATGTAGCGACACATGAAACGGGTGAAAGCAGTGACGATGCAGTATGCACATGACACTACTTTGACGCAGTCCACCGGCACTAGCAATGTCCCGTGTACTCATGTGTGGGTTCATGGCAACAGCAGCTAACACACCAACTGCACCCGCTTCCCCTGTGACGGGCCTGTTACGGACCCGTTTGCGTGCTACGACCATACCTGTTGCATACAGTTGGCGGTAGATGTTTTGCAATGTGCGGCAAGTTGGATGCTCTCTGTCCGGGTACCGTTCTGCATACACCCTGCAGGCTTCAGCTGCATTTCGTCGACATTCGCCATAGATGAGTATCATCTCCGCCTTTTCAGAGATCGAATACACCATGGTCACAGGTCCTACAACACTACACTATCACAGACGTCTGGTAACACGGTGTACTACAGTTGGTCTGCGTGCGGAGACGAATGCAGAATAACAATAGTAGCGAGCGCTACATGAGCACACTGCGACAGCTAGACCAAACCACAACAGTGCACTACAGCCACACTCGTAAACACGGTCGTCATCGTAAACATGTCCCTCCAGATGCTGCTCGCCGACCGTGGCCCGTGTTCGTTACAACACGCAACTCAACGTCGGAGGTTTCAAGCGTCAACTTTAGGTTATAATATCTCCGCAAGTAATTGACATTTTACAATGCAACAAATGGCACTGATTACGTATTTGTTTATATGTTCAGGTGTGCTAACAAAACTAACGTGGTTCCATTTAAAAAAAAGTAGGTTTCTGTAAAAAAACATACTTCCGTGCATTTTTGTATGGTTTGTATTAAACAATTACACTAGTCCCTCTCCTCACGTTCGGTCTGTGGAATCGGTTCGTCAGTATTTGATGTGGTTTACGAAATATATCCGGCGGTAACGTTAGGTGACTCACCCTGTATATACACTCCTGCAAATGGAAAAAAGAACTTGACACCGGTGTGTCAGACACACCATATTTGCTCCGGACACTGCGAGAGGGCTGTACAAGCAATGATCACACGCACGGCACAGCGGACACACCAGGAACCGCGCTGTTTGCCGTCGAATGGCGCTAGCTGCGCAGCATTTGTGCACCGCCGCCGTCAGTGTCAGCCAGTTTGCCGTGGCATACGGAGCTCCATCGCAGTCTTTAACACTGGTAGCATGCCGCGACAGCGTGGACGTGAACCGTATGTGCAGTTGACGGACTTTGAGCGAGGGCATATAGTGGGCATGCGGTCGGCCGGGTGGACGTACCGCCGAATTGCTCAACACGTGGGGCGTGAGGTCTCCACAGTACATCGATGTTGTCGCCAGTGGTCGGCGGAAGGTGCATGTGCCCGTCGACCTGGGACCGGACCGCAGCGACGCACGGATGCACGCCAAGACCGTAGGATCCTACGCAGTGCCGTAGGGGACCGCACCGCCACTTCCCAGCAAATTTGGGACACTGTTGCTCCTGGGGTATCGGCGAGGACCATTCGCAACCGTCTCCATGAAGCTGGGCTACGGTCCCGCACACCGTTAGGCCGTCTTCCGCTCACGCCCCAACATCGTGCAGCCTGCCTCCAGTGGTGTCGCGACAGGCGTGAATGGAGGGACGAATGGAGACGTGTCGTCTTCAGCGATGAGAGTCGCTTCTGCCTTGGTGCCAATGATGGTCGTATGCGTGTTTGGCGCCATGCAGGTGAGCGCCACAATCAGGACTGCATACGACCGAGGCACACAGGGCCAACACCCGGCATCATGGTGTGGGGAGCGATCTCCTACACTGGCCGTACACCACTGGTGATCGTCGAGGGGACACTGAATAGTGCACGGTACATCCAAACCGTCATCGAACCCATCGTTCTACCATTCCTAGACCGGCAAGGGAACTTGCTGTTCCAACAGGACAATGCACGTCCGCATGTATCCCGTGCCACCCAACGTGCTCTAGAAGGTGTAAGTCAACTACCCTGGCCAGCAAGATCTCCGGATCTGTCCCCCATTGAGCATGTTTGGGACTGGATGAAGCGTCGTCTCACGCGGTCTGCACGTCCAGCACGAACGCTGGTCCAACTGAGGCGCCAGGTGGAAATGGCATGGCAAGCCGTTCCACAGGACTACATCCAGAATCTCTACGATCGTCTCCATGGGAGAATAGCAGCCTGCATTGCTGCGAAAGGTGGATATACACTGTACTAGTGCCGACATTGTGCATGCTCTGTTGCCTGTGTCTATGTGCCTGTGGTTCTGTCAGTGTGATCATGTGATGTATGTGACCCCAGGAATGTGTCAATAAAGTTTCCCCTTCCTGGGACAATGAATTCACGGTGTTCTTATTTCAATTTCCAGGAGTGTATTATACGAACGTAGAGCATTGAATCATCTATTGCATCTGCGACACAATGGGCAACTTATAGGCTTCAAACGCAATAGTCTCTCATTTGCAAAAGAAATGGAAACAATTGAGATTACCAAAATTCAAGTTCATCAACAATAAAACCTTGAGTGACATCTAGAATTGAAATGAGTACTTCCATTATTTTAGAGAGATATTGTCTCTAAGAATCGAGATGAAAACTACAGCACATGAAACGAAATCGTTACTTATTACTATAACTAATTTCCATTTGGTGTCAAAGACTTTTGCCTTCGAGATATCGACTTTTCATCAACGTCTTATTGCCCCATCGTCTCTGGCTATGTTCCACCTTTGTCTTGACCCGGTTCTGTCATTGATCGTCTTGTGTTGAATGTAAAGAAAGCAGAACTTCTCCTCGTGTAGAGAAAAACTCGTTAAAAATACCTTCTTTCTTATTTCCTAAAACCGTGTTTAGTCAGTTCGTTTGTCCTTGCCCATGTTTGTGTGTATGAGTGTGTTTATTTTTGCATCACATATTATAATTAAATTTTTGCCTTATTTAGTAGTTGGTTAAAGGAAACACAGTCTGTAAATGCCTTAGAGAATCTTGACACCACAGTTCTGGTTGGTAAGCATTGCAGCGTTTCTTGAAATTTCGTTTTGTAAAGAATCTCTACTAGGCATAGTTTAAATGCAGATAGAGGCGTTAACAACATAGCTTATATTGCCTAGTGTAGAACGTAATGCATCGTCTTCTGTCCCAGTATAACTGTTCTTGAAAAAAAGTTATAGAAACGCTAGGTGATATCATTTCATTCTGTAGAGCAGCGACATATCCTCAGATTGAAGTACCAACACCCTTCATGTATTTGGACGTAGAGAGAACACTGTAACATTTGACAGGCATCATCAAGTTAAACGAGTAAATATGTACATCGAAGGTCCATTGCAAATTTCAGCAAGTGAAGGCCAAAAAAAAATGTAATAAATTAGATAGTTTCACTATCTGAAAGAAATTCTGATTGCCTACTTGTTCGTGCGATTGCCTGCTTAGCATTTTAGCCAACATGTGCTTCATTCAGTTATAAGTTTCGTCAGATTAGTTTCACTACATCCCCTTATTCAGTCCTAAATATGTTTGCCTGCTTGTTTACCGTGTTACAAGCTGCCTTGAAAAAAGAATTAGTCACCCCTAGGTAAATCATTACAGGTACCCATGTAACACGATGTAATTCTCCCCCTGGATCAGACGGTCGCCTGGATTCAGTTGGAAAGTGTCCACAAGGTCGTGCAGGTGCGTCGCATCCAGGTTAAACCGTTCGCTGAGAATCCATCTCGCAGTTCCACCAAATTGCGGGGATGCCGAAGTCGGGGTTTTACGCTCTGGTCAAAGATGTACCACAGATTTTCTGTGGGATTCAAGTCAGGTGATTTTGCAGGCCAATCGAGATGTAATGCGGTGGGGAAATGTTCAGAAAACCAGTCTCGTATTCTCCCACCTCGATTAACTTTGCCGTTGTCTTTACGTGTCTGAATGAGCAGTGGGCACTTGCAAGAAGTGTCCGACACCATACGTTCATTGCAAGTAGTTCCCGTCTCAAATTTCTCTTTGTAGCAGACTGGGCTGGAGCTTCATTCACTGCCTGCAGCGATTCCCGTCGGGTTTGGAGTCTCGCGTCTCTGATCCCTTTCTGTTAGGATATCTTTCCTATCACTGTTCTGACGTCGTGCCTCTTGGTCTCTGTTTGCAGACACATTGAACAGTCCGCCGCGAAACAGATCCAACAATTTTATTCATCGTATGCCCATGGGCATGGCCAAATAAGGAGCCCTTTTCTAGCCATTCTGTGCCGCCGCATCGTCACATTTACCCATAATCACACGCAATGTCTGCTTGAACATAAATGTCTGAGTGATTACTATTGACTTATTTTCACATAGAGGTAATGCGTGTGCGGCTGAGCACGTGAGTCGATCGCTGCGCCATCTGTAAGGGTTCAGCGATTCATCTGAGTGTGCGCATTGGAGTGACCAATCTTTTGTCCTGTGAACTGATATGTCCCAGATGCTTTACACTTCGCACCAGGAAACAACAGAGCATGAGCTTTAAGCTGCTCAAACAAAATGTATAGATTCTGTAGGCGCAATTCCTGCGTGGTCCCGGTAATTCGGAAGCCTTCTGAATAATAAAGGCAACTGTTGATTTCTTGGATTAGTTTTTCAAGGTACCTCTGAAATATTGCGATCCCAAACGACAATCTGTAATAACGAAACATGCTGAATAACGGAATAATTGTTAAGATCTGTTTTGTCTAATCATCTACGGGCAGTACAATTCTTCTGTTCTAGGAATTGAACCAGATCTACCTAGCTTGAGTATTAATGGAGAACTTCAAATCACCATTAATTCTCAATGATCCATTTGGTCTCTTAACTACTACCATGGACGTTGCCCATTAGCTAGAAAATACGGGGGATATTATTTCCGTAGTTTGTAATGTTCTACTTCCACTTTATAGCGCATGGCGAAGGTCACTAGAAGTGCTCTACAAACGTTAGCCAATATCACTTTAAGGGTAAGTGTACTCAGAACACTTCAGCACAGTATAATGTAGGTTCAAATAGTTGCTGATATTGCGTACATAACGCATAAAATTCATTGAATGGAGTCACAGTTCAAACTAGATTCACTTGGTCTTGAGTATAGAAACCACAAAGCACGAAAGCATCGAAGTCCCGTATGCAAGTTGTAGCCCAAGTGTTTACTACCGACAAGATTAATTGTTAAGCTTGGACAATGATCTGATGACACACTGGAGTTGACTGTGCATTGTACTTCAGGGTATCACACCTGTAGGGAGCCAGTGCGCCTGTACACGTTCATACTAATCAGAAACATAGCTGCGACTGTGTGCAACCGGAGTTCTGCCGTTGGTGCATTAATTTCCACCACAGCATGAGGCTCTGACCCAGTCTGTTGCTGCTGTTGTCAACGGCAAGATAGCGTGCAGCGCTCTGGTAGCTGGTGGCAGACGCTTGATAGATGTCTCGATTTGTGGCGTGCAAAACACGTGACACCATGGAATGGGCAGATAGGTCATTGATGCGTTGCAGAGCAATCTTGACACGCTCTGATCGCTCTAACTTTTTTGAAAAGCTTAAGCAGTGATGTAAAGGAAACTTTCGCATGAGCTTCTACTTGCTTTGAGTTACATAGGCTGTGAACAAACGGCTTACTTTTGTGCACGTCTACCCACCATGAGGGCACCAGCTACTAACTACTGCTGTAACCACCGAATAATAGGATGACGACACTACCGTCAGTTTATCGTAGAATATAACGATGACTGCTAATAAAAAGACTGTCGATGCTAGAAGACTGATAAAAATTAGCTTGCGCTGGCGCTGTCACTTCGTGAGCTTTTTCAGAGTTAGCACTTCTCTGACCTGGATCAGATGCCTCTGAAGCCTTGGCATCGACTTCACTGTCAGCAGCTGGATGTATAATTCGATGCGCAACACTGTTTACAGGGAAAACCACACGTGAATGTTAAGACTTGCAAGGCAGCAGCCAGTGCTGCGAATTCTTGATAACGTTGCCTTTCACAGAAATGAAATTTGAATCTACGCTCAAGTCTGTGTATTTGGTGAACGTATAGGCAGTCAACAAAGCACGAACATCAGAAAAGCTCAAACAACTGGAATGTGGGGGTGGGCATAATTTGTGCATCACTGATCACGGTTTACTACTAGAAGATAGTGAGAGTGCGCTCTGATGTACAGGGTCACTTATTTGACTTGCTTTACAGGGGAAGAAGAAAACAACGTAAATAAGACTCGCAAAACTAGTTTGCCTCATCAAAGTAAACAAACGGTTAATGCGAAGGTTCTGATGTTGCACTTTCTACTCTTGTTGGTTTTGCGGTAGCTGTAACTGGGAGCCCATCCGTTGCTGTTCTTTTCGTTGCTGTTAGAATTCTCACAGCTTGTCTTTCTGTAGATGCTGCTCTAGCTGCAGCTGCTGCTGTCGCAACTGTAGGAATTCACTGTGAATAGCTGCACGGTGAGCAAGTACTCGTCTCCACTTTTCTGTTCTACTTGGCCGAGGTAAAACACGGTTTACGATGACTCTCACTGGCGGTGAAGCACACAGGTGGGACGAGCAGGTCGTTTCTGTCATCGATGAGGCCAGAGTTCACGACATAAACAACTTTCCATAGCATACAATAAGTTGTAAGCATGCACAAATCCGAATCGTAATACCAAAACACAGACAAAAGTTAAACACTGTATTATCATTGGAGCTTATTGGAGCCTTCAGAGAATAAACTGTAGCTGCCGGACAAGTGCAGGGTTACGATATTAACTGTAAGATTCACGTTAGGACACAGGGCATAAGTGACATGCATGCTGCTACAGCTGCGCTCTCCTTGGGAACGAGCTGCAGCCGACGTATGAAGTCTGTGTGTCTCTGGCCTTCCCTCCATATCGACATTCGGGGTTTTCCGACAGTTCGAATCACTGTCAGATACAAAGTACTCTTCTTCCCTTAAGGCATTAAGCAAAATAACCTCTTACGCCATCCATCGTTGCCCCTGTCCCTTCTTCCTCGACGCCTATAATTTCCAACCTCTAAAAGGAGTCTGTCACTCTCCATTCTTTCCAGGTGTGGGTTCCATTATCTCCTATGTTCTACAATTTTATCAGACTAATTTTTTGTTTGTTTTTCTTTAATATGCTGATTCCTTATTTTGTCTTCTATTGTGCAACCGTCAGCTAGTCTCACGAATTTTATTTCTTGTGCCCAAATACAGCTTTCTTATTTTCTGCCAATTATCCAGGTCTCGCTTCAATACGTAAACTGTTGCACATATATAAATAAATATACTAAGCTTAATCTCTATATCTTTGCTGTAGCCATATGTCACCACACATCCTAGCTAACTGATGTGGTTTGTTTGCTCTAAAATCTTTTGATCTACTACTATGAGGTCTAATGTTTGTCTTAGTTTTTCTGTTTTCCATACATGCATTATTTTATGTACACAAATGTCAAAAGTAGTTGAGCAGCCTTGACATACTCCTTTGTTAATTAGTATCTCTTTAGTAATCTAGCTAACTGAAGTGGTTCATTTGCTCTAAAATCTTTTGATCTACCACAATAAGATTTAATGTTTGTCTTAGTTTTTCTGTTGAGATTTCCATGTCAAGTTTTGAACTTACTTGTTTCAGTAAGTAAACTCCTTTCTGACGATCCTCTTCTATATCTTCTAAGATCACTGCCTCATCAGCAAATTGTAAGTTGTTTAAAAGAGTCTCCTGTCTAGGTATATACCTTTCTAAACTTTTATTTTCCATATATGCATTACTTCATGTACGTAAATGTCAAAAGTAGTTGAGCAGACCTGACATATTCCTTTGTTAATTGGTATCTCATTAGAAATCTTTCCATTGATAAAATCTTTGCATTGATATCTAAAATGATAGTCGTGTTCTGATACAAACTTTCTACCATATTTATTAGATGCTTCGGATATCCATGATACGCCATCATCTTCCAAAGTTTCTATCCATTGACAATGTCAAAAGCTTTTTAAAATCGATAAAAGCAGTGTCTGTTCCTGTATTATATTCTCTGCATTTCTTGTATTATCTACTGCAAAAAAAAAAAAAAAAAAAAAACCTCCATCCATTGTAAAACGTACTGTCCTAAAATTCATTTGTTCCTGATGCCCCATTAATTTCATTATGCTTTTAAGTCCTGCGTTTAAAATTTCAGCATACATCTTGTATGCTTGGTGTACTAAGTTGAATCATCTGTAGTTACTGCATAGGCCTTTGTGTCATTTTTAAGAAACTGATATCACTCTATCAATATTACATTCTTTGGAGGATACTCTTACTCTTCCAACATTCGATTAAGAGATGTAGCATCATTCCTCAATATTTTAGGAATATAGCCACTTTTCTATTCTTAATATATAGTAAGGGAGATTTTATTTCGTCAGACCGTACTTCATGTAATTCATTTCCATATATCGTTTCAGTTTCACTTTCTTGCACTGTATCATCATACCATAATCCTTTGCAATAATTTACTCATTGATCTTCTTCAGTACTGTTTGGTTGTATCTTCCTTTTCTTGTTGTGTTTAAAGTTTCTAAAACCTTACAGACCGTTTGCTGTCTCCTGTGAATGTCATGCTCGACATTAGAAATAAATCTATCCCAATGTGCCTTTCTTACTAAACATTTAGCAATATATTTTCTCTCCTTATGAGATTGCACTTCTCAGGTGGTGTGGTTGCTTAAGTATTTTATCCATGCCTCCTGTTTTTCTTTAACAGCTTTTCTGATATCCTCATTGCAGTTGTTTAGGCCTATTCTTTTCCTTATTTTTTCGTTTACTAAGAGATTGTGCTGCTGTTATATATATCACAATCTTTAGACTTTATAATTCTTCTATATTATCTTTAGTTTGTAAGTTTCCTATATCTTGAAGTATTCTTTATGAACGCTTTGATATTGTTGGTTACTTGTTTATTTTGTGATGTTCTTCTATTTTGCAAATAGAGCTATTCTGCAGATTAGTGGAAGATGATCTGATCCTATATATCGTTCTCTATAAGCTCTTGTACTCCTTTCTTGACACACCAACTTATCATTCACTTCAGTGTAGTTAGTTACAGATCTAAAACCACTGCTGGTCCAGGTACACTTATGTAGTTCTCTCTTTCTTTTAAAAAAAGTGAGTTTGTTGTATTTGGATTACTGTAAATGACAAAATCCCTTAGTGTTTTTTCAATTTTCATTATATACCAGTTCCAAAAAAATGGTTCAAATGGCTCTGAGCACTATGGGACTCAACTGCTGAGGTCATTAGTCCCCTAGAACTTAGAACTAGTTAAACCTAACTAACCTAAGGACATCACAAACATCCATGCCCGAGGCAGGATTCGAACCTGCGACCGTAGCGGTCTTGCAGTTCCAGACTGCAGCGCCTTTAACCGCACGGCCACTTCGGCCGGCTATATATGCCAGTTCCCCAAATCTTCCTATTATATTTGTTACATGGATATTTCTTATTCTGTTATGTAAATCACCCATCATAATAATGTGATTACTGTCACTGTATTTATTCAGAGTCTTCTGTAGTTCTCCATAGAATGTTCTAGATCTATCATTTTTCCTTCTTCCGATGCATATATGCTTATAATGGTGTTGTTCCCTTTTCTCAGTTTCACTCTGACTGTGAGTATTCTTCCAGGTATGTACTTGTAATCTTTGATATATTTTTCCTATCTCTTACGCAGGAGTTACTTTCATTTTCGTTTATCTGATTTCTACAGCATCGCTATTCATATCTTTTATTATATTTGCTAGTTGTATTTCTTTTTGGGAAATTACTTGACATGCCGGGTTGCTACTTTGATACATCCATTGATCCATTTTCGTTTGTCCATTTTCATAGCTTAGTCATTGATCAGATACTAACTGAAACCTAATTTATTCCAACTGTAATTGAAAGAAAAGTTCGCAAGTGTGTAGACTCAATGTCAATAGGAAGTTTACACATCTTAAAAATGGACAGACTGGGAGCTTCTAACGTCGTGTGCACAACACTGGGGCATTCCATATTGAAGTGGTGGCATAAAAAGTCACTAAACGAATCCAAAAAGTGTAAAGAATGGCAATTACCATGAAACTATAAGATCCTTGATATCTAACAAGAATATGAAAGAACGACTAGCAGTAAATGACAAGCAAAACAGAGAAGCATGAAAATGTGTCAGCAGATGTATTTGCGCCAAATAATAGCAACACAGTTCCTCTCCATAAACAGAGTTGAATTTACTGTTGTTATTTATGCACAGTGCTGAGTCGATCTTTGTCCAGGTACTGTGAAACCTAAATAATGTTTTACTTTCTGATATTTGGCCTCTCTAGTCAGAAAGGACTCTTATCAAACGTTTACAGTCTTCACATATCCTTCTCAATGGATCACGAAAACTAGCGGATTATTATCAACAAACTTCATGAGGGAATATATACAGTGTAAAACAATAGTCTAAATGCCTAACTCCTTAAACTGACGTTTGCAACTTGATCCTAGGTGAGCATTACTTATCATTCTTAAACAACATATTTGAGCAGTGACGACAGACCGTTATTTAATACATTACTCAATGAAAATATGTGAACTGACTGATTTCTTTCCTAGGGTTTGCAATGATTCGATGTTCAGATGTAGCTCAACAAAGTTGTGTTATGGTCCAAAAATATGTTTTTTTACCCTTTAAATCCTAATTAAAATGTTGACCTAAAAATTTTGGGTTTGTCACCATAGTTATTCTTCACTGTGTCTCATATTTATAATTTGTGCTGAACTCAAGATGACATATCTTCGAGAGTGAGACCATTTGCCATTTCCTCTCTTGCTGTGTGTACCTTTGGGTTCACTACAATACTAGTGTTATCTGCGTCAATATGTACTTGTGCTCATCGTATATTAGATAGAATGTCATTTACGTATCAGAGAAACAATAGTGGATCTATGATGGAGCATTGGAGACCCCATAAGTAATTTCTACCTAGTCAGAAGCATACCATGCTTATGTTGGTTGAATTTTTACATACAACTTTCTATATTATTTTGGTTAGGTATGACATTACACTGACTCGCTACACCATGATTCCCAACGTACCTTAGTTTATCTAGGACGATATGTTAATTTCCCACATTAAAATGTGTTAGATAAGTCTCAGAAAATATCATTTTTTGCTATTTTGTTATTTAAAGTCTGTAATATTTTGTGAGTGACCATGTAAATGGCATTCTCAGCTGAGCAACTCTGCTGAAATCCAGACCAAGATTTATGAAAGATTTACTACTATATATATGTGTTTGGGTGGGGTCCACCCTTAGGAAAACACAGTTTTGTTTTTTTTGTTCCAGACATGTTTCACTGCAGTTGCAGCATCATCAGTGGTTTTTTTCTATTTTATGGCTGTTAAACATAAGCAATGTTCTTTACTGTTTACATACATGTAAATATTAGTTTCTAAATCATTATTACAGGTTTTTGAAAAGCACATAAAATTATGTATTCATACCTTCTTACCACATGGTGTGGTTTTCCTGCTGTATTACGTTTTTACAGTGTCTGTTTACTAGTTGTAACAGCAAGATGGCGCACAGTGGGACAACTGAAGGTTTGAAAACAAGATGGTGGAGAGTGGAACAGTTGAGGATGTCATTGGCGGTTACTTTGAAACTCTCAGAGGTGTGTGTGAAAAATGAGAGAGAGAGAGAGAGAGAGAGAGAGAGAGAGTAGGTTTAAGTATTTATAATTATTATTATAATTACATTTACTTATTTTCAGTTTTTTGTGTATGTACACATGTATGTATCTGTGTGTGTGTGTGGGGGGGGGGTCGGGTTCTACAGGTTGGTGTTATCTAATAATTCTTTGAGGGCAGAGAACATGCTTCCATTGCATATGATAATTTTATTCAGTTATTAGTTTTTGTGGGGGGCTGTTGCTGCATTTGAGGATTTTTTTATCAGTATTGATGTCTGTTGGGTTATGTTTCTTGTCCATAAATTGTTCAGCAAATGTGGAATGAGAGATGTAATTTTTTAATGGTCCTCTGCGTTCCGAGTATATGGAATTAAAGTTTCTGCTTGTCTCTCCTATATAAACTGATCTGCAATCCTAACACGTTAGTTGGCTAATACCAGATGTATTGTGTTTGTCTGTGCTTGTGTTGGTTGTCCTTAGTTTCCTCTGTGTTGAATTGTCTGTCCTGTAGGCTATTTTTATCCTTAGTTTTTGAGTATGTTGCCTATTTTGTGGCCTGCTTTGTTGTTGTATGTGAGGGTGAACCACTGTTTGTTGTTGTGGGTGTTTCCTGTTCATGTGTGCTCATATGTGTGTTTGTACGTGGGTGAGAAGGCTTTTGTTTTTGCGTGTTGTGTGTCTTTCTAATTTTGTTTTAATTTTTTGCTCAGTTAATCTGTAGTGTTTGTATCATATCTACTCTCTACAGCTATTTGTCTGATTGTCTGTAATTCATTGTTATAGTTGTTTTCAGCGACTGGAGTTTTGTTCAGTCTGTGTAACATATATTGGATGATTATAATGTTTGTGAATTTCTCTGCTAGTGGTGGTTACTTTTCTGAATATGGAGAATTGGTGTTGGATGTTGTGTCTGTATATTGTGAGGTCAAGGAAATTTAACATTTTGTCATTTTCTATTTCCATTTTGAATTTTGTTTTTGGGTGGACTTTGATCATATCACTGTGGAGAAGTTGGATGCAACTGGGTGTTTCATCTTCAATAGAAGGTATATGATATGATCTACATAGTGATACCAATATATTATCTAGTGCTGTTTGGGTCTTACTATCGTTTCAAATACTTTATTTTCAATTTGATGGAGAAAAATGTTGTGAGTAGAAGTGATTGTCAACTGAGAACTAGTTTTGGTTGGTGATCAGTTTTAGAATGCTAGCTATTCTTTTATGTGGGGTTTGGCAATTTCTATCAGTTCTTCATATTGTTGTTTGATGATCTTGATGGTTTCTATGGTGAGGATATTGGTGTACATGGATGTGATGTCAAATGATGTGAGTGTGGCTGATGTGATTATGTTAATGTCTTTGATTTTTTTGTATCAGCTCTTCAGTGTTGTGTATGCTTCAGGTATTTGTGTATATGTAATGTTTCTGTAAGTATATATGCATTTCTCTGGTTGTGTGATATGTGAGTGCACTTCTGCAATTGACAGCGGGGCATATCGGAATGGCCTCCTTGTGGAGCTTTAGTAGGGTGTTCAGTGTGGGTGCTTGGTGATTCTTTTGTTTCAGCCACTTTGCTTTCCGTTTTGTGAATATGCGTGAGGTATTCTTCGAAGTGTTTGTCTGTTTTTCTGGTATCTTTGTGTTGGGTCGCTGGTTAGCTTTGTTATGTTGTTGTCCTCCAGAAATTTTAAGGTTTTTTTCCTTGTATTCATGCTGTGTTATTATTATCATGGTGCTGCCCTTGTCTGACCTCATAATGAATGCCTCATTATTTTTAAGTTTGTTCTTTGTTTTTCTGCATATTTTTTCTTCTTCAGTTTTTGTTCCTGTCAATATGTTCTTCTTGTTTTCCTTTGTTATGTATCTTATTTCTTCTCCAACTAATTGTCTTCTCAGACCTGCATTGAAGTTTGAGTTACTGTTTCTTTCTTGTTTTTTTTATGATGTATTCACTTTCTGTGAAAAGATTCAACAGTGTCTTGGGTGTAATGTCTGTGTTGACATTGTGTTTTGGGCCTTACTCTAGAAAATTTATTTCTTGGTTGGTTATTTGTATGTCAGTAAGATTGACAAGGCGTTTGTGGAATGTGTAGTTTGTTTGCTTTCTCTTTTTATGTGTAATCATTTCATTTTAATTTAAAAGAGCGTTTAGTTTTTGTTGTTGTTTATTACATCTGGTTTTTATTTGTATATCTGTGTTTTTTTATTGTATTTATAATATCAGTAAATATTTCAGAAATTTTGATGTGATTTCCTAGTTCCAGGTGAATTTTGAAAAGTTCAGCATTGGTTCCTGCTTTTTGTATGTAGGTATCTAATTTCTTGCTTCACCCACTCAATTTCAGATTTGTGTTTAGTACATTGGGCTGCAGGTGACATGCTGTTTACATTTATATGTATATTAGTTAGGTATTACATTATGTGAAAGACAAATTCTCTTGAATTTTATATTTACAACACTTTCATGTAACTTTGCTGTGGTGTTCCGGAATTTGTTGTAGAACTTGCTTGGAAATGTGTGTCAAGGCATTAAGATTATCACCTTGAGTTTGAAGCTCTTTTGTCTGTGTTTGCTTTCTCAATACATATGTTTTTGTGTGGGGTCCGCCCTTAGCAAACCATTCTTTTGTCCCAGATATGTTTCACAGCAGTTGCAGCATCATCAAGAGGTTTTCTTTATTTTATGGCTGTTTAAATATGAGTTTCTAAATGGTAATAACAGTTCTTTAAAGAGCACATAAAATTACCTATTCATACCTTCTTACCATCTAAAAAATTTTGGAAAATGATGTCAGCAGTAGTTATTGGCAGTGCTTTAGACATGTATCTTGCAGAGGAGTTTAAAAATGGTATATTTCAATCTGTCTGGAAAAATACACTAAGTTAGTGATGAATTACATATTTCAGACAAGACAGAAATTATCATATAGAAACAAGTCCTTTGTACTCTGTTGGAAACACCGTAAAATCCAGAGGAGCTTCTGTTTTAGAGACCATAAATAACTATCTTAATCTCAGAAGGATAAATGGGTGACATCCATAGGTTTCAATCTTACAATAGTTGGTTTTCCAACATAATGCTTTATCTCTTGATGTGCTTGTCCCAAAAATTTCTACTACATTTGAGACACAATTATTAAAAACATTTGCTACCTGTGACCTTCCATGTAAATATATAGTCATATTATCCTGTCCTATCTCTCATTTCACTATGTATCTTATAGACTAAATGATTTATGATATACTTTCGTAGTGTGCTATTACTACAGGAGCTTTACTTGCTTTTTCCAACAAATACAATTCCCTTTTCCTTTCAAAATATGTCCAAATGTTGATATGAATCTGTCATGGAACTCAGCATTTTGTTCATAATATCTGTCATCTCAGGTCGCCTATTGCAAATTGTTCTTAAAAATATTTGTCCTAATGTTTTTAATTAGTCTTATTTCCACTGAGTGGAATTTATACTGTAAAGGCACTTTCTTACTTATCCTAAGTAACAGCACATCATCAACAGAGAGTATTTTGTAGAATACAGTTATTTTCTTGCCTTGAGCTTCATCAGAGAAAAATTACCAATCAGATTTCTATTGTTTTTATCTGCAGCAGACAAGGGTAATTCTAAACAGGGGTAAATGTAAAATGTCAATCTATTTTGGCACAAAATATAGGCCAATGTTTGTCTGTAAGAAGGTACTTGATGAAAGTGTACTGACTTATTAGTCATTTTGTGGGGCTCTTATATTATTGTAAATACTTTTACAACATGGAGCCTGAATCCAGTCTCTAACCTTCATAGGTACCCCTCTGACACAGCAGTCATATGGCTCTTGTTTTGTGTGATGTCCCCCCATTACATTTCTGCAAGTAGCTCAGCCATCCTGTCTCTCCTTCTGTTATTTGTGTACAGGCCATGACTAATAAATCTCCTTCGCCAAATTGTGGCAACAATCACTGCACTAATACGAGATTTCATTTCAGTTAGTAGTAGCTTATTCATAGGGCTCACAGCACTGATGATCCTGGGTTGGTCATAGCACTGCATGACGTACAAAAAACTCACCCTTGTATTTGCAGAAGTTAAGTCCCATAGTGCTGAGAGCCATTTGAACCAAGCCACTTGTATTTTCACTATTCTGCACACTCAGGAATCTAGAAATCTACATTCGTTAAAGTAAACAGACCATTGACGTCGCTGACACCCTCCAACTTTGCTGGAGACTGATTTGCTGATATGCTTACTGGCATTTGCAAGCAGTCAGTTTAGAAAAGAAAGTAGCCAGTGTTCTGCTTAACGGAAAAGACAAATGTACCTTATGATACTGTGTTAATACAGTTTACTGAAGAGGTAACCATAGCAGTACTAATGCTGAAACAGATGTTTTCTTGCCATTATCACACAAAAAGATAATTCCGTTATGAACAAAACAAAGTCTGCGTTAAAATTAGACAGCTATAAAAATTAAAATTTACTTGCCTACAGCAGAAAATGGGCAACATTGTCTGATATAGCTGAGCGAAAACCAAGCATCGCTATACAGGATTGACAGAATTAAACTGGCCACGAATGTATTTCGTGTACCTTGAGACAGGCAATCCCACTTACATCACGTGCACACGGGGCAGACTGTGTAAGCTGGACTGCCTATCTTAAAAGTGCATGAAATATTTCCTGGGCGAATTTTAATTTGTTCACTCAGTTTTTACTCTTTACGGATATACGTTGGGTGACATTTCTTACTGGCATCACCCCATACAGAAAAAAATGCAGGCAATCTGCATGAAATGAAGACATTTGTGTTGCAAGAGGTAACGTGATTATTGGTGACTCGCTTATTTCTGCCCTTGAGGCGATAAATTGGCACTGAAATCTGAATAACACCACATGTAACTGTCAAGTAGAGCAGTACATCCCAACCTGAGGGAAATTACCTCATAGGAGACAAATGAGTCTTCCTGAAGGGTAAATATGAAAATGATTTTCACATAGTCGTCCGTAGTATCATTCCCAGGGTTAACTAATATTCAATGGTTCATGACCTGATCAGTCATTTCCTATCCAGAGTTCGACATAGGCCTCCTCTAGACATTTACGTTTTATGGTCTTCGACGATACGTGAGTGTGAGTGTGTGTGTGTGTGTGTGTGTGTGTGTGTGTGTGTGTGTGTGTGTGTGTGTGCGTGCATGTGTGTGGAGCTTACGGGCTCTCAAAGCCGATGTTACCATCAGCGATACGCTGTATATTTTCTGATGAGGTTTTCCAACCTTCAGTGACGTCACCGGCTCCGTCTCTTCTTGTTTCTTGGAATCTATTCGACAAATTAATTTTCTCATTGATCGTGAATCCTTCTGGCGGAACGTCATTCAGCCCTTCATTTTTTTCACTACAGTCGTAATTACGACTTCTTCTCTTGTATGTCGCCTCATCGAACGTTTTCTTTTTCTTCTAGTAATTCCCCAAATCATCTCTGCATGTATCGCTGCGGGATCCTCTATTCTTGCATGGTTCTTGTGGTGAAATCCATGTCTCATCCTCACAAGTAATAACTGGTAGTAGATATACTGTAAACTCTCATTTTCAGTCACAAGGGAAGCTTTCTAAATACCATAATTATTGTAAATACCAACTGCATCCGTCACAGCCTACGAGTGTGAAGTAAACTCTCGGCTGCGGCCGCGCGGGATAGCCGCGCAGTGTGAGGTGTCTTTTCACTGTCCTCGCGGCTCCTCCCGTCCGAGGTGTGTGTGTCGTCCTTAGCGTAAGGTAGTTTAAGTTAGATTAAGTAGCGTGTAAGCTTAGGGACCGATGACCTCAGCAGTCTGGTCCCATAAGACCTTACCACAAATATCCAATTTATTCTCGATTCTGGCAACGACGATAGCGAATGAATTTATAACTTGACCTACAATGTGTTTCGGCTGACACGAAACCCAATATGAAGAGTAAGGTATTAGTACCAATAAGCCAAACCCACACCTTTTTAACTCATTGTTCCATGGTGTAGTAAAGAAGGCCACAATAAATGTGAGATTATTTTGATCGAATCTTAATTATGTGCAACAAAAATACTAATTTAAGGATTGAAATGATAGATTCTGATATTCCTAAGAGCTAGTTTCCATTCCTTCAAACTAACTATATGGGACTTAAATTCAAAGAAACAGTATCGACAGAAATTGAGATGGTTACACCAAATTAATTAATATGAAACTGATTACTTCCCCCATGGCACACAAATCAGGTCACAAAACGAAGCGAGGAAAAGATTATGCCAGATTTAAAAGAACGCAAAATATCCAGGAATGGAGATATTTTATAGAAACTCGAAATTAAGGCGGATATCAATGTGAGACGGATTTGACATTTTTTACAGCCAAACTTTGTCTCGAAATCTGCCGTAAAATCGAAAGATACACCGGTCGTACGCAAACTACACTAACGGCAGGCACAATCAGCACCTTCACAGCGCTATGGTAATTATACTAACGCCACCGATTATCATGCTACTCAAGTGCGTTTACTACACACGACTTTCCGAAATTGCTTCATGACAGAAAACGAAGTACTCGTAAATATTTCAGAATTATACTGAAAATAAAGGCAACATGAATAACTTAAAAGTAGATAACTTCGGTGTAACGAATCAACTTAAATGACTTATTAAAAGCGAGTCTTCCGGTTCACATTGTAGTCTTCTTCGCGTGTCTTTGAGAGCTTGATGATATAATAGTTCTATACTTGGCAATCACGCACAATCGCTCGCTCAACTGGAGTCCCATGCCTAAGGACATGAAAGCTGCACTAATGCAAAAAAAGGAAAACAGAGGTAATCCGCTTAATTACAGACCCATATTGCTGACATCAAATTTCCGTCACAATTTGGAACATTTGCTGTGTTCGAGCATTGTGGAATACCTCGAAGAAAACGATCCAACTACACATAGTCACTATGTGTAGTTTTCACACGAATTAATGAGTGCTGTCCACAGGGCCCCTAAAATAGACCCCTTATTTCTAGGTTTAGAGAAGGTTTTTGACGCCTCTCCATGCAAGCGCTCCTAATCAGACTCCGTGGCTACGGAGTATCGTGTCAGGTGCGCGACTGGACTCGCGACTTTCTATCAGAAAGGTGACATTTCGTAGTGACGAACGGACAGACATCGAGTAAAACAGAAATTCACCAAGGAACTGTTTTAGACGTTTTCCCGTTCCTAATGTATACAAACGATTTAGGAGGCAATCGGAGCAGCCGTGTTACATTGTTTGCAGAGGATGCTGACGTTTACCGTCTAGTGCAGTCATCCGAATTTGAGAACCATTTACACAACGATGTAGACAAGAGATCTGCAGTGTGCTTTGGCAACAGACCCTACAGGCTATAAAGTATGAGGTGGTTCACATGAGTAGAGGAAAGTGTTGTACGTAGAGGATGGTGTACCCAGGAAAACAACTTTTTTTTTTTTTTGCTCGTTAATTCTATCCTGTGACCGGCTTTTGAATCACAGGAAGGAATGTACGCTAGACACCGCCATAAGAAGTATCCGTCATTTTGCACAGTCATTGTTGTTACTAAATATGAGATTGTCTTTTGCTTAGCATTTGCAAATAGTGCGCGGTCTACACATTTCAGTGCTATACAATATACTAAAGCTATTTGGAATATATTGATAATTCTTCAGGTACCGAATTCTACGGCTGAAAAATGCCACTGCCGTCGGGTAACATGATAGTCATGAAGAGGTGTAGGTGGTCTGCAACCGGTGTACGATGCTCCTTGTCTGTCACGGTGCCTTGCAGGAGCTCCACTGAATCCATGGATGCCCACGTTGATGTTCCCCAGAGCATAATGGAATCGCCGCCGACTTTTCTCCGTCCCGCAGTACAGGTGTCAAGAAACTGTATCCCTGGAAGACGAAGGATTCGCGCCCTCCCGTCGGCTTGGAGAAGAAGTTGTCGGGGTTTATCAGACTACGCAATGCTCTGCCACTGCGCCAACGTCCAGTGCCGATGGTAACGTGGCCATTACAATCGTAGTTGCCGATATGCGTGGGTCACCGCCTGGTGCACTGTGTGTTCAGGCACCTTATGCTCTGCCCAGCATTAGAGTCTGATGTCCTGTTTTACTAATCTGCCCAGCCTACGACGTCAGACATTTGTAATGAGGGTTGGTGCCCTATCCTACAACATTTGCACGTGGTTTCACCTCAGTTTCGCTCACGACAGCACTCCTCGAACACCCGACAAGTCGCGCAGTTTCTGAAATGCTCGTGCGCAGCCTTCGGGCCATCACAGGCTGTCGTCGGTCAAACCAGACAGATGTCGCCTTCCCCTTCCTACACACGGTCGGCACGCTGATACTATGTGGACCGTGCGTGTGTCTGACTACCAGTCATTCCTCTCCAGGTGATGCTGCTATCCCCTGGACGGGTTTATAGCGATACTACGCCGGTGGTCGTGATGTTCTCGCTGATCAGTGTGTGCGAACACTGAAGGCAGACTGCATCGGTCAAGCGCCAACTTGTGTCTTGAAACAGAAGACGGTGTTTTACAATGTAACAAGTGATACTTGCACATGAACTGAATTTCTTTAACGTCTTAATGATCGTGCCTTCCTCGAAAATGGAAATTTGTGTTTCTTTCCAACACGTTCTATTTGAAAACGGTTTGAACGTGTAACTGGTTTTCGATAATACTTGTGCTAAATTTGATTTCACTGACTAATCATTGGTATATAGTAGAGTAATAATGTAACAGATAAACTATTACATACAGTACTGACAAAATTTTATCTGTTGATACGTTTTTAAATTTCAATCGAAAGTTCTTCCTAGGTACATAACTATGTTGTGCCTTGGAACTTGTTTTCACCTTCGGAAAAATTTAGTTTTCCATTGCAATTTTTGTAATTTCAGAAAAAGACTGCAGCACATAAAAAGTGAATGCCCTCATTTACAGCTGGAATGAGAACAGATTTTTAACGTCTAGTACAAAGCTAGCTAATTAGCTGGAGGCGAAGGTGAAACGTGTACCAGGGTAGCACACTCTGCCCAACTAAAGGTAATCCGTTAAGTTTCCGTTGAAGGTAAATCACACAAATCTAAAGGCTCTAAATTCAACTAACCTGGCAATTAAACTGGTACGAACGACAGCGTTTTGTTGGCTGAATACTTAGGAGGTACAGCAGGTCTACTAAAGAGACTGCCTACACTGCAGTACTGCTGTGTGGTATGGAATCTTTACCGGGCAGTATCGACGGAGGACGAAGAAGGGCACCCTGTCTTGTTTTATCGGGAAATAGGGGCGAAAGATTGACGGAGTAGGCGTATCAATCATTGAAACAAAGGTGCTTTACATTGTTGTGAGATGTTTTCCCTAAATTTCAATCATCATCTCTCTGCTCCTAATGCCATAACATTTTGTTCGTGTCCAATTATATAGGAAGGAACGAACATCAAATAAAATAAGGGGAATCGGAGCTAGGGATGAGAAAAACCGGCAGGTTAAAACCGATACCGTTATTTTAGTTCTGCAAACGAATGTTTTGTGGTGTTTGTTCGGTCCTGATTATTACAGTTTCTTTCCATGTTTTACTAATAACTGGGTAAAAAAAGTCGGCAATCAATTTGCCATAGCAGCAGTGCTAAGATTTGTGGTTTTTAAGTAAAATACACTACAGGCCATCGAAATTCCTACACCAGAAAGATGACGTGCTACAGAAGCTACATTTAACTGACAGGAGAAGATGCTGTGATATGCAAATGATTAGCTTTTTAGAGCATTCGCACAAGGTTGGCGCCGGTGGCGACACCTACAACATCCTGACGTGAGGAAAGTTTACAATCGATTTCTCATACACAAACAGCAGTTGACCGGTGTTGCCTGGTAAAACGTTGTTGTGATACCTCTTGCAAGGAGGAGAAATGCATACCATCACGTTTCCGACTTAGATAAAGGTCGGATTGTAGCCTATCGCGATTGCGGTTTATCGTATCGCGACATTGCTGCTCCCATTGGTCGAGATCCAATGACTGTACGCAGAATATGGAATCAGTGGGTTCAGGAGGGTAATACGGAACACTATGCTGGATCCCAACGGCCTCGTATCACTAGCAGTCAAGATGACAGGCATCTTATCCACATGGCTATAACGGATCGTGCAGCCACGTCTCGATCCCTGAATCAACAGATGGGGACGTTTGCAAGACAACAACTATCTGCACGAACAGTTCGACTACGTTTGCAGCAGTATAACTATCAGCTCGGAGACCCTTGCTGTGGCTACCCTTGACGCTGCATCACAGACAGGAGCGCCTGTGATGGTATACTCAACGACGAAAAGTGGTCCACGAATGGCAAAACGTTATTTTTTCGGATGAATCCAGGTTCTGTTTACAGCATCATGATTGTCGCATCCGTATTGTGTGACATCGCGGTGAACGCACATTGGAAGCGTGTATTCGTCATCGCCATACTGGCGTATCACCCGGCGTGATGGTTTGGGGTCCGATTAGTTACACGTCTCAGTTACCTCTTGTTCGCATTGACGGCACTTTGAACAGTGGACGTTACATTTCAGATGTGTTACGACTCGTGGCTCTACCCTTCATTCGATCCCCGCGAAACCGCACAATTCAGCAGGATAATGCACGACCGCATGTTGCAGGTCCTGTACGGGACTTTCTGGATACGGAAAATGTTCGATTGCTGCCCTGGCCCGCACATTCTCCAGATCTCTCACCAATTGAAAACGTCTGGTCAATGGTGGCTCACCAACTGGCTCGTCACAATACGCGTCACTACTCCTGATGAATTGTGATATCGTGTTGAAGCTGCATGGGCAGCTGTACCTGTATACGCCATCCAAGCTCTGTTTCAATGCCCAAGCGTATCAAGGCCGTTATTACGGCCAGAGGTGGTTATTCTGGGTACTGATTTCTCAAGATCTATGAACCCAAATTGCGTGAAAATGTAATCACATGTCAGTTCTAGTATAATATATTTGTCCAATGAATACCTGTTTATCATCTGCATTTCTTCTTGGTGTAGCAATTTTAACGGCAGTAGAGTATTTTTTGAAAACGAGTGATGTTTATTCGCAGAATTTCCGTTGCTTTGAACTATTGGGTTATTACAGACAGTGGAAAAAGCGATGAGTGCTATTTTAATTAAACCGCCGACAGCTAGAAACGAGGAACAAACACGTGACACAAGAATTGGTACAGCGTTGCTGAGATAATGCTGTAGCCGTCACTGCGGTGCGTGGCCAGCAGTATTTGAAGAATGACGCCGCCCTAGTTTGAAAGTATTTTCCGAAGTGCGTTAGCAGTGAATTACAGTGCTTCATTAAAAGCGTGAGGAGGTAGAACGAGCTTGCAACATAATACAGGGAGAAAACATGGACAATGTCCCTTAGAAGAGAGGGTAAATTTGATTTCTACACCTACAATTGTATCGTCACCGTATAAACGTGTGATTACAAGTGATAGTTTAATTTTGCGGTTGCTTGAGAGTGAAAACTGGGCCGCATCCGAAAGTGACGGGAAGCCATCAACCCGTGATCTTCCTCTCACGCCGTCGCGGCGCCTCTCTCCTTCACGCTACGCCGTCTTTGCCGGAGACACCGACACTGACGTGTGCCACAGCCTCAGTCCCCTGTCGGTACAGAACCACCTACGCCTTTATCTTCATCAGAAAATTTCACTTCTTATACAAAGTTGGAGTTAATAGCAATACAAAACCGCCACGAATTCCTCTCCTTAGTCAACCTCTTCATCTATGAGTAGCTCTTGCAAACTTCGTCCTCAGTTATGTGCTGGATGTATTCCAATCTCTGACTTCCTCTATAGTTTTTGCCCTCTGCAGCTCCCTCTGCTACCTTGAAAGTTTTTCCCTCATGTCTCAACAGATGTCCTATCATCTTGTCCCTTCTTGTCAGTGTTTTCCATGTACTCCTTTCCTCTCCGATTCTGCACAGAACCTCTTCATGCCTTACCTTTCAGTCCACCTAATTTTCAACATTCTACTGTAGTACCACATCTCAAATGCCTCGATTCTCTTTTGCTCCGACTTTCCCAAAGTCCATGTTTCACTACCATAGGATGCTGTGTTTCTAACGTACGTTCTCAGAAATTTCTTCCTCAAATGAAGGCTTATGTTTGAAACTAGTTGACTTCTCTTGGCCAGTAGTCGGCAATGGTAGTCTGCATTTTATGTCCTCCTTGTTCCGTCCGTCGTAGGATATTTTGCTGCCTAGGTAGCAGAAATCCTTAACTTCATCTACTTCGTAATCGCCAATCCTGACGTTAAGTTTCTCGCTGCTCTCAGTTCTAATACTTCTCAGTATTTCTGCCTTTCTTCGATTTAATCTGTCCACATTCTGTACTCATTACACTGGTCATTCCATTCAGCATACCGTGTAACTCTTCATCACTTTCTCTCAGAATGTCAGTGTCATCAGCGAATCTTGTCATCGATATTCTTTCATCTTCAATTTTAGTTCCACTCTCGGCCTTTTTTATATTTGTTCTTCGATGTATAGATTTACTGTTGCTCATCTAACACATCCTCAATTCTCTTTTCCATTCTTGTGTGTAATACTCGCGTCAGCAATTTGGATGCATGATTGTGCGGTAGTTCTCGTACTTGTCGGCTCTACAATGTATTCTCAAGAGGACAGATTTCTACAGGGAACCGTCATTTCCCGTCCAGTAAGAAACGAAACGTAAGTTAAAAAAATATTTGTCAGAGCGAAGGGTGGACTACCATCACAATAATAGGAGGCGATACGCAGCCAGCGGCTGGCGATCCCTGCATCCCTATTTTAAGTGTATGTTTTAACCGCGCTATTTTAGATGCTGATGCTGAACAAGTGTTGAACTAGACCAAACGGCTAAATTCACCAATCTCCTATTCGCCTCCGAGGACAGAAGCAGTGTACGCAGTCTGCTGTGTGTACAGTAAATTCTGTGCGCATGTGTGAGACAGTGTTCGGAATGTTTGCATACCGTGTATCTAAGGCGGAACGGTGGAACAATACCTGTGTGCACCTAGCAGAATATGGAAGACTGTCAAAAAGCAACATCGAGGGTTTCTGGCGCAACTCATCGTTGATCCTCCGGGTAGATTCGATCAGGACTCGGGATACCTCCCCTCCTAAAAGCGGTCGCAGATGCACTGACGAGTACGATATTCGACCATGGAACGGCAGGGAAATAGTCTGAACGTGTTTTGTAAATAAAACTGGCTTTGCCTGCTGCTACTTAATAGCTACTTAAAAGCTGCAGGGAAAGGTAGTTTTATTTACTAAACAAGTATTTATATGCTTCCTGCGAAAGATGGCCAGACAAAAAAACTTGTTAGTCTGAACGTGATTCGATGAACATCCTGCCAACCACTGATTTGTGAACTGCAGAGTAGTCACGTAGGTGTAGATGTTCAGCAGTAGTTGTCTCAGGTAGGTTGTAGGGCACCGCTGTAGAGGAAGGATACTGCGAAATTCGTAGTGTAAGTAATTCACCTGTATACTCCCTTGACAGTTATGCCAAAAGAAATTGGCAGTGCTTTTGTTTTAAGAAACCAATCTGACTTTGGCATCACCTGTTCGAAAGAAGCCTTGACAACGCCGAGACCGTAAGTCTGGGCGGACCTTGGAATGCGGCGGTATCAGCGCAGTGTGTGACGTCACAGCGTTGCTGAATTCTGCGTGCGCGGGCGCCGCGACACCGGAATGTAAAGCGTACAGCTGTCTCCAGACACATCACCAGCCTTGAACCGCGTGTTCACTTCCTTCAGCGATTATCGAACAATAGACAGGGACAAAGTTACTTTCCATAATGAACTAGTTTCGGTGTAGCGCAAGACCACAGCATATTCACGTGCTGTGGACCAGGTATTATTCGTTTGGACGCTAACCATGTTGTTGTCCTTGGATCATTATGACTGGGCAAAAATTTACCTTTCTATTACTAATTTAAACGTATTTGTCTGGTGCTTGTATTTGTTTCTATTCATGAATACTTCTCATAAAACGTTGAACTGTTGAAAAGTCGTTATTCTCTTTTTATAACTGAAACTGTTACTTTTATGTTGATTGCGTCACCATGTCCCGCTTTTTAAACGTTTATATTCCCTTGATTTGTTGCAGTTTGAAATTTCCTCCATTCATCAATTAAATTCAATATTTCTTGTGTTACCCAAGGAATTCTATTAGACCTTGTCTTTTCACCAATTTGATCCTCTGCTGCCTTCACTATTTCGTCTCATAAAGCTACCCATTCGTCTTCCACTGAATTTCTTTTCCCTATTCTTGTCAACCGTTACCTAATGCTCCCTCTGAAACTCTGAACACCCTATGGTTCTTTCAACTTCTCCATGTCCCATCTCCTTAAGTTCCTAGCTACTTCCAAATTTTTCACTTCTAATCTACTGCTCATAGCCAGTGAATTGTGGCCAGAGTCTACATCTGCCCTTGTAAATTTCTTACAGTTTAACATCTCCCTCTGGCCCAAATTTCTGGATGAATGAGCAGATAATGTCTGCATAACTCTGCAAACGTTTAGTAATTGTCAGTGAAGACTAGGTCTTCAAGAATATGTCCTGAGCGTACACCCATCACATTTTTATTTCTCGCTTTAATTTTGTAGGCATGCAGCAGAAATTGTATGGATGACCGGAGGTTGAACACCTTACTGTGGAGAAACAAGCGGTTTCAAAACGGAAAAGTCGCTCTCTTCTTATTAAAACGGCCTCTGTACTCAGGAAAACCTGGTTGACATTTCTGTAACTCCCCATAACAGTCTCAATACGGTACAGAATATCATTTCCACCATTATTTCCTTTTATAGGCGAGTTCGGTAACTACTTGGAGTGATGAGCTGTGCATTTTGTCGGTTGTGTACAGTGCGGACCAAAGGACAATACGGTTGATACTGCAGCTTTCATTTTGGCCTTAGAAGGTGATTCGTTGTCTGAAAAGGTAAAGATGATTCTGTAGCAGTTTGAAACCTTATTTTCCCCCTCGGATCCAGTGCTACAAAGGCAGGAGATTATTCGGGCACATGTCTTCATGTTGCAACGCCAGCCCTGACTTTAAGAACTGTGATCATCCCTTGCCCCTGAATGCTTCTTCTGCCTCGCCTCCATCCATATGTATCAAGCCATTCCCCCTGTTGTGCCTAGAAATCCTGCCTATTTGGTTCGCTAGACAAACAGTCAAACAACTAATGTTAATGAGTTTTATTACAATTAATCAAACACAATACTTTGGCAATTATACAGATCTGTCGCAAGCAAAGGGCGACATACGAAATAATCAGTCTTTGCAGAGACTGCTGATGTCTAACTGACAAAAGTCTGTTCTGAACTGCTATCGAAGTGGCTAATCTTCAACCAACCAACTAAACTACCACGTGATCCTCTTATCCGAAACGTGGTTGAAACCACACATATCCTCTGCATCTATTCATCTCCCAGGGTACACATTTCTTAGGGCAGACAGATCAAAAAAGCGAGGTGGCGGCGTCGGCGCGTATATACGAACAGATCTCAAAGCGAAAGTCTTATGTACGTCAAATCCTGCTGAAGAAAAAGAGGCTGAATTCATGTTCATTGAAATAAATATACAAAGTCGGAAATTCTTGACTGGCATCGTGTACAAGCCGCCAAAAATAAGCTCAATGAGTTCCTTCCAGTCGGAATTACATTCACTTCAGTGTCAATACGAACATGTCATCGTAATGGGTGACTTGAACATAGACCTGCTAAGAGACACTCCCTCCGCAATAAACCTAAGAAGACTGTTTAGTTGCAATAGCATGAACATTCTTCCATTACAACCTACACACCATACGGCGCACAGTCATACTCTTATAGACGTAATCGCAACGAAACAGACTGACAAAGTAAGAGATGTTGGTCAAACATCGGCCCCTGGCCTCTCAGCACATGATGTAATATTCCTGGCCTACTCTGTGCAGCCCCCAAGGATCAAATCGCGTTACATAACTTGTAGGAACATGAAACGTATTGACCTTGACGCTCTAAAAGCCGATTGCTCAGAAATCTCATGGCATCAAATAATCAGAAAACCCACAATCGACGGCAAAATTAATGAACTTGGTGATAAACTCACCGCCCTCTATGACAAACATGCACCTGTGCGCACAATCCGTGTAAGAAAATCTCCTGCTCCATGGCTGACAGCTGAATTACGTCAAATGATGACTAATAGGGATGCTGCCCACAGGCGTTTCAAGGCAGATCCGAAACCCGAGCGTTTCGAAGAATATAGAAAGCTACGGAACAGAGTGAAACAATGCATTCGCAATGCTAAAATCAGGCACGCTCGCTCCCTTGTATGCAGCGATCTGACGCCCACGACTCTATGGAAGAATCTCCGTAGCTTGGGGGTCGGAAAGGCAAAATCGGAAACCACTTTTCATGTGTCAGCTAACGAATTAAATGACTTCTTCTCTGCACCTCTGAATACCAGCACAGCTGATAATTACCGTCCACAAGAATCCCTAAACAGGATAACTAACAACGATACCTTCCATCTAAAACATGTAACAACAAATACGGCAAGAAAAGCAATAATGAGAATCTCTTCTGATGCAATAGGCAACGACAGTATCGGTATAACCATGATTAAGAATGTTGCCGATATCTTAGTGCCTGTCTTAACTGACATATTTAATTTTTCCCTCGTGAACGGAATATATCCCACTGCATGGAAAAGAAGCCTAATTCGACCCATCCCTAAGATCGAAAACCCGCAACTGCCTAGTGATTACCGACCAATTAGCATACTGCCTGCTGTTTCCAAAGCACTTGAATATATTGTTCATGACCAAATCACTGAACACTTGCATAAATTCAGCCTATATGACAAATTTCAATCCGGTTTCCGTAAACATCACAGCACAAACACTGCTCTAATTAAAGTAACTGATGACCTGAAATATGCCATCGACAATCGAAAGGCAACAATATTGACGCTACTGGACTTCAGCAAAGCTTTTGACACTGTTAACTTTGACATAATGCTCAGAAAAATGCAACAGCTTAATTTCTCTGGAAGTGCAATGAGATGGTTTGAAAGCTACTTAAAAGACAGACAGCAATGTGTTGTCTGCGTAAATGAAAAATCTTCCTGGAAACATGTTTCCTCGGAAGTGCCACAAGGATCAGTCTTAGGACCACTTTTGTTTTCTTTATATGTCAACGATATTTCATCGGTTCTGTCCTGCTGTAAATATCATTTCTATGCCGACGACCTCCAGCTCTAACTAAGCGTCAGACCTGAAGATGTAAACACTGCAATCGCTCAGATGAATGATGATCTGTCTTCAGTAGTGACATGGGCGAAAAACCTGGGGCTTAAACTAAATGCAAAAAAGACGCAAGTAATCTTAATAGCCCATCAGAAATTAATAAGTTCAGATTTCCGCGAACGGCTACCTCCTATTCTGCTCGACGGTACTCCAATACCATATCAGAAAACAGTGAAGAACTTGGGTGTAACTTTGGATGAGCATCTCAACTGGGCGGAGAATACAGTCGCAGTGTGCCGAAAGACGTCTGCTTGTCTCTATGCTCTCAAAAAGTTTCGGAACATATTTCCACAGGACTTGAAACGCCAGCTCGTGCAAGCACTCGTTCTACCGAACCTCCACTATTGTGATGTGATTCAACAAGGCATGAGCAGTGAAAACAAAAGACGGCTAGAGCTAACCATGAATGCCTGTGTGCGTTACACCTGCAACATTCGCCGATACGATCATGTTAGTGCTTCATACTCCCAGCTAGGGTGGCTGCGGCCGGACAAATTGCGCGACTACCACACTCTATGTCTACTCCACCGACTCCTCGAGGCGCAAACACCCCAGTACCTTGCTTCAGAGATTAAAAACCTGTCATGTCATCATAATCGAAACACGAGGTCACTCTTATCTGGTATCCTAACTGTGCCCACTCACAAAACAAAAACTTTTGCAAACTCCTTCTCAGTTGCCGCTGTCCGCCTCTGGAACAAACTGCCCCTTACCTTGCGCAAAATTCAATCTCCTGCTGCTTTTAAGAAGAAGTTGAAGCATTTCCTACTATCATCCTCATAAAGTTCTCCACAAAATTAATGTACAAGGACAATCCCCTCATCTGTCAAATAGCAAAGCTAGCGTCTCCTATGTTGCTCCTGAGATGCCTTCCTCTTCATCTATCTCTATTAGCCACGCAATATTCTTTTCCTTTACATTTCCTTAATTATGTTTCATCATGTCTCTCTATTCTTCTCCTCCCTTCACCTTGAGTCTCCCTCATACTCCCTGCTGCCAGCACTCCTATCTCAAATCTGTCTGTTCAATAATGTCTAATTATAACAGTACTTGTGATCTAAGAATATAAACTCTATATGTATGTATTTTTCCAGGTGTACCTTTCAAATTGTTTATTTCACTTTCTGTACTAGATGTAGTTTAACATGCCTACTAAAACATATGAATGTAAAATAAGTAGAATGCCTGGTTAGATGTAAGAGAGGGCCTGATGGCCCTAATCTTGCCAGGTTAAATAAATAAATAAATAAATAAAATAAATAAATAAATAATCTTGATGCTGCCATCCAAGTCGTTTCCTCCAGTTGGGTGCAGCACTTATGTCCTCTTCAAATTGTGGTCGCTGCTGTCGTGTTATCGTCCTGGAAGGGAAGTCAGTCAGTGTGCGACTGGCTGACGTCCTCTCACAGCCTTCTCTTCTTTGTCGTTTCCGACTGGCGTGCTGGCGCTTGACTTTATGCCGCAACACTCTCTGTTCACCAAAATTCACCGTATTCCAAAGCGAAAAGGAAATCCAAAAGTACAGTTCTACCGACTCACGTATCAAAAAAACCAAGAAGAAATATGATCATCAGCATCCTATACGTATGATGATGACGTATGCTGTTGTATCGTAGTAAACTAGAGCGAAGTCTGCACATCTTGTTCTCCTCGTAACATGGAAGCGAACTGTTTCCAGAGATGCGTTTCTATGTAAGACGTGATCTACAAAGTCCCCTCTACAACCTCTGAAAGTGTGTAACATCCTGCATACCGAACTCAATCCTAGTTCCAGGCACCGTAGGCTTTCCAGGGAAAGGCTGTGTAGGGTAAAATCGTTGTAATCAACTATTGGAAGTATAATCTCTTTTTTTATACATCGGAAAAGTTTTATATTTTTGTATCGCATGGAGAGATGCTGATTTCTTCTTGCACATCGCAGCTACGTGTTCAGCCCAGTTTAACTTTTCTTCTACTTGTTACCACATAGAGTAGTAAGTGGCAGGAAATTAGAAATTTTTATTAATGTTCATTCGCATTGCCATATGCAATATCCAGGTAAGTCAGGAAGTGTGTCGGTATGTCGCAAGCGGGTCAGCTCTTCGACACGTTATGACAACATTCGCTGAATGAGAATATGCATTACGAAGAAAACCAAGGAAGTGAGGCAAGTGTATTCGTTAACTCATAAGACGTGGTGTAAGAAACACCACCTCTTACACATGAACATGTATTGAGGACCTGGTACAGCATTTAACAGCCTGTTAGTATAGCAGAATAAGGAAGACGCCTGCTATCATTACGAACCGTGCCTCACGTCATAGTGCCAGCTATGTAATCAAGATGATGGTTTTCATCTGATGAACTTTATGCTGCTTGCCGCCCACCATTTAGTGTTCGAGAAACTGAGTGTTTTCCAACAACATCGCGCCGCCGAGTGGTGCCAGCACTGAACTCTAACGTAGAAGGCATCATCAGAGACCCTTGGGATCCACGTTTCTCTTCAACACTGAGGCACCTATGGATGCAGAAACCTACCAAGCCGGTAGGGAGGAGATTGGCTGACCATACAACTACTGACATCAGATACATCTCGGGTCATCACAGAATTTGGAGGCTGAGGCCACACAAGCAGCCAGTGTATGATCACTTGGTGCTGGGCAATATCCACTCCTACTCACCACCAACCTGCCAAGGAGCCTAGGATCCCTAACATCTTCTCCTGTGCCTGAAGACGCTGACTACACAGGCGTCAGCTAAGATTCAACACGCAGCTGAAAGAGCAACAATATAGGCTGGTGCAGGAGACCAACGACTTGTAAAGACAGTGAATAAATGATTGAATTCTAACAATGTTTTTCTTGCATCAGAGACGCTTTATAGGTTCCCAACAGCTGTTCTGACTTCACGCAGAGGTGTCTCCGCTCGGCCTTTCTGTAAATCGGTGCAGTAGTGTGCACTCTGACGCCATCATCAGAGGATATGGCATCCGATGTGTTTGACTCCAGTGCTTGAAATTTGGAGTCAATGGTCGGTATCTATGGAATTTACACATTACAGCAGCAACCGCAACACGGTACGCAGAATAGACGCATTTCCTATCTTTGGTTATGATGTGGCAAATTTAAGCATACTAATTGCTATGCTATGCCCACAGTATCTTTCGTCTAACCCATGGAACCTGTTCATTTATCACAGCTTAGAGGAAATTGTGAGGAAGCCTATTTGGTGCCGGTGAGATGCGCTATTTCTTGTTAGGGAGTCATGGTAAACCATGAACTAAATCTGTGCCGGTAACCTGGGTAGATGACATGGTCATGCACCACACGAGTGTGCTGAGCGTCGCTGAGCGATGAACAGGCAGAGGAAGCAGCAGAGTGCAGTTTCGTATATTGTAAATCGTGTTTTTCTTGTTAGGCAGCTGTTGCTCTGTTTATTTTCAGTATAAATACAAGATAATGGTAAACTGCACAAAAATGCTGGCACAAAGTCAGCTACTACTAGCGATAGTGTAACTCCTCCCATCGAGCATCTATTGGCTACAGGCGGAATGAGTAAACTCTCAGGTGAAACTGCTCCTTGGACGGCTAATTTACATCTTACGTGTGAAACCAAGACAAACGTGATGTATCACGAAATGCTGAGCGAGGAAAGTTCAATTGACCTATTACAGGAAGGTTTATTTCAGAGATATTTTAAGCAAAGTAGCATTATGTTTTTTGATGAAAGGTCAAAGTATTGACACAGAAATCAAATGAGACTGTAAAGATTTTCTCAGAAGAATCTGTAAAGTAAAAGCGCAAACATACGAGTTGACAAGAAGTCTAGAAGAGGGTCGTGTGATATTCAGGGAGGCAGAAAACAGAGCTCTCGATGTCAGTTTTGCGAGTAATTCACGTAGGGTAGAGTTTTTGACTGCAGTACTTCGTTCTGCCACGCATCGGCAGATGGTGGACATCCCTACACGAGGAAGCAATGATAAGCGAACTTCCGCTTCTGAAAAACATTCCTACCCTTGTGGAAAGAAACGGTGTTTAAAGGCGCAATGCGTCCAACCATTGAGAAAAGGAAGCAGAATAACACAAATAAGCAACAGGAAGCTTTAAACATAAACGGAGGTGTTTCGTGCTACGGGGAACATTCCCAGTGAGTCAGAGTACTGTAGACACTAATGCAGAGATGAACTGCTGTTTGATGGGCTTTCTAAATGTTACAGAACGTACACTTTTAGTCGATACTGGTGCACATGTATGTGTGGTTAGTCTAGGTCTCGCGGACAGGAGGAGACTTTTTTCTCCAAGATACAAACTTCGTGGAGTGGAAAAAAATGATTTTGTATCATTGGGGAAACCAAGCTCATTTTTGAGATTGGAACTTTAAAGCTTTGTGAGCGTGTGGAAGTGTACGACAAGGGTATTTCGTGATTCTCCGACTTAAATTCTTGGACATACATTGGAAAAATCAATCTTGCACAGCGCAAAGTTAAACTTGCTGAGAGATTACAGAAAAATGAAGCTTTAAATGAAATGCATTGTGTCATACAAAGAAGAGTAGAGCACGTAACCAGCATCAAATAGGAACTTCTGATCCCGATATGCTTTCATAACTTTGCTACAAATCAAGTGAATCTCCAAAAAGGATTAGAAATAGCGAGTTTAGAGGTGGTCGAGGATGAGGGTGTTGATGGATCATGAGATGATTTCAGCATCAAACTGTCAGTGCATCTATACTACCTGTCGATGTTCGCCAGCTGAAAGACAGTGAATGGAAAGCCATGGAAGATCTGTTGTTAGGATTTTCAGATTTATTCAGTTCACATGGTCCACTACCAGCAAATCCTACCAAACAACACTGCATACCAACAGGATTTAATCGACCACTCTATAGGAAACCATACAGAACAGCGAAACACCTACAACCACTAATAGACGAAATTAAAGATCAACAATTACGTGAGGGTATTATAGAGCATACTGAGCACATATGTTCAGCATATACTCTTATCATACTAAAAAAGTCGGTCGAAGGTACACGAAAATAACAATGTTGTTGTGACTACGTTACTTGAACGCACGAACAACAACAGATGTATAATTATCTGATTCAACACATCACGCATACGTTAGACAACCTAGGAAGATATAAATATTTTTAACGATTTATCTTAGAGGTTTTTATCACTAACTGGTAGGGTTTCCTGTAGACAGACCCAAAATGGCTTTCTCAGCACGTTCAGGACATTACAAATACTGAAGAATGTCGTTCGACTTCGAAACTGCTCTATCTAGATTTCAAGCCTAAACGCCTATTAGATACGTTACTTAACGGATTAAAACGAATAACCTGTATGGTATATCTTTATAATAATCTATTCAAGAACTAAAGAAGATCATAGTAAACATGTGGATGATGAATTTAGCAGATTGACCGCAGCACGCATTACACTTAGTGTGGAATAATGACGTTTTTCTCAGCCCCGAATAAGTTATCATGGGCATATTATCAGTCAAGACAGAGTGAGGACAGATCATTAACTTGGTTCCACCATACCCGATTTTCCAATATCATGGACGAGTAAGCAGTTGTAGCCCTTTGTTAGATTATATTATTATTGTAAGTTAGGAAAAGGATTCGCTGAAACTGCATAGCCATTAACTAAGTTGAGATGGACAGATGGTAATTTTCAGGGGACATCACAGTGTCAGGAAGCGTTCGACAAACTCACAGAGATATGAGTTGTACATTTCCAAATGTTGACATCTGCTTCCTACGTCTTCCTTAGAAAAATGAGAAATACTCATCCTAACGTTAACAGTGCTCATATAAATAGAACTTATATTCTATAGACATTAAAAATAACTCTAAGTATAAAACACAAAAGCGTAAAAAAGTAAACCAACCGTTTTATGAGTTATAAGGTCCTTAAAATGGAGATGTCGCGTTTTGAAAGTACTTATTTATTATTTCGCCGTGTGGAACAACAACAGTGAAAATGTCGGGCTTTGGAACTTATAATAAAGCAATATGTCTCATTTTTGTTAGGAATGTTCATTCTATTCAAACATTAGTCTCTTCAATTTCGACACTTTATGTTTGCACAACATTTATATAGTCAACTAATGTTCATTTGCTGTTGTTCACAGATAACACAGTCTGGATCTGGATGCACATTTTGCTCCTTCTCTTCCTCATATACTCGATGTAGTATATTCCCATAATACACCAAAGTTTCCATCTATCTCCACCTATCTCCACAATGTTTCCCAAGTAGTCATTCAACATCACGCAGTTTATCTGTTTTGGTGATGAGGCATCTGTGGGAAGTTCCGTTTTTTCCGTGCTGGAAACTGTGTTTCCCCATTTCAGTATTCATACGTCTCTTTCAAATCTTCATTTTAAAATGTCAGGCGGGCGCTAGGTGATTTCAAAACACTTTTTATGCTTACGAACTTCCAGTTTGCTGGAGTAGCTTGGGTCAGCAACTTGTGTTAATCAATGGGACGAAAAACAAGTCCAAGTAGCAAATATCGTATTTTCCATTCGATGACTAGTTTCGGGCCGAGACATATTTTCAAATCAACAACCAAGGCAGAAAACTAAATTTACACTCATACATAACATAGTTATTACCGAATTCTTAAACATACGAGTATGCCAAAAATACAGAACATATAGTTATAAACCTACATAACAAAATCGAAAATTATATTCCCGCAGATGGCAAGAAATGTGTAATGCACATTTACAATGCATACAGTAGCTGGCAGTTTACTCCTTCCTCTGTCGTAAGGAGACCTCGGGAAGAGAATACCCTCTCTGGACACAGGAAACATTTTTATTTATAAAAATGTTCTTCAACCATCAAGAATACAACAAATCGTACAATAACCGTACAATACCACAATAAAATTAATATTTTCTAAAATCTTTACTAAGCAGAGTAAAATACTTAAAATCACTAACCAGTAGTACACAGCAGCGCCACATACGGCGCGCATTACAAAATTGTATTCCATGTTGGAACGTGCTATTCACATTTAATGATTCTTACGTGCCTACATTTTGTAATATGTGCCGTAAATGGTGTTGTTTTGTTTTTCTGTTCAGTGGTTTTAAGAAGTTGACAGTTTTTAGTAACTGATTTGCACGGTTTCACACTTAATGATTTTTGCGTGCCATCATGGCATACAATTCCGTAACACGCACCGTTGGTGCCGCTGCTGCATACTACTTGACAGCAATTTTACCTATTTGGTTGCTTTTGGTAAATATTATAAAAATTTCTCCTGTCGAATTGATTTCTTTTAGCAGTAATGTTGCATTTTTACGTGCCGTCATGGCATACAGCTTTGTAATACGCCCCCTATGTGGCGCTGCTGTGTACTACTGGTCAGTGATTTTATGTATTTGACTTTTTTGGTAAAGATTTTAAGAAGTATTGATTTGTTGTGGTCTTCTACGGTTATTGTATGAATTGTTGTATTGTTGATTGTTGGAGAACATTTTAATAAATAAAATGTTTCCTGTATCTTAAGAGGGCAACTCCTTACCGAGTTTTCCTTTCGACAAAGGAAGGACTAAACTGCGAGTTATCTGTATGCATTGTAAATGTGCATTACACATTTTTTTACGTTTTCGGAAAAAAATTTATTTATGTTATGTTTAGTATCTTTGGCATATGCTTGGTAATAACTGTATTATGCATGAGTGGAAATTTAGTTTCCCGCCCTGTAGGTTCATTTGAAACTGGGTCTCAGCCCGAAATTATCCATCGAATGAGAAACAAGATATTTGCAGTTTGGCCTTGTTTTTCGTTCTGTTGACTCTATATGCCTCTTTACTAATCATAAACTGGACAGTCGACACCTAATTTGTTTTGAGAACCAAAGTTGTTGAGCACATTGTAATATTCTTCCGGTTTATTAATGGTGTCCGTTTTCTTTATCTCCTTTTCAGTTCTTCCGACTACTCGATGTAGTGGAATAAAAGAGTGACCCACAAGTGGAAAGACCAACTGAACTTCACCGATATTCTGTGGTGTTTCATTTCTCATCCAGTAGGAAATCATGGCAATAATTATGCTCTTTTTGTTTTGTCCTGAGCAGCCGCTGGCAGTTGGCTTAATATTTTGTATGGAAGATACATCAATTTTGTTTAATTTGTCATAAAGTACAGACGCCTTTTCGTTGAGTCCTTTAATACAACATGATTCTAGCCAAATATACACGAAAGAACTGTCCTTATTTTTGGGATCATGAGATGGACCAACACAGATATTAAAATTGTACAAGTACAATTTCTGAGAGAAATGTGCCAGATCAGGAATTTTCAGCAGTACCAAATTTCTTTGGGAGTCATAACTAGGAATGAGTTCATTGATCCTTTCGCAATATGTCGTGGGACGCTTGGGCTATTAATTTGTGTAGTCTTTAACAATCACTCTAGTCTCTGTTTGGGTGTTTTAGAGTGCTGTACTTTTTCTTCCAGCATCATAGTGGTGGAACAAAAATCAGTTGATGGGCCTCTAAAAGCCTACATTGTAATTCGTACAAAAAAAAATGTCGTAAATAAGCCTTGTTTATTTTAATACCAGGTGCAGTCCATTCATTAAAGATTGTACGGTGTTTGGTAATATTATGATCACTTTGCAAGAACAAGCAACCTTTAATATAGCCTCTGCAGGATGGAGTTCACTTGCATAACCCAACTGTTCGGTTTTCATAGCCACCTTTTGGCTCCCATGTTTCTTGCATCAACTTCTTTTTCTCGTACTGGTGGAAGCCCAGTTTCTAAATGCCGCTTGCAGACAAGCCGTACCCAATCCTTTGAAACCTGCAAGATTCCTAAGAAAGTTTGCCGGCACACAAGGACTACATGCGATTCCATCCCTTAATGTCTCACTGCCCTTTTTTACAAAGTACTTAATGGATATCGTTTTTTCCTTCCTGGTACCTTCTGTGTTTTTCTTGTCCTCTTGGTCGATCAGCTACTGTGTATTTCAGAGTGAATGCACCGTAAGGCACTTTTTGAGGAACAATATAAAACAATTTATCAAAATGCTGTATATCACGTAGGAAAAGGAGATTGCATTGGAAAGTTTCTGTTTTAAGATTACAAATTGGAGCTCTGGAACTGCTTTTCGCTGAGTGCCTACAATAATGAATAAAAACGCAATAAGAACATAGACAAACATGTAGTATAGTAGTCATAAGAAAACGGGCCAAAAAATACAACAAGACAAAATACCTCACGCTTACCTTTCTGTTTGTTTTCAGTGTTTTGTCCGTTTAGTGGTTTCATGCACCTCTTGTACATGAGATTCCATATTATAAGCTCAGGATAACACACCAAGTTACTTCGAGAAACGATAGATAGGTGCGAATTTGGCGATAATGCAGCATAATAATACAACATCGGGATAATTCTGCATTGTTAAGCTTCTGTCCACTGAAAAGCAAGAAAGAAATACATAGCGTTAAAAACTTGTGGAAAATAGATATCACGTATCTTACAGCAGCATACAACATCTGAAAAAGTGTAGTGTGGAACATTACATGCTATCATAGTGCACAGTTTAAATGGAAATGTCTGATTTGGAACTAGCTGAGTATGTCGAGTTTTGGAATTTTCTCTTATGAGAATATGTCCAGTTTTGGAAACCACTCCGAATTTCAGTGCTTTTTTATATTAGAGAAGAAGCGTTTTGGCGAATATTCTGTTGTTTTCTAGACATGTCTTAAGATAAAGAAACAGGAAATTTCCGTACCTCACTTTTGAGCCAAAATGTTGGATGTCAAAATTTGGAACTATGCGCCTCAGTTAATATCAGTTCCTGTGTTAATGTTGCCTGACTCTGAACAGGAATTCAATCTTTTATGCAGTGCCAGCAACAATGCTTTAGGTTGTATTTTGTATCAGAAGGTTGATGGGAAAGAATCTCCAGTGGCATATACCTCCAAATAGTTGAATAAGGCTGAAGTTAACTACACAACAAATGAAAACGAAATGTTAGCTGTTATTTACGGAATCTCGTATTTTAGTTGCTGTTTGTATTGTCATAAATTATAAATGATTACATACAACACATTAAAATGGTTATTATGGTTGAAAGATCCATCATCTTAATTAATGAGATGGCCATTAATATTAAGTAAGTTCGACCTTAAAGTAACTCATAAACCAGGAGGAAATGGTACGATTGCTGATACACTAAATAGGAAGGCAGCACTTTTACAAGTAGCGTGTGGAAGCCAGGCAGATTACAGAAAGGCGGAATCAGCTGACAGTGAATGTCACATGTTTAGAATGGAAGCGCAGTTTTAAATGCAGGAAGGCTTGCTATGCAGATCTGTAAAGTGTAGACCTCACCTCGTAGTTCTTGCAGTCCTTAGAATGGCTGTATTATGTCACCTGCATGACAACGTATTATCAGTTCACAGAGGGAACAGAACACCATATAGACATGTAGCTGAAGGATATGGTGGAAAACGCATCACAGTGATGTAGAAGGATATGTAAGAAACTGCATCTTGTCTGCATAGAGATGGGATAGTAGTCATAGGAAAACACATTAATACTGACAACCAGAAGCTGACAAACCATTTCCCTACTCTAGGACTGATGTTTTGAAACCTTTTAATAGAATGCAGATGGTTGATAAATATGTCCTTACAATAGTAGATCTTTTTCCACGATGTTTCGCTATGGTAGCCATTGCAGATCAGAGGGAGAGTACAGTAACACAGACAATGGTAAACAACTGCTTACTAAAATTTGAAGTGCCAGTAACCATTATTACAGATTAGTGAACTGACTTTGTTTCCAAACTAATGAAAGAGTTATGACACTCACTGAAAATTAAGTAGTTATGTACTAGCCCATTCCATCCTGAAACGAGAGGACAGATGGAAGGTGTTCACCATACTTTATCCAAAATCTTAAGCCATTACATAGGTGTGCATAGTATTCAGATTTCGATGTATATTGAAGTTTTACCATCAGTCAATATTATTCAAAAATTCGTATAGGAGCTGGTCTCTTATCGTATGAAGTATTACATCGGTGAAAAATGCTGCCACATTTTGATGTAGTTCAACCTAAACTGGGCCCACACAGTAAACCAGTGAAAGATTTTGTAAAGAAATTAAGAGAAAATTGGCAAAGAGTAAATTGTGGCAACACAAAATCTTCAGAGAAGCAAGTACGTATTGGGCAATGGAGAGTTAACTGCCACAGTAAAGAACAGGACAGTGGTTATTACTAGCTAATCTGTATACATCAAAGGGCGAAAAGAAAACGTTTTTAACGAACTATTATGGACCTTACCAAGTCACCAAAATGACTTCGCCAGTCAACATAAAATTACTGTTGCCAGCTAGAGCATCAGTAGTCTATCTAAGTAGAGTAAAAAAGTTTAGAGGTGAGATTGATGCGTTTCCACAGATTCCTTCAACCGTTGTGGAAAGGAAAGAAATGCCAAAGAAAAAGGAACATATGAGAAACGTACTTTATGCTCTAAGGTTCTAAGGTCCAGTTTGTTTTGCTTATTCTTGAATTGAGAATAACTGTGTAAGGTGAAATGACAGTTTTAATGTCGCAATATTTCTCACAAAATTACAACCTTTACACAGTTTTCAACTCGCCAACATAGAAACAGTGCAATGGGTAACGCATCGTGCCGACATCAAAATGTGAAATAATTTTATACACAACAATGTGAAATATTAACTCTCTGAAAGAACATTAATCCTAAACAGAATATTATGAAAGTTTTATTGGAAGTTTCTTTACATTAATCCTAAGCACAATAACATGAAAAACACGAAGTTTCTTTACAAAATTGCTCCTACATATACGTTGTGATGTTGGTCAGTAATACGAAAATCGTCCGATTCCGGTTCAAAGTTGGGTAATATTTAGGATGTCAATGAAGTCTACGGTGGATGGTTAGTTAAGTGACAAATTTGAGCGAAAGATTACCCAATGCCGCTCGAGTTTACAGTGGATGCAAGCTGGTGAACCAACTAAGTTTACACCTCTGCACGCGGTATTTACCTTAAGCTACTTCCTGCTGCCGACTGCAAGGGCGCTCTCTCCCGCTGAAATTCCTATAAAACTAATCTGGCCTTTGCTGAACTTTCCAGCAGAAACTTTCCCTATGTTTCTCGTTATACGAGAAAACGCGTAATCATCCCTAGTCTTTGTAGGTGGTGATACACACGTGCATGGTTGTAGCAGTGCCCTCTCAGTTCTCGCAAGAACAATTAACTTATTTGGCTGGTTCGTTTCTCCACAGTATGACCTAAACGTTGCTACAGCTAATCTCTTGCTGGAGTGCAACCACTGTGACCACGGTGCCCACACAAATTTCTTCTCTGCATTGTACAGAGCGTTAGGCGCTCTGTTCTGCACATGACGCCACGTCAGAAAAGAGTCTCCCCAAATATTTCTCTCTTGTCCGACTCATTGCAGAACTGCCTCCCTCCACTTGGATTCCTTTTCCACGTTATGGTTTTTTTTCGTCCAATAGGAGCGCTCTTCTTGTTTTGTACAAACTCTCTCTACCAATCGCAATGTCCCTTCAATCAAACTGCGTCGAAACTTCAGTATTTTTTTCCTCCCTAGTGCGTTTCCGCCAATCGGATGTTTTGTGCCAATTTTACACGCCTAAAGTACATTGACCTTTCTGTGTGTCGCACTTGCTGGACGAAAATGTGACACTGGCTTTTGTTCATATCCCGTTGGAACGCCGAAACGCAACTTTCTCAAGGTTTTTTTTATTTGTGCAGACGTGCCGCTACAAGCGTCCTCTGGCCTGAATCACCTTTTGATGGATCACTGACCTTCCTCCTGACACCCCTTTAAGTGGTTTCAATCGTAACTCATTCAGTGCAGCTTCGCTACACCATTGTGGGACTGGCTTTTCGAAACTAAAACCCATTCCCTGTTCAACCTTCCACTCAGAGACATGCATTGTATAGGAACAGTATGTTAATTACTATCGATTGGCTGTCATCACTTTTTGCATTACATACTGATAGTCGAATGTTCTCATAACTGCCAAATTATGTTAGGTGTCATCGTCACCTTGTCGTTGCGATGTGTAAAGGTCTCATGTAAGGTGCGAATCTGACCATTTATTCTGCCACCTTACAATATCTAGGAGTAAATCGTTTATATTTTCATATGGAATCGAAGTTAGATAATTTAGTCTTAACTTCCTTAAATTGTCATTTTCTGTGTTTATGAACTTGAATAAAAGAGGGAAGGGACCGACGTGTTTCCTTTTCTGTCAGGTGGCATACCAAGATGTTATCCAGAAAGCTTGTTCTGAGCCTGGTATTTCTATACTATTGCAGATGAGATGTGATACAGAATCAACCTCGTTTCAATGGAATTTTGTTTGCTAGACAGTCAGATGATATACTAACGAACCACTAATGGACAGTCAATAGGTTTTCGATATTTTGGAAGTAAGGAATACCGTACAAGGACTACAGAATGGGTTTACAGCATTGCAAAACAGATAGAGAAAGAGACCTTGTTGCAAGATATGTACATGGAGTATCAGTAATTAAGCTTCTTGTATGAGAAACTGAGGACTCAAACAATTAACAGAAATAATGTCATACACGCTAATAAGTATGAAACAAGGTGGCTAAATGCAGGTGAGAAACTGTTAAAAACTGTGTTTGGAACACCACATAAGTAGAATAACAAGAATTTAAACAGGAAAATTTTAAACGTAGCAGAGTTAGCAGAAGATAAAAAAGCAAAATTAGATCAGCACATAGCACTGAGCAGGGAATACTCAGTATTACTAAAACGACACAGAACTTAACAATGGAATTAAAACGATATGTGCAGACCACCAGGAATTCCTTAAATAGCGATTTAGGAAAAGTACGAACCCAGTGGTAGCTACATTGATACGAACCGAAGCAGGTAGATTAGTCCATTCAAGGATCAAGTCGAAATTTTAACTGAAGTAATACATCAGGACATGCATGGGCAATTGAGTGCAGTGTTATTAAATTCACATTAAATTTCGATGACGTTACAGAAATAAAAAGAGACTTTGCAGAGGGCCTACAGCATACTGTGTCTATAACGAGTTAAGATATAGTTTTCCTTTATTCTACATCTGATGTAAGAGTGGATGCTGATCGAGCTAGTTTGCACATTAGATACTATTTTGAGTACCAAACGAGCAACACCAATGTTACACAGTACATCCATATCCGTTTAGATGAGAACAGCTGAGAAATGGAAACAAATAAAAATTCATGAAATAGTATTAGTTTGTAGATGGAGAGATGCTCATGTCAGTATTCGAATGATTCTGTTAGACAAAATATTATTTGTTCTGTAGTGGTGATAACAGACGAACAACCAGTACTGTGAAATACTATTGTTTTTAGGTCATTATAACGAAACTAAAGTTACAGGGCCATAGATTGTTAATTAATGAAACTAGATGTAAAATATCATGTAGATAATTTCACCTTCCACCTACCATCATGGGCACAACAATGATTTATAGGTCAAAATGAATTATGTATTGGCTGGAGGCGAATGTTGTATTGGCTGGAGGAACCGCCACACTTATTACCTAACCGAAACCTACTTTCATTAACGAAATCTGAGCTATCACTTTGCTATAATTCCTGGAAGTATCAATAAATTCAAATGAGATACCTATGGAAAAAATGTAGATAATGAATGTAACCAGGAAAGAATGGCAAAGAAGGTTAAATAAGCTAACTGGGATGCAAGACTTGGGTTGAGGCGCAACCCAGAAAAAAAGCTGTAGAGTAAATTGTAAAGCACAAGGAATGTATAGAGTAATTATTAATAGATGAAAAGGGAAAAACTCAGGACCAATTTCTTAAGTAGGAGAACAGTGTTATGGCATAGAACAGTAATGGGCAATAAATTATAAATTTTTATTTTCACACTGCGAAAGGCAATATATAGTGAGAATTTGCATTCAGCAGATATAATGATGCAAAGGAACACCTAGTGAAGTGAGACAAGCTTATTTGTTAACTCCTAAGACATGGTGTAAGAAACTCTGTCTCTTCCACGAGAACATTTAGTGAGGACCTTACACAGCAGTTAACATCCTGTTAAATGAATATAGCATCACGAACTCAGCCTCAGGTCATGGCCTCTCAATAGCTCCATTTAAATGGTCCAGTTCTTCCAGCTCTCATCAGCTGGTCATAGGGATCGATGACATTCACAATAACAGCACTCGATTTTGTGATTACTTTATTGTAGTGAATCTATATCCCTGATGCTCCAATGCAATCTATGAACTAGCCAAAGATGCGCTAGAGATGATGGTCTTCATTTACTGAACTTCATGCTATTCGCTGCCTACAATGTGCTGATGGGGAAACTGACACTACATTGCAGAGTGGTGCCAACACTAAAGTTCAGTGTGGAAGCCGCAACAAGGCATTTCTGCGCCTGTGTTACTGTTCAACACTCAGGCACCAACAGAGCGCTGCTTTACTTCGGATCCCTTCCAACAGTTCCGCTTTCCTTCATGTCCCAAAAGAGTACCGTTCTGCTTCCTTCCGTTTCTTGACGTGTAAAACTTCTCTTCTTCGCGCCCCGATAGAGTTCGGATTTACTTGCTGTCCGAACAAGAGTTCCTTAAAAAGAACAATTCTCTGAAGTATTTGGAGAAAGACTGCCAAAAATTTTATGAGTAGAATCATACAGAAAGTTAGAAACCCTCCAATCAGAGCTCACATGAAAAACATTTACCTCTCTCTTAGCAAAGTTTATTGGTATTCGAGTTACTCTGGTAATTTTTCACTCGAAACAAAATTACAAGTTGTGTGTTACCTCCATTCTTGAAGCTCTGTTCAGTGTAAGAGAATTCATACATTTATTCACCTATGACATGTGATGCCAGTTACCCCTAGTTACCTAATTATAAAGACGCCATCCAATCAACACTTGTTCTATTTGCCACATCAAAAACTCTGATTCAGAGTCTCCACGTCCTGGTGCCAGGGTGGTGGTCGTGGTGGTGAAGCTCAGATCCGCGACTACTGTGTGAGGTTGAGCTCAAAGTCCTCCGCAAGATGTTATCTGTAGTTCAAGCCTACTGCCCAAATTTCCCAGAAGCATCCTCTCTGCTCGCCGCCATCCGCACTACACTGACATTCTGGAGTGGGCAAATTGTGTGTACAATTGCCCTCCTACGGCCTCTGCAGTTAATAATCTGCCCCCAGCACCACTGTCTAGAATCTCTGGACAGGTCCCGCGCGCTCCAGATAGCGAGGGCAGGCAGGCAGCCGATGCCGTGAGTGTTCGGCGTGGGGTGGGGGAGGGCACAACACCCACGAACCGGTTTCACGTTAAACTGATGACCCAGGAAGTCGCTGCTCAGTCCCACTCTGCACTAATGGATCGTTTCGATGTCACCGGTCTGCACAAGGCGTCTCCGTGACTTAGAAAATGTGCCAGCCACACCCCACAAGCAAACCAGCGCACAAGTTGCAAATCGTCCTGTCACCTGGTTTCCTTGGGGCTATAAGGACTGAGGAAACAGAGCGTGAACACCATTCGTGACACAGACAAATTTTAATTACACTTTATTACAATGACCAATTTCCATTACAAATGTTAAGAATAAAGTGAAAATTGTTAATTGAAGTCAAACGGAATAAGCTTCAGTTATGACGCTACGGGATAATCGGGACGCTTCACATACCAAACTGGTCAAGGAACAGAGAAACAATCTTATACGGACGTAATATAACATTACCGTGCGCGTGATAACAGCTGATCAAATGAACACTTTAGATAGTGCCATTAACTACAAGAATCTCTTTTCTCTAAAACTAATTAAATTTAAATTGAACGTAGCCAACCCCCAGTAATGTCTAATGGCGCTTGTGTGTTCGGCTAGAAAAACGTGCGCCTGAAGGAAATTACACGTAAATCCGATGGTATAAATTGACACGCACCAAAATTTGACAGCAAGGTACCCGAGATTTAACGAATGCACGGTTGGACAAGAACTGAAAGGGTAAAACTTGTCAAGAAATTTGAAAAAAGTTATTAAACTTGATTTTGAACTCAAATTATTTAATAAAGTGTAACGCAGTCGCACTGGAAGTAGATAAGACAGGATTAATTCAGGTAATATAAAAATTAATAGCTAGGTAAATATCAATTTCTTTACCAACTAAGGTGCAACACCTGCTGCATGCGAACCCGCTTTGTCGTATAAACAAGTCAAGGCTTGCTGTATCACGAGTTGGTGTGCCAAGCAAAAGGGAGCTCCCGTCAACACAATCGAATGGAGCAGAATTGATTCTGAGACAGCCCATTCAAACGAAGCACAAGCGGGAAGTGCAGTGCAGAATTGTTTTATGTACCACAAAATTTTAAAGAACAGTTCATAAGAACAATTACAAAAACCAGTAATACTGGACTGCACCCATATAATTTAACAGTCTAAAACATACTTCTTTGGTTCCACAAAATAGGTTCTTCACCAGTAGTAACATGGGGAAGAGAATCATAGCACCGTCTGGTCGGTTAAAACAATTGAAGAGACTGAAAAAATTGGTCGCATAGAGAACACCTATCCACCGAGACCACAGAGTGCCACAACACAAAGGCGAGCTGCCGGAAAACGCAGGTTGACGTCGGCGTGAGACCTGCCTTGCCCCAGTCCACTGCAGAATGCTGCTACGGCGGTAAACAGGAGTCAGGTTACTCCATGCAACCGAACCCACTCTGATCCTCCGAAGTCGCAACGGCCAACACTCCTCGTATGCAACAGGGAGGATTACGGCGACGAACCACGGATCCAGACTACGAGTTCACTCGAGCCAACGGGGAGTGAATTTGGGACCCCGCTCCCGGCTCTGCTCCTCGACCAACCTTGCCGTCCTACCAACGAACTTCAAAGAGAGCGAGGCCGCCAGTGACGCTCTCTGGCCAAACAAAGTTGTAACGGCGTTTTTCTTGCATTCGTAAGATGAATTTCCATATCAAAACCCGCTTTGTACTAACACAGAAATGTAAAAATCTCTCAGCCGAATATGAAGTATTAATAAACAATGAAACCGACATGCTTGCTCCAGCCTGACGCGTTCAGTGTCGTTGTAAAAACTACCCACGATGCTCGTCAGATGTCTCCAAACGCAAATGCGTGAGCTACTGAGGTGAGCTGAGCATGGATCCTGGGGTGAAATACATCTCACTCCATCAATCATTCACAGTATCGGTAGATTAGGTGTGCCAGTACATTTTTCTGTTACTGGTAGACGTCATCTAATGTGCTATTACCGTAGAAGATGGTCGTAATTTCAAAAAAATGGTTCAAATGGCTCTGAGCATTGACGGCACTTTGAACAGTGGACGTTACATTTCAGATATGTTACGACTCGTGGCTCTACCCTTCATTCGATCCCTGCGAAACCGCACATTTCAGCAGGATAATGCACGACCGCATGTTGCAGGTTCTGTACGGGCCTCTCTGGATACTGAAAATGTTCGACTGCTGCCCAGGCCAGCACATTCTCCAGATCTCTCACCAATTGAAAACGTCTGGTCAAAGGTGGTCGAGCAACTGGCTCGTCACAATACGCCAGTCACTACTCTTGATGAACTGTGATATCGTGTTGTAGCTGCAGAGGCAGCTGTACCTGTGCACGCCATCTAAGTTCTGTTCGACTCAATGTCCAGGCGTATCACGGCCGTTATTACGGCCAGAGGTGGTTGTTCTGGGTACTGATTTCTCAGGATCTACGCACCCAAATTGCGTGAAAATGTAATGACATGTCAGTTCTAGTATAATATATTTGTCCAATGAATACCCGTTTATCATCTGCATTTCTTCTTGGTGTAGCAATTTTAATGGCCAGTAGTATATTCAGCAATTACGTCAAGAGCCCGTGCATGATGTGGAAACAAGAGTGACCTGTGCAATTACTACAACTTGAATTACTGAGTCGATCATTTCCCTCCAAACCGAAACATCTTAATTGGTAAAGTTTACGTGATCAGTATACTGTAACCTTTGTCGAGAACTCTCTACTATTGAGAAGACCTACGGCTGTATCATGCAAAACAGTGCGAGAGCATGGAGAGCAATTGAGTCAGAGACAGTAGAAAGAGATACGGTATTTGTTCCTTAGCAAGAGTGTAACAAAATTTAATTTGCACCGATTTCAAAATGTAGTCTTACTATTTAACCAAAACAGGGCATCGTTGTCTTTTTATTACCTACACAGAGATCTATAGTAAGTATGAACATCAGCCACAACTCGTCTATGATTTTGGAATTTGGAGTAAGGGCTCTATTGCGTCTTTTAGGTAGAACTGTCTATCAGTTCCAATATTTGCGAATGATCCCCTTGATTTCTTTATAAATGTTTTCTCTTGGTGACCAACATCGCTAACCATATTCGCCAGTCACTGTCTCTTAGTCGGCGGATTCAAGATCTTCTACTTTTCTTGTTGTCAGCAGGGCTAAAGTGTTTCTCTCACGTGATTGTTTTGAAACTCGTTTTTCGGAGCAGTTATCTGATGACGGATTTAATATTAGTTTACAAGATTGTTTGTTATTACTGTCGATAATGTAAGTGAAAATTTCATGGTTTGTACTAGCTACATGAAAGTAGTACCTTTCTGCTAATGTATAGTTGAGCTACATCCGTGTAATTCAATTTATGCTATGTTGAATGGCTTTACGACAGGCGCTTCTCATTCTGACATCATGTGCAAGCATGCAGTTATCAGGCTAACTGGATCACCGTTAAATACTTTCGTCTGTGTGTACTAGCAGTTACCTTTTATTTGAATGTCGCCTAACCTAATAATTTTGCTCGCCCAACCACGAGGAGAGTTTCTGTCCCAACTTTGCGATGCATATTCCCTTTACTGGTGAACGGCGTGTCTAGTGTTATGTGAGAGTTATTTGAAGCTCTCGCTCCGGCAGATTGTAATCTCCCCACGGAAAATTATCCTCTACCACGCAATAATTAATAATGGTCAATCAAATCATCCACAATTATTCACTTTTGAAAAGTATCTGATCGGATTTTCTAATAATATATGCGCCGACAGCTCGTCGACGCCAAGGTATTTTTCTAGTACGTTTATTCTTTGGAATAACAGAGACACAGAGATGGTTGCTCCTTGGTTATTATAGAGGGATAAGGGAACAGCTTCGGAAGTATCGGTTGGAAGATTGTCGGGTTGCTAAAAGAGACATATTTACTCTTCTTCTCGCTAAAGCGAGCTATTAACGTTTGTGCCGCTAGCGTGATAGGCAGAGAGAAAGAAAAAACTGTAAAAGCAAATTACATGAGACTTGGAATCAACAGAAAACGGAACATGTAATGGAGATGGATTGAATATACAATTTTCCTCAGAAATAAGGTATGTGACCATTTTATTCTAGAGTGAATGACGAATGAGTTCTCTGTCTGAGTCATTGATGATTGTCTTGGCCCTGTAATTAGTGGGGAAGTTTCAGCTGTGACGAAGAGAGCCTGCAATCTCCGAGTTTTTATGAATCGTCCAAAAAGGCTTCGTCCACATCTGAAATTCTAAATCTGTCGTAAACTGAACGAATTGTTCGAACGATCGATTTTCCCAACTGAATGCAGCGCTTAATGAAAATAACAAATGTAAAGATCTTTTCCAGCAAGCCAGCCGCTGAATATTAAGACGAAGGGCTCCACCAGAGATTCTACTAGGCTGATTTCACGTAAATAATATATTTAAACTGTACACAGATAAAGGACAGAGAGAGAGAGAGAGAGCGAATGAAATTCTAGAAAATACTCAGAATCCTCCATTAGCATAAATGTTTGTCTGTCTTATGACGGATCAGCCTACGTATAAAACAGGAAGCCCTAACTTTATTGTGACCGATTTATGTGTGACCTTTACCGATTTATGTGTGAGAGTGAAGGAGTAATAAAGACGACAGATACACCTCTGTACAGACAAAACATTACACCAAGTTAGCGGCAAGCTGCATTCACATACTTTCATCATCTACAGTAGAGAATTTATTATAATGGCGACCGTGACAGGACACGTTTTTGGACGTTGTTAAAATAATTTTGTTCTCTGTTTCATGTGAACTACGACGAGACAACTTAACTTGGAAAAGAGAAGAAATACTCGCAGTCAAATTAAGTGGATCTACAAATAAAAACAGCACGCTGGGCGCAGAAAAATGGCCTGATCTATGATTTTTTATTAAAGCTAGCTAGTATTGATGAAGTATACGTTTTTCTGTTTAGTATAATTCGATATTTGACATGCTAGATGTAGTTTGATTGACCTGCTCTAGTTGCATTTATCTGTATAAGTACAGTAAGAAAGTAGACACAAAGTATTCTTGTGTGAAGGGAGATATATCTATAATGACGGTAGAACATTTATATGGTTTTAACTAGGGCAATCTTTAAGATGAGTCAAGCAGAGCAAAGCAACACGCAACAGCCTTCAGCTGTTAGCACTGATAATAATGATGTAGTAAGATTGACGGTAGAACATTTATATGGTTTTAACTAGGGCAATCTTTAAGATGAGTCAAGCAGAGCAAAGCAACACGCAACAGCCTTCAGCTGTTAGCACTGATAATAATGATGTAGTAAGAAGTGTTGTAGAACCGATCGCTACAGATAGCGCAATAGAACGCCCGGTAGATACGGCTGGAGATGTAACAGCAAGTACGCAACATGGATTAGATCCATTGGTCATTATCATGAGGCAGATGCAGATGATAACTGAGACCATAAATAATATGAATACGAAATTAGCCTCAGTTACTGAAGGGCAAAATGATTTGAATACAAAATTAGCCTCAATTACTGAAGGGCAAAATGATTTGAATACGAAATTAGCCTCAGTTACTGAGGGGCAGGAAAATTTGAAAACCGGCATTAACGCGAAATTAGCCTCAGTTACTGAGGGGCAGGAAAATTTGAAAACCGACATTAATGCGAAGTTCGCCTCAGTTAATGAAGGTCAAAATGATTTGAACGCGAAATTAGCCTCAGTTACTGAGGGGCAGGAAAATCTGAAAGCTGAGATTAAGCAGCAGTTACACGACAGTTTTTCCGAATTAGAGCAGCGGATAGAGGCGAAGACAAAGGAACTTAAAGATCAGGCCGAAGAGACGGAACGCAAATTAACTGCACAAATAGAATTGGTGAAAGCTCAATGTGAGGAATCTACTCACCGCGTACGCGTAGAAATGAAGGAGTATGTGGCTATTAAGATAGATACCTTACGGGAACAGGTAGAAATGGTTCCGCAATTAGTACAAAAGCAAGATGCCATGTCATGTGCAATTGCGCAACTTCCTGAATTGGCACGTACGCAGACTAACCTAAAGGAAAATGTTGAACATCTGACAGAACGTCAAGACGTTATAGACCACCAAATTAATGTATTAACGGGTAAATTATCCGAAATCACATTAGAAAACAAAAGGCTAATGTGTGAAAACGTTGAGCAAAATGTTAAAGCAGCATTCCAGAGTCTATGTGGCAAACAGGAAGAGAATTTGTTTGCGAAAGGACTTGAGGAAGTGCGACAGCAGTTAGGTGCTGATTTCGAGCATTGGAAACAAACGATAGAAGAGTCGATACGCGTTTCACAACAAGGCTCAGAACAAATGAATACCGGCCAGCAGCAGAAGTTGGCAGCGACTATAGAGCCAGTTACTGCACATTCGCACACAATACCGACTTGTGTAACTCAAATATTAAATTGCCACGAGCTAGTTGTTCGCGTGAAGTTTTATCTGACGGAGATTACGACAGCCTTTGCCATGCCGAAGAAAAAATGATAAAGCATCGGCAATTCCAGATTTTTAACACTGATAAAAGGGGGGTCCATCCGATTGTTTTTATACGAAGTTTTAGAGGAGTCCTACCCAGAAATTGGTCGGAGTGGCAGAAGATCAGTTTCGTTACGGGGTATATACACTCCTGGAAATTGAAATAAGAACACCGTGAATTCATTGTCCCAGGAAGGGGAAACTTTATTGACACATTCCTGGGGTCAGATACATTACATGATCACACTGACAGAACCACAGGCACATAGACACAGGCAACAGAGCATGCACAATGTCGGCACTAGTACAGTGTATATCCACCTTTCGCAGCAATGCAGGCTGCTATTCTCCCATGGAGACGATCGTAGAGATGCTGGATGTGGTCCTGTGGAACGGCTTGCCATGCCATTTCCACCTGGCGCCTCAGTTGGACCAGCGTTCGTGCTGGACGTGCAGACCGCGTGAGACGACGCTTCATCCAGTTCCAAACATGCTCAATGGGGGACAGATCCGGAGATCTTGTTGGCCAGGGTAGTTGACTTACACCTTCTAGAGCACGTTGGGTGGCACGGGATACATGCGGACGTGCATTGTCCTGTTGGAACAGCAAGTTCCCTTGCCGGTCTAGGAATGGTAGAACGATGGGTTCGATGACGGTTTGGATGTACCGTGCACTATTCAGTGTCCCCTCGACGATCACCAGTGGTGTACGGCCAGTGTAGGAGATCGCTCCCCACACCATGATGCCGGGTGTTGGCCCTGTGTGCCTCGGTCGTATGCAGTCCTGATTGTGGCGCTCACCTGCACGGCGCCAAACACGCATACGACCATCATTGGCACCAAGGCAAAGCGACTCTCATCGCTGAAGACGACACGTCTCCATTCGTCCCTCCATTCACGCCTGTCGCGACACCACTGGAGGCGGGCTGCACGATGTTGGGGCGTGAGCGGAAGACGGCCTAACGGTGTGCGGGACCGTAGCCCAGCTTCATGGAGACGGTTGCGAATGGTCCTCGCCGATACGCCAGGAGCATCAGTGTACCTAATTTGCTGGGAAGTGGCGGTGCGGTCCCCTACGGCACTGCGTAGGATCCTACGGTCTTGGCGTGCATCCGTGCGTCGCTGCGGTCCGGTCCCAGGTCGACGGGCACGTGCACCTTCCGCCGACCACTGGCGACAACATCGACGTACTGTGGAGACCTCACGCCCCACGTGTTGAGCAATTCGGCGGTACGTCCACCCGGCCTCCCGCATGCCCACTATACGCCCTCGCTCAAAGTCCGTCAACTACACATACGGTTCACGTCCACGCTGTCGCGGCATGCTACCGGTGTTAAAGACTGCGATGGAGCTCCGTATGCCACGGCAAACTGGCTGACACTGACGGCGGCGGTGCACAAATGCTGCGCAGCTAGTGCCATTCGACGGCCAACACCGCGGTTCCTGGTGTGTCCGCTGTGCCGTGCGTGTGATCATTGCTTGTACAGCCCTCTCGCAGTGTCCGGAGCAAGTATGGTGGGTCTGACACACCGGTGTCAATATGTTCTTTTTTCCATTTCCAGGAGTGTACAAGGTTCGGGGGCGATCTGGGCCTCGGACATGACTTCTGTTTGCTCGACATATGACGATTTTGAGAAAGCGTTTTTAGCAAAGTTCTGGTCAGAAGGGGTACAGGAACGAACGCCTAGGGCAGGAGGTGCTCTACCCAGAGCCTTTCTCTTTTTCAAAAGGAAGCCTTAGGAAGTATTTTGAAAAATATATAAATAAAACTAGATATTGGGACAGACCTATGCCCTTGCCAGACATAATAAACATACTTAAGGCAAGACTACCAACTAGCATCTGGAATCAATTAATTTACGGCAACGATAAAGACCTGGAGTCGTTCCTCACGACGTTAGACCATATAGATATTATCGAAGAGAACAACCAGAAAGCCCGTAACAACAGATTCCAATATAGGGAGATAGAACCTCCGCCAAATGGTAGGCAAGGGAACGCACAGAGATCGATAAATAGTGGAGAAACCCCTCAAAATCTTAATAATAATACCAGCAATAGTCTTGCGAGGGGCTATCCAAGGAACAACAGGAATGGGAAAAGATATAATCCCGTATGGGGGAACGAAAGGAATTTCAGACCGCAAGCCTGGAACAATAACAGTAATAGAAAGTGGAATCAACCGGGGGGAATAATCTCAAATAACCAACATCAGTGGGGACGGACATCTGCGAATCAACCGGTAATTACCGAAGTGACGGATGATGTCAACCAGCAGGCAAATCAAAATTCAACAAACTTGTAAGGACCCACTCGTGCCCCGGAGGAGCGGTCAACAATTGGTTGAGGGGCAACAGGATATGTGTACCCATGCTAACGTATAATGATGGACGATTACTGGCAGATGAATTGACCGAGGACTTAGAACCACATGATGAGGATAAGGAACAGGTGGCAGTAGCCGAAGTGCAAGTCATTTTGGAGACTGTACCTATAGTGGCGGTTTTAGACACAGCTGCAACCACAAATGTTATTTCGGAGGCTCTGTTCAACAAGATCAGAAATATAAGACGAGTACCAATTTTTCCAGTTCAAAATTGCAGAATAATAGGCGCCGTTGGGGCTAGATCGGCTAATGTAAAAGTGCAGTCACTACTTAGTGTAGAAGTCGTAAATGTAGCAATATTAAGCACATTCCTTGTTGTGAAAAATTTGGTGGTAGACTGCATTATCGGAGTCGACAGCCTACGTGAATACGGATGCAGAATAGATTTTAAAACAGGAAAAATTTGGTTGAATGTAAATAAACAAGAAATTGAGTTGGACTTGTTGAAAAAGGAAAGCCTTACCAGAAAATATAATAGTGGGATCAGTGTGCAAGTAATCAGGACTGCACAAAATTCTAAACAGCACGTAACTAATGAGTTCCAAGTCAAAGGTGATTTCGGTCAATTAGTGTATGAGAAGTTAAATGAATCCGACTGCATTACTGAAGATCAGAAGAAGCAGCTCAAAGAATTATTATTAGCGCATGAAAAAGTGTTTGATGAAAGGCCAGGAGTTATTAAGGGATACATATGCCATCTCTACGTTAAGCCGCACGAAACGTATTGTAGAACTTTCTATCCTGTTCCCTGGAGGTTAAAGGCTCAAGTTCGAAAAGAAATAGATCGCATGTTGAAATGGGGTTTGATCGAACCCTCTACAAGCCCATACTGCTCCCCATTGTTGGTCGTGCCAAAAGCATACCCGGGATCGAACAAAATAAAAGGGTTATTTTCTCATAACGACTGAAAAAAATATAATGAAGATTAGAAGATAGGGAGGAATGGTGTTCCGAGTGACAGAGATGAACGCTCGTAAAAAACATAACAATAAACTGTGTGTGTAGTGTTATAAACCTTTAAATTGAAATAGTTAATCAGTGACATAGAGTATAGAAATAGTGACTAGCTATTACTATCGAGTGTTGTAAAGAAGATAGTGGAGATAGGCTTCACCTGTGGTTTGGGTGAACATGGAACTTTAGCGTTGCTAATGTTATCAAGAATTATTAAGGATCTAACTGACCTTCAAGAAGAATGAAATGTTTCCCGAAAATGACGCTGAATAATGAAATGAGGTTCCGAGTGAATATTCATATATAATCTCAAGTGCACGCTTAGATGGGTAAACGTGTGAAGAGATCTGTTGTGGCAGTGAATCGTGAGTGACGGTTAACGCTGCAAAGATAATTTCCCACGCAAAACAGTTGACGTCGGCGCGAGAGGTAAAATCGATATAGACGACACAGATATGCTTTGTAAGAGACTCGCACCAAACGCGAGGGTAAACTGATTCATGTTGAACTTTAAAAGGAAAAGGTGTTATAATTAGAAGTTAAGAGTTTTTAATTTATTAATGAATGATTAAAGAAAGTAATATTCATAGAATTAGTAGTTATTTAATGGTTCGTGTTCGTTTGGGAATTTTGTTTGAAAAATCCATTTCCATATATGAGCATGGATGAACGCCGTATAAATCAGAGAATAAATGAAAGAAGTGAATTCGCATTCCTCAATGCTAATAACTTTTACATTACAGCACTCAAGCGGAGAAATATATGTATTTAGACTAAAAAGTTTTTGAGTATAGATAAATTATATGACTTATCAAGGAAATATGGATTATGTCTTTGTATAAAATGAACTACACTTTCCATTATTCGATGATTTGAATCCAAAATCTATTGTAAGTTGCATGAATCCTTTAAATTACGAAGAACAAATCAGTGATAGAAAATGTGTTAGAACTTTTGGACTTATAAGCACAAGTGGGGAGGCAAAGTCAAAAGGAGTATTCAAACGAGAGTAAATCGGATGACGCTTTTGGCAACATCATTTGTTAATGGTTGAATTCCTTGAAGTACGTCGTAACAAAAAGGATCCATGAAGCCATAAGGATTTTGCTTTCAAAAAGGAGAATCTTGGACGGTGCAACCTAACCAGTTCTCTTACAGGAAGAGTTTCCCTTTTGGTCATTGCTAATTTTTTTTGGAATGAATGTTGCATGTGAATTCGAGTATCCCTGTCCCTTCTACTCTTCCCATTCTGGGCCGCGTAGAAGATCAACTACAAAGGGGGCCGCGTAGAAGACCGACTACAAATGTGGACGTCGGGGACATGCAAGACCCGGGGGAGTTTAGCACCGCAAGATATTGTCCTAGGAACAAGATTGTAAAACGAGAATTCACGTTATTTATTGTAAAACTTTTTTTTTTTTTTGCTAGAGGCACAAACCACTCTTCTCCAAATCGTGATACAAATTGATCCCTGTCTTTCCTTTAGAGATCTATTTCAAAATTATATTTTTTTTTCTTCTATAGGCTTTCCTATCTTCTATGTACTGTAGGCTGGGGGTCTAGGCTTAAGAGGTTTTCCAAGGTTTCCCTGCTTAAGAAAGTTCCCGAATGGGTAGACCCTGATAACAGTTTCATGAAAGATCATTTTCCTTGGTTGTGCACAGCAAACATAACACCTAGATGCACGTAAAAGCAATACAGCCGCGGTACCTGTCTCTTCATTTCTTCTGTCTTCAACATTTCTTTTCTTCGTCTGTCTCAAACATAATATTCTTTTTCAGTCGGAGGGCTGACAATCATCACTTCCGGGTTATCCACGCTAATAGATAGCTCGCGAAGTGTGTTCGGTGAATCAAAATTGAGCTCACAAACTTCGCTCGCTGCGAGGGGCATTGCAATCTCCCCACGGAAAATTACCCTCTACCACGCAATAATTAATAATGGTCAATCAAATCATCCACAATTATTCACTTTTGAAAAGTATCTGATCGGATTTTCTAATAATATATGCGCCGACAGCTAGTCGACGCCAAGGTATTTTTCTAGTACGTTTATTCATTGGAATAACAGAGACACAGAGATGTATGCTCCTTGGTTATTACAGAGGGATAAGGGAACGGCTTCGGAAGTATCGGTTGGAAGATTGTCGGGTTGCTAAAAGAGACATATTTACTCTTCTTCTCGCTAAAGCGAGCTATTAACGTTTGTGCCGCTAGCGTGATAGGCAGAGAGAAAGAAAAAACTGTAAAAGCAAATTACATGAGACTTGGAATCAACAGAAAACGGAACATGTAATGGAGATGGATTGAATATACAATTTTCCTCAGAAATAAGGTATGTGACTATTTTATTCTAGAGTGAATGACGAATGAGTTCTCTGTCTGAGTCATTGATGATTGTCTTGGCCCTGTAATTAGTGGGGAAGTTTCAGCTGTGACGAAGAGAGCCTGCAATCTCCGAGTTTTTATAAATCGTCCAAAAAGGCTTCGTCCACATCTGAAATTCTAAATCTGTCGTAAACTGAACGAATTGTTCGAACGATCGATTTTCCCAACTGAATGCAGCGCTTAATGAAAATAACAAATGTAAAGATCTTTTCCAGCAAGCCAGCCGCTGAATATTAAGACGAAGGGCTCCACCAGAGATTCTACTAGGCTGATTTCACGTAAATAATATATTTAAACTGTACACAGATAAAGGACAGAGAGAGAGAGAGAGAGCGAATGAAATTCTAGAAAATACTCAGAATCCTCCATTAGCATAAATGTTTGTCTGTCTTATCACGGATCAGCCTACGTATAAAACAGGAAGCCCTAACTTTATTGTACCGATTTATGTGTGAGAGTGAAGGAGTAATAAAGACGACAGATACACCTCTGTACAGACAAAACATTACACCAAGTTAGCGGCAAGCTGCATTCACATACTTTCATCATTTACAGTAGAGAATTCATTATAAGATGACAACTAACACTTCAAGAACCTCACGTCCCCTATTTGATATTACATCGGTTTCAGTTATTGGGTTTTCAGATTACGAATTTTTATCTGGAGATCTTTGGGAATTTCGAGTCACACTCAACAAAAGGTGTTCCACATTAACTCTCTTCCCTCTTGGCCGCTTCTGGTCTTTGGAGGACACTGGGGTAACTGTACGAGTCTCCGTAGCTCGTGGATTCTTCAGGTAAGCCCTGCACCGAACTGACGAAGATTCTGCTTTAGACAGTCCACTTGGCTCCAATTCATAGCAAGATGCTCGGGCTTTACATAGTCTCTTACTGTACGTTCGTGGTGAACATATATCCAATATGAATATACCTGAACTGGGGTAATTTGATGTCAAGGAATAGATATTCCAGTTCGCGTTCGTTATTCAGTACAAGATAATGAAGTCAGAAAAGCAGCGATATATACAAGCGACTTGAGACTCAACCATGTCGAAATGATACTGCTTTTGGAAAGCCTGGCAAATAGTTGTTCACAGGTGGCTCGATGACATGAGGCATGCTTGCAGAAGCTGTGTACTTTGCAAAGATAAATATGAGCCGCTTCTGTCTGGACACCTACGTTACCTCTTTTCTGACAGATCATACAGTATGAAACAAGTCGGCGGACTCTTGATATGTACCGATTCCATGAATACTTTCTTGCCCGTTGCGAGGGCTGCTTGGAGAAAAAACTGCAAATTATATAGTGCAGGTCGTCCTAAGATGACTTGCTACATCGCAAGAACTCCATAAATCCAAGTTTTGTTGAATAACACGCTGCTCAGATTGCCCGACAGGAGCAACAATTGGTACACACTTTAATATTCCTTCTTCACCATGACAATTATCAACCACATTTAGCTGAGGCAACGGCAGAATGGTCAACATTATGTTACGACGTCAGCTTCAAAGAAACTGGGTACCGAACTATCTAACAGCGCAAATCACATCAGCCCTACTTCCCAACAATTCTAGTCAAATGCGGAAGATTTTCACAACAGGTTAATAGCAGGCCATGTGGCTTCCAATAGAACGGCACACCTGACGTAGACGGTATCCTATCTGAATTGTGGTTACTGACAGTTGAAGAGGTGGTTTTTTAGTTTTAGGTGCACTAAGTAAATTACAACAACGAGCAGAACACCAACTAAAGTCCTAAAAATTGTTTATTTCTCATACTGATTTGCTATAAGTTCTTAGAAGAATTCTGAAAATGTAAGTTTTTGGTTGTTACCTGCTTGGTGCTTTAATTCGATTAGTTAGTGGCGAAAGCTTAACACTGAATAACTATGTTAAGTTTCTTCACATACATGATCAAGTTAAGTGAGGCTACCTGTGTTCACGAATTCCGAGGTTCTGGGGAAACAAGAATATTATCATCCTTAGTGGCAACAGCTTCTTTCTTCATGTAATTACAGCACTCACTTGTGTAGAATTCAAGTTTGTTAAATGGCAAACTTGATCTATCTCCTAATGATTTTTTTTTCTTCTGTCCAGTGCAGATTCCACAAATCTGTCGTTTATTTCTTGCAGGCTCGAGAACTGAAGGACGCTCCGGGTAGGCTCTATCCATTGCAATGTGACGTCAGCTGCGAGGAGAATGTTCTACGGGCCTTCAAATGGATCAAAGAGAATTTAGGAGGGGTCGATGTTCTTATCAACAGCGCCGGCATTTGCAGAGAAAACCTTCCAACAAGTAAGTGAGCCACAGTTCGTCTCCGTTCAAGTAAGAACCTTGAGACATCATGATGCTGCAAAGGATCTGGAAAGAGATTTATAGTTTATACGAACAGGTGGTAAATTACGCACAGAGCCGGTGCTGAAAAGGCTTCTTGTACGCTTACTGTTTCTCTCTGACCAAGGCTGGATGTCTTGTTTATATCGTGTCATATGTTTGAGACCCAGAGCAAGGATCAGGTGGCCCAACTTCGTGAGTCATCTATCATTCCCCTCAAAAAACATTTTTATTTAATAGTCATTCTATCATAAGCCAACTAACAGTTACCAAGAATCTTGCTAAATTAATACAGATAACTGAGGTTTTTAAAGTAATATCGCAATGCATAATGACATTTGCACTATACTTAAAATTACAAGTGGTAGTATAAGAACATGTCAACGGTGCAACACAGTGATGGCCCGATTACAAAGGCGCGTGGAGTGGCCGCGCGGTTTGAGGCGTCATGTCACGGAGTGCGTGGCCCCTCCCACCGGCGGTTCGAGTCCTCCCTCGGGCATGGGTGAGTGTGTTGTTCTTAGCTAAAGTTAGTTTAAGTAGAGTTTAAGTCTAGGGGCCGATGACCTAAGCGGTTTGGTTCCTTAGAGATTCACACACACCGATTACAAATAATTGATGAAATAAACGGGTGGCAGGGCTGAGTCCGCGCATCTATTAGCACAACTGTGGGCTAACCCCACAACAGGACTTGAATTTGTTGAACAAACGACAAGTAAAGGACGTTAAAATGCGTACATCTCCAGTGCATCAGTAAGCTCCAGACCTGCTCCGAGGCAAACATTGGACACAAGTACATATAATGTTGGTGTCCACAGTCTATTAGCCACCTCACGCTGGGTGGTACACGATCATGTTAAATTTTCCTTTTACTAACAATAATGGGGAGCGTAAGGCAAACGACAACACTTTGGTGTCATAAGACATTGTTATTCTCGTTCCATATAGACAAGAAAAGGACAAGCTGGCCAAACGCAATCGTCGTGTAAAAACCGTGCAAACTGTAATACTTGACTGATTGGCTACAACGCTGTTACACACAAATCAAGTACTTAATAAGCTACTGGGCCCCTAAAACAAAATAAACTACCGGGCCCCTACTAAAATGGTAATGACAATTAAACCCATAATATCTTTAAAGAAATCAAAAAACTCTGCTCAGTTTGCCCAAAGGCTTTCATCACATTCCCACAAGAATCTTGCAATAACAGAAACACTGACAAAATTACTTTCTCAAAATGACCAAAGCCATGATACCAAAAGAACGGCAATAAGCTGCTCAGCTTGAGGTTGAAATGGGAGATCCGCAGAAGCGTGTGTGACCTGCCAACACCTAGACCTCGTGCGATGACGGGAAAGCCGCCGAAGCAGAAGTAAGACGCGTCCCTACATCGGACCAGCAGAAGAGCAACGCGTCAACCGCTGCCGATACGTAACTGTCAACATATACCAAAGCACAAACAGCAGACAAGTTTGACAGAAATTAACATACACAGTAGTATTTAAGCTGACATTTAAAATTATTTCCAAGGAAACCAACTATTAAAACTTCAGTATAGGAGCACCCCGTTCATAAACATTGGAAGTTAACCTTCCTATAAATAACAAGGAACAATGTAAAAAGTCATTTAAAAGAATAATTACATAATAATTGAAGCAAGGCAAAAAAAGTCAATCTTATACCTTTACTGGGGCGTCTTGGTGACTGAATGACACTGTAATTCGCTACGCACCAAATGTCAGATGGTCGGCCATAAGGGCCGGCCGGAGTGGCCGAGCGGTTCTAGGCGCTACAGTCTGGAACCGCGCGACCGCTGCGGTCGCAGGTTCGAATCCTACCTCGGGCTTGGATGTGTGTGATGTCCTTAGGTTAGTTAGGTTTAAGTAGTTCTAAGTTCTAGGGGACTGATGACCTCAGAAGTTAAGTCCCATAGTGCTCAGCGCCATTTTTGAATTTTCGGCCATAAGGTCTACAACAAACAAAAATCACACTCAGTAGTATCAAATAATCAATGATAACAGTGACTTCAGGTACCAGATTGACATTGCACAATACAAGCTTGGCGCTTGAAGAAACCTCCAGACTGACACACACAGGCCCGAAAGGTGTCACTGAAAGGCATAAAAGAACCGGATTCGTGGCCAGCTAGCATCGTAGGACAATTAACAGTCTTTAAGTACAGTAGTTACTGAATAGTCTTCGTACATGATTTCACGTTAATGCGAAGGAGGCCAATAGCTTCAGGACTCCAAGTAGGGACTGGATAATACTGCCCTCCTGCTCGTAGCTGCTAACAAGAGGTTCAGTACATCTCGGCGTATTTAGCCCACCACAGTTAACTCATGCATTTCGTGACGAGAGCCGCTCTTTGCCCCCTCAGCTCACCGGCACCAACGGTAAACGCTACATGAAAAGGCGGGACCTACGAACCAACGGTCAACGGTTTCAACTCTCTGCATTCGTCAGTACGCCAGCTACTCAGACACACCCGTCCAGATGCGACTTCCATACACCACTCCTTACTTCACAGCTCCAGAGGTAACACTCAACCAAGCAAAGATGATACGACGAGGGCCAGAATCGATGGAACGCGCGCAGAAATGGCGCCAGTACGATCGCACTAGCGCACCTTCACAGAAGCAACCACTACTCATTTTTGTTGTACAAATTGCGTGTAGCATAAGAAGTAAAGCTGTCACACAATACTGACACAATTTTCGATAAAGCATTGTTCAGTTCACTAAGTTTGATACGCCCAGTCAATGAAAGAGGAAAAGAGGCAGCAGGTACAACAAAGAAAAGAATCATACGCTACTCTGGGAAAATGCTGAAAGCAAACCAGCCGTCTACGACGTTCCAAGATGGCAGATGAGGCAGTTCCATGATGAAATAGCAAAGACAGTGTGTGGCGGTAAGCCCTATCATGAGCCCAGCTATAGACTACGTAGCCAAAGAAACCCAATAGTATTAGGCGTTCACAGGCGGGCAGATAAGCCAATGCCATGTTGAAACGGCAAACACACTGCGAGATAAACCAGTTGTTGAGACTAGCGATAGGACACGTAGCTGTTGTTCACAGCGCACGGAATTTGAAGGAAAAATAAACAGGAGGAATCTCTTAGCACACACACACACACACACACACACACACACACACACACGAGGGAGGCCTAATTTCGTCCTATATACGTATAAGCAGGAACTACCTCGAACTGGGACACAGGCTGACAATTACAGTAACTGTAGTGCCGCGGTATGTGGGAGATATCAGCGTATTACAGTATTCGAATCTGTGGAATTAGCTTCATAACGCCCATCTGCTACTCTATGTCGTTCTGATCTGTAGTAATATCCGTACAACGACAATTACAATCTTTCCATTATACAGCTGATGGTTGCCCATAATCGCAACTGCGAATACATTTCATGTCACTGAAGGCTGTCGTCCGTTGATGAACAGCGGCAGTAGCGGCGCAACATTGGGCTGACCTGTCTGGGGTTTGAATGAGTCTCCAAGGCGTGTGCTGTACAGGCCTAGATAGTTATCCTGGTAGACGACACAGATTAATATAGCGTTACTATAGCTAGAATAAACTGCCATTCGGTTTTATTATCTCTGATCTCAGATAGCTATTGCTTTCCTCGAAGCCTTCCCAACAATTGGTAAAATCTTATTATTTTATACACACTGATGAGCCAAAACATAATGATCAATTACTTAAAAGTCTGTTGGTCCACATTTGGAAAGCAAATGAGCGGCGACTCTGCGTGCAATGGATTCTAGAAGCTCGTGATAGGTTTTCAGATGTTTTCCCCGGTCAAATATTATTTTTAAGCGTACGTGAGGAAAAATGTTATGGTTACTTTGTGATTGGAAATTTTCGCGAGTGAAGAAAAATCCTTTTTATTAATAATTTGTGGAAAAAATTCGTTTCATACTCTAGGGGTAGCGTCTTTGATTCATAATCAAAACGTCTTCGGTCCCGGGTTCGATCCCCGCCACTACCTAAATTTTGATAAATAATCAGCATTGGCGGCCGAAGACTTCCGGCATAAGAAGTCAGCCTCATTCTGCCAACGGCCTTCTCAAAGAGTGCGGCGGAGCGGATAGAGGTTCAGGGCACTTTCTTGTCCTAGGGGTGGGAAATTGCCCCTAAAGGCGGAAGAATCAGCAATGATCAACGACATGAGGATGCAGAAGGCAATGGAAACCACTGCATTAAAGACACGTAACGTGTATCCACAGGACATGTGGCCTGTAATTCAAGAAGTGTCATGATGATCTCTCCATTGGCAAAAGATTCCGGAATAGTCCCCCATTCGGATCTCCGGGAGGGGACTGTCAGGGGGAGGTTACCATGAGGAAAAGATTGAATAATCAACGAAAGGATAACGTTCTACGAGTCGGGGCGTGGAATGTCAGAAGCTTGAACGTGGTAGGGAAACTAGAAAATCTGAAAAGGGAAATGTAAATGTTCAATCTAGATATAGCAGGGGTCAGTGAAGTGAAGTGGAAGGAAGACAAGGATTTCTGGTCAGATGAGCATCGGGTAATACCAACAGCAGCAGAAAATGGTATAACAGGTGTAGGATTCGTTATGAATAGGAAGGTAGGGCAGAGGGTGTGTTACTGTGAACAGTTCAGTGACCGGGTTGTTCTAATCAGAATCGACAGCAGACCAACACCGACAACGATAGTTCAGGTATACATGCCGACGTCGCAAGCTGAAGATGAACAGATAGAGAAAGTGTATGAGGATATTGAAAGGGTAATGCAGTATGTAAAGGGGGACGAAAATCTAATAGTCATGGGCGACTGGAATGCAGTTGTAGGAGCAGGAGTAGAAGAAAAGGTTACAGGAGAATATGGGCTTGGGACAAGGAATGAAAGAGCAGAAAGACTAATTGAGTTCTGTAACAAGTTTCAGCTAGTAATAGCGAATACCCAGTTCAAGAATCACAAGAGGATGAGGTATACTTGGAAAAGGCCGGGAGATACGGGAAGATTTCAATTAGATTACATCATGGTCAGACAGAGATTCCGAAATCAGATACTGGACTGTAAGGCGTACCCAGGAGCAGATATAGACTCAGATCACAATATAGTAGTGATGAAGAGTAGGCTGAAGTTCAAGACATTAGTCAGGAAGAATCAATACGCAAAGAAGTGGGATACGGAAGTACTAAGAGATGACAAGATACGTTTGAAGTTCTCTAACGCTATAGATACAGCAATAAGGAATAGCGCATTAGGCAGTACAGTTGAAGAGGAATGGACATCTCTAAAAAGGGCCATCAGAGAAGTTGGGAAGGAACACATAGGTACAAAGAAGGTAGCTGCGAAGAAACCATGGGTAACACAAGAAATATTTCAGTTAATTGATGAAAGGAGGAAGTACAAACATGTTCCGGGAAAATCAGGAATACAGAAATACAAGTCGCTGAGGAATGAAATAAATAGGAAGTGCAGGGAAGCTAAGAAGAAATGGCTGGAGGAAAAATGTGAAGACATGGAAAAAGATATGATTGTCGGAAGGGCAGACTCAGCATACAGGAAAGTCAAAACAACCTTTGGTGACATTAAAAGCAACGGTGGTAATATTAAGGGTGCAACGGGAATTCCACTGTAAAATGCAGAGGAGAGAGCAGATAGGTGGAAAGAATACATTGAAAGCCTCTATGAGGGTGAAGATTTGTCTGATGTGATAGAAGAAGAAACAGGAGTCGATTTAGAAGAGATAGGGGATCCAGTATTAGAATCGGAATTTAAAAGAGCTTTGGAGGATTTACGGTCAAATAAGGCAGAAGGGATAGATAACATTCCATCAGAATTTCTAAAATCATTGGCGGAAGTGCCAACAAAACGGATATTCACGTTGGTGAGTCTGGCGACATACCATCTGACTTTCGGAAAAGCATCATCCACACAATTCCGAAGACGGCAAGAGCTGACAAGTGCGAGAATTATCGCACAATCAGCTTAACAGCTCATGCATCGAAGCTGCTTACAAGAATAATATACAGAAGAATGGAAAAGAAAATTGAGAATGCACTAGGTGCCGATCAGTTTGGCTTTAGGAAAAGTAAAGGGACGAGTGATCAATTCTGACGTTACGTCTAATAATGGAAGTAAGGCTAACGAAAAATCAAGACACTTTCATAGGATTTGTCGACCTGGAAAAAGCGTTCGACAATATAAAATGGTGCACGCTGTTCGAGATTCTGAAAAAAGTAGGGGTAAGCTATAGGGAGAGACGGATCATATACAATATGTACAACAACCAAGAGGGAATAATAAGAGTGGACGATCAAGAATGAAGTGCTCGTATTAAGAAGGGTGTAAGACAAGGCTATAGACTTTCGCCCCTACTCTTCAATCTGTACATCGAGGAAGCAATGATGGAAATAAAAGAAAGGTTCAGGAGAGGAATTAAAATACAAGGTGAAAGGATATCAATGATACGATTCGCTGATGACGTTGCTATCCTGAGTGAAAGAGAAGATGAATTAAATGATCTGCTGAACGGAATGAACAGTCTAATGAGTACACAGTATGGTTTGAGAGTAAATCGGAGAAAGACGAAGGTAATGAGAAGTAGTAGAAATGAGAACAGCGAGAAACTTAACATCAGGATTGATGGTCACGAAGTCAATGAAGTTAAGGAATTCTGCTACCTAGGCAGTAAAATAACCAATGACGGACGGAGCAAGGAGGACATTAAAAGCAGACTCGCTATGGCAAAAAAGGCATTTCTGGCCAAGAGAAGTCTACTAATATCAAATACCGGCCTTAATTTGAGGAAGAAATTTCTGAGGATGTACGTCTGGAGTACTGCATTGTATGGTAGTGAAACATGGACTGTGGGAAAACCGGAACAGAAGAGAATCGAAGCATTTGAGATGTGGTGCTACAGATGAATGTTGAAAATTAGGTTTACTGATAAGGTAAGGAATGAGGAGGTTCAACGCAGAATCGGAGAGGAAAGGAATATGTGGAAAATACTGATAAGGAGAAGGGACAGGATGATAGGACATCTGCTAAGACATGAGGGAATGACTTCCATGGTACCAGAGGGAGCTGTTGAGGGCAAAAACTGTAAATGAAGACAGAGATTGGAATACGTCAAGCAAATAATTGAGGACGTAGGTTGCAAGTGCTACTCTGAGATGAAGAGGTTAGCACAGGAAAGGAATTCGTGGCGGGCCGGATCAAACCAGTCAGTAGACTGATGACAAAAAAAAAAAAAAAAAAAAAAAGCTGAGCCGTCATTCAGCTTAGAATTTTGAAGCATGGATTACTCGGAAGACCAATGAGTGATCACAAATTCCCATTCCCCCTATGGCATGTCCGTATATTCTTAGGTGGCGTGTTTATATGGAAACATGACAGAGGACAACTTTGCGGTTGTGAGACTGTTCTTAATTATTTATTCCAGGGTGTCTGTGTACGCCATGGTTTTCACAACAGAGTATGATGTCTTACATGTAAGATGTGAAATTCTCCAAATTGCTTGCATGATGGCAGTAAACGTACGTCGAACAGAATTCATCTGTCTCGCAACGTATGACAGAAACCTTCGGCTTAATGAACCCCATAAAATGCATTGCACACAGGATGACAGATCAGGACTTCGAAGCGGCCACTCCAAAGGTACACGCGAATGGACAGAACGACATCAAGTCCGTTTGTAATGAAATGTCTCATTGAAGCTTTCTCTAATGGCGATAACAGAATTGACTGGTGCCCTATCCTGCTGAAACCACATACGACCGTGCAGTCCCCGATCTTGCAGATACGGAATAAACAAATCGCGTAACATGGTGAGATACGCAGTGTGATTCACAGAACCGTTGAAGAAATATGGAGCTACCAAGTGCGTTACAGACATTGCAGCCAATGTCATGACATATGGTGGGTTGTGTTCAAGTTCGTCATAAAAATATTGGTCTTCTTTATTCCAGAAACGTTTCTGGCTCTTGCACTGCGATATATTACACACTTGTCCGAGAAAAACAATTTGTGACTTGAAGGAATAGTTGCTAAGTCATCAAGCATTCAACCCCACACAAGCCTAATGACTTTTAGGGTGTCGTTACCATTCATTTCCTTGGCAAACGAAGGTTTGATTGCCTTTAGCTTGTCATCATTCCTCATATGATTTTGTAATGTAGAGTATCGAACTCCCAATTCCGATGACCGCTTACGAATGGACTTCTTTTAGCGAACGTTCGACAGACACTGCATCCTCCAGATAATTTTGGATTAATATTTATTGTCTTCCTGATCGCATCTCATGTTTTATACATTGAGATGAAATTGGTTTTTCTCACACCGTAAAATTGTTAGGTTTGGTAGGGAATATTTATGAAACATTGCATTGAAATCTAGACGAATATTTCTTATTGATTTTACTGTATGAGGTCGTTCGTGAACACACATGCTCATCTCGATCCGTTCCTAGATGATGCAAGTGCGCTCATCAGCCATGATTTAGATATATGTGACTGCCTACAAGAAAAAGAGAACAACGTAGCTTCCCTGCAATACATAGGGGTTAATGGGACTTTGTGATAACCCTGCAGAGGTAGTGACGAAGAAACAAGCAGGAAAGCGCCCCATCTTCTATTTACAGGCGGTCATTAGTCCTTGACGTCTTATTTTCACATACCACACATAATTATAGCTCTTTTTGATGTAAATACGTATTTCAGACAGAGCCAGATATGGGAATCAACTGAGTACAACAGAAGTGAAAGATTTACGGTCTAAATTATTTTGAACTATAACTCCAAAATTAAATACGTCACCCAGAATTAAGTGATGTCAGTTGCAGAGTGTACAACTAAAATGTGTTCCCTCTTTCTCGTTCCGTGGGCAGAGGCGAGCGTGCAGTGCGGAGGGAGGAGCACAAAGACCGCCGCGGGGGCGGGAGGGGGGTAGGGTGTGACAGGCAGGGAGCAGAGGCGAATAGAGATCTCGCATTACGTCTAATATGCACGCTTTGAGCTTCGTACCGATTGCTTGCTGTAATTCACATGATAGGCGGGAGAGAAAAGTTTTGTGTCAGTGCGTATGTACGTAGACTGTTATCTTCACATGTGGTATATATTGACAGCACACCACAAAGATAAAGAAATACCCGCTCACCTGTTAGTCGCGCACTGACCGACTGTTCGCTGCAACGCTGAACAGTGGTAGGTCGCCGACTATGGCAGAAGTTGCAAAAGGCACGAAACGTATAGAATAAGTCAAAAAATTCCTAACAGAACTGTGGCTCTCAAGAAACAAGACTAAGTGGACAGACGATAGCATGTGAAATAGGACCCGCAATAATACTGGTTTGCATTTGGCTAGCTATTTCGCCGTGAGACAGAACAAATATTGGCCTTATTACAACAAAGGAAAGCACTGATAAAGTCAGCCAAATTGCCATCCTCACGTGCACCCATTATGTTCGTATTTTCGTCTTCGCTTACTTCAACCAGTGCATCGCTAGTCTCTTGTATTTTGTACTAGAGATGGACGATTCCATCAAATCTACTTTCCCACCTTGCTGCACTCAGTGGCTTCAACTTTAGGATACATAAAAGGGGCGTTCAACAAGTAATGCAACACTTCGTTATCTCATCCAATTCTCATCCATGGCAAAATGCGGAATTTGCTGTGGGACATGGTGGAATATTTCCGCTTCACCCCTCTAGTTTTATGAAGTTTCAACATCTGGCGGCGCCATACGTAGAATTCAAAATGGCGTCTGTAACAAATGGTGCGTTGCAAGCAGAGAGTTGTTGTTGAGTTTCCTTCGTCGGAAAACCAGAGACTCACAGGTATTCGTAATAGATTGCAAAATGTCTGCGAAGACCTGGCGCTGAACGAAAGTAGGATTAGTCGTAGGGTGAGGCGTTTGCCATCATCGCAAATAAGGTCGCGAAACCTTGCGATCTCCCGCGGTCTGGGCGGCAGCACATAGCTGTCACGCTTCATCTGTTGCAACGAGTAGCCACTCTCATTCGAGCTGATCGACGGATCGCAGTCAAATACGCAGTCGTTCTCGAATTGGAGTACTGAAAGATGTGGGTTCCTTGGCGACTGACAGATGACCAAAAAATAACTACGAAGAACCATCTGCGTGGAATTACTTGCCCGTCAAGAGGTTGATCGAGGCAATTCTTTGTAAGAACAACCACAAAGGCGATGAAACACGGGTTCATCACTTCGAACCGAAAATGAAGCAGCAGTCCATGGAGTCACGCCACACCACATCTCCTGTGAAGAAGTTCAAAGCCGCATCCTCAGACGATAAAGTCATGGCGACGGCCATTTGGGATTCTCAAGGGGTTATACTGTTTGCTGCCCTACTTCACGGGGCAACGATCAACTTTGAACTGTGTTCTGTTACCTTCAGGAAACTGAACGAATTCAGTGTGCTCGACGCCACAAAAATGCAAACAAACTGCTCCTTCTCCAAGACAATCTAAGCCCTCACACAAGTATGCGCACCCGAGAATACAGAACTTCGTTGGGCTGTTACTCCTCACCCACCCTACGGCCAGTATCTCGCGCCTCCCGACGTTTGTTGGGTCCAATGCCTCCGATGTCGTCCAGTAGAGTCGTACCATGTCAGCATACTGCCTCTCCCAGCGAGCCCAGCGAGGTGGTGCGAGGCCGTCACATTGAACGGAAATAATGTTGAAAAATTGGGATTTGAACCCAAAGAGTGGGGAATAATAAGGTTTAATAGAATCCTGAATAGAACCAACCTGCATTCAGAAAAGAAACGCTGCGTTACCTATTGAACGCCCCTCGTCTATGACCATCAAATCTGCCCAGCGTCGCACAGATACAGAAAAGAAACCAAAAATTGTTTTCACCAAACAAAAGTAGGAAACTGCGTAGAACGATGCCTTTGCAGCTAGAATTTGCGACTAGAATTAGGGAAAAACTACTGCAGGGAACTAAAAATGCTTGAGGATTTATCTAAAATTCGCTTTTGCATTCCTATGTTTTTGCCTTTCATGTTAGTACAGTCATTCCTAAACAAATGAATATGACATAGTAAAGAATAAGGTAGATGAAATAATTAAAATGTGACGTAAGATTTTAGTTATTGTTGTCAATTGCTTACGTACGTGAATGGGGCTTATTGATACTGCCGGCCTTTAACGTTAACATGTTAAGACGCACCTTCTTAAGGAGTGGTTGGTATGAATCTCGGTCCCAGGTATCGGGCATAACTATCAGCCCATATCAAAAGTCAGTCACCCTATTTGCGCTAGTAACCCCCCCCCCCCCCCAGAATGATTCTCCATCCGTCCCCGCTCCGCCTTCACACCCCCCCCACCACCACCACCACCACTCACAATGACACATGCCTGTAACTCTACCAAGGTGAGTTCAGCCTTGCGACGGGAAAGGATCAAAGTCAGTTGGCTCAACAGTGGACACTATGAGGAATGCTGGGATAGATGAAGAATAAACTGGAATTCAAATAGCTGAGATAGATATCTTACAAATGCAGATGACACCATACTGGTTGCAGAAGGCTTGGCTCTGAGCACTATGGGACTGAACTGCTGTGGTCATCAGTCCCCTAGAACTTAGAACTACTTAAACCTAACTAACCTAAGGACATCACACACATACATACCCGAGGCAGGTTTCGAACCTGCGACAGTAGCGGTCACGCGGCTCCAGACTGTAGCGCCTAGAACCGCACGGCCACTTCGGCCGGCCGGTTGCAGAAGGTGGAAGAGAGTTAAACATCCTCTTACTTAAAGTGAAAGGAGAAAGTACAGAGGCTGATCTGAGTTAGAACGTCAAGAAAACGAAAATTATGCAACTGCACGTAACACTTCATGGCATACGGGAGGAGCAAAAGTGGAGGTAATTTCTGTGATGTTGAATGCAGCTACGAAATCAAGGGACCGTTACTGCTTTGAAGAGAGGGGAATTACAACTATGACAGTGTTTTAAGGAATAGAGAGTTCCATGGAGTGAAAAGAGTATGAATACAGTAAATAAAAACCAGATTGCTGCTTAAACGGTATAATAATGAAGCAAAAAAAAAAAAAAAAAAAAAAAAACAGACCTGCTTTGGGGACATTACGAGAAGACACCATTCGATGGAAAAGACGGTAATGCTGAGCAAGATCGGAGGCAGAAGAAGAGGGCGGGCAAGGATGAGATGAATCGATGGCGTCACATCAGTAATGGATTCGGAGCTGGAACGTCTGCAGGAGAAAATGCAGGACTGAAGAACTCGACATGCTCTAGTTCATGGGGTGATGGAGAGTGGGAATCGACTAAACAAATTGAGAGATAGAGAGAGACACTACATACCAAATTAATAGAGTTTTACTTGTTGGATTGATCCGAGAGGGCGAGCTAATGCTTGTTCATCTACCCTCTTACCTTTATCCATTTTTAACCAGTGTTATACGATGGAATAATTCCCTGCCGAATTCATTAGTCTAAGTTTGGCACAACCATCTTGATTCTCAAACGCAGTTTGTAAATAACGAGACAAACGAACGTTCATCCACTAGACAGTGGACCAAGGCAGGTAAAAGACCTGGATGTGTCAGGTTGTGTACTAGCAGAGCACTTCTGTGATGCGACTTGCATTAACTTCCTTCATCAATATTGTTAGTATTTACCATTTTGTAACGAAGCAATTATGTATACCTTTGGTATTATAGCTATTTTTAACCTACAGAACTAGTTTCAATAATTTTTGTTTAAGTTGAGTCTTTTTCAATTAGGCAGCAGGTTCCATTCGCACAGTACGATTGAAATATTTTACGATCTTCTCACTAGAGGCGACTTGTTTTGTTTTAGCTGTGTTCTTTGTAGTTTAAATTCATAAATTTATTGGATGTTGGATTTTAGGCACATTTCTGATAAAATATCAGCTACAAATGATTTATGACGATTCCTTCAAAACATTAACGCAATACTGAAATTGAAAAATAAAATATGAGATTCATAAAATATAATGAAATAAAATTTTTTGATAGTAAAGGAATTACAGTGTTACGTACTGTTTCATAGTGTCAAAAGTGTGACGCTTTAAACTAAAATCATGGAGACAAATCCTCAGCGAGGCGACGAGTCTATTTACGCAGACAATGGTTTAAGAACCTGAGTGCTTTCTAAAAACATGGTCTGCGTTCCAAAAGCATTACGTAGAGTGGAAAAAAATTTGTAATATCGGAAAGTGTGAACATATTGGATTGAGACTGATAAAGAGAAGGTTGCAAGTGTTGGAAGCCAACAAAGACATGTTTGCATCCCATCTACTGGCCAGTGACGAAACGTGAATATACAGGGTTGTGCTAAACAGTCTGAATAGCACGTAATGCTGTTGCAGGGTAAGTTGTGCTGGGAAATAATTCGATACGTTGCACCGTGTCCGAGTAAAAGACAAAAGGAAATCAGGCCGTTGCAACTTGAGCACGCAAATTCAAGAGGCCCGCCAAACATGTTTGTTTCTCGAATAGCGAGCAAAAGAGCGACACAATAATTGGACACGGGACGGCAGTAAGGATCGAACCAGAGCCGAAGGCTGAGTAGTCTCGAAAGTTGGCATCCATGCTATAACAACTGATACTAGCTGCATCTAGCGGGCCGCTTGAATTTGTGGGCTCAAGGACCTTCAGTGCTTACTATTTCGGAAACGGCGCAACGTATCGAGTTCTTTTCTTAACAACTATTTCTCAACTCATCCCACACTGCAACACCCTCAAAAGATTTTCAGACTGCATCCGACCACCCTGTATATAATCCAGAATGAGAAATGTCCAGGTACAAGCGACGCATCACCTTCCGAATACTAAACGAATGTAAGAGGTAGCCATCGGCAAAAAAAATTCATAATTACTATTTTTGGAATGATAAGGACGCAGTTCTTGATTTTCTGTAATGCCGCTGTTCATAAATAGCAAGAGACATGTTCACCTTTCACAAGCATAAAGTCGTCACTACCACGAAGAGATTACACAAGAACACGGAAGCGGTTCCAATTCACAATGGTAATGCCAAACCGCACGAATCTTTGGCAGCTACTCTGGCACCTTCTTAGACTGGATCAAGATCCCTTACGCTTCGCACAATGCAGATGTGACACCCTCCGACTTCTACAGGTTGGACCCGTGGAAGACAGTCTTCAGCGTCTCAAATTGATAATACTGGTGACATAAAGTGGCTGTGAAGACGAAGATACAACAGTTTTCACTCGACTTCTTGTGACGAGGATTACAGAATCGGCTTAAACGGCGATGCTCTGTCACTACATTTAAAGTAGTGGCTGTTCTGAGTAGCTTCATTGTATACAGGATCACTAACTTTAACAGCATAAGCATTTCGAATGGCCGGCCGAAGTGGCCGTGCGGTTAAAGGCGCTGCAGTCTGGAACCGCAAGGCCGCTACGGTCGCAGGTTCGAATCCTGCCTCGGGCATGGATGTTTGTGATGTCCTTAGGTTAGTTAGGTTTAACTAGTTCTAAGTTCTAGGGGACTAATGACCTCAGCAGTTGAGTCCCATAGTGCTCAGAGCCATTTGAACCATTTCGAATGATGTGTCGGTACACAGGGTTTCACTGCAGTCCTCGTCCTTCGCTTTATGGCTGACTGATGATGGCGGCATGCTGTGTTCCCAGGTGGACAGACAGCCGAGTGGCGGCACACACTGGACGTCAACGTCCTGGGGCTGTCCGTCTGCACGAGGGAGGCCGTCCAGAGCATGCTGGACAGGGGAGTCGACGACGGCTTCGTCATCCACATATGCAGGTAGACCTCAAAGCGTCTATAGCGATACTTTTTCGTCTTGTGAGTCTGTGTAGAGGTATTCTTAAAAATACAGCCATTCAGCATGTGACTGTCAGGGAAGATGCTTTATTGGGCTTCTTAGCTTCCGATAAACGTCGACATCAGCTACCGTGTGAGAATCATTCTTTCGGGTACATCAAAACCGCCCTATGCTCGAATTCTGCACTGACACCTGCGATAGCTCTGACATGAAGATCATTTCGTGAGATACCTTAGGGAGGAAGAAATAAGTTTCTTGACAGTTCTTGGATTATAGTACTCCTCTTCATCATGTAGCAAATGTATGTAGCAATGTACAATGAGATTGGTTCAGAATTCTCCAGTGCCGTGCTGTTTATTGCGAGTCTCAAGGAATAATCCTCATTGATTAGCTGGGAAAACGTAGAACCGAACCTGAACCTTATTATGCTTCATTGCTGGATCGTTTTACACTTGTGTTGGCTGAAGGAAAACCTAGGCTGGCACACAAAAAAGTGCTCTTTCACCATTATAATGCTCCATCCCACACATCAGTGATAATGGTGTAACTGGGCTCTGAACTGCTTCCTCATTCGCTTTGCACACGAAGCTCAGCTCCAAGTTACTTTTTTCGGTACCCTAACTGGAAAGTTCGGTTTGCTGGGGAGGAATTTTCAACAAATGAAAACGTTACAGCCGCAGTCAACGAGTATTTCGAAGAGTCTGACAGAACCTATTTCTATTGATGGGATGAAACAGCTGGCAGATCGCTGGACCAAGTGTGTTTCCCTCATAGGAGACAACGTCTAGAAGTAAGGTGAGTTGTTTATCGAGCAACTTTTTTCCATGATTTTTCACTACACTTAGTAAACCAACTTCGTATTACCACACAGCTTAAAATAAATTGTTGCATTACGCCTCATTTGACGCCAGCTGCTAGGCTGCAGATATTTGTAATCTTGTACTCTGTTTTTTTTTATACCTATCATAACTATTTCGTTTTTTTACGTTCACCAAATTATCAGAGCAGAAAAATGTACATCTTTAAATATACTTTTTTCAGGATTTGTAGATTATCTACCCAGCTATGTAACTAGAAACGACTTTTCGTGCTATAAAAATTGAATATTGCTTTGAAAAACCACAAGCAATGTCATCTCGTAAGTACACTCTTGCAAATTTTCGTGCAGGGATATAAACGTGCGTGATACTTTCCCTGTTACGCTTAGCTTTACACCTCATTTACCTTTGATTATTAGAAGACTAGCTACTTTGTTTACAATTCGGACAGTACAATTTGAGGTGATGATATCACTGTGTACTGTCGTTGAAAAATAATAAAATGATTTCCGTTTTCCGAATACCCTTTTCTCGAAGTATTGGTACATATTTATAGCTGCTAAAAGAACAAACACTACCTCACTTGTTACAAACAGTGTAGTGTTTACCCAGTTTAAGATAACACTTGAAGATTTGCAGTTGGTTTTTTATTTTTAGAGTTTATGGTCTTCGTTTTCACTTAACTATTGACACCACTGTGAATCATTACTGTTAATCTGCTACTGTTACTGTTGGTGGTAGTGGTGATGTGACGATGGTGATGGTGGTGGTGGTGGTGATGGTAGTGGTGGTGGTGGCTCGGGCGGCGGCATATATATATATATATATATATATATATATATATATATATGTGTGTGTGTGTGTGTGTGTGTGTGTGTGTGCGTCAGTGACAGTCGGTAATGTCCTGTCTATGACAGCCGACCTCGTCTGAAGTTTAGTTTTATCTGCACTCGATGCAAAATTTAACAATTGCGCGATTTACAAAATATCCATTAAGATTATGTTTTGTTGTTGTTGGGCGTTTTCGCTGCCGATTTTCCAATCAACGTCTCACGTTTCGAGAATGGCTAGAAGTTCTTGTATTTTTGCGTGTTTATTAACGAACATGAAAGCTGACTCTTATCTCCACAGTCTACACTGGTGTCCAAAATTAAAGCAACAAACCACTATTTTCCCGTCCTGTGCCTAATTCACGATATAATCATACAAAATGTCGACAGATGTCCGTACAATCATGATCTGCATAAAAGATAGCATTCCGGTCAACGGACAAGCACGCCAACTATGACGTCAGAGCACCCATCAAACGAGGTAGTATTTGTCGAGTTGTCCAACATCCACGGTCGTGGTGTACACTGCCATAGACGGTGCAGTGCGGCACAGAGAAGTCGCCAATCAGACTCTCTGCAGTGGAGAGCCGTACAAAGACTGCATGCAGGACAGTCGCAAACTAATGTACACCGATGGCTTAATGTGAATCGTTTTGTTGTTTACAGAGATCGAAACTGTATCCCGTTGATCAGGGCGGGGCCGACCACGTATAATATCGGAAAGAGAGAACCATTATTTGGCTGTAAGAGCACGACGGACCGCCTTAGTAGCGCATGGCAGCTGGCGTCTGACATCGCTGCACCCGCTGGACGTGTTGTAGCGAGGCAAACGCTGTGTAGAAGGCTACAGCACAGAGGCCTTTACTGTCTGACATCTACTGTATGTGTACCACTGACGCGTCTTCTCGGAAGGGCCATCAACATGCCATAGTGGGCCAATGTTCTTTGCACAAATGAGTCCCGTTTTGGTCTGGAGAGTGATTATCGACGCAGACGTATCTGGTGGGAGCGCAGAACATATTTTCGGAATCCAAACATTGAGGAAAGACAGTGGTATCGAGGAGGATTCCTAATGAGGTGGGCAGGGATTACGTTGACTACTCGAACACCTCTTCATTAAATTGTACGACTGAAAAGGCAATGTTCATCTGAGGTCAGTTATCGCGACGAGAACTTGGGACCTCATGTGCAGTTCTTGCGACGTGCTGTGGGCCCATACCTCGCACTGGTGGATGACAATGCTCGACCTTTAAAGCACGGATGATTGATATTCTTTTGGAAGCGGATAATACTGCTCGCTCCCCCCATTTGAATCCTATGGAACACGTCTGGCATGCGCTAGGAAGACAGGTTGTATCACGTCAGCATCCACCAACCACCCTTGAAAACTTCCGAACAGCTCTGCAGGAAAAATTGGCGTTATTGCCTCAACATGAGACTGATGACATCATTCACAGCATCACCACTCTTAGTCAGACATATATTGCTGCCAGAGGTGGTAACACCCCATGCTAAGTACATTGACCAGTTGTCGGAATGTGTGTGAAAATGCATTAAGTTGGAAAAAACGAAGAACATCTTTGTCTACCGTTATAAATGGTGCAGTTGTTTACGTTCTGTATTTTTTACGTTGTTTCTACTTTACTGTCACCTGTTTATATTGTTTTGTTGCAAAATTAACGCAATCTTGCACTATTTCCGTTTGTTGCTTGAATTTTGGACACCGGTGTAGATAAGACGTTTGATTGTCAGAACAAAATATTTGCATTATATCCGGTTTTCCCGATTGAAGGAATCGTTACAACGGGTTTATTTTCACTTCCCTTTAAAAGACGGCGTCTGTGAAAGTAATGTAGCATTCTGTTACGATGTAGAATTCTCGTGCATCTAAGGAAAGACGAAAATTCGCATTGTGCGAGACGGTGTAGTGGATAAAAAAAGGCGGAGTTGTGGATTTTAGACCCCCGTCCAGCGATACCCATGAAAATTTCCTGTGGTTTCTTTGTTTATTTTAAGGCCCAAACCAGAATAATTCCTTCAGGGTCACCACCGTTGATTTCCTAACATGATCATTGTGAAACTGAACTGTGTTTGTCCCTAGTAACCCCGATATCGACGGAGCATTAAAACTTCTTCGCTTAGGCCTGGCGAAGTGCATGACAGATGGTTTCAGGTCCGCAACATAGAGAAGACTTTAATGCGAGGCACCGTCTCTTTCCTGTGTAGGACCATTTAGCGAAAAAGAAAAAAAAAACTTATGGTATACTTTTTTGTGTTCACTCGAACTATAGAAACGAAGGCACTCAGTTATTGTAACCTACAGATCTTCATAACCTACTCTCTGTAGAGCTCCATGCATTTTGCTATATCTGTGTACTAACGCATCATGTGCCTAAACCACTGCCCAGTAGTGCTAAATACTGTGACTTGCTCACTGTCACGACCAACAACATGCTGCAGAGTTGAAACTAACATTAGTAATACTCATCAACGAAAAACTCCACGGAGGAACTAAATGTACAGCACATCTGGTGTATCAGTTCCTGCACAGGTTGACTCTATCAAACATATTCCTCACACTTAACCCTCTGTTTCGTTCCAATGGTTGGTAGGGAGGAACCTGGAACTTCTTCAGTATCACACTGAAGTTTATGTATTTTAAGGATAGGAAATAATGATAAATACAGACTTGTGTTCATAAGGGTCCTGTCACTTCAGTGCCAGTACTACCCCTTCTAATTTCGTGTGATTATGTGTGATAGCAGTAAATGACGTGATGGCAACGGTGTGGTATCGCCGAATAAGTGAATTAAATTAGCCTTGCCAATGACAGTCCCCAGCTGGGGTAGTCCCCAAGCTGTGACGATACTCTAAATTGACCGAGATCGGTGACTGGAGTCTAATTCTAGGAAGAGTAGAACAACCGGGCACTCAAAATACTTTTATTATAAAAACAACTACCAAAGATACAACGCAAAGTGAACATTCACTGAGACAGAACGTTAACTCCAACTCACTAACCTAAATTGGAGATTCGCAAATCGTTCATGACGTGACTCGAAATCGCGTTCCCGGCCGATACTGACTAACATCGAAGTTACGGAAGCCTCTAGCCTTACTGGCACTGACAATGAAGGGCACTGCGATCAAAGAAATGGAACTTAACACACGTACTGTTAAAAGAGTTCCTATGTGCCGAGCCGTGGTGCGTATATCGCTGAATTCAATTCTGTGAAGAACAATTCTGCAGCGATTATCTGGGAACTACTGCCAGTGGTCGCAGAGACAAAGTGCGTTGCGTAGCTGAAAATTCTGACTACACAGGGGACGTCAAATGGCGTCTGCAACCTCCTGGAGTCGAGGCCACTTCCGTCTAATGCTGGACACGAATTAAGAATTCTACTTCCTTATAAGCCAGGAGCAGAGACATTTCATCTACATCTACATCTACATTTATACTCCGCAAGCCACCCAACGGTGTGTGGCGGAGGGCACTTTACGTGCCACTGTCATTACCTCCCTTTCCTGTTCCAGTCGCGTATGGTTAGC